>NC_091285.1:16707098-17311348 GCF_032444005.1 Ranitomeya imitator | reverse complement strand
TGTGTGCGTGTGTGTGATCTGTAGTATGTGTGTGTGATCTGTAGTATGTGTGTGATCTGTAGTGTGTGTGTGTGTGATCTGTAGTGTGTGTGATCTGTAGTGTGCGTGTGTGTGTGATCTGTAGTATGTGTGTGTGATCTGTAGTGTGTACGTGCGTTTGTGTGATCTGTAGTGTGTGTGATCTGTAGTGTGTGTGTGTGTGTGATCATTAGTGTGTGCGTGTGTGTGATCTGTAGTGTGTGTGTGATCTGTAGTGTGTACGTGTGTGTGATCTGTAGTGTGTGTGCGTGTGTGTGATCTGTAGTGTGTGTGTGTGATCTGTAGTGTGTGTGTGATCTGTAGTATGTGTGTGTGATCTGTAGTGTGTGCGTGTGAGTGTGTGTGTGATCTGTAGTGTGTGATCTGTAGTGTGTGTGTGATCTGTAGTGTGTACGTGTGTGTGTGATCTGTAGTGTGCGTGTGTGTGATCTGTAGTGTGTACGTGTGTGTGTGATCTGTAGTGTGTGCGTGTGTGTGATCTGTAGTGTGTACGTGTGTGTGTGATCTGTAGTGTGTACGTGTGTGTGATCTGTAGTGTGTGCGTGTGTGTGATCTGTAGTGTGTACGTGTGTGTGTGATCTGTAGTGTGTACGTGTGTGTGTGATCTGTAGTGTGTACGTGTGTGTGATCTGTAGTGTGTGCGTGTGTGTGATCTGTAGTATGTGTGTGTGATCTGTAGTATGTGTGTGATCTGTAGTGTGTGAGTGTGTGATCTGTAGTGTGTGTGTGATCTGTAGTGTGTGTGTGTGATCTGTAGTATGTGTGTGATCTGTAGTGTGCGTGTGTGTGATCTGTAGTATGTGTGTGATCTGTAGTGTGTGTGTGTGTGTGATCTGTAGTATGTGTGTGTGTGATCTGTAGTATGTGTGTGTGATCTGTAGTGTGTGTGTGTGTGATCTGTAGTGTGTGCGTTTGTGTGATCTGTAGTATGTGTGTGATCTGTAGTGTGTGCGTGTGTGTGTGATCTGTAGTGTGCGCGTGTGTGTGTGATCTGTAGTATGTGTGTGTGTGATCTGTATGTGTGTGTGTGATCTGTAGTGTGTGTGTGTGTGTGTGTGTGATCTGTAGTGTGTGCATGTGTGTGTGATCTGTAGTGTGTGTGTGTGATCTGTAGTGTACGTGCGTGTGTGTGATCTGTAGTGTGTGATCTGTAGTGTGTGCGTGTGTGTGATCTGTAGTGTGTGCGTGTGTGTGATCTGTAGTATGTGTGTGATCTGTAGTGTGTGTGTGTGTGATCTGTAGTATGTGTGTGTGTGATCTGTAGTATGTGTGTGTGATCTGTAGTGTGTGTGTGTGTGATCTGTAGTGTGTGTGTGTGTGTGATCTGTAGACACCAATACAGTTCAAAGCATTCCCCTCTGACACTGCGGGTGCATGATGACATCACTTCATCGCGCACCCGCTCTCTGCAGGACCCAGGCAGTGCAGCATCTGCACAGGTGATGGCGGCCACCATATTGGCAGAGCCTGTGGTGGCTGCTGGGTCCGAGGAACATTCGGCTCCAGATCTGGCGGGGGGCACGTGGACCGATCCACCTAGGAGGGGCATGCGGCAGCCACTCAGCCATGTGGAGGATCCAGGGATGAATATGGAGGTGTACAGAACCAGCGGCAGTGAGGTGTGTCTGCTGCCCGGGTGTCGCCGTCTTCGGCCCCAGCATCTCCGGCCTCCTGTGACACCAGCCCCGTTTCCTCCCTGCTCTCCCGTGCCCCATGTCCTCGTAGCTCCCCAGGTTCAGGTCATTGTGCTCCTCCAGGCCCCGTATGCTCCTTGTCACTCCTCCCCTGGTCCCCCAATGCTCCCCATCTCCAATGCCCTGAGTTCTCCTGCTCCCTCCATGCATTCCCAGCCCCTTGTCCCCATGTGACCCGTCTGCCCTTCTCTCAAGTCTCCCCTGTCCCCTTTCTCACCGTGTGTTCCCCATCTACCCTGTCCTCGTAATCCCTGTGCCCCCTTCTTCCCTGGTCCCAAGTCTCCCCCTGTCCCCTTGCAACTCCGTCTACTTGCGTCCCTATCTACTCTGCCCTAAGAGTCCCCTTGTGTCCTCTTGTGCCTGTCTCCCTTGCCCCCTAGTCCCCGTGTGTCCCCTTGTGTCCTTCTCCTCTTCTTCCTGGTCCCCATAAGTCCCCTTGTTCTTGTGTCCCTTGTTCCCGTGTGTAGCCTTGTGTCAGTCTCCCTTGCCCACTAGTCCCTGTTTGTCCCCTTGTGCCTGTCTCCTTTGTCCCCTTGCACATGAGTCCCTTGTCCCTGTGTGTCCCCTTTTGTCAGTCTCCCTTGCCCACTAGTCCCCTTGTGCCCTTCTCCCCTGCCTCCTAGCCCGCATGTGTCCCCTTGTGCCTGTCTTCCTTGCTCCCTAGCCCCCGTGTCACCATTGTGCCCATCTCCCTTAGCCCCCTTGTGTCCTTCTCCCCTGCCCCATAGTCACCATTTGCCCGTGTCTTTCTCACTGCACCTGTATGGAGTGGCTGCATTATACTATGAGGGGGGCTGCATTATATTCTATGGGGTTACATTATATTGTATGGTGCGGCTGCATTATACTTTTGTGGGGTGGTTGCATTAAACTCTGTGGGGCGGCTGCATTATACTATATATGGGCTGCGTTATACTGTATCGAGGACTACGGGGAATACATTATACTATGTTAAATACTATGGGGTACATTATACTATGAGAAATGAATTGTACGACTTGGATGACGATGGCGGTGCATTATACTATATGGAGCACTATGAGGAGCGTATTATACTATATGGAGTATATTATTATAGTATTATTTTCTTTTATAAATTACATAATAAATTCTTTTATAAATTACATAACAATGGCAGTATGGGGGACAGATATATACCAGGATGGGGCACCGGATAGTTACGCCACTGAGGTCACTATACAACTTTGCAGAAAAGCTATAGTGTGCGAAATGAATAGGGAAAATCTGAATTTGGGTGGAAAATATTTTTGCATGGTTGGGGGGGCCCCATTTGAAAGTTTGCATCGGGGCCCATAACTTTCTAGTTACGCCACTGGCGCACATCGTATACGATATATGTTACACCATGCGATCATGCCGCCACAGCGGGACACTAGACGACGAAAGAAAGTTTCAAACGATCTGCTACGACGTACGATTCTCAGCGGGGTCCCTGATCGCAGGAGCGTGTCAGACACAGCGAGATCGCTGGAACGTCACGGATATATCGCTGGAGCGTCACGAATCGTGCCGTCGTAGCGATCAAAATGCCACTGTGTGACGGTACTCATCAAATCATTATACTATCAGATATATTTTTTGTGAAGTACAAGCTGAGCTGCATTGGGGATTGTGCAGCTGCAGGTTCAGAGCTCAGTGGGTTTTCTCTGTGAAGCTATACACACTCTTATTTTCAGGAACTATATTAAGAATGACCCGTAAAAATCCAAATCCTGGCACCATCTTGATTCACCCTTGCTGAATTTAGAAGTACCCTCACTGATCAACTAACATTTTTTTTTTCTATGTATTTTTGTATAGTAAGAGGTTTGACCTGTGCTGGATCGTAAAACTACAAGTTCAGAACTCAGTGAATTTTCACTTTGGAGTTGTCCTGACTCCCATACAGGGAACTTGAGTAGTGTCATCATCGATCAGTACACTTTAAGATATGAATTTTAATACATTGAGATGTTCAGTTTCTATATTATTCTGGATTGTGCAGCTGCAAGTTTTGGGTTCAGTGGGCTTTCCCTGTGAGTTGTCCACACTCCCATTATTATGGACAATGTTTGAAAAACTTGGGAGTCCAAAATTCTCCAAGATTCACCGCTGCTGAATGAACAGCACATCGTTAGTACTGTAACTGACCGAACGTTTGATACATTATCATCAAAAATAGAAAAAGCCATAAGGTGAGGTCCTGGAAGAAAGCAAATATTTTGCTATTAAAATTCCTATAACTCAAAAAGCCGAAAAGTAACCTATGATTGTATTTTCAGTCTACAAAAGGGGTTTAGTTTTTTCTGAAACCGTGAAAACACATAGGTCTGCACAGGAGCTGTACACAAAGAACGGCAAGAGTTTTTTTTTGTTTTTTTTTTAAATAAAGATTATTTGCATTTATTTCAGGTTATTGAATTTATGGTGATTTTTATCTATGTCAGTGCCAATAATGCCTGATGACAGCAAAGTCTTTATGTATTAAGTGCCAGCTATAAAATTACCATATTGGCCGAGAATAGTAGAATACTCCTGATTTAAATAGTTAAAAGAATTAGCTTTGCTGAAAAAAAAAAAATGAGGTGTCTGCATAATGTTTGCTAATGACGGAGAACAGAGCGTTTGGCAATCCTTAATCACTATTAGTGGATACCTGGCGATTTTTCAAGATTCTTGTATCCAATAGTAATGATCGTTGTCTTTCAGTACTGTGAATCGGCTGAATGCTAATATATGCTAATTACTCGGCCGGTAAAAGAGTTCACTAGACGGACGTCCAACATAAAAGGCAAGAATAATGCTTAATATATTCCGCTTAATTCAGTTAGAAATGTAAATTGTAATAGAAAATGAATCAACCCTCCCCTAAGTGACCACAACTAATGAGATATAAAATACTGCCAAATGATAGATATTTATTTATTCTGGAAGAGATGTAGATTAAGCGGTCACACCAAGGCCTTGGAACCTCAAGAAGGAATATGTAGACTTGGCGGTCACATATGTATCTTGGCGCCCAATGGGGGACAGATGTAGAGTTAGTGGTCACACCAACGCCTTGGTACCTCTAGAACGAAAATGTAGACTTGCAGGTTACATATGTATCTTGGGCCCAAGGGGGGCAGATGTAGGGTTAGAGGTCACACCAACATCTTGGTACCTCAAGAAGGAAAATGTAGACTTGGCGGTCACATATGTATTTTGGCGCCCAATGGGGGACAGATGTAGGGATAGAGGTCACACCTAGGCAGTCACATATATATCTTGGCGCCAATGGGGGAACAGATATACAGTTAGAAGTCACCCTAAGGCCTTGGTACCCCAAGAAGGGAAGATGTAGACTTAGCGATCACATATATATCTTGGCACCCAAGGGGGACAGATGTAGAGTTAGCAGTCACACCTAGGCCTTTGTACCTCAGGAAGAAAAAGTAGACTTAGAGAACACATATATATCTTGGAGCCCAAGAGGGGACAGATGTAGAGTTAGTGGTCACACCTAGGCCTTTGTACCTCAGGAAGAAAATGTAGACTTAGAAAATGCATATATATCTTGGAGCCCAAGAGGGGACAGATGTAGAGTTAGTGGTCACACCTAGGCCTTTGTACCTCAGGAAGAAAATGTAGACTTAGAGAACACATATATATCTTGGAGCCCAAGAGAGGACAGATGTAGAGTTAGTGGTCACACCTAGGCCTTTGTACCTCAGGAAGAAAATGTAGACTTAGAGAACACATATATATCTTGGAGCCCAAGAGAGGACAGATGTAGAGTTAGTGGTCACACCTAGGCCTTTGTACCTCAGGAAAAAAATGTAGACTTAGAGAATGCATATATATCTTGGAGCCTAAGAGGGGACAAATGTAGAGTTAATGGTCACACCTAGGATTTTGTACTTAAGGAAACACGATGTAGACTTAGAGAACACATATATATCTTGGAGACCAAGGGGGAACAGATGTAGAGTTATTGGTCACACCTAGGCCTTCGTACCTCAGGAAGGAAGTTGTAAGAGAACACATACATCTTGGAGCCCAAGGGGGACAGATGTAGAGTTTGTGGTCACACCTAGGCCTTCATACTTCAGGAAGAAGATGTAGACTTAGAGAACACATATATATCTTGGAGCCCAAGGGGGACAGTTGCAGAGTTAGCGGTCACACCCAGGCCTTCACACCTCAGGAAGGAAGATGTAGACTTAGAGAACACATATATATTTTGGAGCCTAAGGGGGACATATGTAGAGTTAGCTGTCATGCCTAGACCTTCGTACCTCAGGAAGGAAGATATAGACTTAGCGATCACATATATATATATCTTGGAGCCAAAGGGGAGACAGATGCAGAGTTAGTTCAGACACCTAGGTTGTGGGGCCTGAGGAAGCCCCCAGATGTCCTTCTGCCATACAAAGCATTTGTTTGATAAATGATCTAGAATGTGCCTAGAAGCTTAGAGTTACACCTCTGGATGTTTGAGTCTGCCAGGAGACAAGGACACATACAGATGGTCACTGCCTACTGGAATGAATAGAAGTTATGGAAACTAAGGGATGCAAAAAGATAATTGGATTCTAGCTTGGTTCCAGCTATGTCTACTTACCATGGGCAAGACAGAGTGATTTCTTGAAGACGTTCTCCACTGGAACCCAGAACTCAAAGCACGTGCCCTACAAACCCCCCAGCTACGCTGCTCTTCTAGTATGTTTCTAGGCTCATGACACGGGTAAAATCTTGTCCTACAACTATTATAACCCTCTTTACTGATCTTTTGTTAGAGGGAAACATCCTTGAAAAGATTTGCCAATTGAAAATATTACACAGTAGACATAGGTGAAACCTCAGAAACGCGTGTGACATCCCTATCTTATTGAGCATTAGGCTATTTCCAGCTCACAGATAAAGCAGTTACTGGTTGCCCATAATAATGATCCTGCTGCACTGATTAATCAACGTGGAGAGGAGATATGAAGGGTGGAGAACGGTAATGGAAGGACCAGAGAAGGTGACATTCATAGAAATGCGCTCATTAGTTTTAGTGTAGAATGTGTAAGTATTGCTATTGCTCAATGCTCTGAAGTGAAATTGGCCATACAGTGATCCCAGTGGTCCCAGTTCATGACGCGATCCAATTTTTCCATATTAGACCTGTTCATCGTCATGGGACATCTCCATGCAATGTTGGCTCATAGCACTGGTTTCAACTCATGATCCTCTACCTATCGCCACATCACGAGGTCATGATAATACCTGGATTAAAATAGTATTCCTAAGTCACATTAATGGTAACCATAGAATTAATTATTATCACAGAAGACAATAATTTTGGCAGGACCAGTTGACCTTCTAATCTGTAATCAGCCAATGACGGAGAGGGGTAAGGTAAAGTTCATCATGAAATAGGCATAAAAGGGTCAGCTTTAAAAAATGAAAGGTCAGGATATAACCTAATGGTTAAAGATTAAACTGTAATGGAGAACATAATTACTTAGTGAGCAATTAACAGAATTAGTGCAAACTTGCTCCTATGTACAAGAATATAACTGCTATAATACTGTCCCCTATGTACAAGAATATAACTACTATAATACTGCTCCTATGTACAAGAATATAACTACTATAATACCGCTCCTATGTACAAGAATATAACTACTATAATACTGCCCCTATGTACAATAATATAACTACTATAATACTGCTCCTATGTACAAGAATATAACTACTATAATACTGCCCCCTATGTACAAGAATATAACTACTATAATACTGCTCCTATGCACAAGAATATAACTACTATAATACTGCCCCCTATGTACAAGAATATAACTACTATAATACTGCTCCTATGTACAAGAATATAACTACTATAATACTTCCCCTATGTACAAGAATATAACTACTATAATACTGCCCCTATGTACAACAATATAGCTACTATAATACTGCCCCTATATACAAGAATATAACTACTATAATACTGCCCCCTATGTACAGGAATATAACTACTATAATACTGCTCCTATGTACAAGAATATAACTACTATAATACTGCTCCTATGTAGAAGAATATAACTACTATAATACTGCTCCTATGTACAAGAATATAACTACTATAATACTGCTCCTATGTACAAGAATATAACTACTATAATACTGCTACTATGTACAACAATATAACTACTATAATACTGCCCCTATTTACAAGAATATAACTACTATAATACTGCCCCTATGTACAACAATATAACTACTATAATACTGCCCCTATGTGCAAGAATATAATTACTATAATATTGCTCCTATGTACAAGAATATAACTACTATAATACTGCCCCTATGTACAAGAATATAACTACTATAATACTGCCCCTATGTACAACAATATAACTACTATAATACTGCCCCTATGTACAAGAATATAACTACTATAATACTGTCCCTATGTACAAGAATATAACTACTATAATACTGCCCCTATGTACAAGAATATAACTACTATAATACTGCCCCTATGTACAAGAATATAACTACTATAATACTGCCCCTATGTACAAGAATATAACTACTATAATACTGCCCCTATGTACAAGAATATAACTACTATAATACTGCTCCCTATGTACAAGAATATAACTACTATAATACTGTCTCTGTGTATAAGAATATAACTACTATAATACTGCCCCTATGTACAAGAATATAACTACTATAATACTGCCCCTTGTTACAAGAATATAACTACTATAATACTGCTCCTATATACAAGAATATAACTACTATAATACTGCTCCCTGTGTACAAGAATATAACTACTATAATACTGCTCCTATGTACAAGAATATAACTACTATAATACTGCCCCTATGTACAAGAATATAACTACTGTAATACTGCCCCTATGTACAAGACTATAACTACTGTAATACTGCCCCTATGTACAATAATATAACTACTATAATACTGCTCCTATGTACAAGAATATAACTACTATAATACTGCCCCTATGTACAAGAATATAGCTACTATAATACTGCCCCTATGTACAAGAATATAACTACTATAATACTACCCCTATGTACAAGAATATAACTACTATAATACTGCCCCTATGTACAACAATATAACTACTATAATACTGCCCCTATGTACAAGAATATAACTACTATAATACTGCCCCTATGTACAAGAATATAACTACTATAATACTGCCCCTATGTACAAGAATATAACTACTATAATACTGCTCCCTATGTACAAGAATATAACTACTATAATACTGTCTCTGTGTATAAGAATATAACTACTATAATACTGCCCCTATGTACAAGAATATAACTACTATAATACTGCCCCTTGTTACAAGAATATAACTACTATAATACTGCTCCTATATACAAGAATATAACTACTATAATACTGCTCCCTGTGTACAAGAATATAACTACTATAATACTGCTCCTATGTACAAGAATATAACTACTATAATACTGCCCCCTATGTACAAGAATATAACTACTATAATACTGCCCCTATGTACAAGACTATAACTACTGTAATACTGCTCCTATGTACAAGAATATAACTACTATAATACTGCCCCTATGTACAAGAATATAACTACTATAATACTGCCCCCTATGTACAAGAATATAAGTACTATAATACTGCTCCTATGTACAAGACTATAACTACTGTAATACTGCTCCTATGTACAAGAATATAACTACTATAATACTGCCCCTATGTACAAGATTATAACTACTATAATACTGCCCCTATGTACAAGAATATAACTACTATAATACTGCCCCTATGTACAAGAATATAACTATTATAATACTGCCCCTATGTACAAGAATATAACTACTATAATACTGCTCTTATGTACAAGAATATAACTACTATAATACTGCCCCTATGTACAAGAATATAACTACTATAATACTGCCCCTATGTACAAGAATATAACTACTATAATACTGCCCCTATGTACAAGAATATGACTACTATAATACTGCTCCTTTGTACAAGAATATAACTACTATAATACTGTTCCTATGTACAAGAATATAACTACTATAATACTGCCCTATGTACAAGAATATAACTGCCATAATACTGCCCCTAAGTACAAGAATATAACTACTATAATACTGCTCCTATGTACAAGAATATAACTACTATAATACTGCCCCTATATACAAGAATATAACTACTATAATACTGCCCCCTATGTACAGGAATATAACTACTATAATACTGCTCCTATGTACAAGAATATAACTACTATAATACTGCTCCTATGTACAAGAATATAACTACTATAATACTGCTCCTATGTACAAGAATATAACTACTATAATACTGCCCCTATGTACAACAATATAACTACTATAATACTGCCCCTATTTACAAGAATATAACTACTATAATATTGCTCCTATGTACAAGAATATAACTACTATAATACTGCCCCTATGTACAAGAATATAACTACTATAATACTGCCCCTATGTACAACAATATAACTACTATAATACTGCCCCTATGTACAAGAATATAACTACTATAATACTGCCCCTATGTACAAGAATATAACTACTATAATACTGCCCCTATGTACAAGAATATAACTACTATAATACTGCCCCTATGTACAAGAATATAACTACTATAATACTGCCCCTATGTACAAGAATATAACTACTATAATACTGCCCCTATGTACAAGAATATAACTACTATAATACTGCTCCCTATGTACAAGAATATAACTACTATAATACTGTCTCTGTGTATAAGAATATAACTACTATAATACTGCCCCTATGTGCAAGAATATAACTACTATAATACTGCTCCTATGTACAAGAATATAACTACTATAATACTTGCCCTATGTACAAGAATATAACTACTATAATACTGCCCCTATGTACAACAATATAACTACTATAATACTGCCCCTATATACAAGAATATAACTACTATAATACTGCCCCCTATGTACAAGAATATAACTTCTATAATACTGCTCCTATGTACAAGAATATAACTCCTATAATACTGCTCCTATGTACAAGAATATAACTAATATAATACTGTCCCTATGTACAAGAATATAACTACTATAATACTTCCCCTATGTACAAGAATATAACTACTATAATACTGCCCCTATGTACAACAATATAACTACTATAATACTGCCCCTATATACAAGAATATAACTACTATAATACTGTCCCTATGTACAAGAATATAACTTCTATAATACTGCTCCTATGTACAAGAATATAACTCCTATAATACTGCTCCTATGTACAAGAATATAACTAATATAATACTGCCCCTATGTACAAGAATATAACTACTATAATACTTCTCCCTATGTACAAGAATATAACTACTATAATACTGCTCCTATGTACAAGAATATAACTACTATAATACTGCTCCCTATGTACAAGAATATAACTACTATAATACTGCCCCTATGTACAAGAATATAACTACTATAATACTGCTCCCTATGTACAAGAATATAACTACTATAATACTGTCTCTGTGTATAAGAATATAACTACTATAATACTGCCCCTTGTTACAAGAATATAACTACTATAATACTGCTCCTATATACAAGAATATAACTACTATAATACTGCTCCCTGTGTACAATAATATAACTACTATAATACTGCTCTTATGTACAAGAATATAACTACTATAATACTGCCCCTATGTACAAGAATATAACTACTGTAATACTGCCCCTATGTACAAGACTATAACTACTGTAATACTGCCCCTATGTACAATAATATAACTACTATAATACTGCTCCTATGTACAAGAATATAACTACTATAATACTGCCCCTATGTACAAGAATATAACTACTATAATACTGCCCCTATGTACAAGAATATAACTACTATAATACTACCCCTATGTACAAGAATATAACTACTATAATACTGCCCCTAAGTACAAGAATATAACTACTATAATACTGCCCCTATGTACAAGAATATAACTACTATAATACTGCCCCTATGTAGAAGAATATAACTACTATAATACTGCTCCCTATGTACAAGAATATAACTACTATAATACTGTCTCTGTGTATAAGAATATAACTACTATAATACTGCCCCTATGTACAAGAATATAACTACTATAATACTGCCCCTTGTTACAAGAATATAACTACTATAATACTGCTCCTATATACAAGAATATAACTACTATAATACTGCTCCCTGTGTACAAGAATATAACTACTATAATACTGCTCCTATGTACAAGAATATAACTACTATAATACTGCCCCCTATGTACAAGAATATAACTACTATAATACTGCCCCTATGTACAAGACTATAACTACTGTAATACTGCTCCTATGTACAAGAATATAACTACTATAATACTGCCCCTATGTACAAGAATATAACTACTATAATACTGCCCCCTATGTACAAGAATATAAGTACTATAATACTGCTCCTATGTACAAGACTATAACTACTGTAATACTGCTCCTATGTACAAGAATATAACTACTATAATACTGCCCCTATGTACAAGATTATAACTACTATAATACTGCCCCTATGTACAAGAATATAACTACTATAATACTGCTCTTATGTACAAGAATATAACTACTATAATACTGCCCCTATGTACAAGAATATAACTACTATAATACTGCCCCTATGTACAAGAATATAACTGCTATAATACTGCTCTTATGTACAAGAATATAACTACTATAATACTGCCCCTATGTACAAGAATATAACTACTATAATACTGCTCCTATGTACAAGAATATAACTACTATAATACTGCCCCTATGTACAAGAATATGACTACTATAATACTGCTCCTTTGTACAAGAATATAACTACTATAATACTGTTCCTATGTACAAGAATATAACTACTATAATACTGCCCTATGTACAAGAATATAACTGCTATAATACTGCCCCTAAGTACAAGAATATAACTACTATAATACTGCTCCTATGTACAAGAATATAACTACTATAATACTGCCCCTATGTACAAGAATATAACTACTATAATACTGCCCCTATGTACAAGAATATAACTACCATCATACTGCTCCCTATGTACAAGAATATAACTACTATAATACTGCCCCTATGTACAAGAATATCTCTGCTAGTTGTAGCTCTGCTCAGTTTGGTGTGTGTTTGCTCTGTGCTTTGAGTTCTAGTATTATGATCTTTGTTGACCTTGGATTTGCCTTTGACCATCCATTTGCCTAGCCCCTTTGTCTGGATCTGCTACCCTCTAGGCCCCCGGACTACGCCTTTGCCTCACGCCTCTATTTATGATGTACCCTCCCGGCTTTTCACATTGGACTCCATGACTTCCCCACCTCAAGGAGGCATGTCCGTAAGTAGCATCACGATAGCTCTAAAGAAAAAAGAAGTGAACATTTGTGATGGTGGTGTCAAGGATGTGATCATCACTGGTGACAGTACCAAGGACACATGGGCAGGTACTAAGATCTGTTTGGCTAGCTTGATCTGGGTACACATGATCAAAATGGGCGACAAGGTGAGGCAGACCATTGTTCACATATAGCAAGACCCCCACGAACCAAGTGCCATGTATAACTGGTGTCCAATGAGGTGGCAGAGGAGTCTTTGGGTCCCTCTCCGGCACCATGATCCTTGTGCATCCACTAGGAGCTAATTTAGAAGTTTTCGAGTGGAAAGCTAAGGTATGGCCTAGTGACTAGATCATACCTTTGCTTTCTACTTGAAACCTTCTAAACTTTATGTGCATCATCATAAATCTTGTTGGTGGAAACGTTTAGGAGGACAGGAGGGGACATTACTGAAGATATTTTAGTTTTCCTTTCCTGGAGATATTTTTTGTGACCCCCAAAAGTATCATCACCGAATCTCTTGGACGTGTTTAACGAAGTCAAGACCCGGAATTTTCAATATCGAGATTTATGACAATGTCCTTCCTGGTGCCAAAAAACAACCACAAAAAGGGTTTAATAGAAGTCATAACTCTTCTACGGGCCCTGAAGCTGATGTGGGGGTTAACGTCGGGAAGATCTGGAAAGGAACGTTTGAGATTTCCCGTGATATTTAAGTAAAAGGTCCACGTCAGGCTGCTCTCGCCCTAATATGTAGGGAGTCTAACCATAAGATGTTCTGTCTTGTGTCTTCATGGAGCACACTCCTTATTAATCCTCTAAATGAAGCGCTGGGTCTGTAGGTTCAGGTCTATACCAGGAGTAATTGAGGGAGTCAGAAACGGCGAGGGCTTGCGGCTCTCCGTGGCACGGAGCCTGATTACATCTATTACAGAGTGCCTGCGCCAGGTGGGGCGTTGCGAATTAGGAATGGAGGTCTATGGATGGTAATTCGGAAATACTTCCCTCCTTAATTGAAGACTCTGGGAGGAATCCATTGCCAGGTCCTGACGTCAGTTCAGACTGCGCTCCTCACCACTTTCGATATATCTATAGAATATATCTATAAATGCCGCCAAAAAAGGAGCAACGTGACTGATGGTATAGGTGTCGTAAACTGGAAGGTTACTCAGGTCCCTGGTTTACTAGAGGTTAACCAATGACCAAAACCCACCCACAAAAAAACCTTCCTCTTACACCCCACTGCCTTAGACCCCCAGTGATCTTTTGATGCCCTAAAACGGTAGGGAACTTCTTGTTAACTTCCTTACTGCCCTAGACCACCAGGGATGTTACCTTTAATTACTTTACAGCAAAGGGCTTTATCATTGAACACGTAGATATCCCACCACCACCTTTACTGCCTTAGACTGTCCATTACTGTACTTAGTGCCATCTTAACTCCCCTAGACCGCCAGGGAATTTACTATCAAGTCCTACTAAATGTACTGCTAGCCCCCTTACTACCCTAGACCACAAACAATTTTGTTTTTTAACTCTTTAGAGCCAAAACCTCCTAATTTTGTTTCACTATTAACTCATTTACTGCCCTAGATCACCCTAGACAACCAGGGACCTTAGCATTAACCTCTTTACTTCCCTAGACCACCAGGGACTTTCTAATTAACCCTTTCACTGTGCTTGCTCACCAAAGATTTTATCATTCCCCCTTAGTCCACAAGTCACTTTACCATTAACTCATTCCCTAGATGAGCAGGAGCTTTCACATTAACCCTTTTGCTGCCCCAGATCATCAGGGACCTTACCATAAACCTCTGTACTTCCCTAGACCACCAGGGAATTTCCCATTAACCCTTTCACTTTGCTCACCAGGGAGTTTACCATCACCCCCTAATCCACAAGTCTCTTTACCATTAACCCATCATTCAATAGATCAGCAGGAACTTTCCCATTAACCCTTTAACTGCTCTAGATCACCTGGAACATTACCGTTAATTATTTCACTATTCGTAGAACGGTTTGGCGGTAATATTTGTGCAATAAAGATCAGGGCAGACATATTGCAGTGTTATTTGGACACCCTACGGTTATATTAACCCAGCTTTTCTAGAGATGACTATCCCTAAAAAAGACAGGTAAAGCGCTCTGATTTTGCTGGCATCACGGTTTTCTAGGGATGAAGGATACCGGGAGGACATCATGCTTTTTGACATTGCTGTGAGCTTCCCTGCGGGTGCGCCTTGATAATACAGCCCCCATACAGTCGGTATTTCAAGGTGAGGCATCTATGTCTGCCTCTGTCCTGCCGTCTGCCTCGGGGATCGTCCCACTGATGTTTCATCTGACGCGTTTCGCTGTGACGACCAACGCTCCAGGAGTCAGACATCTATAACATAAGCTTCAGTTTCATCTCAGCCAATGACATCTGCATTAATAAATATGTCCGAAATGAAGAAATCCTAGTGATGACCTGACTTACGGCTTTATCAAACGTCCCGTTAATTTTAAAGTTACCTAAAATAAGAACAGAAACAATTTTTCAAAAAGGTTTTGGTTGCAAACTTCCATCCATTTTGCTTCTGCTGCTCATATGTAGAACTACACGTCTACTGTGGTAACAGCCATGGAGATGCATAGCTCTGCATTGGAGCTGTAAACACAAAACGGTTGAACATGTTTCTGAATATATCTCACCCCCATGTTAGGTTTTGCAACAAAAGGACCTAATGTTATTATTATTATTTATTATTATAGCGCCATTTATTCCATGGCGCTTTACATGTGAGGAGGGGTATACATAATAAAAACAAGTACAATAATCTTGAACAATACAAGTCATAACAGGAGGAGTGAGGACCCTGCCCGCGAAGGCTCACAATCTACAAGGGATGGGTGAGGATACAGTAGGTGAGGGTAGAGCTGGTCATGCAGCGGTTTGGCGGATCGGTGGTTACTGCAGGTTGTAGGCTTGTCAGAAGAGGTGGGTCTTCGGGCTCTTTTTGAAGGTTTCGATGGTAGGTGAGGGTCTGATATGTTGTGGTAGAGAGTTCCAGAGTAGGGGTGATACGCGAGAGAAATCTTGTATGCGATTGTGGGAAGAGGAGATAAAAGGGGAGTAGAGAAGGAGATCTTGTGAGGATCGGAGGTTGCGTGCAGGAGAGTACCGGGAGACGAGGTCACAGATGTATGGAGGAGACAGGTTGTGGATGGCTTTGTATGTCATTGTACAGTTTCACCTGTCTTTCACTAGGGGGACTTGTCAGGGAGTCACAAAAACATTGAACTTTAGGAAGGCAAAGTTTGAACAGCTTAGAGATGCCCTTAATCTGGTAGACTGGGACAATATCCTCAGAAATAAGAATACAGATAATAAATGGGAAATGTTTAAGAACATCCTAAATAGGCAGTGTAAGCGGTTTATACCTTGTGGGAATAAAAGGACTAGAAATAGGAAAAACCCAATGTGGCTAAACAAAGAAGTAAGACAGGCAATTAACAGTAAAAAGAAAGCATTTGCACTACTAAAGCAGGATGGCACCATTGAAGCTCTAAAAAACTATAGGGAGAAAAATACTTTATCTAAAAAACTAATTAAAGCTGCCAAAAAGGAAACAGAGAAGCACATTGCTAAGGAGAGTAAAACTAATCCCAAACTGTTCTTCAACTATATCAATAGTAAAAGAATAAAAACTGAAAATGTAGGCCCCTTAAAAAATAGTGAGGAAAGAATGGTTGTAGATGACGAGGAAAAAGCTAACATATTAAACACCTTCTTCTCCACGGTATTCACGGTGGAAAATGAAATGCTAGGTGAAATCCCAAGAAACAAAGAAAACCCTATATTAAGGGTCACCAATCTAACCCAAGAAGAGGTGCGAAACCGGCTAAATAAGATTAAAATAGATAAATCTCCGGGTCCGGATGGCATACACCCACGAGTACTAAGAGAACTAAGTAATGTAATAGATAAACCATTATTTCTTATTTTTAGGGACTCTATAGCGACGGGGTCTGTTCCGCAGGATTGGCGCATAGCAAATGTGGTGCCAATATTCAAAAAGGGCTCTAAAAGTGAACCTGGAAATTATAGGCCAGTAAGTCTAACCTCTATTGTTGGTAAAATATTTGAAGGGTTTCTGAGGGATGTTATTCTGGATTATCTCAATGAGAATAACTGTTTAACTCCATATCAGCATGGGTTTATGAGAAATCGCTCCTGTCAAACCAATCTAATCAGTTTTTATGAAGAGGTAAGCTATAGGCTGGACCACGGTGAGTCATTGGACGTGGTATATCTCGATTTTTCCAAAGCGTTTGATACCGTGCCGCACAAGAGGTTGGTACACAAAATGAGAATGCTTGGTCTGGGGGAAAATGTGTGTAAATGGGTTAGTAACTGGCTTAGTGATAGAAAGCAGAGGGTGGTTATAAATGGTATAGTCTCTAACTGGGTCGCTGTGACCAGTGGGGTACCGCAGGGGTCAGTATTGGGACCTGTTCTCTTCAACATATTCATTAATGATCTGGTAGAAGGTTTACACAGTAAAATATCGATATTTGCAGATGATACAAAACTATGTAAAGCAGTTAATACAAGAGAAGATAGTATTCTGCTACAGATGGATCTGGATAAGTTGGAAACTTGGGCTGAAAGGTGGCAGATGAGGTTTAACAATGATAAATGTAAGGTTATACACATGGGAAGAGGGAATCAATATCACCATTACACACTGAACGGGAAACCACTGGGTAAATCTGACAGGGAGAAGGACTTGGGGATCCTAGTTAATGATAAACTTACCTGGAGCAGCCAGTGCCAGGCAGCAGCTGCCAAGGCAAACAGGATCATGGGGTGCATTAAAAGAGGTCTGGATACACGTGATGAGAGCATTATACTGCCTCTGTACAAATCCCTAGTTAGACCGCACATGGAGTACTGTGTCCAGTTTTGGGCACCGGTGCTCAGGAAGGATATAATGGAACTAGAGAGAGTACAAAGGAGGGCAACAAAATTAATAAAGGGGATGGGAGAACTACAATACCCAGATAGATTAGCGAAATTAGGATTATTTAGTCTAGAAAAAAGACGAATGAGGGGCGATCTAATAACCATGTATAAGTATATAAGGGGACAATACAAATATCTCGCTGAGGATCTGTTTATACCAAGGAAGGTGACGGGCACAAGGGGGCATTCTTTGCGTCTGGAGGAGAGAAGGTTTTTCCACCAACATAGAAGAGGATTCTTTACTGTTAGGGCAGTGAGAATCTGGAATTGCTTGCCTGAGGAGGTGGTGATGGCGAACTCAGTCGAGGGGTTCAAGAGAGGCCTGGATGTCTTCCTGGAGCAGAACAATATTGTATCATACAATTATTAGGTTCTGTAGAAGGACGTAGATCTGGGGATTTATTATGATGGAATATAGGCTGAACTGGATGGACAAATGTCTTTTTTCGGCCTTACTAACTATGTTACTATGTTACTATGTTACTATGGTTAGGGTTTTGTAGTGTAGTCTCTGGGTAATGGGGAGCCAGTGAAGGGATTGACAGAGGAGAGAGGCCGGGGAATAGCGGGGGGACAGGTGGATTAGTCGGGCAGCAGAGTTTAGAATAGATTGGAGGGGTGCGAGAGTGTTAGAGGGGAGGCCACAGAGCAGGAGGTTACAGTAGTCAAGGCGGGAGATGATGAGGGCATGGACTAGGGTTTTTGCAGATTCTTGGTTTAGGAACGTATGGATACGTGAAATATTTTTGAGTTGAAGGCGGCAGGAAGTGGAAAGGGCTTGGATATGTGGTTTGAAGGAGAGATCAGCGTCAAGGATTACCCCGAGACAGCGAGCTTGTGGGACTGGGGAGAGTGGGCAGCCATTTACTGTAATGGATAGGTTCGTTGGGGAGGTCGCGTGAGATGGGGGAAAGATGATGAATTCTGTTTTGTCCATGTTAAGTTTTAGAAATCTAGCGGAGAAGGATGAAATAGTGGACAGACATTGAGGGATTCTGGTTAGTAGGGAGGTGATATCTGGTCCAGAGATGTAGATCTGTGTGTCGTCAGCGTAGAGGTGATACTGAAAGCCGTGAGATTCTATGAGCTGTCCCAGGCCAAAGGTGTAAATGGAGAAGAGCAGGGGCCCTAGAACTGAACCTTGCGGGACTCCGACAGATAGGGGGCGAGGTGAGGAGGTGGTGTGTGAGTGGGAGACGCTGAATGTCCGGTCTGTTAGGTATGATGAGATCCAGGATAGGGCCAATTCTGTGATTCCAAGGGATGAGAGGGTCTGCAGCAGCAGGGAATGGTCCACTGTGTCAAAGGCAGAGGACAGGTCCAGGAGGAGGAGGATAGAGTAGTGTCGCTTGCTCTTGGCGGTTAATAGGTCATTGGTGACCGTGGCAGTTTCGGTGGAATGGTGTGACCGGAAGCCAGATTGTAAGCGGTTGAAGAAGGAGCAAGAGAGATGGGAGGACAGTTCAAGATGGACTTGTTGTTCCAGTAGTTTGGAGGCATAAGGGAGAAGTGATATAGGGCGATAGCTAGATACAGAGGATGGGTCAGGAGAGGGCTTTTTGAGGATAGGTGCGATGGAGGCATGTTTAAAGCTTGAGTGAAAAACACCAGTTGTTAGTGATAGGTTGAAGAGATGGGTTAGAGTTGGGATGAAGACTGTGGCGAGGTTTGGGATGAAGTGGGATGGGAGCGGGTCAAGTGCACAGGTGGTGAGATGTGATCTTGAGAGTAGAGTGGAGAGTCGATCTTCTGTAATGGTGGAGAAGTTGGTTTTGGAGGAGGAGGGCTGGGAAGTTGGGAGGAAGGGCTCTGGGGGTTGTAGACCAAAACTGTCTCTGATGTTATCCATCTTCTGCTTGAAAAATGTGGCAAAGTCTTCAGCTGAGATGAGTGGGGAGGGAGGAGGTGCTGGGGACAGAGGAGATCTAATAAAAAAAATAATCAGGGCAGGTAACTTGCGTTAGGATAAGCCAAAAATTGCACCAATCCTTCTTTGCACTCGGGATAGGGATAGATAAACAGCAGCCGGGGATTTACATTCTGGCCACAGGCAACAATTTTGGATAAACCTTTGGTAAATGTAGGATCATGGGTTTCAGCAAATGAGCCTTATTCACTGCAAATTGCGAACTGAATGAATCGATTGACTCCTCTGTTCTCCGGGAACTTCAGGGTCAATGGTGAAAAAAAACCATTTACTATTTTCTTTCTTTCTAAAATGTTTGTTTTGGGTGAAAGGTTATGAATAGATGTAGCAGAGCTGGATTTAGCACTCTGCATCATCAAAACCTATGTAACATTATGGAAAAACTACATCTATCAAGCACTACATCACTATTAACCATGTATAAATATTGTCTCTTTGTTGTTCTTTTTGTTAATACCTACTTATTTTGGCTCAGTTACAACAAAAGACTTAGCCTTCTGCAAGTAAATTGAGAATCATCTGACAACATTTCGTTTTTCAAATGACTGTCGAATAAAAATACAATGTTACCATTTTTATAGTTGAGTATGCAAATAGTCAATTGTTTTTGGTAATACCTGCTTATCTTGGCTCAGTCAGGAAAAAAAAGACCAAACTGTCAGTAAATTTCGGATGATCCTGAGAACATTTAGTTTTTCAACAGGCCTTATAAAATAAAATGTGACCATTTTGTGGCTGAGCAAACAACTAGAGTCAGTAAGTTGCCTTTGTTAATACCTGCGTATCTTGGCTCAGTCAGGACAAAAGTCCTAGCATTCTGCCAGTAAAGTGAGAATGATCTGAGAACATTTAGTTTTGCCGCAAACTGTAAAATACAATTTTACAATTTTTGCATTAGTGCAAACAAATTGAAACCCATCCAGTCTCTGTTAATGCATGCTTATTTTGACTCTGGCAAAACAGGAGACTTTTTGCAGCAGGCTGTAAAAAAAAAATTAGTTTCAAGAGTACAGCCTGTTGTACTGACACCTATTGGTCAGTATGAAAATCGCACTGACCCCAGGCCAAACATATTTCTTAAAACATTTGCATCCTTCAACTGCTTGCTTCAACCTTTGATAGTGCCTTTACTTAAAATTATCTAATTTCTATAGTTGAGAGCACAAACAGAAACCAAGCCAGTCATTTGTTTTTCTTAATGCCTGCGTATCTTGGCTCGGGGATTACAAGAGCATTATCATTCTGACAGTAAATTTGTAATGACGTCTTAACATTTTTATTTTGCAGCAGACAGCAAAATGAAATCGGCCTCTTGAGTGCAACCTGTTGCGCTGACACCTAGTGGTTAGTACGAGAACTGCAAAATTATATTTTTCACCTAAAATGTAAAAAAATATATTGTAACTTCTGATACTTAACCCTTGATTAGTTTCTATCAGCTAGTTGGTGGTGAGGCCCAGCTGGGGAGGCAACTTTCATAAAAGGAATCTTATGCTGCACGCTTCTCTTTATGGATGCAGCAACATATAATTTAGCAAAAAAAATTGACTCATTTGATATTATTGGGTCCAAGAGACTTTTGTAATGGAAAATTGAAAAATATCTGGAAATTTAGTATGGACTTCTGCTATAGATGGTGAAGTCCAGATATCACTTTGGTCCGTCTTTTGAGTTCAGGGCATTATATTGGGTTGTCTAAGAGGCCCCGGTAGAAAAAAAAAAGTTTAAAAAGTCTTATTTTAGACAAAGGCATAAAAAATACCAGTTTTTTGTCTTTGTTATCGCCTGCTTATCTTTACTTAGGCAGCACAAAAGACTGTTCAGCCAGCAGATTGACAATGATGCGACAGCATTTAGTTTTACAGCATACGGAAAAGTGAAATTGGTCTTATGACTGAGTGAAGTCTGATGTGGAGACATCTACTGGTCAGGAGGAAAATTGCAATTTTCATCAAATATTTCTCACCAAAAATATAAAAAAATTGGCAACTTCTGTAACCTCAGATTCATATGTTTTGGAAAAAAAGGCATTCTCTAATCTTTTTTGTCTAGCACATCATTTTTATTTTTTGTCATTCCACCCCAACTCCATCAATGAGTCTGGCTAGCTCTTTGATGGGATCACATCAGCATATGAAGTGGGAACATAATTGCAGTCTCAGAATATAAGAAGGTCCCATTGTGCTGCTTTCTCTGTTGTGAATTTCCTCTTTTCCGGTGATAAGATAGGACTGCTCTTTGTTAATTCATCTCCAGTTAACAGCTCCGCGAGATAACAAGCAGGTTGATTGGAAAAACCTTATCTAGGTAGCGGAGCATGAAAGACGAGAAGAAAGGAAATGTGACATAAATAAAGAGGAAAGAAAGGGGAACGGCAGGGGACGGGAGGAGGGTGTGATACACAGATATCGGCTCCCTGATATATTTCCAAAATTATATTAACCCCTTTACAGGAAACTAAGTTTCATGCAACTTGCACAAAATGGTGCCGAAACCCGGGGCTTGGACCCCAGAGTATAATTGTGCAGTGTAAACAGTCTACCAATCACCCGATGAACGAGCAAAATGATCGTGCGTCAGGTGAAATGATTTGTACTCTTGCTTAAAAATCATTGTTCTCAGGGGCACGTGTTGTATTAACAGGACAAAAAACAATAACAGTCACAGGACGGTCCAGTGCTAATCGCTCTGTGAGGTCGGCCAGTCTAACCTGGCTAATAAATGACCGGCTGTACGGTGGCCACGGACTGATCATCAGGCTGCCAGACCACGGTCCTGCTAATTTATTTGCTGATCTCTATTAATCATAGTTGCTAGTTTTTAAGAGCAAATCTCATGGCAATGATGACTGGGAGCCAGCGCCCATACACAGTGCAACCGGACAGTGCTTCTATACACAGGGCAACCAGAGAGTGCCCCCATACACAGGGCAACCAGAGAGTGCCTCTATACACAGGGCAACCAGAGAGTGCCCCCATACACAGTGCAACCAGAGAGTGCTCCCATACACAGGGCAACCAGAGAGTGCTCCAATACACAGGGCAACCAGAGAGTGCCTCTATACACAGTGCAACCAGAGAGTGCCCCCATACACAGGGCAACCAGAGAGTGCCTCTATACACAGGGCAGCCAGAGAGTGCCCCCATACACAGGGCAGCCAGAGAGTGCCCCCATACACAGGGCAACCAGAGAGTGCCCCCATACACAGTGCAACCAGAGAGTGCCCCCATACACAGGGCAACCAGAGAGTGCCTCTATACACAGGGCAACCAGAGAGTGCCCCCATACACAGGGCAACCAGAGAGTGCCCCCATACACAGGGCAACCAGAGAGTGCCTCTATACACAGGGCAACCAGAGAGTGCCCCCATACACAGTGCAACCAGAGAGTGCCCCCATACACAGTGCAACCAGAGAGTGCCCCCATACACAGGGCAACCAGAGAGTGCCCCCATACACAGGGCAACCAGAGAGTGCCTCTATACACAGGGCAACCAGAGAGTGCCCCCATACACAGTGCAACCAGAGAGTGCCCCCATACACAGTGCAACCAGAGAGTGCCCCCATACACAGGGCAACCAGAGAGTGCCTCTATACACAGGGCAACCAGAGAGTGCCCCCATACACAGGGCAACCAGAGCGTGCCCCCATACACAGTGCAACCAGAGAGTGCCCCCATACACAGTGCAACCAGAGAGTGCTCCCATACACAGGGCAACCAGAGAGTGCCCCCATACACAGTGCAACCAGAGAGTGCCCCCATACACAGGGCAACCAGAGAGTGCTCCAATACACAGGGCAACCAGAGAGTGCCCCCATACACAGGGCAACCAGAGAGTGCCCCCATACACAGGGCAACCAGAGAGTGCCTCTATACACAGGGCAACCAGAGAGTGCCCCCATACACAGTGCAACCAGAGAGTGCCCCCATACACAGTGCAACCAGAGAGTGCCCCCATACACAGGGCAACCAGAGAGTGCCCCCATACACAGGGCAACCAGAGAGTGCCTCTATACACAGGGCAACCAGAGAGTGCCCCCATACACAGTGCAACCAGAGAGTGCCCCCATACACAGTGCAACCAGAGAGTGCTCCCATACACAGGGCAACCAGAGAGTGCTCCAATACACAGGGCAACCAGAGAGTGCCCCCATACACAGGGCAACCAGAGAGTGCCCCCATACACAGGGCAACCAGAGAGTGCCTCTATACACAGGGCAACCAGAGAGTGCCCCCATACACAGTGCAACCAGAGAGTGCCCCCATACACAGTGCAACCAGAGAGTGCCCCCATACACAGGGCAACCAGAGAGTGCCCCCATACACAGGGCAACCAGAGAGTGCCTCTATACACAGGGCAACCAGAGAGTGCCCCCATACACAGTGCAACCAGAGAGTGCCCCCATACACAGTGCAACCAGAGAGTGCCCCCATACACAGGGCAACCAGAGAGTGCCTCTATACACAGGGCAACCAGAGAGTGCCCCCATACACAGTGCAACCAGAGAGTGCCCCCATACACAGTGCAACCAGAGAGTGCCCCCATACACAGGGCAACCAGAGAGTGCTCCAATACACAGGGCAACCAGAGAGTGCCCCCATACACAGGGCAACCAGAGAGTGCCTCTATACACAGGGCAACCAGAGAGTGCCCCCATACACAGTGCAACCAGAGAGTGCCCCCATACACAGGGCAACCAGAGAGTGCCCCCATACACAGGGCAACCAGAGAGTGCCTCTATACACAGGGCAACCAGAGAGTGCCCCCATACACAGGGCAACCAGAGAGTGCCCCCATACACAGGGCAACCAGAGAGTGCCCCCATACACAGGGCAACCAGAGAGTGCTCCAATACACAGGGCAACCAGAGAGTGCCCCCATACACAGGGCAACCAGAGAGTGCCCCCATACACAGGGCAACCAGAGAGTGCCCCCATACACAGGGCAACCAGAGAGTGCCTCTATACACAGGGCAACCAGAGAGTGCTTCTATACACAGGGCAACCAGAGAGTGCCCCCATACACAGGGCAACCAGAGAATGCCCCCATACACAGTGCAACCAGAGAGTGCTCCAATACACAGGGCAACCAGAGAGTGCTCCAATACACAGGGCAACCAGAGCGTGCCCCCATACACAGGGCAACCAGAGAGTGCTCCAATACACAGGGCAACCAGAGAGTGCCCCCATACACAGGGCAACCAGAGAGTGCCCCCATACACAGGGCAACCAGAGCGTGCCCCCATACACAGGGCAACCAGAGAGTGCCCCCATACACAGGGCAACCAGAGAGTGCCCCCATACACAGTGCAACCAGAGAGTGCTCCAATACACAGGGCAACCAGAGAGTGCCCCCATACACAGGGCAACCAGAGAGTGCCCCCATACACAGTGCAACCAGAGAGTGCTCCAATACACAGGGCAACCGGAGAGTGCCCCCATACACAGGGCAACCAGAGAGTGCCCCCATACACAGGGCGACCAGAGAGTGCCCCCATACACAGGGCAACCAGAGAGTGCCCCCATACACAGTGCAACCAGAGAGTGCTCCAATACACAGGGCAACCAGAGAGTGCCTCCATACACAGGGCAACCAGAGAGTGCCCCCATACACAGTGCAACCAGAGAGTGCTCCAATACACAGGGCAACCAGAGAGTGCCCCCATACACAGGGCAACCAGAGAGTGCCCCCATACACAGGGCAACCAGAGAGTGCCCCCATACACAGTGCAACCAGAGAGTGCCCCCATACACAGGGCAACCAGAGAGTGCCCCCATACACAGGGCAACCAGAGAGTGCCCCCATACACAGGGCAACCAGAGAGTGCTCCAATACACAGGGCAACCAGAGAGTGCCTCTATACACAGGACAACCAGAGAGTGCCCCCATACACAGGGCAACCAGAGAGTGCCCCCATACACAGGGCAACCAGAGAGTGCCCCCATACACAGTGCAACCAGAGAGTGCCCCCATACACAGTGCAACCAGAGAGTGCCCCCATACACAGGGCAACCAGAGAGTGCCCCCATACACAGGGCAACCAGAGAGTGCCTCTATACACAGGGAAACCAGAGAGTGCTCCAATACACAGGGCAACCAGAGAGTGCCTCTATACACAGGGCAACCAGAGAGTGCTCCAATACACAGGGCAACCAGAGAGTGCCCCCATACACAGGGCAACCAGAGAGTGCCCCCATACACAGTGCAACCAGAGAGTGCCCCCATACACAGTGCAACCAGAGAGTGCCCCCATACACAGTGCAACCAGAGAGTGCTCCAATACACAGGGCAACCAGAGAGTGCCCCCATACACAGGGCAACCAGAGAGTGCCCCCATACACAGGGCAACCAGAGAGTGCTCCAATACACAGGGCAACCAGAGAGTGCCCCCATACACAGGGCAACCAGAGAGTGCCCCCATACACAGGGCAACCAGAGAGTGCCTCTATACACAGGGCAACCAGAGAGTGCCTCCATACACAGGGCAACCAGAGAGTGCCCCCATACACAGGGCAACCAGAGAGTGCTCCAATACACAGGGCAACCAGAGAGTGCCCCCATACACAGGGCAACCAGAGAGTGCCTCTATACACAGGGCAACCAGAGAGTGCTCCAATACACAGGGCAACCAGAGAGTGCCTCTATACACAGGGCAACCAGAGAGTGCCCCCATACACAGGGAAACCAGAGAGTGCCTCTATACACAGGGCAACCAGAGAGTGCTCCAATACACAGGGCAACCAGAGAGTGCCTCTATACACAGGGCAACCAGAGAGTGCTCCAATACACAGGGCAACCAGAGAGTGCCCCCATACACAGGGCAACCAGAGAGTGCCTCTATACACAGGGCAACCAGAGAGTGCCTCCATACACAGGGCAACCAGAGAGTGCCCCCATACACAGTGCAACCAGAGAGTGCCCCCATACACAGTGCAACTGGAGAGTGCCCCCATACACAGGGCAGCTAGAGAGTGCCCCCATACACAGGGCAACCAGAGAGTGCCCCCATACCCAGTGCAACCAGAGAGTGCTTCTATACACAGTGCAACCAGAGAGTGCCTCTATACACAGTGCAACCAGAGAGTGCTCCAATACACAGGGCAACCAGAGAGTGCCTCTATACACAGTGCAACCAGAGAGTGCTCCAATACACAGTGCAACCAGAGAGTGCCCCCATACACAGGGCAACCAGAGAGTGCCCCCATACCCAGTGCAACCAGAGAGTGCTTCTATACACAGTGCAACCAGAGAGTGCCTCTATACACAGTGCAACCAGAGAGTGCCCCCATACACAGTGCAACCAGAGAGTGCCCCCATACACAGTGCAACCAGAGAGTGCCCCCATACCCAGTGCAACCAGAGAGTGCCTCTATACACAGTGCAACCAGAGAGTGCCCCCATACACAGGGCAACCAGAGAGTGCCCCCATACACAGGGCAACCAGAGAGTGCCTCTATACACAGGGCAACCAGAGAGTGCCCCCATACACAGGGCAACCAGAGAGTGCTCCAATACACAGGGCAACCAGAGAGTGCCCCCATACACAGGGCAACCAGAGAGTGCCTCTATACACAGGGCAACCAGAGAGTGCTCCAATACACAGGGCAACCAGAGAGTGCCTCTATAAACAGGGCAACCAGAGAGTGCTCCAATACACAGGGCAACCAGAGAGTGCCCCCATACACAGTGCAACCAGAGAGTGCCTCTATACACAGGGCAACCAGAGAGTGCTCCAATACACAGGGCAACCAGAGAGTGCCCCCATACACAGTGCAACCAGAGAGTGCCCCCATACACAGTGCAACCAGAGAGTGCTTCTATACACAGGGCAACCGGAGAGTGCCCCCATACACAGTGCAACTGGAGAGTGCCCCCATACACAGGGCAGCCAGAGAGTGCCCCCATACACAGGGCAACCAGAGAGTGCCCCCATACCCAGTGCAACCAGAGAGTGCCTCTATACACAGGGCAACCAGAGAGTGCCTCCATACACAGGGCAACCAGAGAGTGCCCCCATACACAGTGCAACTGGAGAGTGCCCCCATACACAGGGCAGCTAGAGAGTGCCCCCATACACAGGGCAACCAGAGAGTGCCCCCATACCCAGTGCAACCAGAGAGTGCTTCTATACACAGTGCAACCAGAGAGTGCCCCCATACACAGTGCAACCAGAGAGTGCCTCTATACACAGTGCAACCAGAGAGTGCCCCCATACACAGTGCAACCAGAGAGTGCCTCTATACACAGTGCAACCAGAGAGTGCCCCCATACACAGTGCAACCAGAGAGTGCCTCTATACACAGGGCAACCAGAGAGTGCCCCCATACACAGTGCAACCAGAGAGTGCCTCTATACACAGTGCAACCAGAGAGTGCCTCTATACACAGTGCAACCAGAGAGTGCCCCCATACACAGTGCAACCAGAGAGTGCCTCTATACACAGTGCAACCAGAGAGTGCCCCCATACACAGTGCAACCAGAGAGTGCCTCTATACACAGGGCAACCAGAGAGTGCTCCAATACACAGTGCAACCAGAGAGTGCCCCCATACACAGGGCAACCAGAGAGTGCCCCCATACCCAGTGCAACCAGAGAGTGCCTCTATACACAGGGCAACCAGAGAGTGCCCCCATACACAGGGCAACCAGAGAGTGCCTCTATACACAGTGCAACCAGAGAGTGCCCCCATACACAGGGCAACCAGAGAGTGCCTCTATACACAGTGCAACCAGAGAGTGCCCCCATACACAGGGCAACCAGAGAGTGCCCCCATACACAGGGCAACCAGAGAGTGCTTCTATACACAGTGCAACCAGAGAGTGCCTCTATACACAGTGCAACCAGAGAGTGCCCCCATACACAGTGCAACCAGAGAGTGCCTCTATACACAGTGCAACCAGAGAGTGCCCCCATACACAGGGCAACCAGAGAGTGCCTCTATACACAGTGCAACCAGAGAGTGCCCCCATACACAGGGCAACCAGAGAGTGCCTCTATACACAGGGCAACCAGAGAGTGCCCCCATACACAGTGCAACCAGAGAGTGCCCCCATACACAGTGCAACCAGAGAGTGCTTCTATACACAGGGCAACCGGAGAGTGCCCCCATACACAGGGCAACCAGAGAGTGCCCCCATACACAGTGCAACCAGAGAGTGCCCCCATACACAGTGCAACCAGAGAGTGCTCCAATACACAGGGCAACCAGAGAGTGCCCCCATACACAGTGCAACCAGAGAGTGCCCCCATACACAGTGCAACCAGAGAGTGCCCCCATACACAGTGCAACCAGAGAGTGCTTCTATACACAGGGCAACCGGAGAGTGCCCCCATACACAGGGCAACCAGAGAGTGCCCCCATACCCAGTGCAACCAGAGAGTGCTTCTATACACAGTGCAACCAGAGAGTGCCCCCATACACAGGGCAACCAGAGAGTGCCTCTATACACAGGGCAACCAGAGAGTGCCTCCATACACAGGGCAAACAGAGAGTGCCCCCATACACAGTGCAACTGGAGAGTGCCCCCATACACAGGGCAGCCAGAGAGTGCCCCCATACACAGGGCAACCAGAGAGTGCCCCCATACACAGGGCAACCAGAGAGTGCCCCCATACCCAGTGCAACCAGAGAGTGCCCCCATACACAGGGCAACCAGAGAGTGCCCCCATACACAGGGCAACCAGAGAGTGCCTCTATACACAGGGCAACCAGAGAGTGCCTCCATACACAGGGCAACCAGAGAGTGCCCCCATACACAGTGCAACTGGAGAGTGCCCCCATACACAGGGCAGCCAGAGAGTGCCCCCATACACAGGGCAACCAGAGAGTGCCCCCATACCCAGTGCAACCAGAGAGTGCTTCTATACACAGTGCAACCAGAGAGTGCTCCAATACACAGGGCAACCAGAGAGTGCCTCTATACACAGGGCAACCAGAGAGTCCCTCTATACACAGTGCAACCAGAGAGTGCCTCTATACACAGTGCAACCAGAGAGTGCCCCCATACACAGGGCAACCAGAGAGTGCCCCCATACACAGGGCAACCAGACAGTGCCCCCATACACAGTGCAACCAGAGAGTGCCTCTATACACAGTGCAACCAGAGAGTGCCCCCATACACAGGGCAACCAGAGAGTGCCCCCATACACATTGCAACCAGAGAGTGCCTCTATACACAGTGCAACCAGAGAGTGCCTCTATACACAGTGCAACCAGAGAGTGCCCCCATACACAGGGCAACCAGAGAGTGCCCCCATACACAGTGCAACCAGAGAGTGCCCCCATACACAGTGCAACCAGAGAGTGTCCCCATACACAGTGCAACCAGAGAGTGCCCCCATACACAGTGCAACCAGAGAGTGCCCCCATACACAGTGCAACCAGAGAGTGCCCCCATACACAGGGCAACCAGAGAGTGCTTCTATACACAGTGCAACCAGAGAGTGCCTCTATACACAGTGCAACCAGAGAGTGCCCCCATACACAGGGCAACCAGAGAGTGCCCCCATACACAGGGCAACCAGAGAGTGCTTCTATACACAGTGCAACCAGAGAGTGCCTCTATACACAGTGCAACCAGAGAGTGCCCCCATACACAGGGCAACCAGAGAGTGCCCCCATACACAGGGCAACCAGAGAGTGCCTCTATACACAGTGCAACCAGAGAGTGCCTCTATACACAGTGCAACCAGAGAGTGCCTCTATACACAGGGCAACCAGAGAGTGCCCCCATACACAGTGCAACTGGAGAGTGCCCCCATACACAGGGCAACCAGAGAGTGCCTCTATACACAGTGCAACCAGAGAGTGCCCCCATACACAGGGCAGCCAGAGAGTGCCCCCATACACAGTGCAACCAGAGAGTGCCCCCATACACAGGGCAACCAGAGAGTGCCCCCATACCCAGTGCAACCAGAGAGTGCTTCTATACACAGTGCAACCAGAGAGTGCCTCTATACACAGTGCAACCAGAGAGTGCCCCCATACACAGGGCAACCAGAGAGTGCCTCTATACACAGTGCAACCAGAGAGTGCCCCCATACATAGGGCAACCAGAGAGTGCCTCTATACACAGGGCAACCAGAGAGTGCCTCCATACACAGGGCAACCAGAGAGTGCCCCCATACACAGTGCAACTGGAGAGTGCCCCCATACACAGGGCAGCCAGAGAGTGCCCCCATACACAGGGCAACCAGAGAGTGCCCCCATACACAGGGCAACCAGAGAGTGCCCCCATACCCAGTGCAACCAGAGAGTGCTTCTATACACAGTGCAACCAGAGAGTGCCTCTATACACAGTGCAACCAGAGAGTGCCCCCATACACAGGGCAACCAGAGAGTGCCTCTATACACAGTGCAACCAGAGAGTGCCCCCATACACAGGGCAACCAGAGAATGCCTCTATACACAGGGCAACCAGAGAGTGCCTCCATACACAGGGCAACCAGAGAGTGCCCCCATACACAGTGCAACTGGAGAGTGCCCCCATACACAGGGCAGCCAGAGAGTGCCCCCATACACAGGGCAACCAGAGAGTGCCCCCATACACAGGGCAACCAGAGAGTGCCCCCATACACAGTGCAACCAGAGAGTGCCTCTATACACAGTGCAACCATAGAGTGCTCCAATACACAGGGCAACCAGAGAGTGCCTCTATACACAGGGCAACCAGAGAGTGCCCCCATACACAGGGCAACCAGAGAGTGCTCCAATACACAGGGCAACCAGAGAGTGCCTCTATACACAGTGCAACCAGAGAGTGCTCCAATACACAGTGCAACCAGAGAGTGCCTCTATACACAGTGCAACCAGAGAGTGCCTCTATACACAGTGCAACCAGAGAGTGCCTCTATACACAGGGCAACCAGAGAGTGCCCCCATACACAGTGCAACCAGAGAGTGCCCCCATACACAGTGCAACCAGAGAGTGCCCCCATACACAGGGCAACCAGAGAGTGCTTCTATACACAGTGCAACCAGAGAGTGCCTCTATACACAGTGCAACCAGAGAGTGCCTCTATACACAGTGCAACCAGAGAGTGCCCCCATACACAGGGCAACCAGAGAGTGCCTCTATACACAGGGCAACCAGAGAGTGCCTCTATACACAGGGCAACCAGAGAGTGCCCCCATACACAGTGCAACCAGAGAGTGCCTCTATACACAGGGCAACCAGAGAGTGCCCCCATACACAGTGCAACCAGAGAGTGCCTCTGTACACAGTGCAACCAGAGAGTGCTCCAATACACAGGGCAACCAGAGAGTGCTCCAATACACAGGGCAACCAGAGAGTGCCTCTATACACAGGGCAACCAGAGAGTGCCTCTATACACAGGGCAACCAGAGAGTGCCTCTATACACAGGGCAACCAGAGAGTGCCTCTATACACAGGGCAACCAGAGAGTGCCTCCATACACAGGGCAACCAGAGAGTGCCCCCATACACAGTGCAACTGGAGAGTGCCCCCATACACAGGGCAGCCAGAGAGTGCCCCCATACACAGGGCAACCAGAGAGTGCCCCCATACACAGGGCAACCAGAGAGTGCCTCTATACACAGTGCAACCAGAGAGTGCTTCTATACACAGGGCAACCAGAGAGTGCCCCCATACACAGGGCAACCAGAGAGTGCCTCTATACACAGGGCAACCAGAGAGTGCCCCCATACACAGGGCAACCAGAGAGTGCTCCAATACACAGGGCAACCAGAGAGTGCCCCCATACACAGTGCAACCAGAGAGTGCCTCTATACACAGGGCAACCAGAGAGTGCCCCCATACACAGTGCAACCAGAGAGTGCCCCCATACACAGTGCAACCAGAGAGTGCCCCCATACACAGTGCAACCAGAGAGTGCTTCTATACACAGGGCAACCGGAGAGTGCCCCCATACACAGGGCAACCAGAGAGTGCCCCCATACACAGGGCAACCAGAGAGTGCCCCCATACACAGTGCAACCAGAGAGTGCCTCTATACACAGTGCAACCAGAGAGTGCCCCCATACACAGGGCAACCAGAGAGTGCCCCCATACACAGTGCAACCAGAGAGTGCTTCTATACACAGGGCAACCGGAGAGTGCCCCCATACACAGGGCAACCAGAGAGTGCCCCCATACACAGTGCAACCAGAGAGTGCTTCTATACACAGTGCAACCAGAGAGTGCCCCCATACACAGTGCAACCGGAGAGTGCCCCCATACACAGTGCAACCAGAGAGTGCTTCTATACACAGTGCAACCGGAGAGTGCCCCCATACACAGGGCAACCAGAGAGTGCCCCCATACACAGGACAACCGGAGAGTGCCCCCATACACAGTGCAACCAGAGAGTGCCCCCATACACAGTGCAACCGGAGAGTGCCCCCATACAGGCCATTTGGCTCCATTGGCCTGTGTTGTCTCACACAGGTGGAGCTCCGCAGAGCCTCCTGCTCTGTACTCCTCCAAACACCAGACTGATACTGACACTGAACCTGACACACCCAAACACTATTGTTCTGCCCATTCTAGCGAAGGTCAGGTTTCGTATCTAGCTTTAAAAAGGTTTAATACCATAGTTTTGGTTTTGCTGTGTTATAGCACCACCTAGTGGTGGTTAAATTTATTACCTGTGTTTTTCAGTAACTATTAGAGTGTTGCATTCTGGGATTCACCAAGGTATCATGGGAAGGGGAAACTCCATTTTCTCTCTGTGTATTTCCCTGGACACACGTGTTAATCTGCTGTGTTGAACTACCTCACTTACTTGCCATTCCGGTTAAGATTATCCGGTAAGACCATTATCCCTGTTCTTGCTATGTAATGTTGTACACAGTGTGATTAACTGTATAGCAGCTAGTACACAGGAAATGTGATTTTTGGTTACCTGCTGTATGTAGTTATTATAGAAGTTGCATCATCCTGTATGCTTTCCCTGTTAGTTGCAGTCATGTTATTATTTGCCCAATACTTATACAAATCATTTGTATTCTTATAGTTTTACCGCGCTCATGTTTACCAATAAACAAGTTAGACTACAGAGAACAGTCTGCTTATTTGGGAGACAGAAGTGGTTTATGCCGTATGTCGGATCACACACCGTATCAACGTGTATGAAGACAGAACAGTAAAACGGATTCTTGATGCCAGCGGAGGCCAGTAAAACGCAGGCTAGATACCAGCAAGCAGTAAAACAGAAGCTAAATACCAGCGGAGGCTTGCAAAACCAGGCTAGATGCCAGCAATAACAAGACCACTTACACAGCCGCTTGTACCTCACCGCACAGCCTGCAGATACCGCAGCGGCCGCCATATTGCCCGCCAAGCGCTACACGTCTCAGTCTACGCTGAAGTCATTCCTACCCGCTCTGAGACGTCCTACAGCCTGCAAACTGACACACAATGTCTGCAAGTCGAGCATCCTCAGTCAGGACGAGGTCTCAAACAAGCCGCTCTAGCAAGTCTTCCTCGAAAAGGTCTGTCACCCTCGCCCGCGCAGAAGCTGAGGCGGCGAAGGTAAGATCCTCCTTCGCTGCACAAGAGATGCAGTTAAAGTTAAGACAAGCAGAGCAAGAAGCAGAAAGAGCCCGCCTGCAAGCAGATAGAGAAGCAGAAAGAGCCCGCCTGCAAGCAGATAGAGAAGCAGAAAGAGCCTGCCTGCAAGCAGAGCAAGAAGCAGAAAGAGCCCGCCTGCAAGCAGAGCAAGAAGCAGAAAGAGCCCGCCTGCAAGCAGAGCAAGAAGCAGAAAGAGCCCGCCTGCAAGCAGAGCAAGAAGCAGAAAGAGCCCGCCTGCAAGCAGAGCAAGAAGCAGAAAGAGCCCGCCTGCAAGCAGACAGAGAAGCAGAAAGAGCCCGCCTGCAAGCAGATAGAGAAGCAGAAAGAGCCTGCCAAGAAGCAGAAAGAGCCCGCCTGCAAGCCGAGCAAGAAGCAGAAAGAGCCCGCCTGCAAGCCGATAGAGACGCAGATACAGCACGCCTGCGAGCGACCTTAGAAAGGCTTTCCGCCGAAAAAGAAGCAGCAGCCGCAATAGCCAAAGCTGAGTTCTTAGAAGCCGTGGAGTTTCCCGAATCTGAGCGTGACAGCGACGTACGTGGACCAGACCTTGATCGTCAGGACCCTGCTCAACGCGTCTCAGAATATGTCCACCAACATCCCGGAATTGAAGACAACTCTGATCCTTTACACCAACCAGCCTATACAGATTACCAGAGATCCTTCCCCCAAGCACCGTACTGGAAGCAGGAAGGTATACTGCGAAACAACGTCGACCACCACTATCGTCTTACAGAACAGAAGGTACGGCCTCCTCCCAGACTGACAGGGACACCCTTCGCTTCAGAACGGTTTTATACAGACTTTCCTAAGCCAGAAGCTCCTACCAGGTATGAGGATGCACCACACACACTGCATGACAACAGCACACCAGCTCATGTTGACACTGACTCAGCCACTATGAACTTTGCAAGGTTCTTTACCCGCCGGGAGCTGGTGACCAAGGGACTTGTAAAGTTCACCGATCGAGCTGAAAGCTACAGAGCTTGGCGAGCCTCCTTCCAGAACGCCATCAGAGACTTGCATCTTTCCAGTAGTGAAGAGTTAGATCTGCTGGTTAAGTGGCTTGGGAACGAGTCAGCTGAACACGCCAAAAGAATCAGGAACATTAACATAAAGTACCCACACACAGGACTTCGCATGGTGTGGGAGAGACTCGAAGAATGTTATGGGTCAATAGAAGCTATAGAAAATGCTTTGTATAAAAGAATTGATGATTTCCCCAAGATAGCAAATAAGGGTTATCAAAAGCTCAGGGAACTGAGCGACTTGTTAATGGAGGTGCATGCTGCTCAGGCAGAAGGTGACCTACCAGGGTTGGCATTCCTGGACACTGCCAGAGGTGTCAACCCGATTGTCCAAAAGCTCCCTTACAATTTACAAGAAAAGTGGGTCAGTCACGGGTCCCATTACAAACAGGCTCATAAGGTGCAATTTCCTCCTTTCAGGGTGTTTGTAGACTTTGTTGCTCAGCAGGCTAAAGTTAGAAATGACCCCAGTTTCGATTTCACTATGTCATGTTCCACTGCCTCTGGTGTAAAACCCAGTACAACACCAGTGGCAGTACACAAAACTAATGTTACCTCCACAGGTTTTCCTTACAGGGCAAGTAAGTCCTCTCCAGAGGAGGACAAACCTCAGGATCTCAGCAAGCACTGCCCCCTACACAAGAAACCTCATCCTCTACTAAAATGTAGAGCCTTCAGGGAGAAGCCTCTAGAAGACCGTAAGAGCTTCCTAAGGGAAAACAAGATATGCTTCAGATGCTGCGCGACTACCTCACACTTCGCCAAGAACTGTGAAACCAGTGTGAAATGCGCAGAATGCAGTAGTGTGGAGCACAACACAGCTTTACACCCTGGACCACCCTCAGGGGTATCGTCACGAGTAGAAGAGTCTGCCGAAAAACAGACGGACACTGACATTGACACCCCAGTGGTCACTTCTCAGTGTACAGAGATCTGCAAGGAATTTGTAGCAGGGAGATCCTGCTCGAAGATCTGTCTTGTCAGAGTATTCCCAGTGAGCCAACGGGATAAGGCAATCAAGGTATATGCAATATTGGACGATCAGAGCAACAGGTCTCTAGCTAAGTCCTTTTTCTTCAACACCTTCAACATTGCTGGTCCCGGCTCTCCGTACTCCTTGAAGACATGTGCAGGTACTGTCGAGACGGCGGGGAGAAAGGCGACCGGATTCAAAGTAGAGTCTATAGACGGTCAAACCTGCTTATCCTTGCCATCGATACTGGAGTGCAATCAAATTCCCGACAACAGGTCGGAGATACCTACACCAGAGGTAGCAGCTCATCATACCCACTTAAAATGTATAGCTCACCTGATACCGGAGCTTGACCAAGGAGCTCCTATCATCTTACTCCTCGGAAGAGACATTTTACAGGTCCACAAGGCTAGAGGACAGATCAACGGCCCACAAAATGCCCCATATGCTCAGAGACTTGACCTAGGATGGGTCATTGTGGGAGACGTCTGTTTGGGTGGAGCACACAGGCAGACATCAGTCAACAGCATGCTCACCAATACCCTCGAGAATGGACGCCCGTCTCTCTTCCAGCCATGCGAGAGCAGTTTCCTGATTAAAGAATTGCCACACAACGCCCTTCCACCTTGTCCGTTAGCTGATCCTTCCTGTGAAGACCATGCATGCGATGGTGAGGAAGATCATATAGGGTGCACAGTTTTCCACAGGACAAGAGAAGACAACCAGGTAGCAACGTCCATAGAGGACAGACTGTTCTTGGACATCATGGAGCGGGAGATAGTAAGAGATGAATCAAAGAGTTGGGTCGCACCTTTACTATTCAAACCACAGAGGCAACGCTTACCCAACAACAGAGAACTTGTGTACAGTCGATTTGTCTCCCTTACACGCAAACTGCAGAAGTCACCAGAGACAAAAGAACACTTCTTTACCTTCATGGAGAGAATATTCCAGAGTGGCCACGCAGAAATTGCACCTGTACTTCAAGATTCCGAGGAATGTTGGTACTTACCTATTTTCGGCGTGTATCATCTGAAGAAACCTGGTCAGATAAGAGTGGTATTTGACTCAAGTGCCAGATACGAAGGTGTTTCTTTAAACGACGTCTTTCTATCTTGTCCAGACCTCAACAACAGACTTCTGGGAGTACTTCTTCGTTTCCGCAAAGATGCACTAGCATTTATGGCCGACATACAACAGATGTTTCACTGCTTCCTTGTTAAAGAACACAGAAACTACTTGAGGTTTTTCTGGTACCGCGATAATGACCCCTACAAGGACATCGTGGAATATCGTATGAAGGTACACATCTTCGGGAACAGCCCTTCCCCTGCTGTCGCTATCTATGGGCTTAGACATTCAGCCAGAGAGGGTGAAGCAAAGTACGGATCGGATGTAAGATCTTTTGTGGAAAAGGATTTCTACGTAGATGACTGCCTGAAATCCACACCCACAGATGAGTCGGCAGTCAGTCTCCTGAAAAGGGCGCAAGAAATGCTCGCTTCATCCAATTTGAGGTTGCACAAAATTGCTTCCAACAGCCAAAAACTAATGGCAGCCTTTCCCTCTCAAGATTACTCAACCGATTTAAAAGACTTGGATTTAAGCACGGACTCCCTCCCTATGCAGCGGAGCCTGGGTTTACTTTGGGATTTGAAAAGGGATGCATTCACCTTCCAGATCAGCGAAGAAGAGAAACCTTTCACGCGTAGAGGCGTCCTGTCCGTTGTGAACAGCTTGTACGATCCTCTGGGATTTGTAACTCCTGTAACTATCCAAGGTAAAATGATGTTGAGAGACTTCACCCAAGAGACGTCCGATTGGGATGATCCGCTTCCCAGTGAGAAAAGAGACTTGTGGGTAAGATGGAAGAACTCGTTAGAAGCCCTGTCAAGTCTCTACGTTGCACGACCATATGCTTCTGTGCCATCAACAGAAATCAAGATGCAAAGGCTTTGTATCTTCTGCGATGCCTCAACCAAAGCAATTGCAGCAGTGGCGTATTTGAAAACTATTGACATCAACGAACAATGCCACGTGAGGCTTGTTATGAGCCGAACAAAACTGGCCCCGCTCCGTGAACACACAGTACCCAGACTGGAACTCTGTGCAGCTGTGTTAGCAGTAGAGTTAGCTGAGCTTATCTCAACAGAAATGGATATGGAGGTCAAAGAAATCGAGTTCTACACTGACAGCAAGGTAGTGTTGGGGTACATTTGCAATGAAACTCGTCGTTTCTATGTCTACGTCAGCAATCGGGTGCTAAGGATCAGGAGATCCACCGGCCCTAAACAGTGGCATTATGTGTCCACAAACCACAACCCTGCGGACTACGCAAACAGATCCATTGAAGCAAGACACCTTAAGGACACAACCTGGTTTACTGGCCCAACATTCTTATACCGTTCGACGCCATACACGGACGAGTCAAACATCTTTGAGCTGGTAGATCCGGAGGCAGATGAAGAAATCCGCCCTCAGGTATCCGTCCTACGTACGGTGACTAAAGACAATCACCTCAAATCCCACCGTTTCAATAGGTTCTCAACTTGGAACTCGCTTGTTCGTGCCCTCGCTTGTTTAATTCATGCGGCTCGATCCTACAAGTCAACGTAACCCGCCATCCAGGAACCTTGCAAAGGTTGGCACCACTGCAAGCTTGCCTTTACCGTTCCAAACATGGAAAATGCCAAGAACGTTATAATTCGTACCATACAACGTGAATGTTACGCCAAAGAAATAGATAACCTCAATAAAAACCAACCTGTCTCTAGAGACAGTGTCTTGAAGAAGGTTGATCCAATCATCAACCAAGATGGGCTGTTGAGAATTGGAGGTCGTCTTCAAGAAGCTGAAGTGAAATTTGGGGAGAAACACCCTATAATAATTCCTGAACATCATCATGTCACGACCCTGCTTGTGCAACACCACCACGTCTTGGTGAAACATCAGGGCCGACTGTTTACCGAAGGAAATCTACGAACTGCTGGACTATGGATAGTTGGAGCAAAGCGGTGCGTGAGTAAACTCATTTACAACTGCGTGATTTGTCGCAAACTCCGTGGCGGGACTCAAAAGCCAAAGATGGCCAATCTCCCACCAGACAGACTTAGTACAGAACCTCCTTTTACCAACGTCGGACTGGACGTATTCGGGCCATGGTCTGTGGTTGCACGGCACACTAGAAGAGTCCAAGCCAACGCCAAACGCTGGGCGGTTATGTTCACCTGTATGTCCATCAGAGCAGTCCACATCGAAGTAATTGAGTCCATGGACACTTCAGGGTTTATAAATGCACTCCGACGTTTCATCGCCATCAGAGGGCCCGTGAAGCACATACGCTCCGATAGAGGTACCAACTTTGTAGGAGCAGTGAAAGAACTTCAAATTCCTTCCAACCTAGACACCACCAGGGTGGAAAGGTACTTGAATGAGCAGGGATGCACCTGGACTTTCAATCTTCCACACTCTTCTCACATGGGAGGCGCTTGGGAGAGGATGATAGGAATGGCACGCAGAATCCTTGACTCCATCTTCTTGCAAGCAGGTAGCGCAAGACTCACACATGAAAGTTTGACCACATTCCTGGCAGAAGTTTCGGCCATTATTAATGCTAGACCATTGACTTCACTTTCTAGTGACTCTGAGGATCCGACCATTCTCACTCCTGCCATGTTACTTACTCAGAAAGCCAGCGTTCTCAGCGCTCCACCTGGAGAATTTAGCAACAAGGACCTCTACAGACGACAATGGAGACAAGTCCAAAGTCTCTCCAATACCTTCTGGGACAGACTGAGGAAGCAGTACCTCTCTACCTTACAACCCAGGAAGAAGTGGCAGACCAACAAACCAAACATCAAAACCGGTCATGAAAGACAGCCAGTCTCACCGTAATGAGTGGCCACTAGGCCTCATCACTAAGATACTCCCAAGCAAAGATGGGAAGGTGCGTAAGGTCGAGGTCAAAGTAGGCAAGTCCGGGGAGAGTAAACTATTCCTCAGACCAGTTGCGGAACTTGCCTTACTGTTTTCGCCAAAAGAACCTGTGGGTGGCATCGGTTGATGCCAAGCGGGGAGTGTTCTGCCCATTCTAGCGAAGGTCAGGTTTCGTATCTAGCTTTAAAAAGGATTAATACCATAGTTTTGGTTTTGCTGTGTTATAGCACCACCTAGTGGTGGTTAAATTTATTACCTGTCTTTTTCAGTAACTATTAGAGTGTTGCATTCTGGGATTCACCAAGGTATCATGGGAAGGGGAAACTCCATTTTCTCTTTGTGTATTTCCCTGGACACACGTGTTAATCTGCTGTGTTGAACTACCTCACTTACTTGCCATTCCGGTTAAGATTATCCGGTAAGACCATTATCCCTGTTCTTGCTATGTAATGTTGTACAGAGTGTGATTAACTGTATAGCAGCTAGTACACAGGAAATGTGATTTTTGGTTACCTGCTGTATGTAGTTATTATAGAAGTTGCATCATCCTGTATGCTTTCCCTGTTAGTTGCAGTCATGTTATTATTTGCCCAATACTTATACAAATCATTTGTATTCTTATAATTTTACCGCGCTCATGTTTACCAATAAACAAGTTAGACTACAGAGAACAGTCTGCTTATTTGGGAGACATAAGTGGTTTATGCCGTATGTCGGATCACACACCGTATCAACGTGTATAAAGACAGAACAACTATACTGCAGGGCTTTCAACCAGAATCTGTGTCCTTCGGCCACATAGAGAGACCCAGGCCAGGAATGAAACGGGCTGCACCACTACTGTCCTGTAGTCCGTTTCACAACACAAAAGCCCAGAGCAGGTTTTCCCTAAATCTGCCTTGGACAACCAGCAGGTCCAAGACCTATACTCACTTTAGCCTGCATTGCAACCACAGCTACGCCTGTGACTGCAATTCCCCCTCTCATGGCCACAATACGCCTCTGTGCACATCCTGGGGGGAACGTACAGTGACCCTCACATGCAACACCGGTCATTGCCTCACACCCCGTATATCCACCTGTATTCCGGTGAATGAAGTTTGTGCAGGATAGATTGGAGGTTGTGAAGACCCCGAAGATTGGAGCCTCCATTTATGCTAGTGAATTGATTAGAATTACCGTGTATAATAGATGCTGCACTTATTACTGTGTACGTGTGATATCGATCCCCTTCCTTCCCCGACCCCCTATTTATTCCAGGTGATTATCTGATCCTCGTCTCTTCCGCACATGTGGTGGAATATCACCGCCGCCGCGTATTCTAGGGCTTAGCCGGGACAATAAAGCCGCAGCCACACATAAAATATTCATTAAAATCTAAAGTGACTCCCTCCGCAATCTGGGGGTCCGCGGCAATCTCCCTGGTTATCTCGGCTATTTGTATGGTATTTAATGAAGTTTAATGCGGCCCCTATGTATCTTAATCCCCCCGATATCTCCCTCCACTTCTCAATGTCTCCCATAGTCCGTACTGTGGAAAATTACATTTTTTTTTGTGTTCGGATTCATATCCTGGACCTGAATGCTGACTTTTTTTATTATTATTATATTTTTTTATTATTATTATTTGTATTGCTTTTTATGCCTGTTTTATATGTATTTATTTTTCTATGCTAAATCTTCATTTTTATGTGTAAATCAGGTTTTATTTTTTTGATTTCCATAAGAAAAGAGTCTCCCGGCTGACGGAAAATTACTCTGGACTTCGCGGATAAGACGGATGGAGATATTGGCGTACGAGAGATATTCGGAGGGTGGGGGGATATATTTAGTTCCTACTCTGTGTCGGAGGGGGGGATGGTGGTCTTCTATATCTGACCTTATTTCCAGCCGGTGAAGTCTCCTTATTAGCGAATTAGGTGGATGTAGGATGAAAGGAACGTGCGACAGTCAGCAAGTAGGGTTTAGGGGGGCAGAGATAATCTCCGAGCCGCGTCCGCGTGGCGCTATTTCTACCTGTGAATGGGGCCGGGAATACAATGTAAGACATGCGACGTGGATAACGGGGGGAGGATGAGAGGCGACAGAACCTCGGCTGATAACTGCAAACGTTACTCATCCAGCACAATGTGACCTGGGATTTATTTTCTAATGATTCAGTAAAAAGGAGATTTATCCTTGCGATGCTCAAACCGAGATTGAGGGCAAATTCTGTGCTGGAAAATGTATCACCACCAAAGTATTATGTATAACAACATAGGAAACAGTCATTCTGGTATTCTTTTGCTACCTGTATTGTTGGGGCTCAGGTCTCATTCCCAAAAGTATCACCCACTCCTCCATTCCTTGTGGGTCAGTGATGTATACTAGATCATCCTTCTTCGACCATAGACTGCACCACCAGGGTTTCTAAATTTTACACAGGACCACCAGGGATTATAAAGGGATCAGCATGAGATTACAAACACCAGAGAGTGAAAAGTCTCCACCTCAGCACCAGGAAATACAAGGGGACCACTAGGGACTAGAAAAGCTTCACCAGACTCCCAGGAATTACAAGGGCACCACCAGGGACCAGAAAATCTTCACTGGACCCCCTGTAAATACAAGTAGACCACTAGGGACTAGATAATATTCACTAGACCCCAGGAATAACAAGGGGACCACCAGGGACAAGAAAATCTTCACTAGACCCTCAGGAACTACATACGGACCACTAGGGACTAGAAAATCTTCACTGGACGCCACAAGAATTGCAAGGGGACCACTATGGACTAGAAAATCTTCACCAGACTCCCAGGAATTACAAGGGGACCACTATGGACTAGAAAATCTTCACCAGACTTCCAGTAATTACAAGGGGACCACTAGGGATTAGAAAATCTTCATTGGACCCCCAGGAATTACAAGGGGACCACTAAGGACTAGAAAATCTTCACTAGACCCCCAGGATTTACAGGTAGACCACTAGGGACTAGAAAATCTTCACTGGACCACCGGAGATTGTAACGTCTCCACTGGATTAACAAAGGTTAAAAGGTCTTCACTGGACCTCCAGTAATTACAAGGGGACCACCAGTGACGAAAAAAATCTCCACTGGACCAGCAGAGATTATAAGGTCTTCACTAAGCCACTAACTGTTGCAAAAACCACACTGTACTATCAGGGATTACAGATGGACCACTAGTGATTGAAAGGTCTTCTCCAGAAGACTAGCGGTTAAAGATCTCCACTGGACCACCAAGGATTGTAAACTCTCTACTGGACCACCAGGAACTACAATGTTATCACTAGACAAGCAACCGTTGCAAAGACCATACTGCACCACCAGTGTTTATAGAGGGACACTAGTGACTGCAAGGTCTTCACGGGACAACCAGGAATTAAAAGGTCTCCACTGGACACTGAACAGCTAGGGATTACAAGGGTAGCACCATGAATTACAAGGGGATCGACAGGGATTATACATTCCCTACTAGACAAAGAGGAACTGTAAGGTCTCCAATGGACAACTAACAATTACTAAGTCTCAAGTGGACCACCAGAGGTTACAAGGACCCCAAAAGACCACAAGACATTACTGGACCAAGAGGGATTGTAAGGCCTCTCCTGAGCCACCAGGGATACAGTGTTCAATATACTTCCAACTAGAATATAACAAATAATTGCCTGTGCCACAGGCCATCGAGGACCAAGTAGTAGAAGTACTAGGAATTTGTCACTGGCCACCAAGTAGCATACATTTATTACAAGGAATGGCCATAAACGATAAAAATATACATCTCTCTACTCCAGAGAGAATTAAACTTCTCCTCCCATATGACAAGAGATTACAACTCCCTCTTTTACCTACCTCTTTTAGACCACCAGTGATTAGAACCTTTTCTCCCTTCCTCCATACACTGGATTGCTAAAGACTACTAGGCCTCCACTTTAAGCCATGTGTTACAAACTCTAGGCTACCAGATACTAACTGTGCCACCAACCACCACGGACCAAGGGTAACGTCTCTCCTTGAGAAGAGTGACATGCTTGGCATGGTAGTAGTGTAAGGAGACTTATAGGCCACGCAATGCTCCTCTGAAAAATTAACCACCTTCTTCTGAGAAGAAGAAGAGGACAAGAATGCCAGTGCCACCTACTGGAAGTGGGCATTTGTTTATGCACAGGTCTCTTGAGGTCCCATCACAGTATTTCTATTGGGTTGAAGACTAGACTTTTCCTGAGCCATCACAACACCTTGACTCTTTTCTTTTCGGTCATTCTCTTGCGTAGATTTTCCACTTGGGATCCTTGTCCAGTTGCATGACCCTGTTTCCGCCATACTTTAGCTTTTAGATATATGGACTCACATATGACTCGATAACACTTTGGTATACAGGGAGGTTCAAGGTCTAATCAATAACTACAAGGTCCTAGGTCCTGTGACTGGAAAACTAACCCAAGTGATCAATCCTCCACCACCATGTTGGACAGTCGATATGAGGTGTTCATGCTGATTTGCTGTGTTTAGTTTTCATCAAACACGTCGCAGGCCAAGCATCTCCTCTTTGGTCTCATGTGTCCAAAGGAAATCATTGTTCCAGTCTTGTGGTTTGTTCAGATGCAACTTTTAGCCTTGCTACCATGTCCTTCTTGGAAGAAAAAAAGTATTTCTCCTGACTACCTTTCCAAACCAGCCAATCAACTGTCATGAACATGAACATTTAACATGCTAAGGCCTTTAGAGTCTGAGCTGCGGCTCTTGGTTTTTTTGTACTTTCTCTTAGCACTGCATGGTCTGACCTTTGGCTGAATTTTCTAAGACCTCCACTCCTGGAAAGATTGTCAACTGACTTGAATGTTCTCCATCTTTCTCACTGTAGAATGGTGGAGTCCAAATTGTTTGGAAATTGCCTTATTGTAAGGAGATATAAATACTGCCCACGTTCCCCCTTGTTGATTTGTGCAGTAATATGATGTATTATAATGTTTTATATTGTTATGTAATAGAGTTGTGCTCTGCCCAGCAACAGTTAGTAAGTAGGTATGGATAGAGTTAAGAGTTGGGACTAGCCCAGAGAGATAGGCTATGTAACAAGATCATAGAGGACTTCCTGGTAGTGAGGTAGGGCTTTCAGACCTTTTGTTTGAGTTCTCTGCAGAGCCACATAAGTTGGGTGTCCCCAAAGTGAGTGGAGACTGATGCAGGGGATAGCGTGATCCTATCACCCCGCACCACGTTACATTATAACCGTTTCCAGATTGATAACATGCAATGTGTTAACAACACAATCCACAATGTTCCAAACCAGCAAACTGCCAAAACTTCTGCTTTTATAGAGGCAGTCCGCTGATCACCCTTGCTGATGAACATTTAATCAAGGACATTTGATTAGCAGAGCTTGACTGCTACATACCATCCTAATTTCTATGCAAGCAGTGAGGGTGTACTTAATTTTCCACAACCTGCTGGTGTATTTTGGACTAGTTTTTGGTAAATACATAATTTAATATGCTACCGCACTAATAAAGTGCCCTTTAAAAAGGTCACTATAAAAACATGAGATGAACAAGACCTCTATGGTCAAACAGAAGGTAGATAGAAATAGCCAAACATGTTACACCAGAATGAACAGTATAGGCAGTAGGACAGTATATAGCAAGTTTATATATATATATATATATATATATATATATATATATATACAGTGGCATGTAAAAGCTTGGGTACCTCTAGTCAAATTACTGTTATTATGAACAGTTAAGCAAGTTGAAGGTTAAATGATCTCTAAAAGGCCTAAAATTAAAATTGGTCAATGCAAAAGTTTAGGCACCCTGCATGGTTAGTACCAAGTAGCACCACTATTTGAAAGTATCACAGCTTTTAGTAGCCAGACAGTAGTCTTTCAATTTTTGTTTGAGGGATTTCCATCCATTCTTCCTTGGAGAATTCTTCCAGTTCTGTGAGATTCCTGGGCTGTCTTGCTTCCTCTGCTATTTTGACGTCTAGCCACAGATTTTCAATGATGTTCAGATCAGGGGACTGTGAGGGCCATTGTAAAACCTTCAGTTTGCGCCCTTTGAGGTTATCTATTATGGACTGTGACATGCATTGAGGATCATTATCCATTTATAGAAGCCATCCTCTTCCTCTTTTCAGCTTCAGCTTAACAGATGGTGTTATATTTGCATCAAGAATTTGTTATAATTTCATTGAATACATTCTTCCCTCTACCCGTGAAATGTTACCTGTGCCATTGGCTGCAACACAACCCCAAAGCATGATTGATCTCCACCATGCTTAATGGTTGGCGGGATGTTCTTTTCCTGAAATTATGTTCCCTTTTTTTCTCCACACAAACCTTTGATCATTGTGGTCAAAGAGTTCTATTTTAACTTCATTAGTCTAAAGGACTTGTTTCCAAAATACATCAGGTTTGTTTGGATGTTCTTTTGCATACTTTTGATGCTGAATTTTATGGTGAGGATGCAGGAGAGGTTTTCTCATGATGACTTTTCCGTGAAGGCCATATTTGTGCAGGTGTCTCTGAACAGTAGAACAATGTACCACAACTCAGGAGTCTGCTAAATCTTTCTGAAGGTCTTTTGCAGTCAAGAAATGGTTCTGATTTGCCTCTCTAGTAATTCTATGAGCGGTTCTCACAGAAATTTTGCTTGTTCTTCCAGGCCTTATCTTGACCTCCACCTCCACTGTTCCTGGTAACTGCCATTTCTTAATTACATTTCAAACTGAGAAAAGGGCAACTTGAAAACTCTATGCTATCTTCTTATATCCTTCTCCTGCTCTGTGACTTCCACCATTTTTATTTTCAGAGTGGTAGGCAGCTGCTTAGAAGAACCCATGGAAGCTGTTTTTTGGCACAAGGTTAGAGGAGGCTAGGTTTTTATAAAGCTGGGAAATTTGCATCATCTGACCTTTCCTAATGATGATAGTGGACAAGCCATAGCCCTAACAGGCTAATTAAGGTGTGAGCCCTTGGTCAAAGGTATCTGAGCTCACAAATCTCCAAGGGTGCCCAAACTTTTTCATGCCACTGTAGTATTCAAGTGGGCTGACAATGTCTGGTGTTAATTAGATTGCAAGAGAGTTAAATCTTCAGACCACATGAATACAGGATTGTAAGAATCTATGTGTATATACTGTATTTATCTATTCTTACACTTTGGCTACATGCTATTTAATATCGTACTGGCTATACTATTCATTCTGGTGTGGCTATTACTACCTACCTTTTATTTGATCATAGAGGTCTTGATCACCTGTTTTGTGGGAAACAGAAAGCAAAGGTACTGGAGCCACAGGGAAACAGGGGATGTCCTGGAAACTGTAGACAAGCAGCAGAAATAGAAACCACAGGCAGCAGGGGTACAGGAAGCCTCAGGCAAACTGGAGACGTCCCGTAGCCCGCAAAGGTAGCAGAGGTACTACAAACCGCAAGCAGATAGCAGTGGCATTGGAAGCCACAGACAGACTGGAAACGTCCAGGAGATCGCAGACAGGTAGCAGAGGTACTGGAAGCTGCAGGCAGACGGTAAACATTCTGGGGACCGCAGACAGAAAGCAGAGGAACTGAAAGCCGCAGACAGACCGGAAACATCTGGGAGATCACAGACAGATAGCAGAGGTACTGGAAGCCGCAGACAAACTGGAAAAATCCGTGAGATCGCAAACAAGTAGCAGATGTACTGTAAACCGCAGACAGACTGGAAATGTCCAGGAGATCGCAGACAGCAGAGGCACTGTAAGCCACAGACAGACTGGAAACATGCGGGAGGTCGCAGACAAGTAGCAGAGAAACTGGAAGCTGCAGACAGACTGGAAACGTATGGGAGATCGCAGGCAGGTAGCGGAGGCACTGGAAGCCGCAGACAGACTGGAAATGTCCGAGATCACAGACGGCAAAGGCAATGGAAGCCGCAGACAGACTTGAAATGTCCAGGAGATCACAGACAGGTAGCAGAGGCACTGGAAGCCGCAGAAGAACTGGAAATGTCCGAGATTGCAGACAGCAAAGGCAATGGAAGCTGAAGACAAACTGGAAATGTCTGGGAGATCGCAGGCAGGTAGCAGAGGCACTGGAAGCCGCAGACAGACTGGAAATGTCTGAGATCGCAGACAGCAAAGGCAATGGAAGCCGCAGACAGACTTGAAATGTCCAGGAGATCACAGACAGGTGGCAGAGGCACTGGAAGCCACAGACAGACTGGAAACGTCTGTGAGATCTCAGACAACAGAATCAATGGAAGCTGCAGACATACTGGAAAGTCCGGTAGATTGCAGATAGGTAGCAGAGGCAATGGAAGCCGCAGACAGACTGGAAACATCCAGGAGATCGCAGACAGCAGAGGCACTGAAAGTTGCAGACATACTGGAAACATCATGGAAACCACAGACAGGCAGTAGAAGTAGTGGAATCTGCAAACAGGTAGCAGAGACACTGCAAACCATAGGCAGGCTGCAGATGTCTGAGAAATTGCAGACAGGTATCAGAGGCACTGGAAGCTGCAGGCAGACTGGAAATATCTTGGAGATTGCAGACGGGTAGCAGAGGTACTGGAAGACGCAGTTATATTTGAAACGTCATTGTAACTGCAGACAGAAGAAGTACTGGAAACCGCAAACAGGTAGCACAGGCACTGGACGCTGCAAGCAGAGCAGAGACGTCCTGGAGACTGCAAACAGGTAGCAGAGGTACTGTAATCCGCAGGCAAATAAGAACTGTCCTGGAGACCGCACACAGGCAACAGAAGTGCTGGAAACCATAAACAGGCCGTGGTGCACCAACAAGCTAAGAGACTTAATACCAAGAGTGTGTGTTTTGGGAGGCCTTATACAGGCTTAGGTAGAAGATCACATTACAGCACGCCGGGCTGCTAGCAATGCCCAATGTGGACCACAAGAAAGTTTAATGGACCGAGGTTAAGGGAGCAGAGCCACACTCAGCACAAGTGTGTAACATTACGTAATTTTAAGACCTTATAAGGACCAGATTTTTTTTTATCACATCCTGATACATAAAACGATAGGATTCAAAGTGGGTTTACTTAGTTTTTCTCATGACTATGCCTATTGTTGGGTTTTCAAATTCCAAAGCATTCATCATTGTTGCTGCCTTCTCCATTGAATATTATTCATCCCTTGCAGAAGATAGAAGTATTACAGAGCTTCGACCTCCCTGCCCAGCTTTTGTGCGCCACCGTTGCCTTCTAAATTGCCATTCAAATCTTCCTAAGCACTTTTTTTTTGCAATGCATTTTGCAAACTTGCTTTCCATTAATCCACTCTGCTATAAGTCGCCTGAAATAATCTGTGTCTCCCAACAGGGGAACGCTGTCTAGTTTCTTTATCGTCGCCTGCAACTCATTTCTGAAGCTTTTAGTAATTTCCTTTAATACATTGCACAGCATTGATGATAGGTTTTGATGAAGACGGTCGCATCCCCTCCTGTTTAATAACAGGCCCCTCATAAATAGGTACAGCAATATCTACGGAGAAGAGCTAGAAACAGACAGCCGGGCTTAATGCCTTTAATTAATTGCAAATGAGTGTTTAATCCGGGGTAAACTGGGGTAATCTAAGGAGAACCAGACATTATGTATGGAAAAGCTTAATATATAAACCAAGGCGTATGTGCCATTAATGGAGGATAGATACGATAGGTAAGACCCAGCCTTTTTTGGTCTAATCACTATATTATTGGGAACCCAGAGACCCCTCCCCAGAGGAACAAGGGAAAGTACAGTGCCTTGCGAAAGTATTCGGCCCCCTGGAACTTTCCAACCTTTTCCCACATATCGGGCTTCAAACATAGAGGTTTTCTTCAAGAATGGTCCTGTATTTGGCTCCATCCATCTTCCCATCAATTTTAACCATCTTCTCTGCCCCAGCTGAAGAAAAGCAGGCCCAAACCATGATGCTGCCACCACCATGTTTGACAGTGGGGATGGTGTGTTCAGGGTGATGAGCTGTGTTGCCTTTACGCCAAACCTATCGTTTGGCATTGTTGCGAAAAAGGCACTGTAAGTAAGGCTCAGCCTTTCTTGGTCATATCTATATTATTGGGAACCCAGAGACCCCTCCCCTGAGGAACAAGGGAAATTAAGTAAGGCTCAACCTTTCTTGGTCATATCCTCTTTTTTATTAGAAACCTGGAGTCCCATCACCTGTGGAGTAAGTTACGATAGGTAAGATCCATTTCATGGTTATATTCTGTTATTGGAATCCTAGAGTCCCCACCCATAAGGAACTAAGGAAGATAGGTAAGGCTCAGTCCTTATAAGTCATATCCTCTTTGTTATTAGAAACCTGGAGTCCCATCACCTGTGGAGTAAGTTACGATAGGTAAGGTCCAGCTCTTCATGGTTATATTCTGTTATTGGAATCCTAGAGTCCCCCACCCATAAGGAACTATGGAAGATAGGTAAGGCTCAGTCCTTATAAGTCATATCCTCTTTGTTATTAGAAACCTGAAGTTCCATCACCTGAGGAACAAGGTATGATAGGTAACGTCCAGCTCTTCATGGTTATATTCTGTTATTGGACTCCTAGAGTCCCCACCCATAAGGAACTATGGAAGATAGGTAAGGTTCAGTCCTTCTAAGTCATATCCTCTTTGTTATTAGAAACCTGAAGTTCCATCACCTGGGGAACAAGGTATGATAGGTAACGTCCAGCTTTTCATGGTTACATTCTGTTATTGGACTCCTAGAGTCCCCACCCATAAGGAACTATGGAAGATAGGAAAGGTTCAGCCCTTCTAAGTCGTATCCTTTTTGTTATTAGAAACCTAGAGTCCAATCCCCTGAGGAATTAGGTAAGATAGGTGTGGAGACACGGGGGGTCAGTGGGTGCCCTGGTATGCTAGCCGAAACCGCATGGACCATGGATGGTCTCACCGAACACCCTCTCTCATCCCCATGGGCAGAACGCTACTCAGACAACACAGGGTGAGGGTGAAACAATGTGGCAATGCTTTATTGAACCACAAAAGAGGCAGATAACACAGAACAGTCCCAGCAAAATACCCAAGATGGTGCACCTTACAGAGTCTCACCCTTCCGCTGAATCGCCAGGCTAAGAGCAGCTGTGACTTCAGAGCTTCCAGGGCCGACTACCCCACCTGTGGCACGCACACAGGGAGTAGATAATGAGAAGCTTAGGAAGATGACAGTCCATTGAGGTACAGAGGGTCACAACCCCATTTCTCCGAACATCTCCATAGAGTCGGGTGACTGACGGGTCAAAATTTCTGCCCCCCCCCCCCACAAATGTAGCCATGGGGCTCAGGTGACCGGTGAATAAGTATCAGCAAACATCATTGTTCAATGACCCTGTATCACTAGTCATCCAGGATAACAGCACAGTATGTTACATCAAATGTCAACTAATAAGTCAATATTACAGGCTTATACGAACAAAAGTCAGTGTTTTCTTGACCAACCAGAAAGAAACACATAAATTCAAAAGTCAACATATAGATAACAGTCTATTCCTCCTGGTTTACTGAAAATTGATGTCTGGATATATTTTCCCATCACCTGTGGAGTAAGTTACGATAGGCAAGATCCATTTCATGGTTATATTCTGTTATTGGAATCCTAGAGTCCCCACCCATAAGGAACTAAGGAAGATAGGTAAGGCTCAGTCCTTATAAGTCATATCCTCTTTGTTATTAGAAACCTGGAGTCCCATCACCTGTGGAGTAAGTTACGATAGGTAAGGTCCAGCTCTTCATGGTTATATTCTGTTATTGGAATCCTAGAGTCCCCCACCCATAAGGAACTATGGAAGATAGGTAAGGCTCAGTCCTTATAAGTCATATCCTCTTTGTTATTAGAAACCTGAAGTTCCATCACCTGAGGAACAAGGTATGATAGGTAACGTCCAGCTCTTCATGGTTATATTCTGTTATTGGACTCCTAGAGTCCCCACCCATAAGGAACTATGGAAGATAGGTAAGGTTCAGTCCTTCTAAGTCATATCCTCTTTGTTATTAGAAACCTGAAGTTCCATCACCTGGGGAACAAGGTATGATAGGTAACGTCCAGCTTTTCATGGTTACATTCTGTTATTGGACTCCTAGAGTCCCCACCCATAAGGAACTATGGAAGATAGGAAAGGTTCAGCCCTTCTAAGTCGTATACTTTTTGTTATTAGAAACCTAGAGTCCAATCCCCTGAGGAATTAGGTAAGATAGGTGTGGAGACACGGGGGGTCAGTGGGTGCCCTGGTATGCTAGCCAAAACCGCATGGACCATGGATGGTCTCACCGAACACCCTCTCTCCTATCCCCATGGGCAGAACGCTACTCAGACAACACAGGGTGAGGGTGAAACAATGTGGCAATGCTTTATTGAACCACAAAACAGGCAGATAACACAGAACAGTCCCAGCAAAATACCCAAGATGGTGCACCTTACAGAGTCTCACCCTTCCGCTGAATCGCCAGGCTAAGAGCAGCTGTGACTTCAGAGCTTCCAGGGCCGACTACCCCACCTGTGGCACGCACACAGGGAGTAGATAATGAGAAGCTTAGGAAGATGACAGTCCATTGAGGTACAGAGGGTCACAACCCCATTTCTCTGAACATCTCCATAGAGTCGGGTGACTGACGGGTCAAAATTTCTGCCCCCCCCCCCCCCCCACAAATGTAGCCATGGGGCTCAGGTGACCGGTGAATAAGTATCAGCAAACATCATTGTTCAATGACCCTGTATCACTAGTCATCCAGGATAACAGCACAGTATGTTACATCAAATGTCAACTAATAAGTCAATATTACAGGCTTATACGAACAAAAGTCAGTGTTTTCTTGACCAACCAGAAAGAAACACATAAATTCAAAAGTCAACATATAGATAACAGTCTATTCCTCCTGGTTTACTGAAAATTGATGTCTGGATATATTTTCCCTTAAACCATTGATACAGCAAAATTCAGGTAATAGTTATCTCTCACCCCTGACCCAAGAGAGGAGGTCAGGAGTCCGTGATCCCAGAATGTGCTGCTTCTTTAATTATTCTTGATGTTTTTATACCTCCGGCATGATCCTGATCCTGTGTTATCTACTGTATATAGAGGTGTTATCAGCCATTGTAGAGGAGGTGAGCTGTGACATCACCTTAGTGAATGGTGGATCCTGTGTTATCTACTGTATATAGAGATGTTATCAGTCATTGTACAGGAGGAGGAGGTGAGCTGTGACATCACCTATTGTGAATGGTGGATCCTGTGTTATCTACTGTATATAGAGGTGTTATCAGTCATTGTACAGGAGGAGGAGGTGAGCTGTGACATCACCTATTGTGAATGGTGGATCCTGTGTTATCTACTGTATATAGAGGTGTTATCAGACATTGTACAGGAGGAGGAGGAGGTGAGCTGTGAACTCACCTATTGTGAATGGTGGATCCTGTGTTATCTACTGTATATAGAGGTGTTATCAGTCATTGTACAGTAGGAGAAGGTGAGCTTTGACATCACCTATTGTGAATGGTGGATCATGTGTTATCTACTGTATATAGAGGTGTTATCAGTCATTGTACAGGAGGAGGAGGTGAGCTGTTACATCACCTATAGTGAATGGTGGATCCTGTGTTATCTACTGTATATAGAGGTGTTATCAGTCATTGTACAGGAGGAGGAGGTGAGCTGTGACATCACCTATTGTGAATGGTGGATCCTGTGTTATCTACTGTATATAGAGGTGTTATCAGTCATTGTACAGGAGGAGGAGGTGAGCTGTTACATCACCTATAGTGAATGGTGGATCCTGTGTTATCTACTGTATATAGAGGTGTTATCAGTCATTGTACAGGAGGAGGAGGTGAGCTGTGACATCACCTATTGTGAATGGTGGATCCTGTGTTATCTCCAGTATATAGAGATGTTATCAGTCATTGTACAGGAGGAAGAGGTGAGCTGTGACATCACCTATTGTGAATGGTGGATCCTGTGTTATCTACTGTATATAGAGGTGTTATCAGTCATTGTACAGAAGGAGGAGGTGAGCTGTGACATCACCTATTGTGAATGGTGGATCCTGTGTTATCTACTGTATATAGAGGTGTTATCAGTCATTGTACAGGAGGAGGAGGTGAGCTGTGACATCACCTATTGTGAATGGTGGATCCTGTGTTATCTACTGTATATAGAGGTGTTATCAGTCATTGTACAGGAGGAGGAGGTGAGCTGTGACATCACCTATTGTGAATGGTGGATCCTGTGTTATCTACTGTATACAGAGGAGTTATCAGTCATTGTACAGGAGGAGGAGGTGAGTTGTGACATCACCTATTGTGAATGGTGGATCCTGTGTTGTCTACTGTATATAGAGGTGTTATCAGTCATTGTACAGGGGGAGGAGGTGAGCTGTGACATCACCTATAGTGAATGGTGGATCCTGTGTTATCTACTGTATATAGAGGTGTTATCAGTCATTGTACAGGAGAAGGAGGTGAGCTGTGACATCACCTATTGTGAATGGTGGATCCTGTGTTATCTACTGTATATAGAGGTGTTATCAGTCATTGTACAGGGGGAGGAGGTGAGCTGTGACATCACCTATTGTGAATGGTGGATCCTGTGTTATCTACTGTATATAGAGGTGTTATCAGTCATTGTACAGGGGGAGGAGGTGAGCTGTGACATCACCTATTGTGAATGGTAGATCCTGTGTTATCTACTGTATATAGAGGTGTTATCAGTCATTGTACAGGAGGAGGAGGTGAGCTGTGACATCACCTATTGTGAATGGTGGATCCTGTGTTTTCTACTGTATACAGAGGAGTTATCAGTCATTGTACAGGAGGAGGAGGTGAGCTGTGACATCACCTATTGTGAATGGTGGATCCTGTGTTATGTACTGCATATAGAGGTGTTATCAGTCATTGTACAGGAGGAGGAGGTGAGTTGTGACATCACCTATTGTGAATGGTGGATCCTGTGTTATCTACTGTATATAGAGGTGTTATCAGTCATTGTACAGGGGGAGGAGGTGAGCTGTGACATCACCTATTGTGAATGGTGGATCCTGTGTTATGTACTGCATATAGAAGTGTTATCAGTCATTGTACAGGAGGAGGAGGTGAGCTGTGACATCACCTATTGTGAATGGTGGATCCTGTGTTATGTACTGCATATAGAGGTGTTATCAGTCATTGTACAGGAGGAGGAGGTGAGCTGTGACATCACCTATTGTGAATGGTGGATCCTGTGTTATCTACTGTATATAGAGGTGTTATCAGTCATTGTACAGGAGGAGGAGGTGAGTTGTGACATCACCTATTGTGAATGGTGGATCCTGTGTTATCTACTGTATATAGAGGTGTTATCAGTCATTGTACAGGGGGAGGAGGTGAGCTGTGACATCACCTATTGTGAATGGTGGATCCTGTGTTATGTTACTGCATATAGAGGTGTTATCAGTCATTGTACAGGATGAAGATTTCAGGACTTTTTTTTATAAAATGACTTGGAGAATTTAATAATAATTCTTGCAAGATATGTTTCACGTAAAGATTTTTCTTTTTTATGATATGCAAATTGCCTCTTCTGAGAAAAAGAGGACTTAAACTCTATAGCGCCACCTGTTGGAAGTAGCGAAGGATCGCTACTTCCAACAGGTGGCGCTATAGAGTTTAAGTCCTCTTTTTCTCAGAAGAGGCAATTTGCATATTATATTTCCCAGAGGAGCATTGCACGGCGAATAAGCCTCCTCACCTTGACAAGCCAGAGATGGTATGTCACTCTCCATAAGGAGAAACGATAACCCTTAGACCTCTTTTTTATGACACATTCTCTAAAAGGATTTTCGGTGGATAGAGTCACAAAATTATATAAAAAAAATGAAAATTCCAAAATTCCTCAAATCTCCCCCTATAATTAGCTGTTTATATGGTGCTTGTTGTTTTGGGATCGATAATAGGACGGTCTGACGGCAATTACTGGGGAGAAAACCATCATCTGATATTAGACTGAGTCATTTCCTGGTAGACATGTGCCGAGGCTCTGCGCCCGCCCGGGTCCAGCTGCTGCCAGGAGACGTCCTGCTCCCTGGCATCTCTGCTCATAATATTAACATAAACAAGCTAATCGGGAAACTAATATTGTGCCGCTGCGTCTGTGTGAAGGGGTTGCAAAGACTGTAAAGATCCCCCCCACCCTTCTATAGGTCCAATTTTGATAATTGCGCATGTTTAATATCTAGTGCTGCTATGTACATAATGTTTTTTACCTATTGCTGCTGTGTGTGTATTGTGAACAGGGAAAGCGTAGTAATATGGTAGGTCCACTAAAGGGGGCACGTTAGGACCAAATAGTGATAGTACAGTAAATTGTTAACATAAGAGAGGCCTACTGTGGGTAAGACAGGAGCATTTCCTGAATGTAGTCAGTGGGGCCAGGGAGCCCAGACAGCCCAGTAGGGCCAGGGAGCTCAGCAGGGCCAGGGAGCCCAGACAGCCCAGTAGGGCCAGGGAGCCAAGACAGCCCAGTAGGGCCAGGGAGCCCAGACAGCCCAGTAGGGCCAGGGAGCCCAGACAGCCCAGTAGGGCCAGGGAGCCAAGACAGCCCAGTAGGGCCAGGGAGCCCAGACAGCCCAGCAGGGCCAGGGAGCCCAGACAGCCCAGTAGGGCCAGGGAGCCAAGACAGCCCAGTAGGGCCAGGGAGCCCAGACAGCCCAGTAGGGTCAGGGAGCCCAGACAGCCCAGTAGGGCCAGGGAGCCAAGACAGCCCAGTAGGGCCAGGGAGCCAAGACAGCCCAGTAGGGCCAGGGAGCCCAGACAGCCCAGTAGGGTCAGGGAGCCCAGACGGGCCAGGGAGCCCAGACAGCCCAGTAGAGCCAGGGAGCCCAGACAGCCCAGTAGGGCCAGGGAGCCAAGACAGCCCAGTAGGGCCAGGGAGCCCAGACAGCCCAGTAGGGCCAGGTAGCCCAGACAGCCCAGTAGGGCCAGGGAGCCAAGACAGCCCAGTAGGGCCAGGGAGCCCAGACAGCCCAGTAGGGCCAGGGAGCCCAGACAGCCCAGTAGGGCCAGGGAGCCCAGACAGCCCAGTAGGGCCAGGGAGCCAAGACAGCCCAGTAGGGCCAGGGAGCCCAGACAGCCCAGTAGGGCCAGGGAGCCAAGACTGCCCAGTAGGGCCAGGGAGCCCAGACAGCCCAGTAGGGCCAGGTAGTCCAGACAGCCCAGTAGGGCCAGGGAGCCAAGACAGCCCAGTAGGGCCAGGGAGCCCAGACAGCCCAGTAGGGCCAGGGAGCCCAGACAGCCCAGTAGGGCCAGGGAGCCCAGACAGCCCAGTAGGGCCAGGGAGCCCAGACAGCCCAGTAGGGCCAGGGAGCCCAGACAGCCCAGTAGGGCCAGGGAGCCCAGACAGCCCAGTAGGGCCAGGGAGCCCAGACAGCCCAGTATAGCCAGGGAGCCCAGACAGCCCAGTAGGGCCAGGGGGCCAAGACTGCCCAGTAGGGCCAGGGAGCCCAGACAGCCCAGTAGGGCCAGGTAGCCCAGACAGCCCAGTAGGGCCAGGGAGCCAAGACAGCCCAGTAGGGCCAGGGAGCCCAGACAGCCCAGTAGGGCCAGGGAGCCCAAACAGCCCAGTAGGACCAGGGAGCCCAGACAGCCCAGTAGGGCCAGGGAGCCCAGACAGCCCAGCAGGGCCAGTGAGCCCAGACAGCCCAGTAGGGCAAGGGAGCCCAGACAGCCCAGTAGGGCCAGGGAGCCCAGATAGCCCAGTAGGGCCAAGGAGCCCAGACAGCCCAGTAGGGCCAGGTAGCCCAGACAGCCCAGTAGGGCCAGGGAGCCCAGACAGCCCAGTAGGGCCAGGGAGCCAAGACAGCCCAGTAGGGCCAGGGAGCCCAGATAGCCCAGTAGGGCCAGGGAGCCCAGACAGCCCAGTAGGGCCAGGTAGCCCAGACAGCCCAGTAGGGCCAGGGAGCCCAGACAGCCCAGTAGGGCCAGGGAGCCCAGGGAGCCCAGTAGGGCCAGGGAGCCCAGGGAGCCCAGTAGGGCCAGGGAGCCCAGACAGCCCAGTAGGGCCAGGGAGCCCAGACAGCCCAGTAGAGCCAGGGAGCCCAGACAGCCCAGTAGGGCCAGGGAGCCCAGACAGCCCAGTAGAGCCAGGGAGCCCAGACAGCCCAGTAGGGCCAGGGAGCCCAGACAGCCCAGTAGGACCAGGGAGCCCAGACAGCCCAGTAGGGCCAGGGAGCCCAGACAGCCCAGTAGGGACAGGGAGCCCAGACAGCCCAGTAGGGCCAGGGAGCCTAGACAGCCCAATAGGGCCAAGGAGCCCAGACAGTCCTGCAGGGCCTTAGAGCCTGGGCAACACAGTGGACTCTGTAATGTTTAAATCTAGAAGCCCAGTCATCCAAGGCCAGGAGGCCAGAAATTGCAGCAGCACAGGGACGCAGGTGGCTCTATCATGTGGCAGCTTACTATGTGGGAAGACGCCCTTATGTCTGGTGCTAAATGGACAAGGGAACTCCTAAGAGTAGTAAAGCTGGACAGGAGGACGCCGTGGTTCTGGACAAGACGGTACGACCCGGGAACGTGCTTAAGGACATGAGGGAGAGCACCGGGAAAATGAAGGATGCAAACCATTGTGGAACCCCATGTCGATGCTGCAAAGGATATGGATGTGCTGAGAAAAGAAACCAGTAAAGTTACTTGTAAAGCTTCTCCTTTATTAGCCAAAAGGTAAAGCTTCTCCTTTATTAGCCAATCAATGCTCTCCTGGGAATTTAAATATGCAAATAGAAGATTAGAAGTGCAGGAACTCTATCTAGAGCCACCTGTTGGATGTAGCAATCCTAAAAGTCAATATTGACCCGGCAAAGAGCGATGTCACTTAGAATAAGAAGCCAAACCAGCAGCTCCATCTGCAGATGTGTTCCGGGGTATTTGCCCCTCATCAGTGCAAATCAGGAGAACTGATCTGGCTGGGTGAGCGGACTCTGACAGGGGCATTTATGGGGTAAAGTTTCTGCTTGTAGGTGTAGGGACACATATAGGTCATGGAATGCTCCCCTTAAAAATGTAGATACAATGATAGGAATGTAATTATATGTGGTTGAGCGGCTGATTGACTGCGCTTTCCTCCTTCACCGCCACGTGTACGCGGATCACGCTGGGTATCTGCAGGAGCCGAGAACTCGATGTTGTAAATTTTCCTTTCATGATGACAGATTCCACTCGTTCCATTGTAGTCAAGAGGGGGGTGCAAACGAAGAACTAATCCTGCCATCCGATGAATAACTTGGCAATGCCTGCTGAGGATGAGCGTGAAAAATGAAGAGTGAAGAGATCCAAAAAGGTCTGGCCCCGTGAGGGTCAACCCCAAAGAAATCTTAGACCCCTTTTTTCTGGAGGAGGATCATCATTCTTCACCACCAAATGTAATCATTTCTAGATTACGATGATCGATATAGGAGTAACAAGTCCTACAAAAAGATTTAAAGGGCATCCATCATCCGCTTCATACGGGAAAAAAACAACATTCCGCCATTGTATTTTTAGATTTATGGCATTTATAGTGTGATAAGTAGGACCTGATTTTCTAGGTCAGAATGATTAAAAGGAATCTGTTTGAGAGCAGCATGATGTAGGGGAAGAGACCCTGATTCCAGCGATGTGTCACTTACTGGGCTGCTTGCTGTAGTTTTGATAAAATAAGTGTTTTATCAGCAGGAGATTATCACTAGAGGACTAGTAACCCTGCTGCCAGGTAGTCCAACCACGCCCCCACCACTGATTGGTAGCTTTCTTTGTACACTGTATATGGGCTACCAATCGGAGATAGAGGCATGGTTATACAGGGCTCAACAAGATTCCCTTTAACAAACTTGAGTGTTTTTAGCTTTTAGTGCTTAAAAAATTCCGGCATTCGTAAAACAAAAAAAATATATATATTTTTTTTATTTTTTTTCTAATAAACTGTCAGATGACTTGTTTATTGTAGTTTTAATTGATATTTGGGGCAACTATTCGATTGCTTTTTGCTTTGTGGTATTTACCGTATAGGTTGCTACACATTATACATTGATACCAAATATATATTTTTTTATTTATTATTTTATTTCTTTATTTTTAACAGGTTGATACAATTTACACGTTTATACATCTGCGACGGGAAATATTTTTTTATTACTTTTTTTTTACTTGCTAAAATTGGGGTAATTCAACCTTTTATGGTATAAACAAAAATGTTTGCTTTTTATAAAAAAAAATTGCATTTATTTATTTTTTTTAGCGGATTTCAATTGGTGCATGGGAGCTCAAAGATAGCAGCCATGGGGGCCTACAGCAGCATTTAAGGGGTTAAAAAACAGTGGTCGGAGTTGTTACAGGCCGATGCCGGCTGTGTAGCACAGATCTGGACATTTCGGGAACAGATTAAAAGCTGTTCAGCTGCTGAAATCCCAAGCGATCAGTTGTGATCTGTCAACAAGTGTTCAGCTCTCCCACAGCACAACCGCAGGAGAGAAGAGGTATTACACTGAAATCAGCCTGATGTGTGTAATGTATGGACGCGCCGGGTCCTCCAGAGTGAGATTTGTTTTTCGTAGATGCTCTTCAATTCCAAAAATAATCAAAAGCAGCCGAGTTATTACCGTCAACTGTAAAAGTTTCCAGACTTTCCGAGATCTTTGAACTTAGACAGAAATTGCGCTCGGAATAATAATAAATATATACTACCGGTCTAAGTTACGGCCATAATCAAACACCAGGCAGCGGTGAAATTTTACTTACTACCCGTTTCTTTATGACTTGCTTTATTGCCGCATTAATGGCGCGGACGCCGCCGTTACCGCAATACGAGCCAATATTAAAGGATATGATGGAAAGGATGTGAGTGCGGAGGTGAAGCCCCGGTGTATCTGCAGAAAAGCACTTCACACCTTCAAGGGTCTCCCGAATAAGCAGTGGCTGAGTGTAATATTTGGAGGGCAAGGTCTGTCGTTATGGAAGTCGCAGCACTAAACGTCCTCGCCGGCATTTCGACATGGAATGTAAAGTTATGGGTCATTAGCCAATCAGCAGCAAGGAATAAGGAACTATAAAAGAGCAGTATAACAGCTGCAAAAACGTGTTTATGGCAGGCCGAAAACCATCCGTCCACTGCTGTGGGAGAATGCTCCCGTATACGGCAGGTCTTGGGGTGCTCCCGGTATACGACGGGTCTTGTGGGGTGTTCCCGGTATACGACGGGTTTAGTGGGGTGTTCCCGGTATACGACGGGTTTAGTGGGGTGTTCCCGGTATACGGCGGGTCTAATGGGATGTTCCCGGTATGCGGGATGTTCCCAGCTATGATAGAAAGGTGTCATGACACGCAGAGCATCACAGCTACGATAGAAAGGTGTAAGGACGCAGAGCATCGCAGCTATGATAGAAAGGTGTCAGGACACACAGAGCATCACAGCTATGATAGAAAGGTGTCAGGACACACAGAGCATCGCAGCTATGATAGAAAGGTGTAAGGACGCAGAGCATCACAGCTATGATAGAAAGGTGTCAGGAAACACAGAGCATCACAGCTATGATAGAAAGGAGTCAGGACACACAGAGCATCGCAGCTATGATAGAAAGGAGTCAGGACACACAGAGCATCGCAGCTATGATAGAAAGGTGTAAGGACGCAGAGTATCACAGCTATGATAGAAAGGTGTAAGGACGCAGAGTATCGCAGCTATGATAGAAAGGTGTCAGGAAACACAGAGCATCACAGCTATAATAGAAAGGTGTCAGGATACGCAGAGTATCACAGCTATGATAGAAAGGTGTCAGGATATGCAGAGCATCACAGCTATGATAGAAAGGTGTAAGGACGCAGAGCATCACAGCTATGATAGAAAGGTGTCAGGACACACAGAGCATCGCAGCTATGATAGAAAGGTGTAAGGACGCAGAGTATCACAGCTATGATAGAAAGGTGTCAGGAAACACAGAGCATCACAGCTATGATAGAAAGGTGTCAGGATACGCAGAGTATCACAGCTATGATAGAAAGGTGTCAGGATATGCAGAGCATCACAGCTATGATAGAAAGGTGTAAGGACGCAGAGCATCACAGCTATGATAGAAAGGTGTCAGGATACGCAGAGCATCGCAGCTATGATAGAAAGGTGTAAGGACGCAGAGTATCACAGCTATGATAGAAAGGTGTCAGGAAACACAGAGCATCACAGCTATGATAGAAAGGAGTCAGGACACACAGAGCATCACAGCTATGATAGAAAGGTGTAAGGACGCAGAGCATCACAGCTATGATAGAAAGGTGTAAGGACACAGAGCATCACAGCTATGATAGAAAGGTGTAAGGACACAGAGCATCACAGCTATGATAGAAAGGTGTAAGGACGCAGAGCATCGCAGCTATGATAGAAAGGTGTCAGGACACACAGAGCATCTCAGCTATGATAGAAAGGAGTCAGGACACGCAGAGCATCACAGCTATGATAGAAAGGTGTCAGGAAACACAGAGCATCTCAACTATGATAGAAAGGTGTCAGGAAACACAGAGCATCACAGCTATGATAGAAAGGTGTCAGGACACGCAGAGCATCACAGCTATGATAGAAAGGAGTCAGGACACGCAGAGCATCACAGTTATGATAGAAAGGAGTCAGGACACGCAGAGCATCTCAGCTATGATAGAAAGGAGTCAGGACACGCAGAGCATCTCAGCTATGATAGAAAGGTGTCAGGAAACACAGAGCATCTCAGCTATGATAGAAAGGAGTCAGGAAACACAGAACATCATAGCTATGATAGAAAGGAGTCAGGACACGCAGAGCATCTCAGCTATGATAGAAAGGAGTCAGGACACGCAGAGCATCTCAGCTATGATAGAAAGGTGTCAGGACACGCAGAGCATCACAGCTATGATAGAAAGGAGTCAGGACACGCAGAGCATCTCAGCTATGATAGAAAGGTGTCAGGACACGCAGAGCATCACAGCTATGATAGAAAGGTGTCAGGACACACAGAGCATCACAGCTATGATAGAAAGGAGTCAGGACACGCAGAGCATCTCAGCTATGATAGAAAGGTGTCAGGAAACACAGAGCATCGCAGCTATGATAGAAAGGTGTCAGGACACGCAGAGCATCACAGCTATGATAGAAAGGTGTCAGGACACGCAGAGTATCGCAGCTATGATAGAAAGGTGTCAGGAAACACAGAGCATCACAGCTATGACAGAAAGGTGTCAGGACACGCAGAGCATCACAGCTATGATAGAAAGGAGTCAGGAAACACAGAACATCACAGCTATGATAGAAAGGTGTCAGGACACGCAGAGCATCGCAGCTATGATAGAAAGGTGTCAGGAAACACAGAGCATCGCAGCTATAATAGAAAGGTGTCAGGAAACACAGAGCATCACAGCTATGACAGAAAGGTGTCAGGACACACAGAGCATCTCAGCTATGACAGAAAGGTGTCAGGACATGCAGAGCATCACAGCTATGATAGAAACATGTCAGGACACAGAGCATCACAGCTATGATAGAAAGGTGTCAGGACACACAGAGCATCACAGCTATGATAGAAAGGTGTCAGGACACACAGAGCATCACAGCTATGACAGAAAGGAGTCAGGACACACAGAGCATCACAGCTGTGATAGAAAGGTGTCAGGAAACACAGAGCATCTCAGCTATGATAGAAAGGAGTCAGGACACACAGAGCATCACAGCTATGATAGAAAGGTGTAAGGACGCAGAGCATCACAGCTATGATAGAAAGGAGTCAGGAAACACAGAGCATCTCAGCTATGACAGAAAGGGGTCAGGACACACAGAGCATCGCAGCTATAATAGAAAGGTGTCAGGACACACAGAGCATCTCAGCTATGACAGAAAGGTGTCAGGACACACAGAGCATCTCAGCTATGACAGAAAGGTGTCAGGACATGCAGAGCATCACAGCTATGATAGAAAGATGTCAGGACACACAGAGCATCGCAGCTATAATAGAAAGGTGTCAGGACACACAGAGCATCTCAGCTATGATAGAAAGGTGTAAGGACACAGAGCATCACAGCTATGATAGAAAGGAGTCAGGAAACACAGAGCATCTCAGCTATGACAGAAAGGGGTGAGGACACACAGAGCATCGCAGCTATAATAGAAAGGTGTCAGGACACACAGAGCATCTCAGCTATGACAGAAAGGTGTCAGGACACACAGAGCATCTCAGCTATGACAGAAAGGTGTCATGACACGCAGAGCATCACAGCTATGATAGAAAGGTGTAAGGACGCAGAGCATCACAGCTGTGATAGAAAGGTGTCAGGAAACAGAGCATCTCAGCTATGATAGAAAGGAGTCAGGACACACAGAGCATCACAGCTATGATAGAAAGGTGTAAGGACGCAGAGCATCACAGCTATGATAGAAAGGTGTCATGACACGCAGAGCATCACAGCTATGATAGAAAGGTGTAAGGACACAGAGCATCTCAGCTATGATAGAAAGGTGTCAGGACATGCAGAGAATTGCAGGAATTATAGAAAGGAGTCAGGACACTGAGTTCGCTGTGTGCAGGGCATGTATCTATGTAGCTGAAGACCAGTCAAGGTGTTCGTATTAACATCTGTCCACCAACAAAATTGCCTACGATGGACACATGAATGGCAGAATGCACCTGGTTTGATTAGTCACATTTTCCATCATGTGAATGGCCGGTGGGTGTTAGTCACAGGTGAAGAGGTGGCACCAGGATGCCCTATGGGAAGTAGACAGGCCGGCAGGGCAGTGTGATGGGGCGATGTCTGGCTGGAAACCTTATATCCTAGCATCATGCGGATGTGGCATGTATCACCTACCAAATCATTATACAATCACAGTACACCCAACCCCTAATGAACGTTCCTCTCTCAGTGGAATAATCGGTCAGGAATAAGGAACATGAAGGTGATGATTTCTCTCCAAATTCCGCAGATTTAAGTATGATTGATCATCTGAGGGATGGGCTGGAAAAATGAGTCCGATCCATTGAGGCTGTGCCAGAACGCTTTCAGTCATCTTGGAGCCAGATACCACAGGACACGTACAGAACCCGTGTCCAGTCTACACTTCACATCAGTGTCGCAATGGTTGTGTAACCCATAATGCTTTCCTTGACATAACGCCACCATTACTATATTTATTAACTAGATCTCTCTCTCTCTATTCAAAATTTGCAGGGTGTGATGATATATGGGCCAAAAGAATGATTTAAAAAAAAAAATCACAGTGCAGTAACACAAGCATCCACTAGGTGGCACAAAACTACCCAAGCAACAGTGCAGTAAAAAAGAGTTGGTAAAATAAAGTAGAAGTAATTAAAGATGTTAATTAAAGAGTGGAAATCAAAGGCGAGAAATAGTTTCTACATGAGCATAATATTTCCATCACAAGACATCACACTGCATCAAGGGAGAATGGAGCCATTACTGTTCATTGCTCGCAAAGCTGGATGCTCGTTACAAATGCACTAAGACAAGGAAATCTTCAGTGGGCTCCAAGCTTTAGCAGCACAGATCTCCTCCAGCTTCCGCTAATACTTATCATTATTGTAACAAACGAGATCAGATCGCTTATATATAGCAGCAAACTACACTACTCAACAATGAAATTGCAACAAGAAGGCAAAGTCATGGCGATCTAGAAATCACAGGATGGATAGAAGCATAAGTGATCTGCAAATTGTGACAAACTTGTTGGAGATTGAGAGATAGATAAAGTATTAGTAAATGTTCAAGGTCAGAGGGCTGGAGGACACGAGAAGTAAAAATTGTTCTGAAAGTATGAGAACTTCTGCAACGATCTTCAGCGGACATTCCTGTAACATCTGGGGCCTACGGCCCGAACTAGGCACTGGGAAGTGCGACTTATTGTCTTCAAGGCAACTCAGATTGTTAAGTAAAGTTGAACTGGTTGTTAGGAACTGAATGTCCCCTGATTTGTGTGCAGGTGATCTTGGATCCGGAAACCTGAAGGCAGCGGAGACCTCCGGCCTGAATGATGGCCTTTGAGAGTGGTAGTGTGAGGTGTATGAAGCACCTGTAACCGGACGTCTGACTTGTAGACCAATGTCATACTGACACCTTCTGATGGTTTTGTAGACGCTGTGCGATGCCTTAGTCTTTGTGCGTGATGTTCACTAGAAGTTCAGTGTGGATCACCACGTGCTTCTAATCTGACAGGACCACGTTGGCAAAGACATCAACAGTCCCTCATGAGAGAACATCACATTTTCCTGGGATTATGGTGTGGGGTTGCATAATGTAAAGTAGTCGGACCTTTCTAGTGTTCAGTCCAGGTGCACTAAAAGCTCAGTGTTACATTGACTTGTTGGTGGAACTAGTGATACGGCCATTTTCCCAAGGGGTCCCAGGAGCCATTTGTGAATACGAGATGGCCGCATGTTGATGGTGTTACTTTGAGCCGCCTGTGTGGCCTAAACTCCTTCCCATGGCTGCAGCATCTCCAGACTTGTCTCCCATCAAGCACATCTGGGACGTCATTGGTCGGTGATCACACAGTAGCTGCCAGCAGCGGATCTTGATGATTTGCCCAAGCGCATTTAGCAGCAGAACCTTCCTCTGAAGACCATTATTGACCTCAGTGATAGCAGCCGAGACCGGGAGTGTCGGGATGTCTGGGCGAGGCTCAAACTGTAGACTTTTAGAACTGGGAAGGAAAGTTGCAAAATTGGAAAAATTATGCTTCTTTTCTATCAAACTAGATGATCCCTTAAAAAGAGTTTTCCAGGAGTAGAAAAATGGAGCCAAGCAAGAGCTGCTGATGACTTCTGTCTTATTCACCTGCCTCGGTCCGCTTCGTTTCATCATGAACTTCTTATTCAAAGTCAAGTTATAGTTCCAGCTCTTCACGACAATTTAGTCTCTGCCCCGAACATCTGACAGCACGGGCGATACGTGAGGAACAAAAGCATCCAAGCACGGCATCCAGGACATCTCATGAGCGCTCGCAATTTACCATTTATCCCTTTTTAAAAAGAAATATTAAATTAAAGGGAGAACATTGAATTACAACCTATCAAATTGCTCTCTGAGGAGAAGATGAGGACACAATGGAGAAATAACAATTTCCTAAAACGTTAGGTTTTGTGTTACCTTGTAAAAAAGCATTGAGATATTGTACATTATAAAATCAGCATCTGCTACCAATAATGAGAGACAGCTCCAAATAGTGAGCAAAGGTGATGTAATATATTACCGTACATGCTGCTCTATAATACACTGTAATACTGCCCCTATGTACAAGAACATAACTACTATAAAAATGCTCCTATGTACAAGAATATAACTACTATAATACTGCTCCTATGTACAAGAATATAACTACTATAATACTGCCCCTATGTACAAGAATATACTATTATACTGCCCCTATGTACAAGAATATAACTACTATAAAAATGCTCCTATGTACAAGAATATACTATTATACTGCCCCTATGTACAGGAATATAACTACTATAATACTGAACCTATGTACAAGAATATAACTACTATAATACTGCTCCTATGTACAAGAATATAACTACTATAATACTGCCCCTATGTACAAGAATATAACTACTATAATACTGCTCCTATGTACAAGAATATAACTACTATAATACTGCCCCTATGTACAAGAATATAACTACTATAATACTGCTCCTATGTACAAGAATATAATTACTATAATACTGCCCCTATGTACAAGAATATAACTACTATAATACTGCTCCTATGTACAAGAATATAATTACTATAATACTGCCCCTATGTACAAGAATATAACTACTATAATACTGCCCCTATGTACAAGAATATAACTGCTATAATACTGCCCCTATGTACAAGAATATAACTACTATAATACTGCCCCTATGTACAAGAATATAACTACTATAATACTGCTCCTATGTACTAGAATATAACTACTATAATACTGCCCCTATGTACAAGAATATAACTACTATAATACTGCTCCTATGTACAAGAATAACTACTATAATACTGCCCCTATGTACAAGAATATAACTACTATAATACTGAAGAAAAAGCAGAAGTCCAGCGCGGGTGATGTCCATAAAAAATACCTTTTATTCCATATTCGTTAAAAGCACATAAATCCAAAGTCCATCTTCATATCCATAGACACAAAAACGGGTGATTCATACCAGTGACAGTCACAGGCTTAAAGTGCATTAAAATCATACGCGTTTCAACGGTCGTGCCGCCTTACTCATTGTGATAAAAATAAAATGAAAGAGGGCTGCCATATAGGACTAGGCCCATTAGGTTACACCCCCTGATCTTGCAGACAACAGAAACAGGGCAACACCTACAGGTAGTTAATGAGTTTAGCCTGAAATTTGCATGTACAAATACTAAGCTTAAGGCAGGAGAAAGAGAGGGGAAAAAAAAAAAAAAAAAAGTCTATGGACTTTTATATGGATGTTATATATACAAGAATTATAACTTATCATTCATAATAATTCATAAGATCCTGCCGGATATTCATGCCTAGGGGGGCTCTGGACTTAAGCTGATACATCCACCATATCTCTCTGTTGGTTATTTTTCTTTTTATATCTCCCCCTCGGAATGGAGCTTTAACCCTTTCAATCCCGCGGACCTCCAATGAGCTGACATCCCCATTGTGTTTATGGATGAAGTGTTTGGATGCAGCAGAGCTCTTATGGGTGATTTTATTCACTGCATCAGACAAGTGCCTCCTTATTCTCACTTTCAGGGGACCCCCTGTGCACCCCACATATTGCTGCTCACAGGTGGTGCAATTAATCAGATACACCACATTGGAGGTGTTGCAGTTAATGTAGTGGTTAATTTTGTAGGTCTTTTTGGTGACAGATGAGTGCTCCTATGTACAAGAATATAACTACTATAATACTGCTCCTATGTACAAGAATATAACTACTATAATACTGCCCCTATGTACAAGAATATAACTACTATAATACTGCCCCCGTGGACAAGAATATAACTACTATAATACTGCTCCCTATGTACAAATATATAACTACTATAATACTGCCCCTATGTACAAGAATATAACTACTATAATACTGCCCCCATGGACAAGAATATAACTACTATAATACTGCTCCCTATGTACAAATATATAACTACTATAATACTGCCCCCTATGTACAAGAATATAACTACTATAATACTGCCCCCTATGTACAAGAATATAACTACTATAATACTGCCCCCATGGACAAGAATATAACTACTATAATACTGCTCCCTATGTACAAATATATAACTACTATAATACTGCCCCCTATGTACAAGAATATAACTACTATAATACTGCCCCCTATGTACAAGAATATAACTACTATAATACTGCCCCTATGTACAAGAATAGAACTACTATATTACTGCTCCTATGTACAAGAATATAACTACTATAATACTGCTCCCTATGTACAAGAATATAACTACTATAATACTGCCCCTATGTACAAGAATATAACTACTATAATACTGCCCCTATGTACAAGAATATAACTACTATAATACTGCTCCTATGTACAAGAATATAACTACTATAATACTGCCCCTATGTACAAGAATATAACTACTATAATACTGCCCCTATGTACAAGAATATAACTACTATAATACTGCCCCTATGTACAAGAATATAACTACTATAATACTGCCCCTATGTACAAGAATATAACTACTATAATACTGCCCTATGTACAAGAATATAACTACTATAATACTGCTCCTATGTACAAGAATATAACTACTATAATACTGCTCCTATGTACAAGAATATAACTACTATAATACTGCCCCCTATATACAAGACTATAACTACTATAATACTGCTCCTATGTACAAGAATATAACTACTATAATACTGCTCCTATGTACAAGAATATAACTACTATAATACTGCCCCTATGTACAAGAATATAACTACTATAATACTGCCCCCATGGACAAGAATATAACTACTATAATACTGCTCCCTATGTACAAATATATAACTACTATAATACTGCCCCCTATGTACGAGAATATAACTACTATAATACTGCCCCTATGTACAAGAATAGAACTACTATATTACTGCTCCTATGTACAAGAATATAACTACTATAATACTGCTCCCTATGTACAAGAATATAACTACTATAATACTGCCCCTATGTACAAGAATATAACTACTATAATACTGCCCCTATGTACAAGAATATAACTACTATAATACTGCTCCTATGTACAAGAATATAACTACTATAATACTGCCCCTATGTACAAGAATATAACTACTATAATACTGCCCCTATGTACAAGAATATAACTACTATAATACTGCCCCTATGTACAAGAATATAACTACTATAATACTGCCCCTATGTACAAGAATATAACTACTATAATACTGCCCCTATGTACAAGAATATAACTACTATAATACTGCCCCTATGTACAAGAATATAACTACTATAATACTGCCCCTATGTACAAGAATATAACTACTATAATACTGCCCCTATGTACAAGAACATAACTACTATAATACTGCTCCTATGTACAAGAACATAACTACTATAATACTGCCCCTATGTACAAGAATATAACTACTATAATACTGCCCCTATGTACAAGAATATAACTACTATAATACTGCTCCTATGTACAAGAATATAACTACTATAATACTGCCCCTACGTATAAGAATATAACTACTATAATACTGCCCCTATGTACAAGAATATAACTACTATAATACTGCTCCTATGTACAAGAATATAACTACTATAATACTGCCCCTATGTACAAGAATATAACTACTATAATACTGCCCCTATGTACAAGAATATAACTACTATAATACTGCTCCTATGTACAAGAATATAACTACTATAATACTGCCCCTATGTACAAGAATATAACTACTATAATACTGCCCCTATGTACAAGAATATAACTACTATAATACTGCTCCTATGTACAAGAATATAACTACTATAATACTGCCCCTATGTACAAGAATATAACTACTATAATACTGCTCCTATGTACAAGAATATAACTACTATAATACTGCCCCTATGTATAAGAATATAACTACTATAATACTGCCCTTATGTACAAGAATATAACTACTATAATATTGCTCCTATGTACAAGAATATAACTACTATAATAGTGCCCCTATGTACAAGAATATAACTACTATAATACTGCTCCTATGTACAAGAATATAACTACTATAATACTGCCCCTATGTACAAGAATATAACTACTATAATACTGCCCCTATGTACAAGAATATAACTACTATAATACTGCCCCTATGTACAAGAATATAACTACTATAATACTGCCCCTATGTACAAGAATATAACTACTATAATACTGCTCCTATGTACAAGAATATAACTACTATAATACTGCCCCTATGTACAAGAATATAACTACTATAATACTGCTCCTATGTACAAGAATATAACTACTATAATACTGCCCCTATGTATAAGAATATAACTACTATAATACTGCCCCTATGTACAAGAATATAACTACTATAATACTGCTCCTATGTACAAGAATATAACTACTATAATACTGCCCCTATGTACAAGAATATAACTACTATAATACTGCCCCTATGTACAAGAATATAACTACTATAATACTGCCCCTATGTATAAGAATATAACTACTATAATACTGCCCTTATGTACAAGAATATAACTACTATAATATTGCTCCTATGTACAAGAATATAACTACTATAATAGTGCCCCTATGTACAAGAATATAACTACTATAATACTGCTCCTATGTACAAGAATATAACTACTATAATACTGCCCCTATGTACAAGAATATAACTACTATAATACTGCTCCTATGTACAAGAATATAACTACTATAATAGTGCCCCTATGTACAAGAATATAACTACTATAATACTGCCCCTATATACAAGAATATAACTACTATAATACTGCCCCTATGTACAAGAATATAACTACTATAATACTGCCTCCTATGTACAAGAATATAACTACTATAATACTGCCCCTATGTACAAGAATATCACTACTATAATACTTATCATAATTAAGATGTAATTTAGATTTGGGCTTCATGAATCTTGTGCCTCGGTGAGATGTAGTAATATCATCATATTATCCATCTTCTCCCCTGTATTCACATACGCACTGCGCTCATGCTGTGAAGTTGATTTTTTTCCGCATTTGCTGCTCATTATCGTCATTGTGCTGGGGCGGCTGGAGAATCACTTTGGTAGAGACTTTGTATTTCTCGCTCCTTTTGGACAATGTGCAGTTTGGATAAAACGTTTAAGGGTCATTAAACTGTGTGTTCAGCATCAGCCGCCTCTTCCAAACATCACCCATGAATAATGCAAGAAAATAAAGTGTGAACGTTTCCAATAGATGGAAGCAAGGTTAAATGCATTTCTGCACAATGGCAGATAGGGGGCGATCTGAAACATCTGTTATACAGTATACCAATATTTCCCTTTTAAATCCCATTCAATGTAAGTTCCTGTGTGGTCTTCCTCTGTCAAGCCGGTAAAAACGTGTTTAGTAGACTTATCTGTTTTAGGAAATTCTGTTATGGCGGCATTTATAACTTCAGTAGCGCTGATTACTCTTAATATAGGGTGACTTAAAGGGGAAGTCCATAAATATCTACTAGGTACAGAACTAACAATGGAAGACACGCCGACTCCGAATGGAGATGCCCGAACCTCATTGCTATTTTATGAAAACCGTAAAAGGAGTAAAAAGAGAAACGTTCACATGATGCAGATTACAGACTGCCGCCATGTATACATTCGTGGATGTCCTGCAATTACTGTTTACCAGTTATCTACAGATTGGGGGACAAGTTACTAATTATTATAGAATGTTAGAGTTGGAAGGGACCTCCGGGGTCTTCGTGTTCAACCCCCTGCTCAATGCAGGATTCACTAAACCATCTCTATCTATCCTCTGAAAACTTCCATTGAAGGAGAACTCACCACCTCTCACGGTCGCCTGTTCCACTACTTGTTCACGCTCACTGTCAAAAAATGTTTTTTTAATTACTGGGGGTTCATTCTTCGAGACCCACGTAAGTCATGACAATGGAGGAATTGAGCCTGTCATGCATGTTTGTTGCCACGTCAACATTCCGAGCTCAACATTCCGAGCTCAACATTCCGAGCTCAACATTCAAGCTCAACATTCCGAGCTCAACATTCCGAGTTCAACATTCCGAGCTCAACATTCCGAGCTCAACATTCAAGCTCAACATTCCGAGCTCAACATTCAAGCTCAACATTCCGAGCTCAACATTCCGAGCTCAACATTCCGAGCTCAACATTCAAGCTCAACATTCCGAGCTCAACATTCAAGCTCAACATTCCGAGCTCAACATTCCGAGCTCAACATTCCGAGCTCAACATTCAAGCTCAACATTCCGAGCTCAACATTCCGAGCTCAATATTCGGAGCTCAACATTCTGAGCTCAACTAGATCTACAGCATAGAAAACTGTGATTGTATCACAACTGCTGCACCCTGTAAACTAAGTGTTACATTGCTGGAATCAGGGTCTCTGCCCCTGCCTCATGCTGCTCAATAGCAAAAACCTGGTGACAGATTCCTTTTAACTTCAAATCTATGTTGGTCCTGTACCTTCAAAAGATAAGGGGAGCAGCTACCTGGCACCATGTATCATGTAATACTTCAGCATTATTAATCAGGTTTTTCTAGACAGGGGACATCTTTCTTGTGATAACATATACAGGTGCTTCTCACAAAATTAGAATATCATCAAAAAAGTTAATTTATTTCAGTTCTTCAATAAAAAAGTGAAACTCACATATTACACTGCTCAAAAAAATAAAGGGAACACTTAAACAACAGAATATAACTCCAAGTAAATCAAACTTCTGTGAAATCACACTGTCCACTTAGGAAGCAACACTGATTGACAATCAATTTCACATGCTGTTGTGCAAACGGAATAGACAACAGATGGAAATTATTGGCAATTATCAAGACACCCTCAATAAAGGAGGGGTTCTGCAGGTGGGGACCACAGACCACATCTCAGTACCAATGCTTTCTGGCTGATGTTTTGGTCACTTTTGAATGTTGGTTGTGCTTTCACACTTGTGGTAGCATGAGACGGACTCTACAACCCACAGAAGTGGCTCAGATAGTGCAGCTCATCCAGGATGGCACATCAATGCGAGCTGTGGCAAAAAGGTTTGCTGTGTCTGTCAGCATAGTGTCCAGAGGCTGGAGGCGCTACCAGGAGACAGACCAGTACACTAGGAGACGTGGAGGGGGCCCTAGGAGGGCAACAACCCAGCAGCAGGACCGCTACCTCAGTCTTTGTGCACGAACAGGAGGAGCACTGCCAGAAGCCCTGCAAAATGACCTCTAGCAGGCCACAAACGTGCATGTGTCTGCGCAAATGGTTAGAAACCGACTCCATGAGGATGGTCTGATGGCCCGACGTCCACAGATGGTGGTTGTGCTCACAGCCCAACACTGTGCAGAACGCTTGGCATTTGCCACAGAACACCAGGATTGGAAAATTCGCCACTGGTGCCCTGTGCTCTTCACAGATGAAAGCAGGTTTACACTGAGCACATGTGACAGAGTCTGGAGACACAATGGAGAGCGATCTGCTGCCTGCAACATCCTTCAGCATGACCGGTTTGGCAGTGGGTCAGTAATGGTGTTGGGTGGCATTTCTTTGGAGGGCCGCACCCCATGTGCTCGCCTTAGGTAGTCTGACTGCTATTAGGTACCGAGATGAGATCCTCAGACCCCTTGTGAGACCGTATGTTGGTGCGGTTGGCCCTGGGTTCCTCCTAATGCAGGACAATGCCAGACCTCATGTGGCTGGAGTGTGTCAGCAGTTCCAGCAAGATGAAGGCATTGAAGCTCTGGACTGGCCCGCCCGTTCCCCGGACCTGAATCCGATTGAGCACATCTGGGACATCATGTCTCGCTCCATCCTCCAACGTCACGTTGCACCACAGACTGTCCAGGAGTTGGCGGATGCTTTAGTCCAGGTCTGGGAGGAGATCCCTCAAGAGACCATCTGCCGCCTGATCAGGAGCATGCCCAGGCCCTGTAGGGAGATCATACAGGCACGTGGAGGCCACACACACTACTGAGCATCATTTCCTTTTCTTGAGGCATTTCCACTGAAGTTGGATTAGCCTGTAATTTGATTTTCCACTTTGATTTTGAGTATCATTCCAAATCCAGACCTCCGTGGAATATTAGTTGTGTTTTACACTGAGAATTGTTAGGTTTTATTGTTCTGAACACATTCCACTATGCAATGAATAAAAATTTGCAAAATAAATATTTCATTCAGTGACATCTAGGATGTGGGATTATAATGTTCCCTTTATTTTTTTGAGCAGTGTATATAGAGTCATTACACACATAGTGATCTATTTCACGTGTTTATTTCTGTTAATGTTGATAATTATAGCTTAAAGCCAATGAAAACCCAAAAGTCATTATCTCAGTAAATTAGAATACTTTATAACACCAGCTTGAAAAAATGATTTTAAAATCTGAAATCTTGTCTTAATGAAATGTATGTTCAGTAAATGCACTCAATACTTGGTCGGGGCTCCTTTTGCATCAATTACTGCATCAATGCGGCGCGGCATGGAGGCGATCAGCCTGTGGCATTACTGAGGAGTTATGGAAGCCCAGGTTGCTTTGATAACAGCCTTCAACTCGTCTGCATTGTTGGGTCTGGTGTCTCATCTTCCTCTTTAGCCAAATTTTGAGACCACCTTGACGATGGTTGATGGTCAGATATAATTTGACCAAATTTTATGCTTAGCGTCTCATTTTTTTCCTAATATTCAAAAGCCGTATTGCTATTCATATTTCATATAGTTCACATTGACATGCTTTAGCATGATAGAGTGCAACCTTTTTTTGTATACTAGATTGTGGCCCGATTCTAACGCATCAGGTATACTAGAATATGCATGTCGCCGTAGTATATGGACAATGATGATTCCAGAATTCGTGGCAGACTGTGCCCGTCGCTGATTGGTCGAGGCAACCTGTATGACATCATTGTCGCCATGGCAACCATTATGACATCTACGTCGATACTGTGCCCGTCGCTGATTGGTCGAGGCGAATTCACGGCAGACTGTGCCCGTCGCTGATTGGTCGAAGCAACCTTTATGACATCATCGTCACCATGCTGTGCCAGTTGCTGATTGGTCGAGGCCGCCAGGCCTTGACCAATCAGAGACGTGGGATTTCCAGGACAGACAGACGGAAAAACCCTTAGACAATTATATATATAGATTGTATGTAGAGGTAGCTCCTCCTAGTATACACCATTTCACTCTAGTCTGGATGTGCCAGTCAGTTTTTTGTCATTGGTTTGGGGAGCCATGTCATCTGCTGGTGTAGGTCCACTGTGTTTTATCAAGACCAAAGTAAGTGCAGTCGTCTACCAAGAAATTTTAGAGCACTTCATGCTTCCCTCTGCCGACAAGCTTTTTGGAGATGGAAATGTCATTCTCCAGCAGGACTTGGCCCCTGTCCACACTGCCAAAAGTACCAATACCAGGTGTAAAAACAACAGTATCACTGGGCTTGATTGGCAGCAAACTCACCTGACCTTAACCCCATAGAGAATCTATGGAGTATTGTCAAGAGGAAGATGAGACACCAGATCCAACAATGCAGATGAGCTGAAGGCTGCTATCAAAGCAACCTGGGCTTCTATAACCCCTCAGCAGCGCCACAGGCTGATCGCCTCCATGCCACGCCACATTGATGCAGTAATTGATGCAAAAGGAGCCCCGACCAAGTACTGAGGGCATTTACTGAACATACATTTCAGTAAGACAAGATTTCAGATTTTAAAATCATTTTTTCAAGCTGGTGATATAAAGTATTCTAATTTACTGAGATAATGACTTTTGGGTTTTCATAGGCTTTAAGCTATAATCATCAACATTAACAGAAATAAACACATGAAATAGATCACTCTGTGTGTAATGACTCTATATAACATATGAGATTCACTTTTCGTATTGAAGAACTGCAATAAATTAACTTTTTGATGATATTCTAATTTTCTGAGATGCACCTGTACACACTATCTATCCAGCTGCCATTAGGGTAGCACTTGCTGCAACTACTCCCTTGTTCTCCTCCCAATGGGCTGACAGTAAACACCCGTGATCTGGTGGGGGACGTACATAGAAATAATGGGGCCCAACCCATTGCCAAACCCAAAAAAGAAAAAAATAATAATCGGCGGGTCACAGAAGATCATTTCTCACAAGTTTTCAGCCTTTACAAAGTAATTTCTTTCTATTGAAGCCCTCAAAAATGCCACACAAACACTGTATGATATCCCCACGTGAACTCCTCCACAGTAACCTCCACACACAGTATGATGAGCCTACTGTACCTCAACTCCATCGGCAAAGTTTGGTGACCCCAAACCCCCAACTGTGTCCCCCACACAGCCCTCCATGCAGTATACTGGTCTTATATACAGTATAATGGCCCACACACAGCCCTCAATGCAGTATAGTGGCCCACAAACAGCCCTCCAGACAGTATAATGGCCCACTCACAGCCCTCCATACAGTATAATGGCCCACACATAGCCGCCCTCCATACAGTATAATGACCCACACATAGCCGCCCTCCATGCAGTATAATGGCCCACACACAGCCCTCCATGCAGTATAGTGGCCCACAAACAGCCCTCCATACAGTATAATGGCCCACACACAGCCCTCCATACAGTATAATGGCCCACACATAGCCGCCCTCCATGCAGTATAATGGCCCACACACAGCCCTCCATGCAGTATAATGGGCCTACATACAGTATAATGGCTCCACACCTCACCAGATTGTATACTGGCCCCCACTAGCCATCCAAACAGTATAATGGCCCCCACACAGCCCTCCATACTGGGAATGGACTGCACACAAACCTTCACACTTTATAATTGCTAGCATACAATATAATGGCCACAAGATAGCCCTTCATCAAGTATAAAGGCTCCCACATAGCCATCCAAATATTATAATGGCCCCCACATAGCCCTGCAAATATTATAACGGCCTACACACAGATATCCAAATATATCCAAATATTATAATAGCCCCTCCATATAGTATAATGCAGCGCCCCAGAGTCCTGGTCGTTGCAGTAATGTTGCTCTGCCACTAAGGGGAGTGATGTTATGTCTGATTGCACTAAAGGAGTTCACCTGACCAGGTATCACAGTCACACATTACACTTCACACTCCGGCCACCAGGGGGAGGAAAAGGCACTATGTATTAGGCCACTCCTCACACTGGTAAAACTGGGGGAAGTTAGAATAGAATGCAGCCTGGGAGAGCTCCAGGGAGGACCTGTCAGGGGTGGGTTCCTGGCAGGTACCTAGCAGAAAGAGTAGAAAGTGACGGAGCCGCGCCTGCACTACCTTGCGGCGGCATCCTAAGAAAGGATATGAAGAGAAGGATATTGTGGAGAAGTGATAAACGAGATCAAAGCACAAAGGAGAGCCAGTAGGAGTCGTTCCCCGAGAACGGCAACATCCTACTGAGGCGTGTAGCCGGTGGCCGGAACACCGAGGAAGTAACTGACTCCAAGCATTACTTCAAACAGCGGCAGGACAGTTGATTATAGGTTGGCTGTCTACCATACATCACCTAAGAAGACATAGGGGGCAAGCGTGGAGAGGGGCGTCTCTAGGGTCCCAGAATAGCTCCGAGCCTTCCGTCAAACGGGTGCATCCTATCCAGATAAACTTGGGGGACGGAGAGAGAGAGAGAAAGAACGAATACGAAAGTTGTGAGGACTATCCCGAATGCTCAGCAGGGAAGAACTACAGCACACAGGCGCTAGTGGTAGGCACGGATTTCCACCTGCAAAGGGAACTCTGGATGTGCCTTCGGACCGGCCGGTCTCAGCCAGCCCTGTTAGCAGTGCTCCGGATTGCGGATCCTGAAGCCTTCAGTAAAAGGTAAAGAGAGTGCAACCCTGTGTCCTCGTTATTACCTGCGCCTCACATCATCACCACCTACACTACTGGGAAGCCAAGGGGACATACTTCACCTGTGGGAAGGTATACCATCTAGCTGCCATAACACCACCCCAGTGGATCTCCAAGCAGCGTCGGTCACCCTGGTGGCGTCACGAAACCTTGGCCGACTTTCATCACCTTTCATTGGACGCCCCTTAGCAGGGTCACGGACCGGGTCCAGCCACCGTGACAACCTCAGAACTGAGACAGAGAGGATCGGTACCAAGTAACCCGCGGCCCTGTGTCTGGGGGCGATCCAATAACACTCCCCATGATCCTCCATATAGTATATCACATCCCATAGTCCTCCATATAGCATAATGCCCTCCCCCATAGTCCTCCATGTAGTATAATACACCCCATAGTCATCTTACACTATATTGCACTCCTCATAGTCCTCCATATAGTATAATGCCCTCCCCATAGTCCTCCATATAGCATAATGCCTTACCCATAGTCCTCCATGTAGTATAATACACCCGATAGTCCTTCATACAGTATATTGCACTCCTCATAGTCCTCCATATAGTATAATGCCCTCCCCATAGTCCACCATATAGTATAATGCCCTCCCCATAGTCCACCATATAATATAATGCACTCCCCATAGTCCTCTATAAAGTATTATGGCCACCACAATGTACTCACGGATTAAAAAAGAAAATAACAATACTCACTTCTCCTCCTCCTTCTGCTCTGCTCCGATCTCCGCATTGAGCACTCTGAAGTGCCGCACATCTCAGGGCAGCGGGCGTCATGTTCTGACGTCATCGTGTCTGCTGCGCTGAAAAGTCAGACGTCGAGGAAGAACGATAGAGGAAGTAAAGTCAGCTGACGCTCCCTCTTTCATCATCGCCTTCAATTGTGTCGGCACTCAGGATGGCGATACAGCTGAACATGCGGGGGAGGGGTGCTCGGTGTTGGCGGCTCTAGCAATAGCCCCCCCCCCAGCTCACAAGCCCCACAGAAGCCTCGCGGCCTGCCACAATCGGCGATATGCCACTGCCCGTCATCCTATTAGAGGATTTAAGCTACCAGTGCAATAACGATATTGATCATGTGGTTAGCCGGGAATTTGTGTGTGTTGCTATCAGATACAAGTTCGCAGGTGACTTGTCAGCGGAGGGAGAAAATATGCACAACAGGAAAGTCGATGGTATTGATTTCATAAGCATATATAGTGTTACTTTACTCTGCATAGATCAGGGCTTTGTAAGGCAGAGCCAAGATGCGCAACAACAGTGTCCCAGAGACTTCCAAGGACAAGGTGAATTGTTTTTATGGAGGTGGGGGGATGATTTTAATATTATATCCATTTTCCTCTTCAGAGAGGAAGAAGACTTGAATTCTAGTTCCACCTATTGAAAGTGGCAATCCTAAAAGTCAATGTCGACCCTTTAAAATGCCTTGCCACTTGACTTAGGATAAAAGCCAAACCAGAATCTCAATTTGCAGACACATGTTCCAGGGTGCTGCCCCTCTTCAGGGCAAAGCAAGAGATCTGATTTAGCTGGATGAGAGGCTTCTGACTGGAGTCTCTTGACATCTACTTATATAGCAGAGTGCCATATAGACCTGGTTGTGACTGCAACCTCAAAGTTCCCTGCTGATTCTTCCTGGGAGCACTTAGAGATGTTCAAGAAAGGAAAAGAGTATTTTTTTAAATTAATTTTAATAGGTAGCACTCTTTATGATGGCACTGTCCATGTGGCACTTCTCGGCCAGATCTGTTCAGAGGCACTGTAGTACTTTGCATAGGGGTACGCTAGCATTATGGAATGGTGTGTCCAGTATTCAAGAGCATGTCGTAGGGGCATCATGGGCCAGATCTGAGAAGTTTTGCAGCCATTAAATATCTATACATAAGGAATATAAAAAAGGTTAGGTGATCACTGGAGATCTGACCTCTAGGACCATCAGTAATCACAAAAGTGAGGATCTGAAACATCCCAAAGAATGGAGTGAGTACTGCGCATGCGCGCTATTACTTGTTTATGGGGCTGCTGGAATTAGATGGGAGCTGTACTGAGTATAGGTGATAACTTGATCGTTGGGGTTTCACCTCTGAGACCTGATCCCAGGAATTGGGCTCTACTGTGTCATGTTAGAATAGATCGGTCGTCTCACATGCGCATCGCCACTTCATTTAATGTCTATATAACTGCTAGATGGCACAGAGTTCTGTACTGTACACAGGTGACAACTTGTTAATCACTGGGTTTCAACCTCAATTTCGAGAATGTGGCACTTAAATGGCCAGTTGCAATGGAGTAGTGCCGCGCATGCGCATCACTTATTGTCTATGGGCCTGGCAGACATGCCCACATGCTATACTGTGGATTGGTGATAATAACTTGTTAATCATTGGGGATCAACCTGAATCCTGAGAATGGGGCACTGACCCTGCCAGATGGAACAGAGAAACCGCATCATAGTCAATGGGCCTGGTACAGATAGCCAAGTTCTGTAGGTTATGGGTTCACCTTGTGAGGTGGATCCTCAAAGCCCCACATCCAGATGAGTACACAGGCAATGGGCATTAATCACAGGGGTTCACCATCAATCCCGAGAATGTGGCACTTATATGCCCAGTTGGAACGGATCAGTGTCGCGCATGCGCATCACTTATTGTCTATGGGCCTGGCAGACATGCCCACATGCTATACTGTGGATTGGTGATAACAACTTGTTAATCATTGTGGATCAACCTGAATCCTGAGAATGGGGCACTGACCCTGCCAGATGGAACAAAGAAGCCGCATCATAGTCAATGGGCCTGGTAGAGATAGCCAAGTTCTGTAGCTTATGGGTTCACCTTGTGAGGTGGATCCTCTAAGCCCCACATCCAGATGAGTACACAGGCAATGGGCATTAATCACAGGGGTTCACCATCAATCCCGAGAATGTGGCACTTATATGCCCAGTTGGAACGGATCAGTGTCACGCATGCGCATCACTTATTGTCTATGGGCCTGGCAGACATGCCCACATGCTATACTGTGGATTGGTGATAATAACTTGTTAATCATTGTGGATCAACCTGAATCCTGAGAATGGGTCACTGACCCTGCCAGATGGAACAAAGAAGCCGCATCATAGTCAATGGCCCTGGTAGAGATAGCCAAGTTCTGTATGTTATGGGTTCACCTTGTGAGGTGGATCCTCTAAGCCTCATGTCCAGGTGAGTACACAGGCAAAGGGCATTAATCACAGGGGTTCAACATCAATCCCGAGAATGTGGTACATATATGCCCAGTTGGAACGGATCAGTGTCACGCATGCGCATCACTTATTGTCCATGGGCCGGACTGAGGTTGCCAAGCTTTGCACTGAGGATACGTGATAACTTGCTGATTGCAACGGGTCCAAAATTTGGGATTCCAACTAATCTCAAGAACCGGGTTCTGAAATGTCAAGCCAGAATGGTACGGTGGCTACGCATGCGCACCACCACTTCATTTAGTGTCTATGTAACTGCTGAAGATAATCAACCATGGTTAGGTGATAAGTTACTAAGATAGGATGCCACAATAGCTCCATGACAAAGCTAACAGGCCCATCCATGGTGCTGCACAGAGTGTAACATTGTCTCTCATGTCATTGCGTCCCACAAATTTTGCTGCAAAACAGCAGCTCAAAACGTGAAAGAAGACTTAAAATAGGAGTTTAAATAGGAGTTCCCCTTTAAATCTCTATAGTAGAGCAGTAAATCACATCATATTGCGTTGTCGGCTCATTATAATTACAAAAGCCAATAAATCGTCGGACCTCAGGGTCCAAAACAACGGAGCGAGCCAGAAACTCAAAGACGTTCATTGCCGGCTGACAAATTATTACAAGACTGGAATGAATTTCATGACAGCTGCAACAAAGCAACGTCCTCTATAAAAATGATTCACAGGCCGATGTCGAATCCTGGCGCGAGCGAGCGGTCGTTGTCCTGCTGGCTCCTGTCAAACAAATACTTGGGGTTAAATATGGCCGACACTTCATCGCTTCATTTACACTGCCATGACTTAAAGAATTAACGTACAGAGGACATTAAATCACTGGCCAGAAACTCCATTACGGACGGTGAAGAATGATTACTCAGTATCCAGCACTAATCAATCCAGTGACTGCATCCACATCCTCGATGCACTGTCCTCGAAGATACACCCACAAATTGGTAAATGCTGCCCCTTTCAGGTGTGAAGGGGTTCTACATTGTTCACTTTTCTGTTTCACGCCATTTTTCCGAGTTCTCAGCTTGCCATCATTGAATGTTGCTGGTGTATTTTTCTTTTTTCAACAACCTACAGCTCGATGGGTGGGAAGATCGATCTTGCGCAAGTCTAGATAGGTCCTCCAGGGTCTTCTCCAACGTTCTCTTTAATGTATCAAGCCATCTGGTTGCTGGTCTTCCTCTTCGCCTTCTTACGTCTACTCTTCTGACCATGATGTCCTTCTTCAGTGAATCCTCTCTTCGTATGATGCGTCCAAAGTAGGCAAGTCGTAGCTTGGCGATCCTTGCTTTGAGGGACATGCCTGGCTTGCTTGTCAGTATATAGAGTCTGAAAACCTGTCCTGATCACAGTATTGTTCCAAGCCTAGCCATAACTAAATCGGAATGGGTTTGCCACAACTGGAAGTCAACAGAGACATTTCCATGTAGTGACATCAAGCAGAGATCTTGGAATTAGCGAGGAACTAAAAAAAAAAACCATGCCCAGAGCTGACCATAACATACTCCTCCATTAATGTCACTTCCAGAATGGTGAAGTACTTACTGTGTAGGTCGATGCTTAAATTACCACACTATTTCCCACTTAAGCCCTGCCTTGGGAATAGTCAAAACCACCCAGCAACTCCCCCAAAATCCCACTATCGGGATGAGGAGATTGCATAAGCTGTGTCCCCATTTTTGTCCCGAGCCATGGGATTGACGTCACAAAACTGGAGTTACTGGCGAGTGTACAATAAGATCCTGTGTTCAGAAGTGAAAAATAAGCAAAATTTACTGTTCCTTGAAAGTTCATTCTCAAAAACTCTTTTAGAAAATCTTGTGTAAATGGAAAAGCCCATCCTGGAGTTAGACCTCCATCTGTTCAAAAGTGAAAAACAGTGTGTCCCTCTCTGGAGGACTGTGGACACATTGATTTTTATGGGAATTAGGTAATACTTCATTTCCCCTGCGGGGGAGCTGTAGGTAAATTTAAACTTACAGCCAGGGTTACAAATAGATGAATATACTTGAAGCTGGAGATCCTGTGATTACACAATCAATCTTTCGAGCAAAAACAAGAATTATTCAAGGCTTAGAGATACTTTCAAGCTTGATATATTAAAAAAAGACAAGGAACACTGGGTTTCACAAGTGTAATTTTCTTATATTTTTAATCTTAACATTCCAGTGTCTCTTCTCCATCAAGAAATACATACCTCCATCTTGTACCCGGCCATTAATAGCGGAGTATACTATTTTAGGAGATGGCAGAAGGCCTTGTAATATATAAAGATTTGGTGGGTGTAAGATGCCCCCTGGGCTGGAGCACAGCAGTACTATATACCAAAATCCAGAAGATATGTTTTCTGAAATGAAGAGCCTTTGGGGCAATTTGTCATGGAAAGAAATCCAAGTGAGTCTATTTAGTATGACAAGCGAATGTATTGTATTATAATATATTACATATACAGGCATGTCTCCTGCACATTGATAAGGGAGACGAGACAACACAGAGACAAATATATTTATATGTGAGCACAGTTATCAAAAGCAGAACCACTCAAGCAACGTCACATATGGAACAACTAGTGCGGCACATGCTATGAATTATAGATATTCAGCAAATATCACACATGTAATTTCCCCTGCCACATTATCACCATGAAGAAAATGAACATAATATAATACTGCCCCATACGTACAGGAATATATCTACTATAATACTGCACCCTACATACAAGAATATAACTACTATAATACTGCCCCCTATGTACAAGAATATAACTACTATAATACTGCTCCCTATGTACAAGAATATAACTACTATAATACTGCCCCTATGTACAAGAATATAACTACTATAATAATGCCCCTATGTACAAGAATATAACTACTATAATACTGCCCCATACGTACAGGAATATATCTACTATTATACTGCACCCTACATACAAGAATATAACTACTATAATACTGCCCCCTATGTACAAGAATATAACTACTATAATACTGCCCCTATGTACAAGAATATAACTACTATAATAATGCCCCTATGTACAAGAATATAACTACTATAATACTGCCCCATACGTACAGGAATAGATCTACTATTATACTGCACCCTACATACAAGAATATAACTACTATAATACTGCTCCTATGTACAAGAATATAACTGCTATAATAATGCCCCTATGTACAAGAATATAACTACTATAATACTGCCCCTATGTACAAGAATATAACTATTATAATACTGCTCTCTATGTACAAGAATATAACTACTATAATACTGCCCCTATGTACAAGAATATAACTACTATAATAATGCCCCTATGTACAAGAATATAACTACTATAATACTGCTCCTATGTACAAGAATATAACTGCTATAATACTGCCCCTATGTACAGGAATATAACTACTATAATACTGCCCCTATGTACAAGAATATAACTATTATAATACTGCTCTCTATGTACAAGAATAAACTACTATAATACTACCCCTATGTACAAGACTATAACTACTATAATACCGCCTTCTACAAGACTACAACCATTATAATACACAATATACATGAGAAGCAGCTGAGATGTAGACAACCCCAATCCTAATATTGTAAATTAATCCTGTATGCCAAATCCTTGTGAATGTGCAGTGCCGCCAGTTCTATTTCCATAAAAAGATGATACGACTGTGTATAAAGAATGAATGTCTCTTTCATACTGTGATGCAAAGCCAGCTTCCCATAGCTTCATTGAACACTGTAATTCAGTGCTGGTGCAGAACAAAAGAAAAATGAGAACGCATCCATTTGCCATCTTAAGTAGGAGCATGCTGCTGAATTTTAACACACGCTGATGTGCGGCAGTCGGTCAAGCTTTTTTGAAAACTCATTTCTATAGTAAACATTGCAGATATTATCCACTTTGTCAGGATTCATCCCATTTACTTTCCAAGTTGTTCATTAAGCTTGAAAAAAAAAGCAACTCTATAAGTTCCAGGCACATAAATCACGGGTGAATCTGGCGCATCATTTTACTGCTGATTGCACAAGGTGACTACACGTTGGCTGTTGCGACGTTGCAAAGTAAAACAATTCAATGCTTGATTTGTGTTGCTGTCTTGCTTACAGCTGTGATTAATACGCCAGAAAATTGAAAAGAAGAGACATTTCCATTTTCACATTGGCCAATTAGACTAATTCTGTCTGAGCGGATCTGTCAAATCTCTGAAAGATTTCACCTCAGAAAAGATAAACCCAGAGAAAAGTAATGCTTTTGAACCAACCAAAATGGAGCCCCTATGGATATAGCAAAAATAGGAAGATTAGGAACTGCTATGGGGTCAAGATCAGCCCCTCTCCACGCTAGTGATGAGCTGTTAGTGAGAATTGTGGATAATGGAAGTGAAAACTGATTGCAGGCAAAAATGCAATTTTTTTTGAATCATCAAAGTGAAAAAGAAATTACACAAGGTTCTATGTGGATATAATGTCCTAAACTCCTTTCTTATGGATGGCAGCCATGGTGGAAGGGACCCTTTTCCATATTTTGTTATGAGACTTCAAAAATCTGTTATGCCTATGGGTGTGGGCAGTGGTGTAATTGAAGTTCATGGGTCATTAAACTCCAATGAGGTCCCAAACTATTGCAAGTCTTGAATAGTAATGGTCTTTACATAGAGGTCAAAAGGTCCTTTTGGACCCTCTAGGCTTCAAGGTCTGGGTGCGATTGCAACCCTGAACCTATTATAGTTACTCCGCTGAATGTTGGTCATTGTCCTTACAGCTCCACAAAAGAAGATCCTTGGTACCTGGTACTCTTGACCCCTTAATTCCATAAGCACAAAGGAAAGTTAGCAATAACCCCTTAACTACTGAAGAAAAACAGTAAAGCAGACATTACCTCTTTCATAATCTAGACCACCAAAGATGTTGGCTTTAGCCCCCTCACTGTCCAAGTCCACCACAAATGTTTGTATTACATAATTCACTGTTCTGAACCACTAGGAATGCTAAGGGAAATCTATGACCAGGTTTTTACCATCTAATCTGAGAGCAGCATAATGTGGAGACATCGACCATGATTCCAGCAATGTATGATTTCCCGAGATTCTTTATGTAGCAGTTATAAAATCAGTGTTTATCAGCAGGCAATTATCACTAGAGGACTAGTAGACCTGCTGTCGTGAAGTCCACATTCATGAGCTCAGTATAATATGACCCCCACCACTAATTGGCAGCGTTCTGCCAATGCAGTGTAAAAAGAAAGCTGTCAATCAGTGGTGTGAGTGGGATTTTACAGAGCTTAGTGTTTAAAAAACTAGTAGGTATGCAGTAGAGAAAGCATTAATTTTATTAAAATGACAGCAAGCAGCCCAATAAGCGATGTCGCTTGAATCAGGGTCTTAGCCTCTACAAATGCTGCTCTCAGATGGGGAAGTAAAAACCTGGTCACAGATTTCCCATAAAAAGAAGAGACATTTGCTGCATCAAGAGGGGTTCATCTTGGTCCCATAGCAGTTCCTAATCTACCTTCTCTAGCCATATCCATTGTGGTACTGCTATGTGTCATACAGGAAGCAGAGGCAGAGCACTGCATTGGTTTATTCAGTACTGCCATGGTCAATCCCCATCCCCCATATCAACTTGGTAGTGTCCTGGCCCCTGCAACTTTATCACTCTGGATACTTTGATCAGACTGAGGAGACACAGTGACAATCTAAAGTGCTAAAGCTGCAGGGGTCAGGATACTACCAAGTTGATATGGGGAAGGGGATTGACCATGGCAGTACTGAATAAACCAATGCAGTGCGCTGCGTCTGCCTCTGATATGACATATGGCAGTATACATTATGCACTGTCATGGGTTGTACAGCAGAGGATCACAGCTTGTATTTGCATCTTCTCGTTGACATAACTATTAATAAAAGGGAGCACACCTGTTTTTGGACTAAATTCAAGTATCATGGGGAGGGCAGTCACGAACAGCCTGCCGCAGGCCATGATCACCTGTTCTTGGTGTCGGCAGTTGCTGAAACTGCTCAGTTACAGAGCTGCACAGCCCTGTCTACTGTATAGGGGCTGTTGCCGAGTACCGTACATCCACCCCTTATTCAAATCAATAGGAGGTAGATATGAAGTATTCAGCCGCGACTGAGAATAACTGATCGGTGGGGGTCATGAGTGTTTCACCCCCACCAATCAGACATTGATGACCTATCCTAAAGTTAGGCCATCAATGTAAAAGTAGTGAATGTAAGGGCCTAATCTCTTAAATTAGCCTCACTGGTGATCCTGTAATTTGACTTTGGGTCAGAATGGAAACAGCTTCAACAGTTTTTGGCGCCCAACATGGGGTCTTGGCAACCAACCTCTTTAAGCTTTCTTCAGGACTGCACTGGCTCCCAGCTTTCTTTTAGCCGAGGGGGTTGTTTGCTCCTGAATTGAAGAGATATTCCTGTATTTTATTATTGAACGTCTATTCGTTGGCTGGGCATCAATTCCAGATCGCTGGGGGAACGACACTTGGCAACATCTAGTTCAAAAAACCAAAAAGAAAAATGCCCTTAAAAATATCTTTAACCCCTCTGTGACCTTAGACGTACTATCCCGTCGAGGTGCCCTGGGCTTATCTGACCCTGGACGGGATAGTACGTCATAGCCGATCGGCCGCGCTCACGGGGGGAGCGCGGCCGATCGCGGCCGGGTGTCAGCTGCTTATCGCAGCTGACACCCGGCACTATGTGCCAGGAGCGGTCACGGACCGCCCCCGGCACATTAACCCCTGGCACACCGCGATCAAAGATGATCGCGATGTGCCGGCGGTGCAGGGAAGCACCGCGCAGGGAGGGGGCTCCCTGCGGGCTTCCCTGAGCCCCCCGCAGCAACGCGATGTGATCGCGTTGCTGCGAGGGTCTCCTCACCTCCCTCCCTGCTCGAGCCCCGGATCCAAGATGGCCGCGGATCCGGGTCCTGCAGGGAGGGAGGTGGCTTCACAGAGCCTGCTCAGAGCAGGCACTGTGAAGCCTGCAGCGCTGCATGTCAGATCAGTGATCTGACAGAGTGCTGTGCAAACTGTCAGATCACTGATCTGTGATGTCCCCCCCTGGGACAAAGTAAAAAAGTAAAAAAAAAAATTTCCAAATGTGTAAAAAAAATAAAAAAAAATATTCCAAAATAATGAAAAAAAAAAAAAAATATTATTCCCATAAATACATTTCTTCATCTAAATAAAAAAAAAAAACCAATAAAAGTACACATATTTAGTATCGCCGCGTCCGTAACGACCCGACCTATAAAACTGTCCCACTAGTTAACCCCTTCAGTAAACACCGTAAGAAAAAAAAAAAAAAACGAGGCAAAAAACAACGCTTTATTATCATACCGCCGAACAAAAAGTGGAATAACACGCGATCAAAAGGACAGATATAAATAACCATGCTACCGCTGAAAGCGTCATATTGTCCCGCAAAAAAAGAGCCGCCATACAGCATCATCAGCAAAAAAATAAAAAAGTTATAGTCCTGAGAATAAAGCGATGCAAAAATAATTATTTTTTCTGTAAAATAGTTTTTATCGTATAAAAGCACCAAACCATAAAAAAATGATATAAATGAGGTATCGCTGTAATCGTACTGACCCGAAGAATAAAACTGATTTATCAATTTTACCAAACGCGGAACGGTATAAACGCCTCCCCCAATAGAAATTCATGAATAGCTGGCTTTTGGTCATTCTTCCTCACAAAAATCGGAATAAAAAGCGATAAAAAAATGTCACGTGCCCAAAAATGTTTTCAATAAAAACGTCAACTCGTCCCGCAAAAAACAAGACCTCACATGACTCTGTGGACCAAAATATGGAAAAATTATAGCTCTCAAAATGTGGTATTGCAAAAAATATTTTTTGCAATAAAAAGGGTCTTTCAGTGTGTGACGGCTGCCAATCATAAAAATCCGCTAAAAAACTCGCTATAAAAGTAAATCAAACCCCCCTTCATCACCCCCTTATTTAGGGAAAAATAAAAAAAAATGTATTTATTTCCATTTTCCCATTAGGGCTAGGGTTAGGGCTAGGGTTAGGGCTAGGGCTAGGGTTAGGGCTAGGGTTAGGGCTAGGGTTAGGGCTAGGGTTAGGGCTAGGGCTAGGGTTAGGGCTAGGGTTAGGGCTAGGGTTAGGGCTAGGGTTAGGGCTAGGGTTAGGGCTAGGGTTAGGGTTAGGGTTGGGGCTACAGTTAGGGTTGGGGCTAAAGTTAGGGTTAGGGTTTAGATTACATTTACAGTTGGGAATAGGGTTGGGATTAGGGTTAGGGGTGTGTCAGGGTTAGAGGTGTGGTTAGGGTTACCGTTGGAATTAGGGTTAGGGGTGTGTTTAGATTAGGGTTTCAGTTATAATTGGGGGGTTTCCACTGTTTCGGCACATCAGGGGCTCTCCAAACACGACATGGCGTCCGATCTCAATTCCAGCCAATTCTGCGTTGAAAAAGTAAAACAGTGCTCCTTCCCTTCCGAGCTCTCCTGTGTGCCCAAACAGGGGTTTACCCCAACATATGGGGTATCAGCGTACTCAGGACAAATTGGACAACAACTTTTGTGGACCAATTTCTCCTGTTACCCTTGGGAAAATACAAAACTGGGGGCTAAAAAATAATTTTTGTGGGAAAACAAAAAGATTTTTTATTTTCACGGCTCTGCGTTATAAACTGTAGTGAAACACTTGGGGGTTCAAAGTTCTCACAACACATCTAGATAAGTTCATTGAGGGGTCTAGTTTCCAATATGGGGTCACTTGTGGGGGGTTTCTACTGTTTAGGTACATTAGGGGCTCTGCAAACGCAATGTGACGCCTGCAGACCAATCCATCTAAGTCTGCATTCCAAATGATGCTCCTTCCCTTCCGAGCCCTCCCATGCGCCCAAACGGTGGTTCCCCCCCACATATGGGGTATCAGCGTACTCAGGACAAATTGGACAACAACATTTAGGGTCCAATTTCTCCTGCTAACCTTGGAAAAATACAAAACTGGGGGCTAAAATATAATTTTTGTGGAAAAAAAAATATTTTTTATTTGCATGGCTCTGCGTTATAAACTGTAGTGAAATACTTGGGGGTTCAAAGCTCTCACAACACATCAAGATGAGTTCCTTAGGGGGTCTACTTTCCAAAATGGTGTCACTTGTGGGGGGTTTCTACTGTTTAGGTACATTAGGGGCTCTGCAAACGCAATGTGACGCCTGCAGACCATTCCATCTAAGTCTGCATTCCAAATGGCGCTCCTTCCCTTCCGAACCCTCCCATGCGCCCAAACGGTGGTTCCCCCCCACATATGGGGTATCAGCGTACTCAGGACAAATTGGACAACAACTTTTGGGGTCCAATTTCTCCTGTTACCCTAGGGAAAATACAAAACTGGGGGCTAAAAAATAATTTTTGTGGGAAAAAAATTTTGTTTTATTTTTATGGCTCTGCATTATAAACTTCTGTGAAGCCCTTGGTGGGTCAAAGTGCTCACCACACATCCAGATAAGTTCCTTAGGGGGTCTACTTTCCAAAATGGTGTCACTTGTGGGGGGTTTCAATGTTTAGGCACATCAGTGGCTCTCCAAACGCAACATGGCGTCCCATCTCAATTCCTGTCAATTTTGCATTGAAAAGTCAAACGGCGCTCCTTCCCTTCCGAGCTCTCCCATGCGCCCAAACAGTGGTTTACTGCCACATATGGGGTATCAGCGTACTCGGGACAAATTGGACAACAACTTTTGAGGTCCAATTTCTTCTCTTACCCTTGGAAAAATAAAAAATTGGGGGCAAAAATATAATTTTTGTGAAAAAATATGATTTTTTATTTTTACGGTTCTGCATTATAAACTTCTGTGAAGCACTTGGTGGGTCAAAGTGCTCACCACACCTCTAGATAAGTTCCTTAGGGGGTCTACTTTCCAAAATGGTGTCACTTGTGGGGGGTTTCAATGTTTAGGCACATCAGTGGCTCTCCAAACGCAACATGGCGTCCCATCTCAATCTCTGTCAATTTTGCATTGAAAAGTCAAACTGCTCTCCTTCCCTTCCGAGCTCTCCCATGCGCCCAAACAGTGGTTTACTGCCACATATGGGGTATCAGCGTACTCAGGACAAATTGGACAACAACTTTTGAGGTCCAATTTCTTCTCTTACCCTTGGAAAAATAAAAAATTGGGGGCAAAAATATAATTTTTGTGAAAAAATATGATTTTTTATTTTTACGGTTCTGCATTATAAACTTCTGTGAAGCACTTGGTGGGTCAAAGTGCTCACCACACATCCAGATAAGTTCCTTAGGGGGTCTACTTTCCAAAATGGTGTCACTTGTGGGGGGTTTCAATGTTTAGGCACATCAGTGGCTCTCCAAACGCAACATGGCGTCCCATCTCAATTCCTGTCAATTTTGCATTGAAAAGTCAAATAGCGCTCCTTCCCTTCCGAGCTCTCCCATGCGCCCAAACAGTGGTTTACTGCCACATATGGGGTATCAGCGTACTCAGGACAAATTGGACAACAACTTTTTGGGTCCAATTTCTCCTGTTACCCTTGGTAAAATAAAACAAATTGGAGCTGAAGTAAATTTTTTGTGTAAAAAAGTTAAATGTTCATTTTTATTTAAACATTCCAAAAATTCCTATTAAACACCTGAAGGGTTAATAAACTTCTTGAATGTGGTTTTGAGCACCTTGAGGGGTGCAGTTTTTAGAATGGTGTCACACTTGGGCATTTTCTATCATATAGACCCCTCAAAATGACTTCAAATGAGACGTGGTCCCTAAAAAAAAATGGTGTTGTAAAAATGAGAAATTGCTGGTCAACTTTTAACCCTTATAACTCCCTAACAAAAAAAAAAATTGGTTCCAAAATTATGCTGATGTAAAGGAGACATGTGGGAAATGTTACTTATTAAGTATTTTGTGTGACATATCTCTGTGATTTAATTGCATAAAAATTCAAAGTTTGAAAATTGCGAAATTTTCAAAATTTTCGCCAAATTTCTGTTTTTTTCACAAATAAACGCAGGTACTATCAAAGAAATTTTACCACTATCATGAAGTACAATATGTCACGAGAAAACAATGTCAGAATCACCAGGATCCGTTGAAGCGTTTCGGAGTTATAACCTCATAAAGGGACAGTGGTCAGAATTGTAAAAATTGGCCTGGTCATTAACGTGCAAACCACCCTTGGGGGTAAAGGGGTTAATGTCAATATCATTAAAATTGAAGCAATATTAAGAAACAAATATGAATAACTACCAACACCAAAAACCTATGGCCTGGGTGGGGTGTAGCTATAGCTGGAGTACAACAGGAACTATCTGAAATAATATTCCTGAATAGTCCCTATCTTGATCCCTATAGGACTCACACCTTCCTGACAGCGGAGGTTGGCACCCTAAATTGCGATGTGGCGCCCCCACTCAACATCGGCTGTCCCTTTTGGCCCTAATGGGACCCTAAATCTACCCACACCCAAACCCCAGCACCATACACACAAACGGACCTAGGTCACACTAAACTAAATGAAAAAATAGCACAAAAAATATTGTTGCAATAATGAAAGACATTTTTTTTATTTTTTCTTTCATTTTTTTTCCTTTAATTTTGTATTTTATTATTGCAACAATATTTTTTGTGCTATTTCTTTCATTTAGTTTAGTGTGACCTAGGTCCGTTTGTGTGTACGGTGCTGGGGTTTGGGTAGATTTAGGGTCCCATTAGGGCCAGAAGGGACAGCCGACATTGAGTGGGGGCGCCACATCGCAATTTAGGGTGCCAACCTCCGCTGTCAGGAAGGTGTGAGTCCTATAGGGATCAAGATAGGGACTATTCAGGAATATTATTTCAGATAGTTCCTGTTGTACTTCGGCTATAGCTACACCCCACCCAGGCCATAGGTTTTTGGTGTTGGTAGTTATTCATATTTGTTTCTTAATATTGCTTCAATTTTAATGAGATTTACATTAAAGATATTTTTAAGGGCGTTTTTCTTTTTGTTTTTTTTTTGTATAAATATACCCCTTTTTCTATTCATTTTTTGGTTTTTACAACATCTAGTTCAACACCCCCACCGATTTGGGATCGATGACAACCAATATTAAGGATAGACCATCAATGTTAAAGTACCAATGAGAATTCTGACCAGCGACATGTTTGAACTGCTTACCACATACAGTACTGTCTGGATTCAGCATAGGGTTTAAATTAACATACAATTTGCCTAAGGCAACTAGAGATACCTATTAAAGATCCTAAAGTAAAACATAACTTTTAATTATTTTGTAATGGAAACACACATTGAAAATTACAAAACAAATGTGTGTGTGAGTGTACCACAAAATGATTTAGTGACAATAAAAGTGCGAGTGCATATAAGTCCAGTTTTTCTTATTTATTGCACTACCTTTATTGGCTCTAGCTGTAGAGGGAGTTTCAGTATTACCATTCAAAGTGAAATTCACCCTTAGGTATAATGTCACTATCCTATACTAATACAGAACACGTCAATAGATCACTCTACCAATTTCTTTGTTTTAATAGGGCTTAGGGTCCACTATTTTAATATGTCATGAAGTATAGCAGATTACCATTTGCTCGGATCTATATTAACTATATATACTCGGAACTCGGATCTATATTAAATCGCATTAAAGGTCTCTGGCATTAGTGATATATAGATGATTTTATCACTAAGGAATCATAATCTATTCCGCAGTACAACCTCACAGTCAGGTCACTGCTGGAGAATCACACGTTTAGATGCTCCACTAATATAAACTTGTAGGAATATATGATCAAATCTGCAATGGTCACAAAATGATCTGACCACTAATGCTATATTATTTCCACACAGCTCAATTCACGGCCAGGAGACTATACACAGGCGACTACCTTGTTGCCAGATCATAAAAGATCCGCACCTATTATGTCATTTAAAATCTATACAGCATATGCGATTCCACATGTCTCTTTGATGCAGCCATTTTGCTAAATCACCAACTGGTAGTCATCTACTCTCATGAGGATCATGTGTTCTGATCTACTAGATCTGATATCACTAGCCTACTATATCCCAACATGTTTCGCCTTATGGCTTGCGGCGTCATCAGGGGTTGAGACTAGTGTCAACGCCTGATGACGCCGCAAGGCGAAACATGTTGAGGAAACTAATGGCTGCATAATTTTAAACCAGCATAACAATGTGTGATGAGTAGAATTAAAACACGATCAATAGTCTTGAACTGGAATAGAGTAGGTTAGTCACTTTTGTGGTATAAGCACACACACATTTATTTTGTTATTTTAAAAGTGTGTTTTCTTTATAAAATAATGAAAAGTTATGTTTTACTTTAGGATCTTTAATATGGATCTCTAGTTGCCTTAGGCAAATTATAGTTGAACTGCTGGCTCGAACTGTGCCTACCCCGATGTTGATAGCAGACACAACTGGGCATCCATGTAGCATAGGGGAATTGAAGCAGCACTTGCAAGCTCTATAGTAAAGAGCTGATAAGTGCTCACTCTCTTCACCAGCCACTCTAAGACTGCAGAGTTGGTCGACAAATTAGGCGACGTGCCTTAAACTACAGAATTAAAAATCCTTCCGTTCTTGAGAACAGAGAGAATTTTTAATAAGAGCTAAATTGCAAAGTTGGCTCGTTTTTACAAGCACATTGCAATTTTACCTATTTATGATGTTAAGAAAAAACCTGTTTTAATCAAAAGTAGCAGTTCATTCTGGAACAAGGAACATGGGGATTTGTTTTTACTCTCGATTAAATAAAACAAAAATATACAGGAGTGCAGATCTTACTGAGAAGAAAAAAGAGCCTTGATTAACGGTAGTAATTATTCATAGTATGGCAGTATTATTTTCCATAATACTGGCTTCTTCTAGAATAGCGATATGGTTTTTGGATTACCCCAGACACTAGGGCCCCTGTGTATCTTCTATATTTATACTCCATAAAGCAGTGATGTCATATTTTATCACTGTATGGCGGCATCTTTCATTCACCATATGGCAGTATTGTCTTGGCCAATGAAGTTAGAGATGCTTCCCAATAAAACAATTCAGAAGACGCATTGTAATCTCCAGTCACCAGACGTATTACTCTTCCATTACATTTTTTTTTTTTATTTATCTTCCTCCGAAATTCTTTTATCTACTTTCCTTTTACTGGTCTAAATTTTTAATGCTTTCAGTTGCAAAACTACAGCGTAAATTTGTCTGTATTACACGTTATTAAAGAATTATTAACAGCAGATTAAATATGAATGTCGGCTTTATTGCTTCCTGTTAAATATGTGTAATGTCAGACTCGGTTAAAATTACCGTGGAGAGTTGCAAAAACTTCAAGGCGATGGCAAAAAAAAAAGAAGAAAACATAGAAGGAAAGGCTCTGACAGGACGGAGCTTTTACTAGCATAACTCACTTTTCGAAGTTTCATGAATACAAAATGTTCCAAAAGAATAAAACCTAAACAGAAAATTGTCACTTTTTTTTTTTGTAATCTGGGAGACGTCCTGGACAGACTGAATAATTGAAGAGAGAACTCGACAAAGCATCTATCTACAGTTATGAGAAAAAAACGAAGAACGTCCTCTTGGAATTCTCCGGTGTCTCATATCAGGAGATAATAAAAGAAAATATTTGGTCCTTGAAAGGTCTTAAAATTCGGTAAATACGACCTCAGATAAACAACAACACACGTAATTACCAAAAAGTAGACCAAAATGCAAAAAGCAGTTGGTGAAAAATTAAGTACACCCCATGGATCAATGGATTGTAGAACAAGCAATTACTTGAACTTAAGTTTTTTCGGTATGACTTGATCGTTCTGGTGGAATTTTGGCCCAGTGTGGCGCTTGGCATTATGGTCGAACATCTCCACCTCGATCTTGTATGTCCACAGGATGTTGTTCCAGGAGTCTTGTGGTTTCCTCAGATGCAACATTGAAAACTTTAGCCATGTCCTGTTAAAAGAAAGCCTTTCAAAATACGTTGTACTTGTTCAGTCTATTTGTACTGAGGAATTGGACATTTAACGTGCCGAGTACAGTTTGTACAAATTGATTCTCAGCTATCTCCTACGACGTCCCCATACTCAAAGACACTCAGGTTTGGCTGTGATATGAAAAAGCCACTGCCAGATTCTACTGACAGCAGCCCTTATCTTAAACTGGAGCAAGTTCAGAAAAGAGCTACCAGGATGGTGAGCGGACTGCAAAGTATGTCCTACGGGGAACGGTTAAAGGATCTGGGAATGTTTAGCTTGCAAAAAAGAAGGCTGAGAGGAGACTTAATAGCTGTCTACAAATATCTGAAGGGATGTCACAGCTTGGACCGATCATCACTATTCTTACTTCCACATGGAAACACGAGAAGAAAAAGGAATAAAACTGAAAGGGAGAAGATACAGATTAGATATTATAAAAAATGTTTTGACAGTGAGGGTGATCAATGAGTGGAACAGGCGGCCACGAGAGGTGGTGAGTTCTCCTTCCATCGAAGTCTTCAGACACAGACTGGACAGATATCTGTCTGAGATGGTTTAGTGACTCCTGCATTGAGCAGGGGGTTGGACACGATGACCCAGGAGGTCACTTCCACACTTCCAACTCTAATATTCTAGGATTCTATGATTCTTATGCAGTTAAAACAGAGGATCGGCAGTAGGAAATCCAATGTACCGATTGTTATCTCCCCCGACATCATCTCCAAGAGATTACATGGGGCCTCTAGAGATCATGCCTATCTATTATCTATCCATCCTCATTTAAGAAAGGCTCATTGTGGGAGCCGAAACTTCATTCTCTTTGGGCACAGACAAAATCCTATTTTTGCCGATATGACCAGGTAGCCATTATTTTTCCATCTATCTGTTTCTAGTTGCATTCGTCTTCTATGATCATAGTTACATAGTTAAAACGGTTAAAAAAAAGAGAGATGTCCAACAAGTTCAACAGAGGAATGGGAAAGGAGGAAAGGAAGGGGCACATGTACAACTACCCCGGTTAATCCCCAAAAAAGGAACATGTCTAACCACCCCGGTTAATCCCCAAAAAAGGAACATGTCTAACCACCCCGGTTAATCCCAAAAAAAGGAACATGTCTAACCACCCCGGTTAATCCCCAAAAAAGGAACATGTCTAACCACCCCGGTTAATCCCCAAAAAAGGAACATGTCTAACCACCCCGGTTAATCCCCAAAAAAGGAACATGTCTAACCACCCCGGTTAATCCCAGAAGAGCTGATCTTTCCCACCTCCTGATCCCAATTGACGATCCAGTGGACGAAACATTTAGAAAAGAACTTTACAAATTTACACGAATATTTGTTATTTTCCTCGTCCGTTACGTAATTTTTCATTTCTGAAGATACCAACATTTCATACTTATCTATTTCATACTGATCTATAATTCATACTTTCTTCTTGCAAATCCCACTATTATCATTAAATAAAGAAAAAAAAAACATATCCAATATACGTTTTTTTCCGAGCCTATGATCTAAAACCATATCTCCAAATAATAAAGATATGGAAAAAATGTGATTCAGCATCAAATCATCTGCCACGTTGCGAGACGTCCTCAGCTGGAGTTGCAAGTCTTAACACACCAATGCCTACACGAATATATACGCCATTAACTCAATTTGACAAGGTCACTGTGGAGTCAGACAAAATTCACCAGACTTAACTCTGTCCATTCATGCATCAGTGATTTGTCTTTTTTTTTTTTTCCCTCGCTGGTTTCTTTCAAGGATCTCATAAACCCACAGCGGTTGCCATCTTTCTGTGTTATTTCTGTGCAGTGATTGAAAACTTCATTGTACACCTTGTGGATTTTCTTCGCCTCAGGTGTACTATAGGGAACAGGCAATTATCTAGACTTTAACATTCGTGCTATACAAACCAACAGGAACTTCTCGGCGCCAGCTGTGACCAATCTGCCAAAGAATGAAATGCCGAATGTGAAGCATCAATATTTAATCGGGCAAAGTTTTTGCTGAAGTTTATGAGCGTAGATTACTTCTGCCAGGTTAAGATACAGGAAAATTCAACCCCAAAAACCTTGGTGACTCTGACGTAGGAGAAGAGCTTAGGGTTCTAATTAGTGCTATCATTTTCTACACAACTGGCTGTAATGAAGGTTCCTAGTAGGTTACTGTTGCGCCTAACGAAACCTTCTACTTGTCTTCTTCTTGTAGAGCCATCGGCCATCTTATCTCCATAGGAAGCTAGGTACATAAATCCCGGAACAGCATAAATAAGTATCCTCCAGAACTTTGATTGAGTGCCAAAGTGACAACACAAGGACTATGACTTAGTGGAGCACTCCGGAATAATTCATTAAGAGGTGCCCTCCACTTAATGAATTCGGCACATCTTCTCAGAGTCGTGCGCCTCAACAGAAATGTTATTGGAGTAACTTTTACTTTTGCTGAATTTGACACAACAATGGACCCATCTTAGAAAATGTCAAAAGTTGGACAATTATTACCTAAACTAGATTGTGGCCCGATTCTAACGCATCAGGTATTCTAGAATATGCATGTCCCCGTAGTATATGGACAATGATGATTCCAGAATTCGCGGCAGACTGTGCCCGTCGCTGATTGGTCGAGCCAACCTTTATGACATCATCGTCGTCATGGCAACCATTATGACATCTACATCGATACTGTGCCCGTCGCTGAATCAGAAACGTGGGATTTCTACGTCCTTTATGACATCATCGTCGCTGTGCCCGTTGCTAATTGGTTGAGGCCAATCCTGGCCTCGACCAATCAGAGACGCGGGATATCTACGTCCTTTATGACATCATCGTCGCTGTGCTCGTCGCTGATTGGTCGAGGCCTGGTGGCCTCGACCAATCAGAGATGCGGGATTTCTACGTCGATGCTGTGCCCGTCGCTGATTGGTCGAGGCCTGGCGGCCTCTACCAATCAGAGAGGCGGGATTTCCAGGACAGACAGACAGAAAGACAGACAGACAGACAGACGGAAAAACCCTTAGACAATTATATATATAGATTCCACACTGAATAGTTGTAAAATTTGGGGGTTTAACGCCAGTAAACACTTTTATGTATCGGCCACATCGGTTATTCCTTTTTTTCATGGGACTAAGTAAGCAGTTGAATGCAAAAGTTTAGAGAAATAGGTGTAACATCATTCTGACGGTTTCTTTTCCCTAATGGATAAAGCAAAAAGAAAAAGAAAAAAAAAAAACACAAAATGAGCATATACCCTACAGCAAGTAAACAAGTCAATAATAATAGTGCATGTCAATAACGCAGGGTATTTAGTTAACACTATTTTGATCAAAAAAAGGATAAAAGCCATCCCACCGTGACAAGGGACAATCCTAACCTGTCTAGTATTAAAACCTTACCGACATCAATGTGAATAAGGGCAGAGCAGGAAGGGAGCCGACTAAGTCACCCATCTATGTGAAGCTATACAGATGAAATAGTTCAAAAATGGGGGCAATGCCCCTGTTTGTACAGAGTACAAACAAATTGCAGAAAAAGCAAAAACCTGAGCCAGACTATAAGCGGATATACACGTAAAGGTCACACTGTGGCAATTTCAAAGACAAAACCCAAGAAACAACACAAAAGAAAAAACAAAAACAAAATGAGCATACACCCCACGGTAAGTAAATAATAGTAATGGTATAGCTTCCTATGGATGGGTGTCTTAGTTGGGACCATGTCCTGATCTGTCCTTATTCACATCGATGTCGTATGACAAATGGACAGGTTAGGACCATCCCAATGGGTGCACCTTGTCATGGTGGGATGGCTTTTCTGCTTTTTTTGAACCAAAACAGTGTTAACTAAGTACCTTATGTTATTTACATGTACCATTGCCACAGTGTGTATCATGGCAGCAGTGTGAACGTGCTCTTACACTTTGCATGTATACCAGCTTAAAGTCTGGCTCAGGTTTTTGGTTTTGCCTTATGAATAAAGACCATGTTGGCACAACCAACTAATTTTGGTAAGATCAGTCAACCATCGAAAGTCTATGGGATCTGTCACGCAGAGCCTTGGGACAGTGGGCGCTAACCAGGTCCCTAGAACTAGGGGCACCCTCGTCTATCCCTGTCACGTGGATTAATCTTGAAGGTGGACTTACTATACTCCCAGATCAGCCCTTATCGGTCCTCTCCCACCCAGGGAGGTGGGAAGTCAAAGTGTATAGGATAACACTAACCAGACAAACAAGGAAAGACGGACAGGGATAAATGAAAGTAGTCATACAACATACACTTGCTGAACAATAGAGTGGAACACAGGGGAGTTAAAGGAAGGAGAAACAAAATAGGAGAGGATGAGGATGTGCACACAAGCAAACTAAAAAGCAACAGTTTCCTGGACAAATCTCCAAATGCCGACTCCAACCACGAACTACACCTGAAACTCCATAACCAGGCAGTAAGAACTAACACTGGCAATCCCTAAGTGCCAGAGATGAACATATATAACAGAGGGAAGTGGCCAACACTGAACAACTGAGACAATCCAGGTAGAAAAGCTCCAGGAGCTTAGATTAACCCTTGAACTGCAGCAAGGAAATAACCTGCACTGTTTAATAAGACGGTGAAGAACTTCTAACCAGTGCAGTAGTTTGTGAAAATGGGGGCAATCTGTCGTAGTATCCCCTTGACAGGACCCTCCCTTCCCTCAGATATACTTTTCCTACCTATATCTGAATATTTGATTTTTTTTCGACATCTATTAGGCTCGGTTGATGCCAGATTTCAAGGGGTTCTCCAAACGTCCAATATGAAAGGCCTATTTTTAGGGTAGGTCATCAATATAAGATCAAAGAGGGTCCGAAAACCGATACTCCCACTATTCGGGTGTTATAAGCTCCATTGGGAAGTGGTCATTCTCACGTTGAGGAGAATATGACATAGGATTGGTTATTGCAGTATCAGGCTCCAGCTGGTGGGTTGATGGCTGCCGGACCCCCTCACTGACCTAATATTGATAGTCTATCCAGGGATTGGTCATCGATATTGGAAGTCTAAAGAACTACTTTAAAGGACTAATCGTAACCATTGAAAAATTATTTTTTTTAAAATGGATTAATAATTGATTATTCATCATTTTACGTCCTGCTATGAATCTCTGAATGCCAGATTACATTTAATTTTCCGACCGCGGCGCATTTAACCTGATGGCGGGTCCTTCATGTTGTTCTTTCTACCACGTTTGGATTATGTAAATGTAATAAGCCGCGTTTGCTAAGAGAGGGTTTCATCGCCGCAATTCCGATGCCGGGGCTTCTCTTCTCTGCGGTGTTATTGTAAGCAGGAAAATATGATAATTTATTTTGAAAATCAGGTTTTCCCGACGTTCAAAAATCGAAATCAGATGCTTTGAAATTCATGATATCTGATCAGCATTTATTAAAGCGCAGATGTAAAATATTAGACTGGAAATAAAATCTATGCAAATGTGATAATTGCCGAGGTGCCAAATTAATGTTTCTTTTTAGTATTTTTTTCCATATATAATGCGAAAAGATGCTCCTCGCCCACAAGAGAGTTGGCTCAGAATTATCCCAGATGTTTCACTTTCTGTCGTTTTTACAGAGATTTAAGAGACACAAAAATAATGAAATAAAATAAGATTTCGTAAACAAATTTGGCTTATTCTATAATATTTGAGAGATGCAAATCCACGGAAATCGCTCTGAATGCAGCTTGTATCCAGCAATATTACATTTATTTATTTGTGTTATTTATATAGTGTCGTCATATTCCATAGTGATTTACAGTCGTTAACATCACTGTCCTCAATGGGGCTCACGATCTACACATACAGGAGCATCACAGGGAAGCTGCAACATGGAGCGATAGCACGTCATTGCATAAATGCTTAGTTACTATGTCTTTGAGAAAAAGATCTGTATAAATCCTTTCTGTATTATACCCCAGAGCTGCACTCACTATTCTGCTGGTGCAGTCACTGTATACATACATTACATTACTGATCCTGAGTTACCTCCTGTATTATACTCCAGAGCTGCACTCACTATTCTGCTGGTGCAGTCACTGTGTACATACATTACATTACTGATCCTGAGTTACATCCTGTATTATACCCCAGAGCTGCACTCACTATTCTGCTGTCACTGTGTACATACATTACATTACTGATCCTGAGTTACATCCTGTATTATACTCCAGAGCTGCACTCACTATTCTGCTGGTGCAGTCACTGTGTACATACATTACATTACTGATCCTGAGTTACATCCTGTATTATACCCCAGAGCTGCACTCACTATTCTGCTGGTGCAGTCACTGTGTACATACATTACATTACTGATCCTGAGTTACCTCCTGTATTATACCCCAGAGCTGCACTCACTATTCTGCTGGTGCAGTCACTGTGTACATACATTACATTACTGATCCTGAGTTACATCCTGTATTATACCCCAGAGCTGCACTCAGTATTCTGCTGGTGCAGTCACTGTGTGCATACATTACATTACTGATCCTGAGTTACATCCTGTATTATACTCCAGAGCTGCACTCACTATTCTGCTGGTGCAGTCACTGTGTACATACATTACATTACTGATCCTGAGTTACATCCTGCATTATACTCCAGAGCTGCACTCACTATTCTGCTGTCACGGTGTACATTTATGATCTTAGTCACCTTTTGCTGTACCTTTGTTGGTCCTGTTCACACTACAGTATCTACACAAGCTTCATCACATGCTGTATTATAACATCTCAGTATCACTTTGGTTCTGTACCTTTCACGATAAACACTGCGCCGAGTTCAGCTAATGACGGAGACTTATAACGAGCCGAATAGAAAGTCTACCGGCCATTTCCAGTCGCTGACACTGAGCAGTGCTTGTTAATGACATTCGACTCTTCATTTTAGTAATGGGGAAGGACTCAGCCGTCGGTTCTCCACCAATGACTACTCCCAGGTCTATGACATGTCAGAAGTATTATAGAAGTGAAATTGGGGCCGTCCACACTGCGTTTTGGACCTTAGGCGTTATTCAATGAAGCCTACTGGAAGGTCCATGGAGCTACAAACGGACCTTTCTGTGCTTTCCTTCAGCTCTAAATTCTAGTGCTCCCAGGAAAATCTTTAGCTGCATCTCAGATGTCGTTTGAATCATGTTTTTAGGCGTGTATCCATGCCATGTCCATCTAGTTCGTATGTGTTGCGTCCACGCCGTATCCATCTAGTCAGCATGTGTCTGCACCATGTCCATCTAGCTGACATGTGTCTGCACCATGTCCAACTAGTTGGCATGTGTCCGTGCTGTATCCATCTAGTTGGCATGAGTCCATACCGTGTCCATGTAGTCAGCATGTATTGTGCCATGTCCATCTAGTTGGCATGTGTCCTCACCGTGTCCATCTAGTCGGCATGTCTCCATGCTGTGTCCATCTAGTCGGCATGTCTCCATGCCGTGTCCATCTAGTTGGCATGTGTGTGCCGCATCCATCTAGTTGGCATGTGACTGCGCCGTGTCCATTTAGTTGGCATATGTCTGCGCCGTGTCCATTTAGTTGGCATATGTCTGCGCCGTGTCCATCTAGTCGGCATGTGTCCACGCCATGTCCATTTAGTCGGCATGTGTCCGTGCCATGTCCATTTAGTCGCCATGTGTCCGTGCCATGTCCATTTAGTCGGCATGTGTCCGTGCCATGTCCATCTTGTTGGCATGTGTCCGTGCAATGTCCATTTAGTCTGCATGTGTCCATGCCATGTCCATCTTGTCGGCATGTGTCTGCGCCATGTCCATCTTGTCGGCATGTTTAGCGCAACGTCCATTTAGTCGGCATGTGTCCGTGCCATGTCCATCTTGTTGGCATGTGTCCATGCCGTGTCCATTTAGTTGGCATGTCTGTGCCATGTCCATCTTGTTGGCATGTGTCCGTGCCGTGTCCATTTAGTCGGCATGTGTCCGTACTGTGTCCATTTAGTCGGCATGTGTCCGTGCCATGTTCATCTTGTTGGCATGTCTCTGTGCCGGGTCCATCTAGTCGGCATGTGTCCACACCATATCCATCTAGTTGGCATGTGTCTGTGGGCATGTCCATCTTGTCAGCATGTGTCTGTGCCCGGTCCATCTAGTTGGCATGTGTCCGCACCATATACCCGTCTAGTTGGCATGTGTCTGCGCCATATCCATCTAGTTGGCATGTGTCCGTGCCGTGTCCATCTAGTCGGCATGTGCCCAAATGTCTGCAAATCACATACTTGCATCCACGTGCCCTCTGATCCTGACGCTGGTAGTGGAGAATCCTCACAGTGCGCAGTGCGTGCGATATGAGGACTCACAAGTGTGCAGTCACATTAAGTGACGACTGACTTGCAGCCTAAAGCCGGGCAACCCCTTTAAAAGAAGTTAGACTAGACTGTATTACAAGTCCCAGAGAAGACAGGGCAGGCTTTCACACCCCATACAACAGGGAGGAACGGACCTGACACAGTGATGGAGATAGGAGCTCATTGCCTCTTCGATAGTCGAGAATTTTGACATCACTGATTGTGAAAAAAACGTAAGACAACTTTAAGAAAAAGGCCGTGGAGAATTCTCTGGAAATTCGACAGCTTGTCTCCTCTTCATGGCAGATTGAGATATATCCGGAAACATCAGGATAAAAGATCACACGCAAAACGTCATCAGTCACAACAGAGAAAAAGACGGAAAACTGAAGGATTGTGATCACAAGGCGAGATGTCAGGGATAAACGAGCAATCTTCTCCTTGTATCTATTTTTAAGAGGCGAGGCGCCCTGACATGTGAGCCTCGTCCACGCCTCGACGCTTCTCCGCTTCTACATTTTTCATTACAGTTTACGTTAATATCTTTTCCTTTTTAATTTTTTCTTCTCAATGTTTCTCAAAACGTAATGATATTTAAATTGAATTCCCGAGGTACAATGTGTTCAGCTGATTGCGGCGGCCATGATGCAAAGCCTTAATATATTTCGAAGCCAGCACCTGGGGCCCCCGGCTGTTTCGAAATTACTAAAACAATGAAAGGTGAAAAAAAAAAAAGAAAATGTGGGTCGACATGATCAGTGTTGTGTTGCAGGGATTTTACAAGATGCTTTAACTAGAAGGGAAAATAATGATCCTGCGACGCGGCTCAGACTAATTTACGACAGATTATCGCTCATTGTCATCGTGACGACAAACACTCGTAAACACAAAATCAATTATGAGGAAAACAACAACAAAAAGTTCACGGAAAAGGAAAATCTTCTTGTACATAAATTTAACGATGAAAAGAGAGAATGAACGATTGTATCTACCCGACGCACCGCAATCAGAAACGGAGAATTCTCATTTATTTACAGGTTCTAGGCACGGAAGTAATATTAGAAAGAGATCAAAAGCGAGAAAGAAAACGTGACGTTATGTAATAATTCGAGTCAGACATAAAAGTAATCTCTGTGTGCATGTTCATGTCCACGGAAGCGAGAAATACGTAATAAATAATACTATATACGGGGCAGTATTATAGTAGTTATATTCTTGTACATAGGAGCAGTATTATAGTAGTTATATTCTTGTACATAGGGGCAGTATTATAGTAGATATATTCTTGTACATAGGAGCAGTATTATAGTAGTTATATTCTTGTACATAGGAGCAGTATTATAGTAGTTATATTCTTGTACATAAGAGCAGTATTATAGTAGTTATATTCTTGTACATAAGAGCAGTATTATAGTAGTTATATTCTTGTACATAGGGACAGTATTATAGTAGTTATATTCTTGTACATAAGAGCAGTATTATAGTAGTTATATTCTTGTACATAGGGGCAGTATTATAGTAGTTATATTCTTGTACATAAGAGCAGTATTATAGTAGTTATATTCTTGTACATATGAGCAGTATTATAGTAGTTATATTCTTGTACATAGGGGCAGTATTATAGTAGTTATACTCTTGTACATAGGGACAGTATTATAGTAGTTATATTCTTGTACATTGGGAGCAGTATTATAGTAGTTATATTCTTGTACATAGGAGCAGTATTATTATTATTATTATTATTATTTATTGTTATAGCGCCATTTATTCCATGGCGCTTTACATGTGAGGAGGGGTATACATAATGAAAACAAGTACAATAATCTTAACCCCTTAGCGACCGCCGATACGCCTTTTAACGGCGGCCGCTAAGGGTACTTAAACCACAGCGCCGTTAATTAACGGCGCTGTGGAAAAAGTCCATAGCGCCCCCCAGAGGCCGATTTTCTCCGGGGTCTCGGCTGCCGAGGGTAGCCGAGACCCCAGAGAACATGATTCGGGGGGTTTTTAACCCACCCCGCATTTGCGATCGCCGGTAATTAACCGTTTACCGGCGATCGCAAAAAAAAAAAAAAAAAGCGATCTCTTTTTAATTTCTCTGTCCTCCGATGTGATCGCACATCGGAGGACAGAGAAAAGGGGTCCCAGGTGGCCCCCCAATACTCACCTAGCTCCCCCGATGCTCCTCGTGTCTCCCGGTGGGCGCCGCCATCTTCAAAATGGCGGGCGCATGCGCAGTGCGCCCGCCGGCCGGCACCGGGAGAATCTTTGGGGTCTCGGCTGCCGGGGGTAGCCGAGACCCCAAAGAGCACGATCGGGGTCGGTATTACCGACCCCTGTTTTGCGATCGCCGGTAATTAACTGTTTACCGGCGACCGCAAAAAAAAAAAAAAAAAAAAAAGTAAAGTGTAATTCTCTGTCCTCTGATGTGATCGCACATCAGAGGACAGAGAAATAGGGGGATTCGGGGACCCTAGCATACTCACCTAGGTCCCTGGATCCTCTTGCTGCTCCTCCTGGCCGCCGGCAGCAGAACATGGCGGACGCATACCCAGTGCGCCCGCCATCTGTCTCCATCTGCCGGCCGGCAGGAGAACAGCAGTTGGGGCTAAAATTAGGGTTAGGGTTAGGGGTAGGGTTAGGGGTAGGGTTAGGTTAGGGGTAGGGTTAGGTTAGGGGTAGGGTTAGGTTAGGGTTAGGGGTAGGGTTAGGGGTAGGGTTAGGGGTAGGGTTAGGGGTAGGGTTAGGTTAGGGGTAGGGTTAGGGGTAGGGTTAGGTTAGGGTTAGGTCAGAGATAGGTTAGGGTTAGGGGTAGGGTTAGGGGTAGGGTTAGGTTAGGGGTAGGGCTAGGGTTAGGGCTAGGGTTGGGGCTAAATTTAGGGTTAGGGTTGGGGCTAAATTTAGGGTTAGGGTTGGGGCTAAATTTAGGGTTAGGGTTGGGGCTAAACTTAGGGTTAGGCTTCTGTCACACTTACGTCGGTACGGGGCCGTCGCAATGCGTCGGCCCGACATACCGACGCACGTTGTGAAAATTGTGCACAACGTGGGCAGCAGCTGTAGTTTTTCAACACATCCGCTGCCCAATCTATGTCCTGGGGAGGAGGGGGCGGAGTTACGGCCACGCATGCGCGGTCAGAAATGGCGGATGCGACGTACAAAAAAACGTTTCATTGAACTTTTTTTGTGCCGACGCTCCGCCAAAACACAACTGATCCAGTGCACGACGGACGCGACGTGTGGCCATCCGTCACGATCCGTCGGCAATACAAGTCTATGGGCAAAAAATGCATCCTGCGGGCACATTTGCAGGATCCGTTTCTTGTCCAAAACGACGGATTGCGACGGAATGCCAAACGACGCAAGTGTGAAAGTAGCCCTAGGGTTAGGGTTGGGGCTAAAGTTAGGGCTAGGGTTGGGGCTAAAGTTAGGGTTAGGGTTGGGGCTAAAGTTAGGGTTAGAGCTGGGATTAGGGTTAGGGTTTGGATTAGGGTTCGTATTAGGGTTAGGGTTGGCATTAGGGTTACGCTTGGGATTAGGGTTAGGTTTGGGATTAGGGTTAAGGTTAGGGTTGTGATTAGGGGTGTATTGGGATTAGGGTTAGGTTTGAGGTTAGGGTTGAGATTAGGATTAGGGGTGTGTTGGATTTAGGGTTTTGATTAGGGTTATGGTTAGGATTGACATTAGGGTTGTTTTGGGGTAAGGGTTGTGATTATGGTTAGGGTTAGTGATTAGGATTATGAATGAGGTTGGGATTAGGGTTAGGGGTGTGTTGGGGTTAGGGTTGGAGCTAGAATTGGGGGGTTTCCACTGTTTAGGTACATCAGGGGGTCTCCAAATACGACAGCCAATTTTGCGCTCAAAAAGTCAAATGGTGCTCCCTCCCTTCTGAGCTCTGCCGTGCGCCCAAACAGTAGGTTACCCCCACATATGGGGCATCAGCGTACTCGGGATAAATTGGACAACAACTTCTGGGGTCCAATTTCTCTTGTTACCCTTGTGAAAATAAAAACTTGGGGGCTACAAAATCTTTTTTGTGAAAAAAATAATATTTTTTATTTTCACGACTCTGCATTCTAAACTTCTGTGAAGCACTTGGGCATTCAAAGTTCTCACCACACATCTAGATAAGTTCCTTGGGGGGTCTAGTTTCCAAAATGGGGTCACTTGTGGGGGGTTACTACAGTTTAGGTACATCAGGGGCTCTGCAATCGCAACATAATGCCCACAGACCATTCTATCAAAGTCTGCATTCCAAAAAGGCGCTCCTTCCCTTCCGAGCTCTGCCGTGCGCCCAAACAGTGGTTTACCGCCACATATGGCGCATCAGCGTACTCGGGATAAATTGGACAACAACTATTGCAGTCCAATTTCTCCTGTTACCCTTGTGAAAATAAAAACTTGGGGGCTACAATATCTTTTTTGTGGAAAAAAAAATATTTTTTATTTTCACGACTCTGCATTCTAAACTTCTGTGAAGCACTTGGGCATTCAAAGTTCTCACCACACATCTAGATAAGTTCCTTGGGGGGTCTAGTTTCCAAAATGGGGTCACTTGTGGAGGGTTTCTACTGGTTAGGTACATCAGGGGCTCTGCAAACGCAACATAATACCCGCAGACCATTCTATCAAAGTCTGCATTCCAAAACGGCGCTCCTTCCTTCCGAGCTCTGCCGTGCGCCCAAACAGTGGTTTACCCCCACATATGGGGTACCAGCATACTCAGGACAAATTGGACAACAACTTGTGGGGTCCAATTTCTCTTGTTACCCTTGTGAAAATAAAAATTTGGTGGCTAAAAAATCTTTTTTGGGGAAAAAAAAATATATTTTTTATTTTCACGGCTCTGCATTATAAACTTCTGTGAAGCACTTGGGCATTCAAGGTTCTCACCACACATCTAGATAAGTTCCATGGGGGGTCTAGTTTCCAAAATGGGGTCACTTGTGGGGGATTTCTACTGTTTAGGCACATCAGGGGCTCTCCAAACGCGACATGGCGTCCGATCTCAATTCCAGCCAATTCTACATTGAAAAAGTAAAACGGCACTCTTTCTCTTCCAAGCTCTGCGGTGCGCCCAAACAGTGGTTTACCCCCACATATTGGGTATCGACGTACTCAGGAGAAATTGCACAACAACTTTAGTGGTCTAATTTCTCCTGTTACCCTTGTGAAAATAAAAATTTGTGGGCAAAAAGATCATTTTTGTAGAAAAAATGCAATTTTTTTTTTTCACGGCTCTACGCTATAAACTTCTGTGAAGCACATGGGGGTTCAAAGTGCTCGCCACACATCTAGATAAGTTCCTTAAGGGGTCTAGTTTCCAAAATGGTGTCACTTGTGGGGGGTTTCCACTGTTTAGGCACATCAGGGGCTCTCCAAACGCGACATGGCGTCCAATCTCAATTCCAGCCAATTCTACATTGAAAAAGTAAAACGGCACTCCTTCTCTTCCAAGCTCTGCGGTGCGCCCTAACAGTTGTTTACCCCCATATATTGGGTATCAGCGTACTCAGGAGAAATTGCTCAACAACTTTTGTGGTCTAATTTCTCCTGTTACCCTTGTGAAAATAAGAATTTGTGGGCAAAAAGATCATTTTTGTGTAAACAAAAGCGATTTTTTATTTTCACGGCTCTACGTTATAAACTTCTGTGAAGCACTTGGGGGTTCAAAGTGCTCACCACACATCTAGATAAGTTCCTTAAGGGGTCTAGTTTCCAAAATGGTGTCACTTGTGGGGAGTTTCCACTGTTTAGGTACATCAGGGGCTCTCTAAATGTGACATGGCGTCCGATCTCAATTCCAGCCAATTCTGCATTGAAAAAGTCAAACGGCGCTCCTTCACTTCCAAGCTTTGCGGTGCGCCCAAACAGTGGTTTACCCCCACATATGGGGTATTGGCGTATTCAGGAGAAATTGCATAACAAAATTTATGGTTACATTTCTGTTTTTACACTTGTGAAAATAAAAAAAATGGTTCTGAATTAAGATGTTTGCAAAAAAAAGTTAAATGTTCATTTTTTCCTTCCACGTTGTTTCAGTTCCTGTGAAGCACGTAAAGGGTTAATAAACTTCTTGAATGTGGTTTTGAGAACCTTGAGGGGTGTAGTTTTTAGAATGGTGCCACACTTCGTTATTTTCTTTCATATAGACCCCTCAAAATGACTTCAAATGTGATGTGGTCCCTAAAAAAAAATGGTGTTGTAAAAATGAGAAATTGCTGGTCAACTTTTAACCCTTATAACTCCCTAACAAAAAAAAATTTTGTTTCCAAAATTGTGCTGATGTAAAGTAGACATGTGGGAAATGTTATTTATTAACTATTTTTCATGACATATCTCTCTGATTTAAGGGCATAAAAATACAAAGTTTGAAAATTGCAAAATTTTAAAAATTTTCGCCATATTTCCGTTTTTTTCATAAATAATCGCAAGTAATATCGAAGAAATGTTACCACTAACATGAAGTACAATATGTCACGAAAAAACAATCTCAGAATCAGCGGGATCCGTTGAAGCGTTCCAGAGTTATAACCTCATAAAGTGACAGTGGTCAGAATTGCAAAAATTGGCCTGGTCATTAAGTACCAAATTGGCTCTGTCACTAAGGGGTTAAACAATACAAGTCATAACTGGTACAGGAGGAATTAGGATTATAGTAGTTATATTCTTGTACATACGGGCAGTATTATAGTAGTTATATTCTTGTACATAGGGGGCAGTATTATAGTAGTTATATTCCTGTACGTAGGAGCAGTATTATAGTAGTTATATTCTTGTACATAGGAGCAGTATTATAGTAGATATACTCTTGTACATAGGGAGCAGTATTATAGTACTTATATTACTGTACATAGGAGCAGTATTATAGTAGTTATATTCTTGTACATAGTACGGAATTAATATATTTAGATAATCAACATCAGATTGGTGGATGTTCGACACCAAGTACCCCCAGCAATGAGCTAACACCTGGTGTTGCTGCAGAAAGTTTATTCCTTCCTATCTATATCCTCCTCCCTATTGTTAATTAGTGCTTGTGGAGACACAGCATTGTGTCTTATTAATTAACCAGATGACTATTTTTTAGCAAACCAAGAAGAATAGACTGTTATCTGTATGTAGACTTTTGAATTTATGTGTTGGTCAAGACAACAGTCTTTTGCTTGTGTAAGCTTGTATTATTGACTTGTAAGTTGGCATTTAATGTAAGATATTGTGCTCTTATCCTTGATGACTAGTGATGTTTGTTTATATGTTAATTATACATTATCTAGGCCAAATAGTTTGTTGATTTTTAAAATAGAGGAGGAAAATCTATGCAAATAAGTTACATAATCAAATCAAGGCGACTTGGTCATCACTATTCTTCCCCTTATCTGTGATGCTGGACTGAAGGATGCTTGTTAAACATAAAAAGAGGTGATGTGCCTCTATGAGACAGAGACAGCCAGAGATTCAGCCAAGACATCCATACATCCAAAGGACCAGAGACAGGACAGCAGCCAATACATCATGGCTCCATCACAAGGGACATGGATCTATCATTCTACAGGAAACAACCAAGGACACCTCGACCCTGGTTGGTAGAATACAGATTTTCTCCATTGACCATCGCTGAACCATGGATATGTTTTGAGAAGCTAGGTTGTGACCCTTGTGTCAACTGGCCTTATAGCTCAATGGACTGTCATCTTGCTAAGCTTGTGGTTACCTCGTCTCTGTGTGCATGCCACAGGTGGAGTAATTAACCCTGGAAGATGAAGCCAGGTTGTGACCCTCCGGTCAACTGGCTCTTGTATGTGAATGGACTGCCATCTTCCTATGCTTGTTGTTATCTCCTCTCTGTGTGCGTGCCACAGGTGGGGTAGTCAACACTGGAATCTCTGAAGTAACAGCTGCCATTATTCCAGCGAGTCAGCGGAAGGGTGAGACTCTGTAATGTGAACCATATTGGGGTATTTTGCTGGGCCTGTCCTACGTGTTATCTGCCTGTTTTGTGATTCAATAAAGCATTGCCACACTGTTTTACCCTCACCCTGTGTTGTCTAAGTAGCGTTATGCCCGAGTTAAAGGGAGAGCGGGCGCTCGGTGGGATGATCCCTGGTCCATGCGGTTTCGGCTAGTTGACCGGGGCGCCTGCTGACACCCCATGTCTCCACAGTGCTTTTGTATGATAGAAGTTTTCTGTTATCCCTGTTTTTTTTTGTGTCTGGTTTGCCTTTCATTTCTGTCCCATGCCTCATGGGCCAGGGGGAGACAACAGATTAGGGTTTTTATAGGAGCACAGGAAGGTTGGAGACTCAGGCCTCTCTATCTTTAAGAGTACCCCCGGAACAGGGATAGTTAGGGTCCTAGCTCCAGGGATAGTTTGAGGACCCCCTTCGTTACTGAAGACAGCGTGACAGTACTGCAGCTCATCTCCCATTAGATTGGATCTCGTTGAATTTTTCATTGCAATCCCTTGGTCTCATAGAACCACATGAGGTTTGTCTGATTGCCCCACGAACCACCCTCTGTAGGACTTAGGGTTTTTGCATAACCTATGAAAATGAAGAGCCTTGTTTAATGTTCCTCCACAAACTAGGTTTGGGTCTCTCTCTTCGCCGGGAATATCATGGCTTGCCACAATAATATATAAGGCGATTGGATCACGTCATGCCTCTGCTACATATAAACACATTGGCACAGTATAAATCTATATATGATGATGAGTGATGAGAAAGGAGTAGATTTTAAACCGAGAAATGCCGATTACCCTTTTAAATCCCATTTCTCCAGTAACTTTACGGTTTGTAAAAACAAAGAAAAACTCATTGCAAATTCCATTTGTTCCGGAGACTGAGTCATCATCCAGATCCTACGGTGAAATGCCAGGGACAATTCTCGGTAACATGTTCCAGATGAGGATTCATGGCCTCGTATGTAAATGTTTTAGCTGGAAATCAAAGTCTGGACTCTAAACCTTTATCATATAATCCTCGCAGTGACTGGAGTCGCCTTCCGGAATAAAAAGATTTTAACTTCTGATCAATTTCGTTGAATTATCATCACCGAGACGTCAAAAAATGAAAGTAAATTTCAGTGAATTGTGGAAATGTGTCTACTTAGGTTTCCTAGCATTTATCCATTGAATGTTGAGGATATTCACAGTTATTTATTGACTGTAAATTAATAATAAATCTGCCTAATAACGTATAGCTTCCCCTCACTCGACCAAAACAACGATTGCCCAACATGGCCTAGACATCTGAAGTCATCCTGGGACACCAAGACGTCATCTGTCATGATCCCAATGGCAGGGGATCACAAAAGGACAAGCACAAAAAACAAAACAAGCTCTAGGGTGATGGAAACTGAGCTGACCGCGATCCTGAACCTCAACACACAACTAGCTGTAGCCGGGGAACGTGCCTACGATGATTCTAGACGTCTCGCGCCAGCCGAAGAACTAACTTTCCCTATTAGAAGAAACACAGACCTCTCTTGCCTCCAGAGAAATACCCCACAGAAATAGCAGCCCCCCACATGTAATGACGGTGAAATGAGAGGAAAGCACATACGTAGTTATGAAAACAGATTCAGCAAAATGAGGCCCGCTAAAGCTAGATAGCAGAGGATACAAAAGTGAACTGCGCGGTCAGCGAAAAACCCTACAAAAAACCATCCTGAAATTACTTGAACTCATGTTCCAACTCATGGAACATGAGGAGTAATATCAGCCCACTAGAGCAACCAGCAAAAAGGAATCACATATCTGCAAGCTGGACTAAGACAAAAATTAAGCAAAACGTGGAACAGGAAAATCAAAAACTTAGCTTGTCCTGAAGAATACAGAAGCGGAAAGCAGAGGTAACAAGACACACTGATTACATTGATAGCCGGCGAGGAAATCACAAGAAAGCCAGGTTAAATAGGAAACTCCCATATCCTGATAGAACAGGTGGACACCAGAGACCGCAGAGAACACAAGTCACCCAGTACCATCTGTAACCACCAGAGGGAGCCCAAAAACAGAATCCACAGCAGTCATCAGCAAATCTTGAGTGTTGCTTGGTGGGCCTCCTTTGATGGGGCTTGCTTTTGAGCAATGGAAGTCTTCAGAGGCTGGACAGACATCTGTCTGAGATGGTTTAGTGAATCCTGCATTGAGCAGGAGGTTGGACACGATGACCCTTGAGGTCCCTTCCAACTCTAACATTCTATGAAATTTTACAAGAGATTCGTAAGACCAAAAATCTGGGAATTTGGAGACAAGTCATCACATTGAACTCTTGTTCTCAGACCATTCCTGCCTGGCTATTATTTTGATGATTTAGGCACTGCCAATAGTTATACTTCTGCCACGATATGGGGCACTAAGTCTGTATAAAGTTTATGTAGGTGGAACATCTCAAATCAACATCTCAGGATCCAAGGCAGGGCATTGTCCAGAGTATTGCACTGCTTCTGCCAACTTGCCTAGGGCATCTCATCTCTTCATTATAATATTGTGACACACTCATGCATTTGATAAAAAGGAAACCCTGATTCATCAGACCACGCTCCCTTCTTTCATTGCTCCATTGTCCAGTGTTGATGCTCATTTGCCCAATGTAGGCACTTTCAAGAGAAGACAGGTGTGAGCATGGACGGTTCAACTGACCTGCGGCTGACTACAATACCACAAATATTCAGCTGTGACTTTGCTGTATGGACCCTGTGTGGCAGCACACGATGTCCCTAATCTTCTGTAATACAGTATAAAGTTGTATTCTCCATTCTTGTGAAAACTACTGCAACAGACAATGTGATGGTATAGATTATGTTACTCACGTGTCCTGGCTCCAGTGCCAGGCTCTGCATCCTCCAGCTCTGGGCTCTGCATCCTCCAGCTCTGGGCTCTGCATCCTCCAGCTCCGGGCTCTGCATCCTCCAGCTTCGGGCTCTGCATCCTTCAGCTCTGGGCTCTGCATCCTCCAGCTCTGGGCTCTGCATCCTCCAGCTCTGGGCTCTGCATCCTCCAGCTCCGGGCTCTGCATCCTCCAGCTCCGGGCTCTGCATCCTCGAGCTCAGGCCTCTGCATCCTCCACCTCTAGGCCCTGCATCTTCCAGCTTCGGCCTCTGCATCCTCCAGCTCGGGGCTCTGCATCCTTCAGCTCTGGGCTATGCATCCTCCAGCTCTTGGCTCTGCATCCTCCAACTCTCGTCTCTGCATCCTCCAGCTCCGGGCTCTGCATCCTCCAGCTCCGGGCTCTGCATCCTTCAGCTCTGGGCTCTGCATCCTCCAGCTCTGGGTTCTGCTTCCTCCAGCTCCGGGCTCTGCATCCTCCAGCTCCGGGCTCTGCATCCTCCAGCTCCGGGCTCTGCATCCTCCACCTCCAGGCCCTGCATCCTCCAGCTTTGGCCTCTGCATCCTCCAGCTCTGGGCTCTGCATCCTCCAGCTCCGGGCTCTGCATCCTCCAGCTCCGGGCTCTGCATCCTCCTGCTCCGTGCTCTGCATCCTACAGCTTTGGGCTCTGCATCCTCCATCTCTGGGCTCTGCATCCTCCATCTCTGGGCTCTGCATCCTCCAGCTCTGGGCTCTGCATCCTCCAGCTCCAGGCTCTGCATCCTCCAGCTCCGGGCTCTGCATCCTCCAGCTCAGGCCTCTGCATCCTCCACCTCCAGGCCCTGCATCCTCCAGCTTCGGCCTCTGCATCCTCCAGCTCGGGGCTCTGCATCCTTCAGCTCTGGGCTCTGCATCCTCCAGCTCTTGGCTCGGCATCCTCCAGCTCTCGGCTCTACATCCTCCAGCTCCAGGCTCTGCATCCTCCAGCTCCGGGCTCTGCATCCTCCAGCTCCGGGCTCTGCATCCTTCAGCTCTGGGCTCTGCATCCTCCAGCTCTGGGTTCTGCATCCTCCAGCTCCAGGCTCTGCATCCTCCAGCTCCGGGCTCTGCATCCTCCAGCTCAGGACTCTGCATCCTCCACCTCCAGGCCCTGCATCCTCCAGCTTTGGCCTCTGCATCCTCCAGCTCGGGGCTCTGCATCCTCCAGCTCGGGGCTCTGAATCCTCCAGCTCGGGGCTCTGAATCCTCCAGCTCTGGGCTCTGCAGCCTCCACCTCCGGGCTCTGCATCCTCCAGCTCCGGCCTCTGCATCCTCCACCTCCGGCCTCTGCATCCTCCAGCTCCGAGCTCTGCATCCTCCAGCTTCGGGCTCTGCATCCTCCAGCTCCAAGCTCTGCATCCTCCAGCTCCGGCCTCTGCATCCTCCAGCTCGGGGCTCTGCATCCTCCAGCTCGGGGCTCTGCATCCTCCAGCTCTGGGCTCTGCATCCTCCAGCTCTGGGCTCTGCATCCTCCAGATTTGAGCTCTGCATCCTCCAGCTCTGGGCTCTGCATCCTCCAGCTCTGGGCTCTGCATCTTTCAGCTCTGGTCTCTGCATCCTTCAGCTCTGGTCTCTGCATCCTCTAGCTCCAGGCTCTGCATTCTCCAGCTCCAAGCTCTGCATCCTCAAGCTTCAGGCTCTGCATCCTCCAGCTCTGGGCTCTGCATCCTCCAGCTTGGGGCTCTGCATCCTCCAGCTCCGGGCTCTGCATCCTCTAGCTCGGGGCTCTGCATCCTCCAGCTCTGGGCTCTGCATCCTCCAGCTCTGGGCTCTGCATCCTCCAGCTCCGGGCTCTGCATCCTCCAGCTCTGAGCTCTGCATCCTCCAGCTCTGGGCTCTGCATCCTCCAGCTCCGGGTTCTGCATCCTCCAGCTCGGGGCTCTGCATCCTCCAGCTCTGGGCTCTGCATCCTCCAGCTCTGGGCTCTGCATCCTCCAGCTCCAGGCTCTGCATCCTCCAGCTCCGAGCTCTGCATCCTCCAGCTCCGGGCTCTGCATCCTCCAGCTCCGTGCTCTGCATCCTCCAGCTCTGGGCTCTGCATCCTCCATCTCTGGGCTCTGCATCCTCCATCTCTGGGCTCTGCATCCTCCAGCTCCGGGCTCTACATCCTTCAGCTCGTTCTGCCGATTGACCATGACAAATCTATGATTGACCATGACAAATCTATGCTCTACTATACGCTGGGAACTCTGCTGCATCACTGGTCATTATGCTGCTTGACCCTGATACCTCAGCTCTGCTGCATGACCGGTCAGTACTGACGATTGACCCTGTGACAACATCAGCTCTACTACACGCTGGGAACTCTCACTGGTAAGTATTACCTCTAACCCTGTTACATCCTCAGCTATGCTGCATTGCTGATCAATACTGCCTTGGACCCAGTAACAAACTCAGCTCTGCTATATCGCTGGTGAATACTGCCTTTGACCCTGTGATAAAGTCAGATCTGCTACATCGCTGAGACAACTCTTGCTCTGCATAAGACTTTGTGACAAACCTAACTCCGCTAGATTGTAGATTCAATGCTATCATAGAACTGCTAGCTCTGCAATGGACTCTGTGACAAACGTAACCTTACTGTATGGCTGAGATAACTCAGCTCTGCACCATAGTTTCCCCACCGTCGAGTCTCCCTTGTGGGTTACACTGGTTGCCATTATCACAACTCTGCCTTATCGGATTTTGAGACTTCCGCTTGCTCCTCCTGATGCCAAACCGCCACCGCAGCGTCCGTTATTTCTTACAGACATCAGTGCTGCACCAACATCATGTGCCCATGCTGCGCGACAACTTCTCATCACAAGCTTCGAGCAGCCGCCCCACCAGGTAAGACATAAGAGTCGTGAATTGGGGAGAGAAAAGCCCTCCTTGTTCCCGAGTAGAAAATCAGAGGCACACGTAGGCGCCGTATGGACCCCTTTAAGTTTACTCATGAGCCTACTGCGGTGCCATATTAGACTTCAGACTTCAAAGTTTACTTATCTGCAAAGTTTCATCTTCAAATTCTTCAGTTTTCTAAGTCTTCCGTCACCTGTCCTCGTATCTCATGAGAGCCGGCAGAAATTTCATCTGTTAATTATAATCTTTTTTTTTCTTTCTTTTTTTCACTTTTTTTTATGTTCTCTAAAGACTTGTTGTGATCTTTAAAGTAATCTGCAATTTCAAAAGGCACTTCAGATATATTAGTGTGTTTTTTAATTTCTCTCATCTGTGAAATATCCAGTTAAAAAAAAAAAATGAAAATTGTAAAAATTCTAGCAGGAAGATACAAAATCCCCAGTGTTACTTTTTCTTTTTTTGTTTTAGTTTTGTCATTGCGGCTTTTTAAGAGCCATAACTTTTCAATTTTTCCATCGACGAACCTTTGCGGGTCAAATTAATCAATAGTTGCATTTTGGGGTACATAGAACTTACTAAATAGACCTAAACCGGTTGTCTACTACTGATATTGTTGACCTGTCAATATCAAGCACTCCTACCGATCAGCTCCACAAGCGGCTGGAAGTATACAGATAGATGGATAACTGCTTTTGTTTCCTTTGTTTGCAGCAACATAGATTATATTATAAGGCAGTACTGAGCTGTGTAACTGTGAATCCAGTTCTGGGGTAAGGTAAAAGACTTGTTGGAAAGCTCAGCATAATCTTTCATTGTCTCCCTCTGCTTGTTTTCCCACTCTCCTTCCCCTCTGGAGAGAGTATAATGGTAGTTGTAACCTGATCTCTCAGTGGCCTGGCAGTCAGGCTTCTTTTCTTTTGAGCTCTTTTTCAGACTGAATAATGAGGTTTGGAGGAGTCTGGTGTAGCGCATGCTCGAGTTACGCCAGTTTCGCTGGAGTACAAGGCGCCAAATTGATTAAGAGACGTCACCGAGTAGTGTGTGAGGTGCCAGAAACATTACTCCACTCAGAGACTAGAATAGAATTTGTGCCACACAAAACACAGGTACTTTGGACAAATTGGATGGACGGGCGTAGTCACGCCCTAGGTAATTACGACAGGCGATCTGCTCTGAGAGCAAGACACTAAGCCTGGGACTCATGCATTCACAGACGGAGAAGTACTGTTACTGGGCGTTTATATATCTCTATATAACTATGTACATTTTGGGGCACTTCCCTTCTACAAGTACACTTCCAAGGCAAGAACTTCCTCTGTTCAAAGCATTAATCATAGACCTTTTGGATCCAGTGGTCACTTATGAATATTGGGGTTTGCATTGATCTGATATTTATGGGACATGTATTTTTGGCGTCGTAACGAAGGGATGAATATAGTGCATTAGAAAAAAAGGAAGGAGGATCCAGCAATGGACAGAGGTGGCTAAAAAATAACTTTAATTGAAAAGCTATTAAAATGAATGACACATATTGTCGGGCACTAACACACTGTTAGGAACGATCAACGCATTTCGACTTGCGTCTTAGCCATGATCTGAATGTAGCGCATTCACTCATATCACCATAAGGCCATTCTAACACCTACAACTTAATATTGGTCGAATGGATGATGCTATCCATGCCATGTTTCTTCTCTATAGAAAGGTAAAATTGCGGTAGGAAACATGATGACAATATTTACCACCAGGTACCAAAGATACCCTAAAAGTTAGAGATCTCATAAACTTCTGAAAGGCCTAGCACATCCCACGCTCCATATGAGCTCACCAAGGGGAGGTATGTGGGTGTAACCTTGTTCTAATAAAATCATAGTTTGGGTTTTGGTCATTGGTTAGCTCTGAAATGTACAGTTTCCTGTGGGTTCTGTCTGTTTTCCTAAGGAGTAGCTCCCTCTGCCAAGCTCTGAGCCATTTCCGTGACATCAGGTTTGGTATTTTTTGTTTTCTTATCCCTTTTATTCTATGTGATTATACAGTTAGGTCCATATATATTTGGACAGAGACAACATTTTCCTAATTTTGGTTATAGACATTACCACAATGAGTTTTAAACAAAACAATTCAGATGCAGTTGAAGTTCAGACTTTCAGCTTTCATTTGAGGGTATCGACATTAAAATTGGATGAAGGGTTTAGGAGTTTCAGCTCCTTAACATGTGCCACCCTGTTTTTAAAGGGACCAAAAGTTATTGGACAGATTCAATAATTTTAAATAAAATGCTCATTTTTAGTACTTGGGTTGAAAACCCTTTGTTGGCAATGACTGCCTGAAGTGTTGAACTCATGGACATCACCAGACGCTGTTTCATCCTTTTTGATGCTCGGCCTTCACTGCAGTGGTTTTCAGTTGCTGTTTGTTCGTGGACCTTTCTGTCTGAAGTTTAGTCTTTAACAAGTGAAATGCATGCTCAATTGGGTTGAGATCAGGTGACTGACTTGGCCATTCCAGAATATTCCACTTCTTTGCTGTAATAAACTCCTGGGTTGCTTTGGCTTTATGTTTTGGGTCATTGTCCATCTGTATTATGTAGTTTGGCTGCATTTGGCTGGATCTGAACACACAGTATGGTGGCTCTGAAGACCTCAGAATTCATTCGGCTACTTCTGTCCTGTGTCCCATCATCAATAAACACTAGTGACCCAGTGCCACTGGCAGCCATGCATGCCCGCGCCATCACACTGCCTCCGCCGTGTTTTACAGATGATGTGGTATGCTTTGGACCATGAGCTGTACCACGCCTTCACCATACTTTTCTCTTTCCATCATTCTAGTAGAGGTTGATCTTGGTTTCATCTGTCCAAAGAATGTTCTTCCAGAACTGTGCTGGCTTTTTTAGATGTTTTTAAGCAAAGTCCAGTCTAGCCTTTTTATTCTTGATGCTTATAAGTGGCTGCACCGTGCAGTGAACCCTCTGGATTTACTTTCATGCAGTCTTCTCTTTATGGTAGATTTGGATATTGATACGCCGACCTCCTGGAGAGTGTTGGTCACTTGGTTGGCTGTTGTGAAGGGGTTTCTCTTCACCATGGAGATTATTCTGCGATCATCCACCACTGTTGTCTTCCGTGGGCGCCCAGGTCTTTTTGCATTGATAAGTTCTCCAGTGCTTTCTTTCTTTCTCAGGATGGACCAAACTGTAGATTTTGCCACTCCTAATATTGTAGCAATTTCTCGGATGGTTTTTTTCTGTTTTCGCAGCTTAAGGATGGCTTGTTTCACCTGCATGGAGAGCTCCTTTGACCACATGTTTACTTCACAGTAAAACCTTCCAAATGCAGCACCGCACCTCAAATCAACTCCAGGCCTTTTATCTGTTTATTTGAGAATGACATAATGAAGGGTTTGCCCACTCCTGTCCATGAAATAGCCTTGGAGCCAATTGTCCAATTACTTTTGGTCCCTTTAAAAACAGGGTGGCACATGTTAAGGAGCTGAAACTCCTAAACCCTTCATCCAGTTTTAATGTGATATCCTCAAATGAAAGCTGAAAGTCTGAACTTCAACTGCATCTGAATTGTTTTGTTTAAAATTCATTGTGGTAATGTCTATAACCAAAATTAGAAAAATATTGTCTCTGTCCAAATATATATGGATCTAACTGTATATGCCGTATTGTTTGTTCACATTTTGTAACATCTTTTTGTATATTTTTATAAACACTGCCTACCTTTCCGCATTAAATATATAAAATTTAATAGCTATGTTCTTCCTGTAAACCGCACCCCTGAAGCCATACGTTACCTGTATCGGGTGTCCATTCGTCTTGAATAAATGATTGGCGGTGGCAGCTAGTAGTTCCTTCTGTTATTGTAGAGTTGTCAGTGATTGTATCGGGGTATATATTCTATGCGTTGGAATCGGAGGTGTATGTAGCATACGCTCAGTGTGAGTTCCTCAATAATCGACCTAGTATTGGAAGCAGCCGCGGCCTCGTCCATCACTCGTCAGTCAATTGCGTAATTGTCCTGACGATTGGAGGCAGCGAAGTTGCGCCCCTGACAAACTGGTGGAAGCTGCGCTACTCACCCTGCAGTTATCCCCGACAAACCGGTGGGATCTCTGCGATCTCTCTGATGTTATCCTTGGCAGTGTTTGATAAAAATGCAGATAAAAAAGTGAGCAGATATATTTCAAATTTTGGCTTTTTCTTGACGCTCTCTAGGCGTAAGCTCGGAAAGGGCTAAATATGCCTTTTTATCAATAACATCGGTATGTCCCTCATCATCGAGCTCCTTCACGTCCTCTCCCGAGAAGCGGCTGAGATAAGTGATATAAAATGCCCGGAGCGGCCTCCTTTTGATACTTGTCACGAAGAAAAGAACTAGTTTGTATTCGGTGCGATCTGCAGCCGGCATTCATCATCACCAGGGTTCCTAGGACACGAGGAGCCTATCGCCGCCATCTCTGTGTTGTGGAGTGCACACGATTCAAGGTCACCGCTGAAGCCTTCACGTCTAAATGACTGTATTCTGGTCACTTTCACACAAAAAACGGAGAAAGCGCCGTAATTGACTTGTCGCTTCGGACTCACCGGTTCCATTTTACTTCTCTGATTTATCTAGGAGTCTTGCAATACTGTAGACGGCGCCGGAGATCAAAGGTAATCAGTGGAAGTAAATTGCCTTTGAGAAAGGACATATTGTGTCGACTTAAAGGGGAACTCCACTAGAGAAAAAAAAACGTAACAGATCTTACTAATGATAGGCAGTCAAATAAGCTTGGAGGGCGAACGAGGATCCGGTGCTTGGTCTCTACGGAGAATAACGGGGTTGTCTGGTCTCCAGATATTGATGTCCTATTCTAACGATCATTTTTTGTTCGATCAGTGGGGTGCGGCACCCGCATCGATGAGTTATTAGCTCCGGGGCTGTGGTGTTCCGGCTCCGGACAGTTTACGTCACTGAAAGTACGTGACAGGTGGCAGTGCTGGATGTCTGACCCCCCACTAATGTGATAATGGTGGCCTACCCCAAGTCTAGGTCATCAATTACACAAGGATGGATCCTGTATTGATAAGCAGAGTCATATTGGGTCATCACAGTACCTTTGGGTCACCCAGTGGGCCACAGAGCCTATTGATTGACAGGGCACCTTCACACATCTATGTTTTTTGCTGAGGCTCCACACCATGATTTGTGGACCGGCCGCAGGTCTCCTGCCCTGAACTCAACAGCCTTATGGGCAAGTCTGCCATTGAGTTTGGGACGGTCTTAAAAAAATTGGTGCATGCACAGACCATCAAACTCGGACCTTAGGATGCAGGAACATTGCTCCTTTCTATGAGGAAATACTATCCATCCATTGGTTTCTGTTCAGTTAACCAAATGATTTGTCCATCGTTAAAGAAGATGGGTCTCCAGGAGTCCAGTGATGAAAAACAGAAATTCTTCATGCCTCCTCCAAGCTCACGTCCCCTTCATCGCTCTTCCATATCCCATGAATGTGTCTGAAAGACGGTGGCTCAAATTGTATTGCAAATTTGTAATTTTACAAGCATTTGACCACTAAAATAATGTAATGTTAAGATCACTAAGTGAGGTGGATTCTCAAAGCCCTAAGTCCGAGTGGGCACAAGGAAATCAGGCGTCAGTGCAGCAGGCAGTGGAGGCACACGGGAAACTGGTAGCAGAGGTCGTGGAGACCGTAGACAAGTAGCAGAGGTCCCGGAGACCGCACACAAGTAGCAGAGGTCGTGAAGACCGCAGACACATAGCAGAGGTCCCAGAGACCGCAGACAAGTAGCAGAGGTCGTGGAGACCGCAGACACGTAGCAGAGGTCCCGGAGACTGCAGACAAGTAGCAGAGGTCCTGGAGACTGTAGACAGGTAGCAGAGGTCCCGGAGACTGCAGACAAGTAGCAGAGGTCGTGGAGACCGCAGACATGAAGCAGAGGTCCCGGAGACCGTAGACACGTAGCAGAGGTCGTGGAGACCGCAGACAAGTAGCAGAGGTCGTGGAGACCGCAGACAGGTAGCAGAGGTCCCGGAGACCGCAGACAAGTAGCAGAGGTCCTGGAGACTGCAGACAAGTAGCAGAGGTCCTGGAGAACAGAGACAGTTAGCAGGGGTCCTGGAGACCGCAGACAAGAGGTCCTGGAGACCGCTGACAGGCAGCAGTGGTCCTGGAGACCGCACATGGGTATCAGAGGTCCTGGTGACCGTAGACAGATAGCAGAGGTCCTGGAGATCACAGACAGGTAGCAGAGGTCCTGGAGACCACAGACAGGTAGCAGAGGTCCTGGAGACCACAGACAGGTAGCAGAGGTCCTGGAGACAACAGACAGGTAGCAGAGGTCCTGGAGATCGCAGGCAGGTAGCAGAGCTCCTGGAGATCGCAGACAGGTAGCAGAGGTCCTGAAGATCGCAGACACGTAACAGAGGTCCTGGAGATTGCAGATAGGTAACAGAGGTCCTGGAGACCACAGACAGGTAGCAGAGGTCTTGGAGATCGCATACAGGTAGTAGAGGTCCTGGAGACCGTAGACAGGTAGCAGAGGTCCTGGAAACCGTAGACAGGTAGCAGAGGTCCTGGAGACCGTAGACAGGTAACAGAGGTCCGGGAAACCGTAGACAGGTAGCAGAGGTACTGGAGACCGTAGACAGGTAGCAGAGGTCCTGGAGACCGTAGACAGGTAGCAGAGGTCCTGGAGACCGTAGACAGGTAGCAGAGGTCCTGGAGATCGCAGACAGGTAGCAGAGCTCCTGGAGATCGCAGACAGGTAGCAGAGGTCCTGAAGATCGCAGACACGTAACAGAGGTCCTGGAGATTGCAGACAGGTAGCAGAGGTCCTGGAGGCCATAGACAGGTAGCAGAGGTCCTGGAGACCACAGACAGGTAGCAGAGGTCCTGGAGATCGCAGACTGGTAACAAAGGTCCTGGAGACTGCAGACAGGTAGCAGAGGTCCTGGAGACCACAGACAGGTAGCAGAGGTCCTGGAGATCGCAAACTGGTAACAAAGAGCCTGGAGATTGCAGACAGGTAGCAGAGGTCCTGGAGACCATAGACAGGTAGCAGAGGTCCTGGAGACCGTAGACAGGTAGCAGAGGTCCTGGAGACCGTAGACAGGTAGCAGAGGTCCTGGAGATCGCAGACAGGTAGCAGAGGTCCTGAAGATCGCAGACAGGTAACAGAGGTCCTGGAGACCATAGACAGGTAGCAGAGGTCCTGAAGACCATAGACAGGTAGCAGAGGTCCTGGAGACCACAGACAGATAGCAGTGCTTCTGGCGATCACAGACAGGTAGCAGAGGTCCTGGAGACCATAGACAGGTAGCCAAGGTACTGGAGACCGTAAACAGGTAGCAGAGGTCCTGGAGACCGTAGACAGGTAGCAGAGGTCCTGGAAACTGTAGACAGGTAGCCAAGGTCCTGGAGGCCGTAGACAGGTAGCAGAGGTCCTGGAGACCGAAGACAGGTAGCCAAGGTCCTGGAGACTGTAGACAGGTAGCCAAGGTCCTGGAGACTGCAGAGAGGTAGCAGAGGTGCAGAGGTCCTGGAGATCGCAGACAGATAGCAATGGTCCTGGAAACTGCAGATGGGTAGCAGAGGTCCTGGCAACTGTAGACAGGTAGCAGTGGTCCTGGAGACCGCAGACAGGAAGCAGAGGTCCTGAAGACCGCAGACAGGAAGCAGAGGTCCTGGCAACTGTAGACAGGTAGCAGAGGTCCTGGAGACCGCAGACAGGTAGCAGAGGTCCTGGAGACCGCTGACAGGTAGCAGAGGTCTTGTAGACTGCTGACAGGTAGCAGGGGTCCTGGAGACCGCGAACAGGTGCTAAGCAGGTCGTGGTGCACAAAGAGTCTTGGTAGGCCTTATATAGCCTGACATGGAGAACAAGAAGGTTTAGCGGACCAGGGTGAAGGGAACAGAGCCCGGACTCAGGACTGGTGTGGATGGTCCGGTCCAGCATAGCGCTCTCATCTGAAAGGACTAGTGGGATCTCTACCTCTGCTTCTCATATTTACAAAAAGACAGAAGTCTCTTGAAAAAGGCTAATATGCCAAAACGTTGAGAATGTATGTTATATGTCTATCATAAAGTCTGCAGTATTTGTCTATGTGGAATCCCACCAACGCATATTTTTCTTGGAATTAAAACATTAATTATCATAATTTTTGTGTGCCGGAGTTTTACCTATAGTATAATGTAGAGGATAGACAACACCTTTAACCCCTTCACGACCTTAGGATTTTCCTTTTCTGTTTTTTTCTCCCCTTCTTCCCAGAGCCATAATTTTTTCAGTGGAGAACATGCGGAAGACACTCGGTTAGCACCCGAGCATGCCGAGATAACACCTTCTGCAAGCATGTTCGCTCATCGCTAGTGGTGACCAAACAACCCCTTTAGGGAATCTGTAATGAGGTATTTTCGCTATCTCATCTGGGAGCAGAGACCCTGATTCCTGTGATGTGTCACTTAGTGTACTGGGTGCAGTAGTTGTGACGAACGTTATCATGGCACATATTAGAGGCATCGGTATATGTTGGAGAATCCTCTCTAAATACGTACGCGTCACATCCTAACATCGGGCTGATAGTTACATCTCCAATATCCAGGAAATCCCCCTTTGAACGTGGATTCTGGCTGTGGAGCGCGTCCCACCTTCCCGCTCTTGGTCGGATTCTCTCGTCTGTATTTCTCCTGCTTTATATTCGCCCCAGGCGCCGGTTCGGCAGTGAAGCGCGGCCCGATCTCTCCGTGCGTCAGACCCCATTGAGCTGTGATTTTCTGGAGGGCGACTGTGCAGAACAGTTTGCGCACAAATTGACAAATTTTCTCGATGGTTAAAGGTTTATCCGAAGCAATAATCCAGCAAAAAATGGATTCCGCTAACTGCACGCCGTGCGATCACTGGGGGCGACGCCGTGTGCTCGTTCGGAGCCGCCGACAGATGTCTGACCCCGTGCAATCACTGTAATAAGGAGAGATCTAATGGCCAGATCTGGGGCTCAATCAGTGGACCGGGGTAGAGGAAACTCAGACTTGTAAGCACACCGCGGCTGATAACAGAAAACAATAGCTTACACCAAGCTTTAAATCGGAGATGTACTGTAGCTAGACCGAGACTTTTCTCGGGTGTTTTGGGGTCCGGTCTGGGATCCATAGTCACGTCTGCTCTAGGTTCTCATTTAATTCAGGGTAAAAGAATGAATTTGCATTTATTTATGGGTCCTATTAGTTTAGGGGTCTGGTTTAAGGTCTGTTCATACAGGGGAAGTCTAGGGTCCATGTACAGAGGGGTCTAGTTTCAGGTCTGAAAACAGGGGTGCAGGTCTATGGTCTGTATACAAAGGTGTGGTCCAGGAGGTCTGATATAGACTGTATACAGGGGGTCTGGTCTGCCATCTGAATAGGGGGGTTCTGGTCTAGGGTCTGTATACAGAGAAAGCCTGGTCTGAGGGATCTGGTCTAGAGTCTGTATAAAGGGGGTCTGGTCTAAGATCTGTGTACAGGGGGTCTGTATGCCATCTGTGTACAGGTGGATTCTGGTTCAAGGGCTGTACAGGGGGTCTGGTATATGATCTTTGTACAGGAGGGTTATAGTTTAAGGGCTGTTCAGGGGGTCTGGTCTAAGATTTGTGTACAAGGGTCTGACCTAAGATCTGCGTACAAGGGGTTCGGGTTGGAGCTCTTTGTACAGGGCGTCTAGTCTAAGATCTGTATACAGGAGGGTTCTGGTTTGAGGTCTGTACAGGGCGTCTAGTCTAAGATCTGTATACAGGAGGGTTCTGGTTTGAGGTCTATACAGGGCGTCTAGTCTAAGATCTGTATACAGGAGGGTTCTGGTTTGAGGTCTGTACAGGGCGTCTAGTCTAAGATCTGTATACAGGAGGGTTCTGGTTTGAGGTCTGTACAGGGTGTCTAGTCTAAGATCTGTATACAGGAGGGTTCTGGTTTGAGGTCTATACAGGGCGTCTAGTCTAAGATCTGTATACAGGAGGGTTCTGGTTTGAGGTCTGTACAGGGCGTCTAGTCTAAGATCTGTATACAGGAGGGTTCTGGTTTGAGGTCTGTACAGGGGGTCTGGTCTAAGATCTGTGTACAGGAGGGTTCTGGTTTGAGGTCTGTACAGGGCGTCTAGTCTAAGATCTGTATACAGGAGGGTTCTGGTTTGAGGTCTGTACAGGGGGTCTGGTCTAAGATTTGTGTACAGGAGGGTTCTGGTTTGAGGTCTGTACAGGGTGTCTAGTCTAAGATCTGTATACAGGAGGGTTCTGGTTTGAGGTCTGTACAGGGCGTCTAGTCTAAGATTTGTATACAGGAGGGTTCTGGTTTGAGGTCTATACAGGGCGTCTAGTCTAAGATCTGTATACAGGAGGGTTCTGGTTTGAGGTCTGTACAGGGCGTCTAGTCTAAGATCTGTATACAGGAGGGTTCTGGTTTGAGGTCTGTACAGGGGGTCTGGTCTAAGATCTGTGTACAGGAGGGTTCTGGTTTGAGGTCTGTACAGGGCGTCTAGTCTAAGATCTGTATACAGGAGGGTTCTGGTTTGAGGTCTGTACAGGGGGTCTGGTCTAAGATTTGTGTACAGGAGGGTTCTGGTTTGAGGTCTGTACAGGGTGTCTAGTCTAAGATCTGTATACAGGAGGGTTCTGGTTTGAGGTCTGTACAGGGCGTCTAGTCTAAGATTTGTATACAGGAGGGTTCTGGTTTGAGGTCTGTACAGGGGGTCTGGTCTAAGATCTGTATACAGAAGGGTTCTGGTTTGAGTCTGTACAGGGGGTCTGGTCTAAGATCTGTATACAGGAGGGTTCTGGTTTGAGGTCTATACAGGGGGTCTAGTCTAAGATCTGTATACAGGAGGGTTCTGGTTTGAGGTCTGTACAGGGCGTCTAGTCTAAGATCTGTATACAGGAGGGTTCTGGTTTGAGGTCTGTACAGGGCGTCTAGTCTAAGATCTGTATACAGGAGGGTTCTGGTTTGAGGTCTGTACAGGGCGTCTAGTCTAAGATCTGTATACAGGAGGGTTCTGGTTTGAGGTCTGTACAGGGCGTCTAGTCTAAGATCTGTATACAGGAGGGTTCTGGTTTGAGGTCTGTACAGGGCATCTAGTCTAAGATCTGTATACAGGAGGGTTCTGGTTTGAGGTCTATACAGGGGGTCTAGTCTAAGATCTGTATACAGGAGGGTTCTGGTTTGAGGTCTGTACAGGGCGTCTAGTCTAAGATCTGTATACAGGAGGGTTCTGGTTTGAGGTCTGTACAGGGCGTCTAGTCTAAGATTTGTATACAGGAGGGTTCTGGTTTGAGGTCTGTACAGGGCGTCTAGTCTAAGATCTGTATACAGGAAGGTTCTGGTTTGAGGTCTGTACAGGGGGTCTGATCTAAGATCTGTATACAGGAGGGTTCTGGTTTGAGGTCTGTACAGGGGATCTGGTCTAAGATCTGTATACAGGAGGGTTCTGGTTTGAGGTCTGTACAGGGGGTCTGGTCTAAGATCTGTATACAGGAGGGTTCTGGTTTGAGGTCTGTACAGGGCGTCTAGTCTAAGATCTGTATACAGGAGGGTTCTGGTTTGAGGTCTGTACAGGGCGTCTAGTCTAAGATCTGTTTACAGGAGGGTTCTGGTTTGAGGTCTGTACAGGGCGTCTAGTCTAAGATCTGTATACAGGAGGGTTCTGGTTTGAGGTCTGTACAGGGCGTCTAGTCTAAGATCTGTATACAGGAGGGTTCTGGTTTGAGGTCTGTACAGGGCGTCTAGTCTAAGATCTGTATACAGGAGGGTTCTGGTTTGAGGTCTGTACAGGGCGTCTAGTCTAAGATCTGTATACAGGAGGGTTCTGGTTTGAGGTCTGTACAGGGCGTCTAGTCTAAGATCTGTATACAGGAGGGTTCTGGTTTGAGGTCTGTACAGGGCGTCTAGTCTAAGATCTGTATACAGGAGGGTTCTGGTTTGAGTTCTGTACAGGGCGTCTAGTCTAAGATTTGTATACAGGAGGGTTCTGGTTTGAGGTCTGTACAGGGGGTCTGGTCTAAGATCTGTATACAGGAGGGTTCTGGTTTGAGGTCTGTACAGGGGGTCTGGTCTAAGATCTGTATACAGGAGGGTTGTGGTTTGAGGTCTGTACAGGGGGTCTGGTCTAAGATCTGTGTGCAGGAGGGTTCTGGTTTGGGGTCTGTACAGGGGTCTGGTCTAAGATCTGTGTGCAGGGCTCTGGTCTGCATACAGGTAAGGTCTGGGGGATCAGGTGTTGGATCTCTATATAGGGGTCTTTTCTAGGGTCTGTGTACATGGAGATTCTTGGGGTCTGTATACAGGAAAGCTTTGCTCCAGGGTCTGTATACACTTTTCTGGTATACGATCAATATTCATATTAAGAGTCAGTATTAAAATAGGGGTCCGGTCTGGAATCTACTATTTGGGGGTCTAGGAGATGCTGTATTAAGTTAGGGGTCTGCATTAGTTTAGGGGGTCTGGGATCTGTGTATACAGGAGTGGATACAGATAGGGTTCAGTATAAACAGACGTTATGTCAGGGGTCTGTATTAGTTTAGGGGGTCCGGGATCTGTGTATACAGGGGTGGATACAGATAGGGTTCAGTATAAACAGGCGTTATGTCAGGGGTCTGCATTAGTTTAGGGGGTCCGGGATCTGTGTATACAGGGGTGGATACAGATAGGGTTCAGTATAAACAGGCGTTATGTCAGGGGTCTGCATTAGTTTAGGGGGTCCGGGATCTGTGTATACAGGGGTGGATACAGATAGGGTTCAGTATAAACAGGCGTTATGTCAGGGGTCTGCATTAGTTTAGGGGGTCCGGGATCTGTGTATACAGGGGTGGATACAGATAGGGTTCAGTATAAACACGTTATGTCAGGGGTCTGCATTAGTTTAGGGGGTCCGGGATCTGTGTATACAGGGGTGGATACAGATAGGGATCAGTATAAACACGTTATGTCAGGGATCTGTATTCATACGGAGGAGCGGTATGTTTATAAGGGGGTCTGGGCCGAGACCGTGCTGTTCTCCCAGACTCCTAGAGACATCTCAGACCAGACCCCCCTATAAAAATCCAGCTCTTCCATATGAATACAGACCCCTGACATAACGCCTGTTTATACTGATCCCTATCTGTACCCACCCCTGTATACACAGATCCCAGATCCCCTAGGGGTATTTATATGGAGGGTCTTTATTGCTATATATTTGGGGGTCTGGTCTGTGGTTTCTTCTTTATTTGGTGGCTATGAGGTCTATGGCTTTATCTAGGGGATCTGATTTGTGGTCGATATTTTCAGGGTCTAGGGTTTCTTACTTTAAGGGGTCTTTACATAGATCTGTATGACTTTAGAGGGGTCTGGTCTCTGTATTAGCTTAGAGATCTGGTTTGAGGTCTGTATTAGTTTAAGGGTTCTAGATTGGGGTCTGTATTAGATTGGGGGGTCTTTTCTTGAGTCTGTATTAATTTAGGGGGTCTGGATTGGGGTCCGTATTAGTTTAGGGGGTTTGAATTGGGGTCTTAATTAGTTTAGGGGGTCTAGATTGTGGTCTATTAGTTTAGTGGGTCTAGATTGTGGTTTATTAGTTTAGGGGGTCTGGAGTGGGGTGCGTATTAGTTTAGGGGGCCTAGATTGAGGTCTATTAGTTTAGTGGGTCTAGATCGGGGTCTATTAGTTTAGGGGGTCTGGAGTGGGGTGCGTATTAGTTTAGTGGGTCTAGATTGTGGTCTATTAGTTTAGGGGGTCTAGATCGGGGTCTATTAGTTTAGGGGGTCTGGATCGGGGTCCATATTAGTTTAGGGGGTCTGGATTGGGGTCCGTATTAGTTTAGGGGGTCTGGATTGGGGTCCGTATTAGTTTAGGGGGTCTAGATTGTGGTCTATTAGTTTAAGGGGTCTAGATCGGGGTCTATTAGTTTAGGGGGTCTGGATTGGGGTCCGTATTAGTTTAGGGGGTCTAGATTGTGGTCTATTAGTTTAGGGGGTCTAGATCGGGGTCTATTAGTTTAGGGGGTCTGGATCGGGGTCCATATTAGTTTAGGGGGTCTGGATTGGGGTCCGTATTAGTTTAGGGGGTCTGGATTGGGGTCCGTATTAGTTTAGGGGGTCTGGATTGGGGTCCGTATTAGTTTAGGGGGTCTAGATTGTGGTCTATTAGTTTAAGGGGTCTGGATTGGGGTCCTTATTAGTTTAGGGGGTCTAGATTGTGGTCTATTAGTTTAGGGGTCTAGATTGGGGTCGGTATTAGTTTAGGGGGGTCTGGTCAGGTGTCCATTATTGTATTGGGGTCTTTTCTGAGGTCTGTATTTGTTCTGGGGTCCGGTCCTGGGTGTGGTGTATTTTTGGGGGTCTGTATCAGTTTTGTGGTCTGGTGTGGACGGTGTCTGTATTTTCGGGGGGTCTAGTCTGGGGTTTCTCTTTCCCCCACAAACGCCCCTTCTCGCCACTAAGGACACAGACTTCACACAGCAAGCAGAGATCCTGCCCATGATGGCGGACTGGTGACGAAGGTACAATCAGACAATGGACACGACCAGGACCGGGAGCGGAGCAGCAGAATCAGCGGCACCGGGCGCTCACGTGACGCCGCCGGTTGCTAGGAGACGCGTTGTGAGTTGTTGCGTCAGCCAGTCACGTGCGCGGGGCGCGGTGACGTCAGGACGCAGCGAGAAGGCGTGGCGCTGCGCGGTCCCTGTGAGTGGGAAGTGGATAGATAGAGGCCCCGGAGGCTGCTGTCACTGCCAGGCCGCGCTGCGTCTTCTCCTCCCGCCTCACCCGCCGCCCTCACCGTCCGACATGTGCGACAAGGAGCTGATGTGGGCGCTGAAGAACGGAGACCTGGACGCGGTGAAGGAGCTCATCTCCGGGGTGAGGAGCCGCGGGCTGTGTGTATACACCGTGTGTGTACCGTGTGTATATACCGTGTGTGTGACGGGGAGAGGGCAGAAGACCGCCGCGCCCTGCTGTCACGTGATCACACTTTCTTTCCCCGCCCCCTCCTCCTTATATGGGGTAGTCACGGCCCCGCCCACTCCCCCCACCAATATTTGGAGGGTCATTATAGATGAGGTGTTTTTTTCCCACATTCTTAAAGGGATTGTACATAGGATAACGCCCTTTCAGTAATAGACATCCTGGCCCCGCCCAGTGGACTCTTCAGACCTCATTTGCATACGATGCAGTGTTGTTCCTAAGACCCCTTTTTATGGAGCTCGCCTTTAAGTTGAATCAGTTGTCACCCAACTTTAAAGGGGAAAAAAATGCTACATTAATAATTGTGTGTGCTTCAGAGCTGAAATCTCCCCTGCGCTGCTCCTGCCCAGGACGTTCTCTGTGTGCAGCCGTTAAACCAGCCCCCCTGGGGTTAATGCTGCACTGTGGAAGCTGCAAGAGTTCAGCTCTGAAGCTTCAACGCCGTTCTGGACTTAGGAATTGTTAGAGGTAATAATCACAGACGGCAAACTGACAAGCGGAAGGGTCAGCGGCCTCCCTGCGCCCGGTGGGGCATGCTGGGAATTGTAGTTCTAACGCCTAGTTAAATTTACGGGCTGCAGAGTTCAGCTCCAGATGACAACAACCGACCCATCACCTGGAGGCCAAAGGTGTCGGGTATTAGGGAAGAGCTAGTTATGCAACTGTCCAATAACCCTCGACTATTAATAGAGGAGCTAAAGTTCAGAGCGCAGCTCAGGAGGATTATGTGTTCACTCACCGTGGGATTCCCAGAGGCCACAGCACCTGTGGACTGGATATAATGATACAAGTACTGGAGAGATGGCAATAGTGAGCGCAGCTCTGGAGTATAACACAGGATGTAACTCAGGATCAGTAAAGTAATGTATGTACACAGTGACTGCACCAGCAGAATAGTGAGTGCAGCTCTGGAGTATAATATAGGATGTAACTCAGGATCAGTAATATAATGTATGTACACAGTGACTGCACCAGCAGAATAGCGAGTGCAGCTCTGGGGTATAATACAGGATGTAACTCAGGATCCGTAATGTACGTACACATTGACTGCACCAGCAGAATAGTGAGTGCAGCTCTGGAGTATAATACAGGAGGTAACTCAGGATCAATAATGTAATGTATGTACACAGTGACTGCACCAGCAGAATAGTGAGTGCAGCTCTGGGGTATAATACAGGATGTAACTCAGGATCAGTAAAGTAATGTATGTACACAGTGACTGCACCAGCAGAATAGTGAGTGCAGCTCTGGAGTATAATACAGGATGTAACTCAGGATCAGTAATATAATGTATGTACACAGTGACTGCACCAGCAGAATAGTGAGCGCAGCTCTGGGGTATAATACAGGATGTAACTCAGGATCCGTAATGTACGTACACATTGACTGCACCAGCAGAATAGTGAGTGCAGCTCTGGAGTATAATACAGGATGTGACTCAGGATCAGTAATGTAATGTATGTACACAGTGACTGCACCAGCAGAATAGTGAGCGCAGCTCTGGGGTATAATACAGGATGTAACTCAGGATCAGTAATGTATGTACATAGTGACTGCACCAGCAGAATAGTGAGCGCAGCTCTGGAGTATAATACAGGATGTAACTCAGGATCAGTAATGTAATGTATGTACACAGTGACTGCACCAGCAGAATAGTGAGCGCAGCTCTGGGGTATAATACAGGATGTAACTCAGGATCAGTAATGTATGTACATAGTGACTGCACCAGCAGAATAGTGAGCGCAGCTCTGGGGTATAATACAGGATGTAACTCAGGATCAGTAATGTATGTACATAGTGACTGCACCAGCAGAATAGTGAGTGCAGCTCTGGAGTATAATACAGGATGTAACTCAGGATCAGTAATGTAATGTATGTACATAGTGACTGCACCAGCAGAATAGTGAGTGCAGCTCTGTAGTATAATGCAGGATGTAACTCAGGATCAGTAATGTAATGTATGTACACAGTGACTGCACCAGCAGAATAGTGAGTGCAGCTCTGGAGTATAATACAGGATGTAACTCAGGATCAGTAATGTAATGTATGTACACAGTGACTGCACCAGCAGAATAGTGAGTGCAGCTCTGTAGTATAATGCAGGATGTAACTCAGGATCAGTAATGTAATGTATGTACACAGTGATTGTTCCAGCAGAATAGTGAGTGCAGCTCTGGGGCTCTGCAGAACGTGTGTGCCTGCTCTGGTTGCTGAGCGCCTCAGGTCTCGGTGAAGTCATATGATGAGCCTTTCACAATGGATCTGGCACGGTAATTGCTTGTGTGTGACTTCACCAGACCTACGTTTGGATCTGTAGTAATGTGTCTATTCCTGGAGGTGGCGTAATGTCGGGCTGAAAAAAAAATTATGATGGTGGGGGACGAGGTGATGAGCCGTGGTGATGGTGGGGGACGGGGTGATGAGCCGTGGTGATGGTGGGGGACGGGGTGATGAGCCGCGGTGATGGTGGGAGGTGAAGGTGATGAGCCGCGGTGATGGTGGGGGACGAGGTGATGAGCCGCGGTGATGGTGGGGGGGCGAGGTGATGAGCCGTGGTGATGGTGGGGGGCGAGGTGATGAGCCGTGGTGATGGTGGGGGGCGAGGTGATGAGCCGTGGTGATGGTGGGGGGCGAGGTGATGAGCCGTGGTGATGGTGGGGGGCGAGGTGATGAGCCGTGGTGATGGTGGGGGGCGAGGTGATGAGCCGTGGTGATGGTGGGGGGCGAGGTGATGAGCCGTGGTGATGGTGGGGGGGCGAGGTGATGAGCCGCGGTGATGGTGGGGGGGGGGGGGGCGAGGTGATGAGCCGCCGTGATGGTGGGTTCGTCTTTCATCCTCCTGTTACTGTAGAGTTTTAAAGTGACACTCCCAAGATCATAAATAAGGCGGGTAAGTGGACAAGCTCTAAAGGTTAAATTTAATGTCGTAAAGGTGATATTTCGCCTCTGATCAGCACCCGACCATCATGGGTTGTCGCACACTGTGTCAGCGCTGGGTTATTATTCCCTGACAGCAAACGGAGATCTTGACCTGTTTACATTTGTCACATAAACTGCAGGACTCGAGCTGAAACCAGAAACCTGCAGATAACGGGGCGATGGTGGTGAATCACCCGGGAACTTTGGACATTTTGCAGGGGGAGATAACGGATGCCTGTAATTGTCACGTCAGGGATGTGTGTGAATGTGTCCAGACAGCTGGGACCCTGCTGTGTAGTTACAGGGGACGGGGCGAGGGGCAGGTTCCCATTATGTGTAGTTACAGGGGGCGAGGGGCAGGTTCCCATTATGTGTAGTTACAGGGGGCGAGGGGCAGGTTCCCATTATGTGTAGTTACAGGGGGCGAGGGGCAGGTTCCCATTATGTGTAGATTCAGGGGCTGGGCGAGGGGCAGGCTCCTGTGCAGTGTAGTTATAGGGGACGGGGCGAGGGGCAGGCTCCTGTGCAGTGTAGTTATAGGGGACGGGGCGAGTGGCAGGCTCCTGTGCAGTGTAGTTATAGGGGACGGGGCGAGTGGCAGGCTCCTGTGCAGTGTAGTTATAGGGGACGGGGTGAGGGGCAGGCTCCTGTGCCGTGTAGTTACAGGGGACGGGGTGAGGGGCAGGCTCCTGTGCAGTGTAGTTACGGGGGGCATGGCGAGGGGCAGGAGGCACCGGTGCTGAGGAGATAAATATTATGGAAAATCCGGTGTGTTTAGCCCATTTAATGGCGGTGGTCCTGGTGCCCTGCAGCAGGGGGTGGGTGCCTCTAGTACTATTCTGATGGGGTTCATCATTTGTGCACATGAACCAGGGAGCTCAGGATGATCAGTTTCTGCAGTCTTTGGTGCCCTGTTGCAGCTCCTCCGCTCAGTCTGCGGCGATTTCCCCCCCTGAGGCTGCACCTGTCCTGCGTCGTAGTGAATCCCCCCAACCTTGGCAATGTTCAGACCTTTTCCCACGATCGCTATCGGCCAGGCTGCTCCTCTTAGATTGGTGGCAGGACGCGCAGGTTACGTCACTTTCTAGAATGTTTCGTAGATAATTGCCCGAGGTGAGAACTGCCGGTATGAGAGGAGTGCGCTGACCTTGTGGGGGGCAGTGATATGATGTGAACGATCACAGACCCCAGAGTTAGGTTCTCCAGCAGCACCGAGTATTTCAGGAGAGGAGTGCGCTGACCTTGTGGGGGGCAGTGATATGATGTGAGAGATCACAGACCCCAGAGTTAGGTTCTCCAGCAGCACCGAGTATTTCAGGAGAGGAGTGCGCTGACCTTGTGGGGGGCAGTGATATGATGTGAGAGATCACAGACCCCAGAGTTAGGTTCTCCAGCAGCACCGAGTATTTCAGGAGAGGAGTGCGCTGACCTTGTGTTGGGCAGTGATATGATGTGAGAGATCACAGACCCCAGAGTTAGGATCTCCAGCAGCACAGAGTATTTCAGGAGAGGAGTGTGCTGACCTTGTGGGGGGCAGTGATATGATGTGAACGATCACAGACCCCAGAGTTAGGTTCTCCAGCAGCACCGAGTATTTCAGGAGAGGAGTGCGCTGACCTTGTGGGGGGCAGTGATATGATGTGAACGATCACAGATCCCAGAGTTAGGTTCTCCAGCAGCACCGAGTATTTCAGGAGAGGAGTGCGCTGACCTTGTGGGGGGCAGTGATATGATGTGAGAGATCACAGACCCCAGAGTTAGGTTCTCCAGCAGCACAGAGTATTTCAGGAGAGGAGTGTGCTGACTTTGCAGGAAGCGGTGACCCGTTGTGTTCTCGCCTTGGTCACCGCTGGCTCGGGCGTGCTGGGCTTTGTGGTGCTTTCACTTTCGCGGTCGGGGTCTCTCCTACTGCTGTGCTGTTGAGTCTGAGCTATTGTTCCCTGTTATCAGCCATTGTAGGCTGGCTAGTTGTGAGCCGGCTGCGGTGATTACTGCACACCGCTGTCCTGGGAATGGCATATAATAAGAGAGGCAGCGATCCTACGAATGAGGGTCCCGTGACCCCCATCCCGCCTGGGGGGCTGCTCTATTATGGCCAGTAATAAATGCGGAGGTGGTCGTCGGTGCGGCCCGTTCCATTCACTTTTATGGGAGACACAAAAAGTTGCGCGTACTTTCTAAGATAACTCCCATAAAAGAGGGGGAATTGGGAGCCTGGGGCACCGGACACCCGTCTTAAAGCAAATCTGCGGGTTCTGCTTGTTGGCCGCACACTGCTCCGCCATCTCTCGTAACTCGCTTTTTGGCCCTGTGCGTTCGGCTCTTGGATACGGATCTGATGCGTCGGCAAAAAAAAAATAAATACAGTTATTTAGGTGCAACATAAAATGTGTAATTGTCAGATTGTCCGGCTCCTGAGCGAGCCGCAACCTGCGCAGAACAGGCGGGGACGAGCTGCTGCTCCATTCCTCTGCCTCCTCTGCGCTGGTTGGGTCACCGCCTGAATGGGAAAATGATTGCAGCATCTGTTATGACATAAGAGAAGTTACGCGGCGTCGCTCCTCTACTTTTAGGAGAGCAACATACAATAAACGGAACCTCATAGAACCTGATAAAACAATGGCTGCCAGCAGCTACCACTAGGGGGAGCTAGCTGTAGACAAGTGGCCTTTATTCACCACTAGGGGGAGCTAGCTGTAGACAAGTAGCCTTTATTCACCACTAGGGGGAGCTAGCTGTAGACAAGTGGCCTTTATTCACCACTAGGGGGAGCTAACTGTAGACAAGTGGCCTTTATTCACCACTAGGGGGAGCTAACTGTAGACAAGTGGCCTTTATTCACCACTAGGGGGAGCTAGCTGTAGACTAGTGGCCTTTATTCACCACTAGGGGGAGCTAGCTGTAGACTAGTGGCCTTTATTCACCACTAGGGGGAGCTAGCTGTAGACTAGTGGCCTTTATTCACCACTAGGGGGAGCTAGCTGTAGACTAGTGGCCTTTATTCACCACTAGGGGGAGCTAGCTGTAGACTAGTGGCCTTTATTCACCACTAGGGGGAGCTAGCTGTAGACTAGTGGCCTTTATTCACCACTAGGGGGAGCTAGCTGTAGACTAGTGGCCTTTATTCACCACTAGGGGGAGCTAGCTGTAGACTAGTGGCCTTTATTCACCACTAGGGGGAGCTAGCTGTAGACTAGTGGCCTTTATTCACCACTAGGGGGAGCTAGCTGTAGACTAGTGGCCTTTATTCACCACTAGGGGGAGCTAGCTGTAGACTAGTGGCCTTTATTCACCACTAGGGGGAGCTAGCTGTAGACTAGTGGCCTTTATTCACCACTAGGGGGAGCTAGCTGTAGACTAGTGGCCTTTATTCACCACTAGGGGGAGCTAGCTGTAGACTAGTGGCCTTTATTCACCACTAGGGGGAGCTAGCTGTAGACTAGTGGCCTTTATTCACCACTAGGGGGAGCTAGCTGTAGACTAGTGGCCTTTATTCACCACTAGGGGGAGCTAGCTGTAGACTAGTGGCCTTTATTCACCACTAGGGGGAGCTAGCTGTAGACTAGTGGCCTTTATTCGGGAAACCACATGGTGTCGACTCATAGGCAATGCTGAACTTCTTATAGGAGTGCCACAATGTTTGTTTTTTTTTTTTTTTTTTGGACAGGGTGTGGATGTCAACCGGACGCTGGAGGGAGGACGAAAGCCTCTACATTACGCCGCAGACTGCGGGCAGGACGAGACCCTGGAATATCTCTTGGCAAAAGGAGCCGATATTAATGTAGGTGTCGACGCCATGCACCGTACCCGTTCCTGTAAAATTGTCTGCTTTCAGCCACCACTAGAGGGAGCCTTAGCCGTCGACTGGAGACATAGTAGAGCGGCGCCATGGATGACAGACCTTCACATGGAGGTTTTTGTTTTTTAGGCTGCAGATAAACATGGCATCACCCCTCTCCTGTCCGCCTGCTACGAGGGTCACTTCAAAACTGTCAAGCTGCTTCTGGAAAGGGTGAGTGTCTATACGATACTATGGCTGACAGGTCCTGGAAAAATGCATCCGGACAGGGGCTGCTGTGGGGGTGAGACATCCCCTTTAATTTGGAAAACTACCAACCAATAGAAATGTCTTTCTGCCTGCTTATCCACACAATAGTAGCATAGCTGAAGAGGCTACTTCTCCAGAGAAACGAAGCTGCCAGAGGGAGGAGGAGACTGATTCTCTAAGATGACAGAGGGTGAAGGAGATTTTTTCTTTCCAGTGCCTTTCCCCAGGAAGTAAAATTGATGGGGAAAATATCTATATATTTTCATATGCAGAAACGGTGCAAAGTAAAAGCATTTCAGGGCTTTTAATCAGCAATCAGAAATTGCTAATTCTATGGAATAAGAATTCCAGAATCCGGTGATTGATTCCAAGCAGCTGATTGGTCGATCGTGTCCCGGACATTCTATGCGGATTTTAGATTGGTGATGGATGTTCTTTTTCGCCCACGCTTACATCCTTGCCCAGTGCATTTCATTGATCCAAGGGGGGAACTGGTCCCGTTTTCCACCTCGGCCCATTCAGCTTCTCGTCTTGTCACAAGCGGTTTTCGACTTTAATGTCAAATCCATTTTTTCTGGACGCGAGAACCTGAGCGGCACCGTCCATTACAGAGAGCACGCTCATTATTCTTAATATGGATGCTTTTATTTTTTTTCCTACTAATAAAGATTAAAGCGCTCCTGGAAGTGATTTTCCTGCAGCCGCAGCGTTAGAGGATTAATTTATTCGGTCCATGAATGGCTCGTTATATCAATGATTCCCGTCTAATATATTTAGTAAGGTCATTCCAGTGTCCGCCGTGTGAAGACGGAGAAGCAATGCTTTACTAATAGGATATGCGCCTCTCTTTACTTTTCTTTTTTTTTTTTCTTTGTCATGTTGTGCAAAAACATTCAACCGCTTACTGACCTGTGACTCTAAAAATGTTGCAATTTCTGTCTTATTAAAATGTTTGTCTTTTGCACATTGCTGACTGCCTCCTCCCCCCTCTCTGCACATTGCTGACTGCCTCCTCCCCTCCTCTCTGCACATTGCTGACTGCCTCCTCCCCCCCCTCTCTGCACATTGCTGACTGCCTCCTCCCCCCTCTCTGCACATTGCTGACTGCCTCCTCTCTGCACATTGCTGACTGCCTCCTCCCCCCCCTCTCTGCACATTGCTGACTGCCTCCTCCCCCCTCTCTGCACATTGCTGACTGCCTCCTCCCCCCTCTCTGCACATTGCTGACTGCCTCCTCTCTGCACATTGCTGACTGCCTCCTCCCCCCCCTCTCTGCACATTGCTGACTGCCTCCTCCCCCCTCTCTGCACATTGCTGACTGCCTCCCCCCTCTCTGCACATTGCTGACTGCCTCCCCCCTCTCTGCACATTGCTGACTGCCTCCTCCCCTCCTCTCTGCACATTGCTGACTGCCTCCTCTCTGCACATTGCTGACTGCCTCCTCCCCCCTCTCTGCACATTGCTGACTGCCTCCTCCCCCCTCTCTGCACATTGCTGACTGCCTCCCCCCTCTCTGCACATTGCTGACTGCCTCCTCCCCTCCTCTCTGCACATTGCTGACTGCCTCCTCTCTGCACATTGCTGACTGCCTCCTCCCCCCCTCTCTGCACATTGCTGACTGCCTCCTCCCCCCCTCTCTGCACATTGCTGACTGCCTCCTCCCCCCCCTCTCTGCACATTGCTGACTGCCTCCTCCCCCCCCTCTCTGCACATTGCTGACTGCCTCCTCCCCCCTCCTCCCTGCACATTGCTGACTGCCTCCTCCCCCCTCCTCCCTGCACACTGCCTCATCCCCCCCCCCCCCCCCCTCTCTGCACATTGCTGGCTGCCTCCCCTCTGCACATTGCTGACTGCCTCCTCCCTGCACACTGCTGACTGCCTCCTCCTCTCTGCACACTGCTGACTGCCTCCTCCCCCCTCCTCCCTGCACACTGCCTCCTCCCCCCCCCTCTCTACACACTGCTGACTGCCTCCCCCCCTGCACATTGCTGACTGCCTCATCCCCCCCCCCTCTCTGCATATTGCTGGCTGCCTCCTCCCTGCACACTGCTGACTGCCTCCTCCTCTCTGCACACTGCTGACTGCCTCCTCCCCCCCCCCCTCTGCACACTGCTGACTGCCTCCCCCCCCCCCCCCCCCCCTGCACATTGCTGGCTGCCTCCTCCCTGCACACTGCTGACTGCCTTCTCCTCTCTGCACACTGCTGACTGCCTCCTCCCCCCCTCTCTACACACTGCTGACTGCCTCCTCCCCCCTCCTCTCTGCACACTGCTGACTGCCTCCTCCCCCCCCCCCCCCCCCCTCTGCACACTGCTGACTGCCTCCTCCCTGCACACTGCTGGCTGCCTCCCCCCCTGCACATTGCTGACTGCCTCCTCCCCCCTCCTCTCTGCACACTGCTGACTGCCTCCTCCTCTCTGCACACTGCTGACTGCCTCCTCCCCCCCCCCCCCCCCTCTGCACATTGCTGACTGCCTCCTCCCTGCACACTGCTGGCTGCCTCCCCCCCTGCACATTGCTGACTGCCTCCTCCCCCTCCTCCCTGCACCTTGCTGACTGCCTCCTCCCCCCTCCTCCCTGCACATTGCTGACTGCCTCCTCCCCCCTCCTCCCTGCACACTGCTGACTGCCTCCTCCCCCCTCCTCCCTGCACACTGCTGACTGCCTCCTCCCCCCTCCTCCCTGCACACTGCTGACTGCCTCCTCCCCCCTCCTCCCTGCACACTGCTGACTGCCTCCTCCCCCTCCTCCCTGCACACTGCTGACTGCCTCCTCCCCCTCCTCCCTGCACACTGCTGACTGCCTCCTCCCCCTCCTCCCTGCACACTGCTGACTGCCTCCTCCCCCTCCTCCCTGCACACTGCTGACTGCCTCCTCCCCCCTTCCTCCCTGCACACTGCTGACTGCCTCCTCCCCCCTTCCTCCCTGCACATTGCTGACTGCCTCCTCCCCCCTTCCTCCCTGCACACTGCTGACTGCCTCCTCCCCCCCCTCCTCCCTGCACATTGCTGACTGCCTCCTCCCCCCTTCCTCTCTGCACACTGCTGACTGCCTCCTCCTCCTCTCTGCACACTGCTGACTGCCTCCTCCTCCTCTCTGCACACTGCTGACTGCCTCCTCCCCCCCTCTGCACACTGCTGACTGCCTCCTCCCCCCCCTCTGCACACTGCTGACTGCCTCCTCCCCCCCCTCTGCACATTGCTGACTGCCTCCTCCCCCCCACTCTCTGCACATTGCTGACTGCCTCCTCCCTGCACACTGCTGACTGCCTCCTCCTCTCTGCACATTGCTGACTGCCTCCCCCCCCCTCCCCCCTCTGAACACTGCTGACTGTATCCCCCCTCCCCCCCCTGCACATTGCTGACTGCCTCCCCCCTGCACATTGCTGACTGCCTCCCCCCTGCACATTGCTGACTGCCTCCCCCCTGCACATTGCTGACTGCCTCCCCCCCCTGCACATTGCTGACTGCCTCCCCCCTCCCCCCTGCACATTGCTGACTGCCTCCCCCCTGCACATTGCTGACTGCCTCCCCCCTGCACATTGCTGACTGCCTCCCCCCCCTGCACATTGCTGACTGTATCCCCCCTCCCCCCTGCACATTGCTGACTGCCTCCCCCCTGCACATTGCTGACTGCCTCCCCCCTGCACATTGCTGACTGCCTCCCCCCTGCACATTGCTGACTGCCTCCCCCCTGCACATTGCTGACTGCCTCCCCCCTGCACATTGCTGACTGCCTCCCCCCTGCACATTGCTGACTGCCTCCCCCCTGCACATTGCTGACTGCCTCCCCCCTGCACATTGCTGACTGCCTCCCCCCTGCACATTGCTGACTGCCTCCCTATTCTCGTAGCACATTTCAGGTCTCCTCTCAGTACTCGTGGGGGTTCCAGCAGTCCGACCTCCGTTGATTAGACCCCCTAGTGTGTCGGGGGGGGGGGGGGGGGCTGTAACGGGATCGCCCCCCCGCTCGCGTCCAGTGGGTCAGTGAGCGGCTTTCGGACAGTTGTGCAAAACCGTTAATTAGTTTTGCTTTCAGACGTGCGACCTTCCTGTTTTCGTTAGGATTATTCTTGTTTTTTTTATTATTTTTTTTCCTGCTTTTCCCTGGTGGCCATGTCTTCTCTTGCTCCGCACTTCAGTGTCCGCGTCTCCTCCTCTGCATTCTTCCTACACCGCACGCTTCCAAAAAATGTAATTAAATGTTTACTTGGCGCATAACCGCGCCGTCGTGTGCCGCACGTCCGTCCGTCTCTGCTGTTCTGCGCGGCCCAGTGGAGCACGACATGACCCTTCTTCTAATTTTCTCTGCTGCTTTGTAACCTACAAGTGATAATGCGCCCGGGGTGCCAGCGTCCTCCGCCAGTTATCTCACCGCCGCTATGCCGTCTGTGCTGGAATTAGTGGCTTAGCATATTTCGAGGATCTTGCCGTCCACCGCCTGGCATCTGTCCGTCAGATTTGTCTCCTTTTATGCCTGGATAAAAGCGGCGAGGACCGGGGTGCGGCGTAACCCGGGCGTCCTGCTTTTGTGCTGAGATTACGGCAGAATACCCCCATCACCCTGGTGAGATCGCTCCTCTCTAGGCTGCTCCATTTTAACATTGTTCATCCTGGGCCTCCTGATTCACGACTGCAATGTCCACATCGATATTCTAGACCAATTGGATTCTCTAGCACTCAGGGTTTTTTTCCTATCTTCAGAGGTGACAAGTGTAGCTTAAAGGACTTGTCACATACCTAAAATATCTTTTATCATTATTTTTTTTTTTTTTTTTTTTTTTAACCTGGTTTTTTAAATCCGGCGATGTTTTTCTCTTCTTCCTACCCCTCTCGGTTCATGAGATATGGCCCCGTCTTCTCTGTATATAAGCTTTACATTTTAAAGCCAACTGGGCGTGGCCTTAAAGAAGATTGCGCGAGAAAAGTGATTATCACACCCACTTGGCTAGAAAGACTAGACTTTTATACAGGTAAGAAGGGGCCATATCTCAGGAACGGAGAGGCGCAGGAACGCAAGAAAAACGTCGCTGAATTCAGGGAAAACGTCGGCATTTACACCAGGTAAGCAAAAATTACATATTCATAGAAACTGGGGAACAGCGCCTCTGTCATGTAGTGGCCATTCTCAGTACTACAGCTCGGGTCACATTCACTGCAGTACTTGAGAACGTCCACTACATAGTACATGGAGCTGAAAACAAATAATAAAATGTATGGGGGTCCTTAGATCTTTTTAAAGGGGTAGTCCAGAACTAGAAAAACATGGCTGCATTCTTTCAGAAACAGCCCCACACCTGTACACAGGTCATGCCTAGTATTACTGATTAGTCTTATATTCATTTGTCCACAGCCTGAAATTTACTTTCTTGATGCCTCCCAAAATGGATAAAAAATGAAGCAGAGCTTCAATGAAAAACTTCATTGTTTTGTGTCCTACGCAGATCGATGCGTTTCAACGATCCTTCCATAAGCCTACACAGATCAGGCAGATCTATCTAACAGAACTTTGGGGATAGTTTATTCTTTTTTCTTGGATATCCAGACTTGGCGATGCCTTTTTGTGAAGAGTCTGGATCCAGTGATCGGTTAAGAGGTTACCGCCGGATGAAGCCCCTTTATCTCCTCCGGCATGGTGAAGGTCGTTACATTACACCCCCATTTATTTTAGCAGCACATTACAAACGACGTGTCTGGCGGCGGAGACTCTGCAGGCGACGATAAGATCACAACACACGGGAAACAGTTCATCTTTCCAGGAAGGCCTCAGCACACGGACGGCCGTTTCCCTGACCGGCGTTTCATGGAAAGCGTCTGACTGGCAGATCTCGCAGATGATGGAGGTTGACGCTCGCAGAGCTGCAGCCTAGCAGATAAGGAGAGGACGGCACAGAGCAGGAACGTGAGGCAAATCCTAATGTCCGTCATCGGGACGTGACAAGTGCTCGCAATGGAAGGTGATGTCTGATGGATTCCTCCAGGGCTTTGGGCTGGTAGATGAACCCTTTCGGGAGGATTGGGTGTGTATGGGACCCTCACCGTCTTGTCCCCTCTCCTCATTGGGCAAGCGTTCATGAAAGCGATGGCTGCAGGTCAAGTGACCCCCAAGTATCTAAGGGCAGCTCTCGGCAAGGGATCTTGGTCGGTAGAGTTAGCAAATTACCATGACCTCTTCTGGAGAAACTAGCCATTTTTGGTCGACCTCCGATAGAGACCAAAGGAACGCTTTTCTGGCCTCCATCAAGTATAGGCAAACACAAAGTAAGACCACCCTATGTGGAAACGGTACAATCTTGCCGTAACTCAAGGGCAACCAAAAGTGTGATGTTAAAAAAGGGCGATTCGGGGGTCTGTGGAACGCCGGGCAATGCCCCTTGGACGTGTGGTGGTCAATTAAATGTGTGACGCGGAGATGCATTTGGCGGAAGCTTTGGGGTGTTTGCGGCGCGCGTCGAGGTGGCAGTTTACAGGTCTTATTGACAGAAGGAGCAGCGGCGATGTGACTGACGTCCGCGTAGCCCCCCCACCAGAATAAGCTAATGAAGTGCAAGAAATAATTATGTCTTTCATCGCTTTTTTTTTATTATTATTTTTTTTATTTCCTCGATTTAATCCGGTGGCGTTCAGGACACGGCGCTGTCAGTCTTACTCCGGCTTGTCTGTAGTTTTATCACCAATGTCCTTCACATGTTGCGCGATCCGGCTCCACTTGTTTTTCTTCTTCATTCAAAGACTTTTTTTTTTTTTTTTTTTTGTAATTAGTTGCCAGTGGAATCCTTTCCAAAGTAGTACGGATATTCCCCGAGTCATTCCCCACCCCCAACATCCCTCTTTAAAGATCAAGATGAGGAGGCTAGAAATCTGGCTCAGATCTTGAAAAGGGCCCTTCAGCTGTGCCGGGCTTATCAGACCGAGGAGGAATGTGATAAACACCAAGAAAGTTGTGTTTTATTTATTGATCGGCCTTGTGGCAGCCATAAACTTTCCGTCATGGGGGATCTGATATCCCTGCATCGCCTCCAGTCTGCTGTCTGTATCCTGTCGATATCGGGCGGTTGTGAACCTGTCATCTTTGTTTGTCCTATGACATGCGACGCGCTGCAGCCTCTCCTGTGCCTTGTCCTACTGACGTGTCTATAGCATCCAGCCCTCGGTGACGAGCAAACGAATGAACCATCGCTTCTGATAGATTTCTAATAATATTAGATGGAGCACTGCTTACTATGTAATCTCCTGTTAAAGCTTGGATTGGACATGTTCTCCATACTCTGGACATTCTAGGGAGGAGCTAGGGGCAGACGCGGACATTCTAGGGAGGAGCTAGGGGCAGACATGGACATTGTAGGGAGGAGCTAGGGGCAGACATGGACATTGTAGGGAGGAGCTAGGGGCGGACATTGTAGGGAGGAGCTAGGGGCGGATGCGGACATTGTAGGGAGGAGCTAGGGGCAAATGCGGACATTGTAGGGAGGAGCTAGGGGCGGACATTGTAGGGAGGAGCTAGGGGCGGACGCGGACATTGTAGGGAGGAGCTAGGGGCAGACATGGACATTGTAGGGAGGAGCTAGGGGCGGACATTGTAGGGAGGAGCTAGGGGCAGACATGGACATTGTAGGGAGGAGCTAGGGGCGGACATTGTAGGGAGGAGCTAGGGGCAGACATGGACATTGTAGGGAGGAGCTAGGGGCGGACATTGTAGGGAGGAGCTAGGGGCAGACATGGACATTGTAGGGAGGAGCTAGGGGCGGACATTGTAGGGAGGAGCTAGGGGCGGATGCGGACATTGTAGGGAGGAGCTAGGGGCAAATGCGGACATTGTAGGGAGGAGCTAGGGGCGGACATTGTAGGGAGGAGCTAGGGGCGGACATTGTAGGGAGGAGCTAGGGGCAGACATGGACATTGTAGGGAGGAGCTAGGGGCGGACATTGTAGGGAGGAGCTAGGGGCAGACATGGACATTGTAGGGAGGAGCTAGGGGCGGACATTGTAGGGAGGAGCTAGGGGCGGACATTGTAGGGAGGAGCTAGGGGCAGACATTGTAGGGAGGAGCTAGGGGCAGACATTGTAGGGAGGAGCTAGGGGCAGACATTGTAGGGAGGAGCTAGAGGCAGACATTGTAGGGAGGAGCTAGAGGCGGACATTGTAGGGAGGAGCTAGGGGCGGACATTGTAGGGAGGAGCTAGGGGCGGACACAGACATTGTAGGGAGGAGCTAGGGGCGGACATTGTAGGGAGGAGCTAGGGGCGGACATTGTAGGGAGGAGCTAGGGGCGGACATTGTAGGGAGGAGCTAGGGGCGGACATTGTAGGGAGGAGCTAGGGGCGGACATTGTAGGGAGGAGCTAGGGGCGGACATTGTAGGGAGGAGCTAGGGGCGGACGATCAATTTCTGAAAAAAAAAAAGTAAAGTTTGAATTGAAGTTTACTCCAGTAACCGAGCTCGCTCTGGTCTCCGTCAGTACAGACTGATGTGCCTGTGTGACCGGTATGGAGCGGGTTCAGCTCCTGAGCTCCTTCATTCATGGGCACCAGATGCAGGAAAGGGTTAAGACTTGAACTTGACAATGAAGCCCGGTGTCAGTCTGCTGCCGGAAAGCTGTAATTAAGGAGACAAACTCCCCTCGTTGGGTCGGATTTATTCTTCCCATAACACGTGCTCATTAATTTATTTGTTTTTTACTCATGAGAGATTGGATCCGAAATTCACATTCCTGTTTTATTACATCCTAGAGCCGACATTAGATCTACGAGCACAATCCGACCCCCTCTGAGGTCTGCGAACCGATAAACACGCAACACCGCCGCAAAACCAATTTCCAATATAAAGTGCTGCTGAAACTAATTACTGTTCTTTTTTTATAAATTAAAAAAAAAAAGCAATAAAGCTCCGTGGCGCAAGGCAGCAGAAAATAGCAATAGCATTAACCACTGTTTTTATTTAACTCTTTTTATTCATTATTTTATTTTTTATTTTTTTCCATTTCTTGTCCTTGAAGATATTTCCTGTAACTCATAAAAATGAATCTGTGGCTTAATGTACAAGTATTGTATATGGCGACAGGATCGCTGTACAAATCCCAGCTCATACTTTGGTTTTCTTTATTTTTTTTTTCTCTGATTAGTAACTTTTCAGTGCAGAGGTCTGATAGTAAGGAATAGTTCACTTTAAGAAAATAGTGCAATTCTTAAAGTTTAAAATCTTTAGAAAATTGTATTTTAAAAGGTTTAACCCCTTCCATGTATTGATACGAGTACATGAATTTAGCCCGATCCATACGCAGCAGGTGCCAGCTGTGTTATACTGCCGGGAATCGACCAGAGCTAGCTCCAATCGCTGCTGTCTAATCATCGATATGCCGCCGACAGTCTGTGACAGCGTCCAGGTTGCACAAAGCGATCTATCCGGGGACAAAATCACGATGAGCCATTGAGCTGTCCGTATTCCTGCCTCAGATGGGCTGGATCATGTGACTTTTTTTTTTTTTTTTTTTGCTATAGGTTTCAGCTTGAAGAACAAGATTACAGGCTCAAGTCCCCAATGGGGACTTAAAATAAATATAATAACGACAGAAAAAAATATAAAAAACATAGAATTTTAATTCATCCTCCTTTCCCATATCAAAAATTAATATTTATTTTAGAAATAAACATATGATGTCCATAAAATAAAAACCCCAACAGTTATACATTTGTTTTTTACTTTTTTTTTTTTACTATTCCACCCTAAAAACCAGTTGTGAATATTTATTTTTTCTTTATAGTTCACCCTTAAAATATATACCGTGTGTGTGTGTATGTATGTATGTATGTATGTATGTGTATATATATATATATATATATATATATATATATATATATATATATATATATATATATATATATATATATATATATATATATATATATTATTATATTTATTTTATTTTTTTTACTATTTTACCCAATATTAACCACTTATCCATAAAAGAAAAACCTACAGAAAAATAAAAACCAAGTAATGTCTCTTGAAATAAAGGGAGGAAAAAAATGAGTATGCAGATGAAAAAACAAAAATTCACCGGTCATAAGTTTGTTAAAGGGTTGGTGAAATTAGATTTTTTTTTTATTTTATTTTTTTTGTGCCCATTTTATTTTTTCTAAACGTTTTTTGTTTGTACTCATTATTACAAGCCTTCTCGCCCGCCTGTCATCGTCACTTACTGTTTTTCTTTTCTTTTTTTTTCGGCAGGGAGCTGACAAGAACGTAAAAGGACCCGACGGACTGAGTGCCTTGGAATCCACAGACAACCAGTCTATTAAGGACCTGCTTCATTGATGGGACTGGAGCTTGTCTGCGACTTCTGCCTCTCACTGCTGTCTTATTTTTATTTTAGTTTTTTCCTTTTCTGTTCTTTTTTTCTTTTGTTTTTGTTTTTTCTGCCATCTTTTAAATCCGAAGACGCAAAGTAACGACTGAGGGATCGTCGGCCGCCTTGTTCCACCAAATACCAAGCGCTAGGTTATGCTTTTTTTCGAAGATTAGCGAATGTACCGCTGTGACGGGCGGCGTGTCGCACGGGGTTAGACCTAGGAACAGTCCAAAACTCCTCATCCGTGGGGATTGTGCTCCGGGACGTTCACCCTGGGATTAACACATTGTTCTATACTGTTTAATAAAACGTTTCATCCCACGCGGGTTAATAAGGTTTTTGTATCTTTTAGACGATATCCTGACCCAAAGCCGCGAAACGCGCTCCCTGCCGCGGAGCACAGAACGGCAAAAATGGCAGCAAAACGGGGCAAAATCCAAAAATGTGCTTAAAGGAATAATCCTTTTTTTTTACCAGCATATTACAGATAAAATCCTGACTTTGCGGGTATTTTAGCTTTCTTGTCTTGTACGGATTTTGACATTTTTGTCCTGCAGTCACATCCATGTTTTTTTTTTTTTTAAGGCATTGATAGCTTTAAAATTAATATTTGTAGGTATATTTGCTCGTTTGGTAGCTATGTCTGCTCTGTTAAGAAGTTTACCAAGACCGCTGCAGCCACTGATTGGTTGCAGCGGTCAGGTTTCTACACTCTTTAGTCATCTCTGAACTCTGCAGGCAATCACAGGCTGCAACGGTCCTGGTAACTTCCAAACAGAGGAGACATAGATTCGGGAGCTGGATCGGCTCCGGAGAGGGTGTTTAAAGGCAAAGTATGCCTCCATTTGGTTTTAAAAGTATTGATGCCTTGAAGAAAATATATATATTTGGGTATCGGACAACCCCCTTAAGATCTATACATAATATCTGTGCCACGAATAATGGTCAGAAGTGGAGTTTTCCTTTAAGCACTTTCTGTAATCGTGATCTTTCCATTTCTACGCTACGGTTGGTGGAATTTTTTTTTTTTTTTTTTCCTATTCTTCCCTCCTTTGCTTCCGCCAACCTAGTAGTTGCTTTAAAACCTGCGCTGACGCTCGTTAGCTGCTTTTTATAGTGTATTTTTGTACCTGTTATTTGGAGGGATCTCATCAGCATTAGGACTGTAGTAATGTGTCGCATAAGATGGGACATGTAACGCTTCTGTACGCTGAACTTTTTTTTTTTTTTTTTGCGCCCAATGACTCTTAAAATTCATTGAATGTCTTTTTTTTTTTTTTTTTTTTTTGCTTTATTTTCAGAACTACTAAATCCGCTCCATTTTAGTGAACGACTTTCAGCTACAATTCCCAGCAATGCCCCCGCCGTCCCTGGGTGATTAAAATAAGCTGGGACAGGCCGATTAGTGACAAATTAGTTGGCGTAAACTAGACCACTTTTAGTAGAAGGCGTAAAAAGTAGAGCGCGCAGATCCTCTGATTCACACGTTGGTAGAGCGACCGAGAGATCCTTACTGCCCCCCGGGCACATCAACAGGGCAGAAGGAGAGTGTGCAAGTAGAACGCCAAGGAATATTTCAGACTGGTGCCCGCAGGGTAAAGGCTCACTAGACCTACAGCCTGCAGCTGAAGCCTCATGCAGTGAATCAATACACTAGTCGAAGTAAACCCCAGAAATTGCTACAGTTTGTTCTGTTTCTTAGGATTTTGTTGTGATTTGCTGCTTGATTTGCTGCTTTTTTGGGCCTTTATTTTGCCTGTAAGCATCAATTTTTTTTATTATTTTTTTCCAGAGTAGAGGCCCACTAAACCTAAAGCATATAATGATGCAGCAAATCACTAAACACATAGAACAGAATTCCTACTCTCCCACAATGCCATGTAAGAGTGAAGAAGAAATCAACATTGTAGCCATTTCTGGGACTTACTTCTGCTTGTCTATTGACTGACTACATCATTTTGTAGGCTGCGAACGCGGGTTTAGTGGACTTTTATTTTCCCTGTATATTAGCATGAATTTCTTTTTGAAGTAAAGGTCCACTAAACTTGGTCGGCAGCATAGAAATGATGCAGTCATTCAAGGGACAATTGAAAGAAATGGATTCTTTCTAAAGTAAAGGTCCACTGAACCTACAGTCTGCAGCATGCAAAAATATGAAGTAAAGTCACAAGCAGATGTAGATCCCAGAAATGGCTGCAGTATCTTTTTTTTTTTTTCTTTTCTTCACTCCTGCATAGCTTTGTGTAATTTGATATATTATTAGATGATGCAAGCTGTATGTTTAGTGGGCCTTTACTTTACATTGAGTACTCCTTTTTTTTTTTTTTTTCAAAGTCCCACTAAACCCGTTTAGTAAAACATTGCAGCCAATCACATCAGTATGTAAAGAAAATCCTGACACAATTCCATAGTTATAGAATTATAGTGAAATGATTGTGTGCGTTGTTTTTCTCTTCTGCTGCAGGGTGTAGGTTTAGTGGGCCTTTCCTTTTTTTTTTTTTTTTTTTTTTTTTTTTTTCTCTCCAATATTCTGAATCTAACTTGCCTATTCTATCTGCACACTCTCCCTCTTCTTATTAAAGTGGTCACAGGTCCATCTTTTGCCTTTTTCCAATTGTTACTCGCTTATTGATTTTTTTTTTTTTTTTTTTCTTTTTTTTTTTTTCTGCTGCAAAACGTTTTCGGAACCAGCGACGTCTCTGCCTCCTTTCCACTGAAGCACTTTTTACGATCCGGTGGGCAGTGTTGACGGTTCGTGTCATTGACTTTGAGCAGATTTACCTAAAACCAGCAAACTTTTTTTTTTTTTTTTTTTTTTGAGACCATTCCCATCACTCGGAAGACAACTTGCACTTCTAAATGGCACCAACTTCCTGCAGCTCCAGGACTTCGGCTGCTACAATACCTCCCAGCGAATGACGCCTGGTACTTTTCTATATGATGTCCGACACTCATTGGATGTTGATTATAGGTGATGAATGTATTCTGTGCATGGGGCCCCCCATCATGAATGCATGGGGCCCGTCATCGCTGTGCTACCGGATTTACCCAGGGTCATTCTTACGAGGCCTTAGACGTCAGACCCCCCAAGGAAAAAGCTTCATAGTAAGAGACTGGATTCAAGAGTTGCATCCTTCCTCCTTGACCTCCAACTGTTTGGCTTTCTTTTTGCTTTGCTTGCTTTGTCAATAACTTTGTTTCCTTTTTTCCCCTCCCTCCTTCTCACTAATAACTTACATAATTTCTTCTCTTTACAATTTTTTTTTTTTGTTCTATTCTGTTTGTAAAACTTTTACTTTCATCTGGAAGTTCACTCCAAAGGAAAAAGTACAATAAATATTAATAACTATGTGGTGTCTTAATAAGGAGGGGTTTAAAAAAAATGAATTAAGGGGTTTAATAGATTGATTGAACTGGTCTCAATGGAGTCCTGACAGGTGGCGTTTCTACCAATCAGATGGAGGCTGAGCACCATTCGCTGAGTAGTGGCCGTTTCCTGGTACTGCAGCTTAGCTCCTGACTGTAAATAGGCGCTGCAGTACCTGTGAATGGCCACTAGAGTGATCAGCTGCATTCACACTCCATTCACAGCCGGCCATAGCTTAAAACAGCTGCTCGATAGGGGTGTTGGACCCCACCGATCTGATATTGATGCCCTATCCAAAGTTATATAGTAATATAGTAAGCCTGGAAAAAACACTTGTAAGATTTAATTGTGAGTAACAGGTTAAAGTAGCGCCGCCCTTGTCCATGTGGATACTTACGGTATTGCAGCCTAGCCTCATTGAATAGTTCCAGGATTTAGAGTGTCGGGTACTCTGCTTCCCTGTGCACAGACACTATTCAAATATTAATTTATGGATGTGTGCAGCCACCACTAGGGGGAGCCAACCTATACATGTAATACACCGCTGCCTTTAATCTTGTGCTCCCCCTAGTGGTGACTTTATGGCTGTGTATTGGGTATTCCAGGATTTTAAAAATTGTTTGGCTTCAGTAGCGCTGCTCTTGTCCGTGGCTGTGTCTGCTATTGCAGTGTAGCCTGTTCAAGGGTGAGCATCGCGGCTATAAAAGAGAGGTGTTGGGACATGCAAACCATCACAGCTATACTAGAAAGGTGTCTGGACACACAAAGCATCACAGCTATGATAGAATGGTGTCACATCTTGCATACCCTGAAACAGTGTCTGCAAATTGAGATTCTGGTTTGGCTATTATCCTAAGTCATGTGACAAGGCTCGTTAAAGGGACGACTGACTTTTAGGATTGCTACTTCCAATATGTGACACTAGAGTTCTTCTAGTTCTCTTCCTCTCTGAAGAGACAATTTACATCTTGCAGAGCATCGCAGCTACGATAGAATTCTGTCAGAATACGCAGAGCATTGCAGCTATGACAGAATGCTGTCAGAACACGCAGAGTATCACAGCTTTGATAGAATGGTGTCTTCTTGCAGCGCATCGCAGCTATGATAGAAAGGTGTCACATCAAGCAGAGCATCACAGCTATGATAGATTTCTGTCAACACGCAGAGCATCACAGCTATGATAGAATGGTGTCTCTTCTCGCAGAGCATTGCAGCTATGATAGAAAGGTGTCACATCTTGCAGAGCATCACAGCTATGATAGAAAGGAGTCAGGACATGCAGAGCCTTGCAGCTTGCTATGTATCTGCAGACCAGTCCACTGCTAAAAGAATCAACAATGGCCACATGAGCATGAGATCTGGACCACGGAGCGATGGAACAAGGCGCCTGATTTGATGAATGCTGTTTCCCATCATGTGGCCGGTGCCTGTGCACCACTGACCTAGGGAAGAGGTGACACCAGTATGCTCTATGGGAAGCACGGGCAGACGGGGTAATGTGATGGGACCATAGTGTGATGGGATCCTGGCATGATGTGAATGTGTCGCCCACCTACATCACACAGACCCTCTTTTTGGCAGTGGGATCTTCTAATGATACCAGGATAATGGTTGGTCGGTAATACAGAACATGATAAATATCAAGGTGACAACATTGTCTCCTAATTCCTCAAATCTCAACCTGATCGATCTTGGATGAGCTGGAGATCCAGTCCAATCCATGGTGGGTGCATCGAGCCACTGGCAGGATCTCGCCGGCCTCCTGCGGGGAATGTGCGGAGTCCGGGCCTCACCGGGTCGGATCTTATCTCGGCGGCCAGGAGGGTTAATATTATGAAGGACTGTCAGTCTGGGGCCGCACAGTGGACATTAATTCTAGTAGATGTCTATCCTGCCGGGTGTCTCGGATTTCCTGACACGTGCGAGTAACTAACGGGGTAATTGCGATTTGTCTCCGTGTTGCCGGATTCATCCGAATCCATGGATTTCCTTTATCTCTTTTGAGCCCATAGTGTTGTTCCACCTGAGTCCCTCAGATCTTGGGATTGTGGAGCAGCCGCGGCTCCCTGGTGAGGTCGATGGCGGCGGACAGACATGTGCGTGCCGTATCGGAGGCTGCTCACACCTGACCGTGTTTTTTTAACGTTTCGGGTCGGTGTTTGGTCCTCGTCGCGTTGACGCATGAACGTCGCCCACAGACATTGTCTCTATTGATGTCAATCAAAGGTGTTGGGGTATTATTAGGGCAAAACCTGATGACCGTCCCCCTTTAAAGAGATACGACAGCAGCATAACATAGGGCAAGAGATCCCGATTCCAGCGATGTGTCACTTACTGGGCTGCTCACTGTAGTTTTGATAGAATCCCTGGTATTTATGTATCGGTGATCAGAATGTTGAGTGCTGTATAGCCCCGCCCACATCACTGATTGGTAGCTCCCTGTGGACACTGCCACTCAGTGGTGGGGGCGGAGTTATAGATTAGCTGGACTTTCCTGCACATGAGACCTAGTCCTCTAGTGATAATCTCCTGCTGATCAAACACTGATTGTGTTAAAACTACAGAACTCAGCCTAATAAGTGATACATTGCCAGAATCAGGGTCTGTTGGCCTATATTATGCTGCTCTCGCATTAAATAGCAAAAACATGGTGACGCCGTTGTACAGTGGTTTTTACCTCACAGGTAAAGTCCAAGTAGTGAAACTACAACTGTCGGCTGAGATTGAATACTGGCTAGAATGGATTCAAGTGTAGCAAATTCTCAGCTGTGAGAAGTCTGGCGTTCTCTCCAATCACTTCTACGAGAGTTTGCATGAGTGACCACCTCTCCATTCACTTCTATGAGAGTGTGCATGTGTCACCACTTCTCCATTCACTTCTATGGAAGTGCACTTGTGTGACCTCCTTTCTATTCAGCCTTATGGGAGGGTGCATGTGTGACCACTTCTCCATTCACCTCTGTGGGCCTGTGCGTAACTTGACACCTCTCTATTCACCTCTGTGGGAGTAGTACATAATATGTGACCACCTCCTTTTGCCGTCTCTTCATTCACTTCTATGGGAGTGATAGTGCGCTAGAAGTGAATGGGGAGATGGCCATGCATGCTCATTACCATCAAAGTGAATGGGGAGGTGGTCACGCATGCTCATTACCATCAAAGAAGTGAATGGGGAGGTGGTCACGCATGCTCATTACCATCCTAGAAGTGAATGGGGAGACGGCCACGCATGCTCATTACCATCCTAGAAGTGGATGGGGAGGCGGTCACGCATGCTCATTACCATCCTAGAAGTGGATGGGGAGGCGGTCACGCATGCTCATTACCATCCTAGAAGTGAATGGGGAGGCGGCCACGCATGCTCATTACCATCCTAGAAGTGAATGGGGAGACGGCCACGCATGCTCATTACCACCCTAGAAGCGGATGGGGAGGCGGCCACGCATGCTCATTACCACCCTAGAAGCGGATGGGGAGGCGGTCACGCATGCTCATTACCATCCTAGAAGTGAAGGGGGAGGCGGTCACGCATGCTCATTACCATCCTAAAAGTGAATGGGGAGACAGCCACGCATGCTCATTACCACCCTAGAAGTGAATGGGGAGGCGGCCACGTATGCTCATTACCACCCTAGAAGTGGATGGGGAGGCGGCCACGCATGCTCATTACCATCCTAGAAGTGGATGGGGAGGCGGTCACGCATGCTCATTACCATCCTAGAAGTGGATGGGGAGGCGGCCACGCATGTTCATTACCATCCTAGAAGTGGATGGGGAGGCGGCCACGCATGCTCATTACCATCCTAGAAGTGAATGGGGAGGCGGTCACGCATGCTCATTACCTTCCCAGAAGTGGATGGGGAGGCGGTCACGCATGCGCATTACCATCCTAGAAGTGAATGGGGAGACGGCCACGCATGCTCATTACCACCCTAGAAGTGGATGGGGAGGCGGCCACGCATGCTCATTACCATCATAGAAGTGAATGAGGAGGCGGCCACGCATGCTCATTACCATCATAGAAGTGGATGGGGAGACAGCCACGCATCCTAATTATCATCCTAGAAGTGGATGGGGAGGCGGTCACGCATGCTCATTACCATCCTAGAAGTGAATGGGGAGGTGGTCACTCATGCTCATTACCATCGTAGAAGTGAATGGGGGGGCGGTCACGCATGCTCATTACCATCCTGGAAGTGAATGTGGAGGTGGTCACGCATGCTCATTACCATCCTAGAAGTGAATGGGGAGATGGCCACGCATGCTCATTACCTCCCTAGAAGTGGATGGGAAGGCGGCCACGCATGCTCATTACCATCATAGAAGTGAATGAGGAGGCGGCCACGCATGCTCATTACCATCATAGAAGTGGATGGGGAGACGGCCACGCATCCTATTTACCATCCTAGAAGTGGATGGGGAGGCGGTCACGCATGCTCATTACCATCCTAGAAGTGAATGGGGAGGCGGTCACGCATGCTCATTACCATCCTAGAAGTGAATGGGGAGGTGGTCACGCATGCTCATTACCATCCTAGAAGTGAATGGGGAGGTGGCCACGCATGCTCATTACCATCCTAGAAATGGATGGGGAGGTGGTCACGCATGCTCATTACCATCCTAGAAGTGGATGGGGAGGTTGTCACGCATGCACATTACCATCCTAGAAGTGGATGGGGAGGTGGTCACGCATGCGCATTACCATCCTACAAGTGGATGGGGAGGTGGTCACGCATGCTCATTACCATCCTAGAAGTGGATGGGGAGGTGGTCACGCATGCTCATTACCATCCTAGAAGTGAATGGGGAGGCGGTCACGCATGCTCATTACCATCCTAGAAGTGGATGGGGAGGTGGTCACGCATGCTCATTACGATCCTAGAAGTGGATGGGGAGATGGTCACACATGCTTATTACCATCCTAGAAGTGAATGGGGAGGTGGTCACGCATGCGCATTACCATCCTAGAAGTGGATGGGGAGGTGGTCACGCATGCTCATTACGATCCTAGAAGTGGATGGGGAGGTGGTCACGCATGCTCATTACCATCCTAGAAGTGGATGGGGAGGTGGTCACGCATGCTCATTACCATCCTAGAAGTGGATGGGGAGGTGGTCGCGCATGCTCATTACCATACTAGAAGTGAATGGGGAGGTGGTCACACATGCTTATTACCATCCTAGAAGTGAATGGGGAGGTGGTCACGCATGCGCATTACCATCCTAGAAGTGGATGGGGAGGTGGTCACGCATGCTCATTACCATCCTAGAAGTGAATGGGGAGGCGGTCACGCATGCTCATTACCATCCTAGAAGTGGATGGGGAGGTGGTCACGCATGCTCATTACTATCCTAGAAGTGAATGGGGAGGTGGTCACGCATGCTCATTACCATCCTAGAAGTGAATGGGGAGGTGGTCACGCATGCGCATTACCATCCTAGAAGTGGATGGGGAGGTGGTCACGTATGCTCATTACTATCCTAGAAGTGAATGAGGAGGTGGTCACACATGCTCATTACGATCCTAGAAGTGGATGGGGAGGTGGTCACGCATGCTCATTACCATCCCAGAAATGAATGGGGAGGTGGTCACCATGCTCATTACCATCCTAGAAGTGGATGGGGAGGTGGTCACGCATGCTCATTACCATCCCAGAAATGAATGGGGAGGTGGTCACGCATGCTCATTACCATCCTAGAAGTGGATGGGGAGGTGGTCACGCATGCTCATTACCATCCTAGAAGTGAATGGGGAGGTGGTCACGCATGCGCATTACCATCCTAGAAGTGGATGGGGAGGTGGTCACGTATGCTCATTACTATCCTAGAAGTGAATGAGGAGGTGGTCACACATGCTCATTACGATCCTAGAAGTGGATGGGGAGGTGGTCACGCATGCTCATTACCATCCCAGAAATGAATGGGGAGGTGGTCACGCATGCTCATTACCATCCTAGAAGTGGATGGGGAGGTGGTCACGCATGCTCATTACCATCCTAGAAGTGGATGGGGAGGTGGTCACGCATGCTCATTACCATCCTAGAAGTGGATGGGGAGGTGGTCACGCATGCTCATTGCCATCCTAGAAGTGAATGGGGAGGTGGTCACGCATGCTCATTACCATCCTAGAAGTGGATGGGGAGGTGGTCACGCATGCTCATTACCATCCTAGAAGTGGATGGGGAGGTGGTCACGCATGCTCATTACCATCCTAGAAGTGGATGGGGAGGTGGTCACGCATGCTCATTGCCATCCTAGAAGTGAATGGGGAGGTGGTCACGCATGCGCATTACTGCTCTCTGGGATTGTTAGGGTATGTACGGCCACCTCGAGCGCTAATGCTTACGTTGGCCCCGGGGGTCACACATTGCTCTTCACCTAGGAGGATATGGGGCCACTATTTTCCTCTCTTGATGGGCGGGGGTCTTTGTGGTTGGACCCCCCCCCCCCCCCCCATTTATACACTTATGCACACAGTCAGCCGGCATGTCCATCAGGGGTGGGGTGTTTGGAGCCGCCGTAATGTCCCCTTCGTCCCCTTCTCTCTTGGTTTTGTTCGTCTTCTCCAGAAGTGCACGGCGGCGGCGGTGGTGGTCGGCGCTGGCTGCAGGGAGAGGCCGCCGACGGCCGGTGCATAGCAAACAGCGCGCGGCGGCGGCACAGGGGAGCGCGGGAGGAGACCGGCCGGAGATGGCGGCTGCTGCCGGGCTTCTCCCAACATGATTAATGACTGTAGGGAAGCGGAGCAGCGGTATAGCGGGGTGTGGTGACTTTATTACCGCAAGGTACCGTGTAATGTACTGCGCGCACAGACATCGCCGGAGCGGCGGCCGGGATTAATGTCACTGCGAGGAGGGAACAAAAAAAGCTCAATGAGACGAATAATTCCTCATCCCTGCAGGACATGGCGGTATAGGCGGCGGACAGCGGGCACACACGAAGAGGAGGAGGGTCCACCTGTAACGTGGGGGGAGGTTTAACGAGTAAATGGACTTGGGGCAAAAGATAAAGCTCAGAGACACACAAGTGCCTGAATAATACCGCCATACCGTGTCACCATGACACTGCCGTATTGTGCCCATCAAACAAAAGATCCTTCTCATATAACACTGCCTCACAGTATACAAGATATATACCGCCATATAGTGCTGACAGCAGCCATATAATGCGTCTATGCAATACTCACACACTACTGTACAGTAATCACATTTTATTGGGGGACATCTGCGGGGGGTCTAGGGCAGTGAAAGTGTTAATGGAGACAGACAGGATGATCCAGATCAGTCAATGTTGTAAATGGAGACTTCCCTTGGTGGTCTAAGGTGGTCCCTGGTGGTCTAGTGGGTTTAGTAAAGGCGATATTATACTAAGGGGTTAATGGAGACACCCCTGGTGGTCTAGGATGGTGAAGACCATCCTAGACATCCCTGGTGGTCCAGTGTTTTTTTTCTCACAGAGGCAATATTATATTACAGGGTTAATGGAGACATCCCTGGTGGTCTAGGGTGATGAATGAATTATTGAACACTTCCCTGGTTATCTAGCATTATGAAGGGATTGTTGAAGACATCCCCAGTGGTCTAGGACGATGACACTGTTATGAGAGACATCCCTGGTGGTCTAGGGGATTATAGAAGATATCCCTGGTGGTCTAGGGGATTATAGAAGATATCCCTCGTGGTCTAGGGGATTATAGAAGATATCCCTCGTGGCCTAGGGGATTATAGAAGATATCCCTCGTGGTCTAGGGGATTATAGAAGATATCCCTCGTGGTCTAGGGGATTATAGAAGATATCCCTGGTGGTCTAGGGGATTATAGAAGATATCCCTGGTGGTCTAGGGGATTATAGAAGATATCCCTCGTGGTCTAGGGGATTATAGAAGATATCCCTCGTGGTCTAGGGGATTATAGAAGATATCCCTGGTGGTCTAGGGGATTATAGAAGATATCCCTCGTGGTCTAGGGGATTATAGAAGATATCCCTGGTGGTCTAGGGGATTATAGAAGATATCCCTCGTGGTCTAGGGGATTATAGAAGATATCCCTGGTGGTCTAGGGGATTATAGAAGATATCCCTCGTGGTCTAGGGGATTATAGAAGATATCCCTCGTGGTCTAGGGGATTATAGAAGATATCCCTGGTGGTCTAGGGGATTATAGAAGATATCCCTCGTGGTCTAGGGGATTATAGAAGATATCCCTCGTGGCCTAGGGGATTATAGAAGATATCCCTCGTGGTCTAGGGGATTATAGAAGATATCCCTCGTGGTCTAGGGGATTATAGAAGATATCCCTGGTGGTCTAGGGGATTATAGAAGATATCCCTGGTGGTCTAGGGGATTATAGAAGATATCCCTCGTGGTCTAGGGGATTATAGAAGATATCCCTCGTGGTCTAGGGGATTATAGAAGATATCCCTGGTGGTCTAGGGGATTATAGAAGATATCCCTCGTGGTCTAGGGGATTATAGAAGATATCCCTGGTGGTCTAGGGGATTATAGAAGATATCCCTCGTGGTCTAGGGGATTATAGAAGATATCCCTGGTGGTCTAGGGGATTATAGAAGATATCCCTCGTGGTCTAGGGGATTATAGAAGATATCCCTCGTGGTCTAGGGGATTATAGAAGATATCCCTGGTGGTCTAGGGGATTATAGAAGATATCCCTGGTGGTCTAGGGGATTATAGAAGGTATCCCTCGTGGTCTAGGGGATTATAGAAGATATCCCTCGTGGTCTAGGGGATTATAGAAGATATCCCTGGTGGTCTATGATAATTAAGAACTTATTGGAGACATCCCCAGTATTCAAGGGGGTTACGGGAGACATCCCTGCTAATCTATCATAATGACGGCATTGTTGGAGACATCCCTGGTGGTACAGGGTGAATAATTGATTATTGTAGCATTCCCTGGTGATCTAGGGCAATGAAGATATTATTGGAGACACATACCCTCCCTCCCCCGATGATCCAGGCAAATGAAGAGATTATTTGGGATATCCCTGGTGTTCTAGTGGATTATTAGAGACATCCCTGGTGGTCTAGGGTAATGAAGGGATTATTGGGGATATCCCTGGGGGTCTAGAGTAATTGAGAGATTTTCCAGAGACATCCCCAGAGATCTTTTGTAAAGGAGGGATTTTTGGCGATATCCATAGGTCTTGGGGATTGTTGGAGACATCCCTGGTGGTCTTGGGTGATGAAAGGATTATTATGACACAGTGGTCTAGGGAAGTAATGGCGATATCCCTGGTAGTCTAGAGTAATTAATTAATTAATAAAGGTATTTTTGGAGACTTCCCTGGTAATGAAGGGATCATTGGAAACATCTCCAGGGGTCTAGGGTGAAGAATTGATTATTGGAGACATCCCTAGTAGTCTATGATATTTAGTAGGTGCCCCTTTGTGGTCCAGGTTGAATAATGATTAATATGCTAATGGAGACATCCCTGGTGGCCTAGTGTAGTAAGAAAGTCATTAGTCGTTAGCTCTATCCAAGGGATTGAAGTATTGAATGGCTGATAACAGAAACCAGTAGCTTATATTTAGCTGTGCAGCAATTATAAAATGAATAGACTCCCCGTCCCTTTAAATTTCATGCGTCCATTATATTGATAACATGATGAGCTCTGGACCTGCCATTAAAGGGATGTGAGCGGCGCAGGAGCCTGTGGAGCCCCCGGATACGGCGGTCGGAGTCTGTGGCTTTTTCCTGTCTCTAGACTGACATCAGTGAGTGACAGCGCGGCGGTCAGCGGAATTGGCAGCGAGAACAATCAGTGTATAGACGACACATCACAGGAAGCGTAAACCGCCCGCTCCGTACTGCCACAATGACGGCCATTAATAGTGATGGGGGGAAATAGGAGATAGAATCCTGTCTGAGCTCAAATATGGCAGAGTCCAGGCTGCAGTGGTTTAGTCGAAGATCAATAGTGTCATCAGCACAATCAGCTCTGCTATTCCTCTCTCCAAGGTGCCATCCACACATTCAGCTCTGCTATTCCTCATCCAAGGTGCCATCCACACATCAGCTCTGCTATTCCTCATCCAAGGTCCCATCCACACATTCAGCTCTGCTATTCCTCATCCAAGGTGCCATCTACGCATTCAGCTCTGCTATTCCTCTCCCCAAGGTGCCATCCACACATTCAGCTCTGCTATTCCTCTCTCCAAGGTCCCATCCACACATTCAGCTCTGCTATTCCTCTCTCCAAGGTGCCATCCACACATTCAGCTCTGCTATTCCTCTCTCCAAGGTCCCATCCACACATTCAGCTCTGCTATTCCTCATCCAAGGTGCCATCCACACATCAGCTCTGCTATTCCTCATCCAAGGTCCCATCCACACATTCAGCTCTGCTATTCCTCATCCAAGGTGCCATCTACGCATTCAGCTCTGCTATTCCTCTCCCCAAGGTGCCATCCACACATTCAGCTCTGCTATTCCTCTCTCCAAGGTCCCATCCACACATTCAGCTCTGCTATTCCTCTCTCCAAGGTGCCATCCACACATTCAGCTCTGCTATTCCTCTCTCCAAGGTCCCATCCACACATTCAGCTCTGCTATTCCTCATCCAAGGTGCCATCCACACATCAGCTCTGCTATTCCTCATCCAAGGTCCCATCCACACATTCAGCTCTGCTATTCCTCATCCAAGGTGCCATCTACGCATTCAGCTCTGCTATTCCTCTCCCCAAGGTGCCATCCACACATTCAGCTCTGCTATTCCTCTCTCCAAGGTCCCATCCACACCTTCAGCTCTGCTATTCCTCTCTCCAAGGTGCCATCCACACATTCAGCTCTGCTATTCCTCTCTCCAAGGTGCCATCCACACATTCAGCTCTGCTATTCCTCTCTCCAAGGTGCCATCCACACATTCAGCTCTGCTATTCCTTTCCCCAAGGTGCCATCCACACATTCAGCTCTGCTATTCCTTTCCCCAAGGTGCCATCTACACATTCAGCTCTGCTATTCCTCTCTCCAAGGTGCCATCCACACATTCAGCTCTGCTATTCCTTTCCCCAAGGTGCCATCCACACATTCAGCTCTGCTATTCCTTTCCCCAAGGTGCCATCTACACATTCAGCTCTGCTATTCCTCTCTCCAAGGTGCCATCAGCACATTCAGCTCTGCTATTCCTCTCTCCAAGGTGCCATCCGCACATTCAGCTCTACTATTCCTCATCCAAGGTGCCATCCACACATTCAGCTCTGCTATTCCTTTCCCCAAGGTGCCATCCACACATTCAGCTCTGCTATTCCTTTCCCCAAGGTGCCATCTACACATTCAGCTCTGCTATTCCTCTCTCCAAGGTGCCATCCACACATTCAGCTCTGCTATTCCTCTCTCCAAGGTGCCATCCGCACATTCAGCTCTGCTTTTCCGGCTGTGATCTGCTTCATATCTCCCAAAGTGAGTCTCCTGATAATTTTACCCTTGCCTGTCTGCATTCTCAGTTCTGCTGTTTCAAGGCGCCTGTATACATACTCGGCTCTACTTTTCCAAGGTGCTGGTCATGATATTCTGTTGTTCCAAGATGCCAATCTGCATATTCGGCTCTACTATTCCAAGTGCCTGTCTGCACATTCGAATCCAAGGTGTCATTCTGCATACTCAGCTCTGCCGATCCACGACCAAGGTACCATCCTGCATATCCAGCTCTGCTATTCCGCATTCCAAGGTGTCGTCCAGCCTGTTCAGCGCTGCTGTTCCTCATCCAAGGTGACATCTGCACTTTCAGCTCTGCTATTCCTCGTTCCAAGCTGCGATAAAACCTATTGAACCCTGCTATTTCACATTCAAGGTTGTCATCCACACATTCATCTCTGCTATTCCTCGCACCAAGGTGCTGTCATCCCTATTCTGCCCGCTTATTGACAGACAGAGAGGTGTAATACCTTCTCTCTCCTGTGGAGGCAATGTAGGGAAATTGAGCAGGAATTACAGCTCATCGATGTGATTTCTAATTATCAGGTAACCCCTTTAAGAGAAAAAAAAGATTGTTCTGGCCAAAATTTCAAAGATTGTTCCCCTAAAGTTTGGAAAGTGGGCTGCTTGTCCCGATTTATGGCCGTGCACCGTTGAATACCCCCATTTAGGTTCATCATCTGTTATCCAGAATGGAGGGCAGCTCTGGAGGACCAAACCCCTCCATGCGTTTCAACGAGAAAGGTGTAATGCCTTATTTCTCCTGTGGGGGCGCTGCTGGCGATTACAGCTGATTAATGTGATCTCTAATGATCAATGAACCCATTTTAGGGAGAAAAAAATGCTGCGGGAAGATCAGGATGGACGTTTTTTTCATGGATTTGGCCAATTATTAAGGTAAATTGAGGATGAATAATCGAGTTGATGCTTGTTTTTATTTTAATGGTGCCGGCCCTTTAAATCTAAACAAGTGCGAATGTATTAAAAACCAAACAATGAGAGGAGGGCCGCCCCGGAAAAAAGGAAATGAAATCCCAGATAAAGTTCTGATCTTATCGAGTTCTGCAAGGTTGGGACAAAGGAGAGGTCAGCAATGTCCGCCCCGCAGGGCCCCGGCCGCTTCTTATTGAACAAGATGCAGGAGACCCGCTGCAAAGCCTCGTACTGGGATGGCGGTGTGTGAGGCCGGGGCGGTAGTGGCAGTGATGTATGGAGACAATACGGCAGAATCTGCACCGCAATAACCGCCGCTCCATTATCGCAGGAAGGTGACTTCTGTTTATCCCTTTCATCCCACAGGAACCAAGAGATGAATTTAAAAAATGAAATTGTCCCCGATTTATCTCCTACGCTGCAATTACACATGGAGTCAGGTCTGGAATCAGGTCCGTGGCTTCTACGCAAAACCGGAGGGTAATACCGCCTAGATTGTGCCCAAATAATACCACCATAAAGAGCTGAGTAACAATACTGTACAAGGCCCACAACATACTGCCACATAGTGCCCAAATAATACCACCATAAACAGCTTAGTAACAGTACTGTACAAAGCCCACAACATACTGCCATATAGTGCCCAAATAATACCACCATAAAGAGCCGAGTAACAGTACTGTGCAAAACCCACAACATACTGCCGTACAGTGCACAAATAATACCACCATAAAGAGCCGAGTAACAGTACTGTACAAGGCCCACAACATACTGCAACACAGTCCCCAAATAATACCACCATAAAGAGCCGAGTAACAGTACTGTACAAGGCCCACAACATACTGCCACATAGTGCCCAAATAATACCACCATAAAGAGCCAAGTAACAGTATTGTACAAAACCCACAAAATACTGCCATACAGTGCACAAATAATACCACCATAAAGAGCCGAGTAACAGTACTATACAAGGCCCACAACATACTCCCACATAGCGCCCAAATAATACCTCCATAAAGAGCTTAGTAACAGTACTGTACAATGCCCACAACATACTGCCATACAGTGCACAAATAATACCACCATAAAGAGCCGAGTAACAGTACTGTACAAAGCCTACAACATACTGCCATATAGTGCCCAAATAATACCGCCATAAAAAGCTGAGTAACAGTACTGTACAAGGCCCACAACATACTGCCACATAGTGCCCAAATAATACCACCATAAAGAGCCAAGTAACAGTATTGTACAAAACCCACAAAATACTGCCATACAGTGCACAAATAATACCACCATAAAGAGCCGAGTAACAGTACTATACAAGGCCCACAACATACTCCCACATAGTGCCCAAATAATACCACCATAAAGAGCTTAGTAATAGTACTATACAAGGCCCACAACATACTGCCACACAGTGCCCAAATAATACCACCATAAAGAGCTGAGTAACAGTACTGTACAAGGCCCACAACATACTGCCATATAGTGCCCAAATAATACCACCATAAAGAGCCGAGTAACAATACTGTACAAGGCCCACAACATACTGCCACACAGTGCACAAATAATACCTCCATAAAGAGACAAGTAACAGTACTGTACAAGGCCCAAAACAAACTGCCACACAGTGCCCAAATAATACCACCATAAAGAGACAAGTAACAGTACTGTACAAGGCCCAAAACATACTGCCACACAGTGCCCAAATAATACCTCCATAAAGAGCTGAGGAACAGTACTGTACAATGCCCACAACATACTGCCACACAGTGCACAAATAATACCTCCATACATAACCAAGAAGGCCATATTGTAGTGCTATCCTGTACACAAATAATTGTACCATACAGAGCTAATAGTACCATGTAGAGCCCATATAGTACTACTATAAAGAGCCAAATAACAGCAATGTATAAGAGCCACTATATAGTGTCATAGAGGAAAGCATGATAGCACCATACAAAGCTAATATTACCGTATAATACCTATGTAATACCGCTATATAGAGAGAAGTGCTGTGCAATGGCCACATCATAGTGCCAAAGAATACTGAAATATCAGGATCATATAGAGACCTATTACCGTACCATATAGTGCCTATATAACACCACCATAAACAGCCGAGTCCCGGTACTATGCAATGCCCACAATATAGTGCCAAAGTGTGCACAAACAATAGCGCCATACACAGCAAATAGTACTAGTAAAGCAGAAGTTATAGTATTATATAGTGCCCTAATAATACTGGAATAATGGCATCATACAGCTAAGGAGCATTACCGTATAGCGCCCACATGACACCACCTTAAAGTGTCATGTAACAGTATAGCGCAATGCTCACACTATAGTGCCATACAGTGCACAAATAATAGCGGTATACAGAGCCAGGAATCAGTACTATATTACCCCCAGATTATAGCACCATAGACGAGCCACCATACAGCGTTAAACAAAAAATAGTGTCCAAATAATGCCGTCATACACTATACAGCAAATATAGTGCCATATGGTCACCACATAATACCATACTGTACCGCCAAAATAGTGCTGATAGTGCGTTAAGGTGACGTGATGATACAACCATAAAATACCTACATATACAATCCACAAGTAGCCTGCCACAGTGCCAAAATAGCAGTACCACATAACATCCCAATAATACCGCCATAGTGCCAAAATAGCAGTACCATATACATCCCGATAATACCGCCACATAGTGCCAAATAATAATAGTAATAATAATACAATGCAATATAATACAGTCATATGGTATTCAAATAATACTGGAGAAAATGTTTATAACACCGCCATATAGATTCTGCATGTAGATAAAATGTACCGCTATTATTTATTGGTGGAAAATGAGACGAGTCCTCTCCTCTCTCGGCGCTTATCAGGTCTCGATGCCTCGTTATTTAACATTCCGGCCGAGGAGGAAATAGTCACATCTTTCATACATACATATTATCCTGGACAGTCACACGCGGGGCCCGGTGACAAGGAGAATACATTAAGATGTGCAAAATAAAAAATACCGCAATACAATGATTCCGCGATCCGCATTAAGCAGCCCTATTAGTATTCCGGCCGCAGGGGAAGGCGCTTGTAAAGATAAATGCGTTTTCATTTTTCCTCTTAAAAAGGGAAAATGTATTTGCTTCACTCAGAGACCTCGATACAAAAGCCGCCTAATGGACAGAAAATTGGGTCTTCTGGTCCTTTTCTCCCTGGTAATAACACCTGTGAAAACTGCAGTCAGCCACTAGGTGGCGATGATTGGACAATCTTGCAAATAATGATGCTTAATGTGCGTAAATGATAAGAGGACGGGAACTTTTTTATATTTTCTGCTCCTTCGCCTATTCTGGTAAATACATTTATATTTACTTATTTTTTTCTAGACGTTTAAGGAGTTATTTACTTATTTTACTCATTGATTGAGAATTGCCGGGGAAGAAAAAAGCTGTGAATGGTGAAACCGTTTAGTTATATAGCAGTATTGTAGTGGACAGGGTATATATGCAAAATTTGTCTTTTAGTATCTAGAAAAGACTACAGTTCTAACTACATTCATCACTGCATTACTGTACATGGCCACTAGAGGGAGCTTATGAGCTTATTATATTTATCACTGCATTACTGTACATGGCCACTAGAGGGAGCTTATGAGCTTATTATATTTATCACTGCATTACTGTACATGGCCACTAGAGGGAGCTTATGAGCTTATTATATTTATCACTGCATTACTGTACATGGCCACTAGAGGGAGCTTATGAGCTTATTATATTTATCACTGCATTACTGTACATGGCCACTAGAGGGAGCTTGTGAACTTATTATACTTATCACTGCATTACTGCACATGACCACTAGATGGAGCTTATGAGATTATTATATTTATCACTGCATTACTGTACATGACCACTAGAGGGAGCTTATGAGCTTATTATATTTATCACTGCATTACTGTACATGACCACTAGAGGGAGCTTATGAACTTATTATACTTATCACTGCATTACTGTACATGACCACTAGAGGGAGGTTATGAGCTTATTATATTTATCACTGCATTACTGCACGTGACCACTAGAGGGAGCTTATGAGCTTATTATATTTATCACTGCATTACTGCACATGGCCACTAGAGGGAGGTTATCAGCTTATTATACTTATCACTGCATTACTGTACATGACCACTAGAGGGAGGTTATCAGCTTATTATACTTATCACTGCATTACTGTATATGACCACTAGAGGGAGCTTATGAGCTTATTATATTTATCACTGCATTACTGTACATGACCACTAGAGGGAGGTTATCAGCTTATTATACTTATCACTGCATTACTGTACATGACCACTAGAGGGAGGTTATCAGCTTATTATACTTATCACTGCATTACTGTACATGACCACTAGAGGGAGCTTATGAGCTTATTATATTTATCACTGCATTACTGTACATGACCACTAGAGGGAGGTTATGAGCTTATTATATTTATCACTGCATTACTGTACATGACCACTAGAGGGAGCTTATGAGCTTATTATATTTATCACTGCATTACTGTACATGACCACTAGAGGGAGGTTATCAGCTTATTATACTTATCACTGCATTACTGTACATGGCCACTAGAGGGAGGTTATGAGCTTATTATATTTATCACTGCATTACTGTACATGACCACTAGAGGGAGGTTATGAGCTTATTATATTCATCACTGCATTACTGTACATGACCACTAGAGTGAGCTTATCAGCTTATTATATTTATCACTGCATTACTGTACATGACCACTAGAGGGAGGTTATCAGCTTATTATATTTATCACTGCATTACTGTACATGGCCACTAGAGGGAGGTTATGAGCTTATTATATTTATCACTGCATTACTGTACATGACCACTAGAGGGAGGTTATGAACTTATTATATTTATCACTGCATTACTGTACATGACCACTAGAGGGAGGTTATGAGCTTATTATATTTATCACTGCATTACTGTGCATGACCACTAGAGGGAGCTTATGAGCTTATTATATTCATCACTGCATTACTGTACATGACCACTAGAGGGAGCTTATGAGCTTATTATATTCATCACTGCATTACTGTACATGACCACTAGAGGGAGGTTATGAGCTTATTATATTTATCACTGCATTACTGTACATGACCACTAGAGGGAGGTTATGAGCTTATTATATTTATCACTGCATTACTGTGCATGACCACTAGAGGGAGCTTATGAGCTTATTATATTCATCACTGCATTACTGTACATGACCACTAGATGGAGCTTATGAGCTTATTATATTCATCACTGCATTACTGTACATGACCACTAGAGGGAGGTTATGAGCTTATTATATTTATCACTGCATTACTGTACATGACCACTAGAGGGAGGTTATGAGCTTATTATATTTATCACTGCATTACTGTACATGGCCACTAGATGGAGCTTATGAGCTTATTATATTTATCACTGCATTACTGTACATGACCACTAGAGGGAGCTTATCAGCTTATTATATTTATCACTGCATTACTGCACATGACCACTAGAGGGAGCTTATGAGCTTATTATATTTATCACTGCATTACTGTACATGACCACTAGAGGGAGCTTATGAGCTTATTATATTTATCACTGCATTACTGTACATGACCACTAGATGGAGCTTATGAGCTTATTATATTCATCACTGCATTACTGTACATGGCCACTAGAGGGAGGTTATGAGCTTTCTGCACTGAGACTAGTGAGCGCCCCCTAGTGGTGGCTAGAGATATAAGATTTTTTTGTATTTTTGAATGTCTGATAGCATTTACCTAAGATAAGCGTACTACAGTCATCACTGCATTCCTGTGCGTACCCATTATGGAATGCCTTTGAGCCTACTATGTAAGTGTCCCCTAAGGGGAACTTATGAGCTTCTTATGAAATGTCCACTAGGGGGAGCTTATGAGCCTACTATGTAAGTGCCCTCTAGGCTGCACTCATCACTGCAATATTGTAAGTGTCCACTAGGGGGAGCTGATGAGCCTACTATGTAAGTGCCCACTAGGCTGCACTCATCATTGCAATATTGTAAGGGTCTACTAGGGGGAGCTGATGAGCTTAGTGCATTTACTGTAGGTTTAGTGGGGACATTAGTGGGCGCTGTATAAATCTTAGTAGTTAGCTCCCTCTAGTGGTGGCTAGAGTTAGCAGAATGTTATACATATTTGATTTCCTCTTCCCGAAATGCATATAGTTTACCAGGGATGTATCACTGCACTACTGGGCAACCAGGGATGGATTTCCTCTAGGAAACTAATGAGCACACTAGATACATCACTGCATTTCTGTAAGTGACCATCAGGGGGCGCCTATGAGCCTACTACTTTCATCACTGTTACCATAAATTCCTACTAGAGGGATCTTGTAAATGTACCATATTAATCACCGCATTACTGTAACTGACCACTAGGGGGAGCTGTTGAAATCTATATGCTGAGAGCTCCCTCTAGTGGTGGCTAGAAATGTATCATTTGTTTGTTTTTGGAACACAGCAGGGAATTTGAAGCCATAGAGATGGTTGGGATCTTGAGTGGGTCTCGAATTAAAGGGGTTGACTATGATAAGATAACCCCTTTAAATAGTATGACACTGTTTCTTAAAGGGAATCACATCCCCTTTAATTACCCGCAATTGCGCTGCTCTGCAGATCTCTCTGGGTCGATGGCTTCTGGAGCGAGCAGCGTTAAGTGGCGGGCACAAGGCGGCGTGCATTCCTGTACACAGCGCCGCTCACTGGCTATCCTTAGTACTGCAGTACATTTAATTGAATGAAGCTGAGCTGCAATACCAGATATGGCCTAAGGTCAGCGATGGCGCTGTCTATGCAAAAAACACTATTGGTACAGATCTAGAGCGTGTGCTGCTGATCAACGGGTGCAAACTGCATGTAATGTCTCCGTAGGCCTCGCCCCCACACCCTGCCATATGGTGGCATCACATATCACATTGGGACCCCCGTGATAATGACCTCCCTTGATTGACAGGTTATTATTCATAACCCATCCCTGTTACCTGAGACCCCCAGCGCTGCAGCCGGACCCCCATGTTACTGCTCCTCAATGTCCCTTTAATAGTAACAGATTATTCCAGCAGGAGAATAATGTGATGTCTCCAGAGGTGACGGCGTTACATGGGACTGATGAGCCGGAGACACAGTATGTGGGGGGTGATCGGCAGCCACCACCGGGGGGCGCATGTCTCCATGGCTTCTAGAATCAAACTGGTTTATTTCACTAATTGCGTCGTTACATTGTTTTCTTTGTACATTGAGATGGGTAAGGGGGACTCACCGAGTGATAACCACAGTGCCCCTCATTACAGTGCTCCCAATAATAATGCCCCCAACCACAGTGCCCCTCATTACAGGGCCCCCAACCACAGTGCCCCCAACAACAGTGCCCCTCATTACAGGGCCTCCAACCACAGTGCTCCCAATAATAGTGCCCTCATAACCACAGTGCCCCCAACCACAGTGCCCCTCATTACAGGACCCCCAACCACAGTGCCCCCTACAACAGGGCCCCTCATCACAGTGCTCCCAATAATAATGCCCCCAACCACAGTGCCCCTCATTACAGGGCCCCCAATAATAATGCCCCCAACCACAGTGCCCCTCATCACAGTGCTCCCAATAATAATGCCCCCAACCACAGTGCCCCTCATCACAGTGCTCCCAATAATAATGCCCCCAACCACAGTGCCCCTCATCACAGTGCTCCCAATAATAATGCCCCCAACCACAGTGCCCCTCATCACAGTGCTCCCAATAATAATGCCCCCAACCACAGTGCCCCTCATCACAGTGCTCCCAATAATAATGCCCCCAACCACAGTGCCCCTCATCACAGTGCTCCCAATAATAATGCCCCCAACCACAGTGCCCCTCATTACAGGGCCCCCAACCACAGTGCCCCCAACAACAGTGCCCCTCATTACAGGGCCCCCAACCACAGTGATCCCAATAATAGTGCCTTCATAACCACAGTGCCCCTCATCACAGTGCCCCCAACCACAGTGCTCCCAATAATAGTGCCCTCATAACCACAGTGCCCCTCATCACAGTGCCCCCAACCACAGTGCTCCTCATTACAGGGCCCCCAACCACAGTGCCCCCAACAACAGTGCCCCTCATTACAGGGCCCCCAACCACAGTGATCCCAATAATAGTGCCTTCATAACCACAGTGCCCCTCATCACAGTGCCCCCAACCACAGTGATCCCAATAATAGTGCCTTCATAACCACAGTGCCCCTCATCACAGTGCCCCCAACCACAGTGATCCCAATAATAGTGCCTTCATAACCACAGTGCCCCTCATCACAGTGCCCCCAACCACAGTGCTCCCAATAATAGTGCCCTCATAACCACAGTGCCCCCAACCACAGTGCCCCTCATTACAGGACCCCCAACCACAGTGCCCCCTACAACAGGGCCCCTCATCACGGGGGCCCCCAACCACAGTGCTCCCAATAATGATGCCCCTCATCACGTGGCCCCCAACCACAGTGTTCCCAATAATAATGCCCTCAACCACAGTACCCCTCATTACAGGGCCCCCAACCACAGTGCCCCTTACAACAGTACCCCTCATCACGGGGGCCCCCAACCACAGTGCTCCCAATAATAATGCCCTTATAACCAGAGTGCCCCCAACCACAGTGCTCCCAATAATAATGCCCTCAACCACAGTGCCCCTCATTACAAAGCCCCCAACCACAGTGCTCCTCATCACAGTGCCCCCAACCACAGTGCCCCTTACAACAGTACCCCTCATCACGGGGCCCCCAACCACAGTGCTCCCAATAATAATGCCCTCATAACCAGAGTGCCCCCAACCACAGTGCTCCCAATAATAATGCCCTCAACCACAGTGCCCCTCATTACAAAGCCCCCAACCACAGTGCTCCTCATCACAGTGCCCCCAACCACAAGTGCTCCCAATAATAGTGCCCTCATAACCACAGTGCCCCCAACCACAAGTGCTCCCAATAATAATGCCCTCAACCACAGTGCCCCTCATTACAAAGCCCCCAACCACAGTGCTCCTCATCACAGTGCCCCCAACCACAAGTGCTCCCAATAAAAATGCCCTCAACCACAGTGCCCCTCATTACAGGGCCCCCAACCACAGTGCCCCCAACAACAGTGCCCCTCATCACGGGGCCCCCAACCACAGTGCCCCCAACAACAGTGCCCCTCATTACAGGGCCCCCAACCACAGTGCCCCCAACAACAGTGCCCCTCATCACGGGGCCCCCAACCACAGTGATCCCAATAATAGTGCCCTCATAACCAGAGTGCTCCCAATAATAGTGCCTTCATAACCACAGTGCTCCTCATCACAGTGCCCCCAACCACAAGTGCTCCCAATAATAGTGCCCTTATAACCACAGTGCCCCTCACCACAGTGCCCCCAACCACAGTGCTCCCAATAATAGTGCCCTCATAACCACAGTGCCCCTCATCACAGTGCCCCTCATCACAGTGCCCCCAATAATAGTGCCCTCATAACCACAGGGCCCCTCATCACAGTGCCCGCATAACCAGAGTGTTCCCAATAATAGTGCCCCCAACCACAGTGCTCCCAATAATAGTGCCCTCAGCCACAGTTCCCCTACTCACAATACCAATCCAGACTAGTGTGAATAGGTGCATACCAGGAGGAGCTACCTCCATATACAATATTCCTTTTTTCATAGCAATTTTTGCAGATAACTATTTCATATATACGTTATATAGAGCTTTTTTTTTCCTTTTTTTCCCAGTTTCTATGGCAGTAATGCATTTTCAATGTTCTAGAGTAATCATTCTTGGTAAATCATGGTGCAACCGTTATCATTTTTCACCGTATGTTTTTTTTGGTTGGCGCCTGTTCACACTAGCTGGGATGTGCTGGTCTTGTTCTCTATTTGTTGTATATAATCAAAGGTTGCATTCTATCATGTGAAAGCATGTCAATATGAAATATGTGGTGTGCCTCCTGACATACCCTGCTCTGCTACATTGCTGGGCTCCACTGTATTGCCACAGTGTACCTCCTGACATACATAGCTCTGCTACACTGCAGGGCCCTGCTACATTGCCACAGTATGCCTCCTGACATACCCAACTCTGCTATATCACTGGACTCTGCTACATTGCCACAGTGTGCCTCCTGACATACCCAACTCTGCTATATCACTGGACTCTGCTACATTGCCACAGTGTGCCTCCTGACATACCCAACTCTGCTATATCACTGGACTCTGCTACATTGCCACAGTATGCCTCCCGACATACCCAACTCTGCTATATCACTGGACTCTGCTACATTGCCACAGTGTGCCTCCTGACATACCCAACTCTGCTATATCACTGGACTCTGCTACATTGCCACAGTGTGCCTCCTGACATACCCAACTCTGCTATATCACTGGACTCTGCTACATTGCCACAGTATGCCTCCTGACATACCCAACTCTGCTATATCACTGGACTCTGCTACATTGCCACAGTGTGCCTCCTGACATACCCAACCCTGCTATATCACTGGACTCTGCTACATTGCCACAGTGTGCCTCCTGACATACCCAACTCTGCTATATCACTGGACTCTGCTACATTGCTACAGTGTGCCTCCTGTCATACCCAACCCTGCTATATCACTGGACTCTGCTACATTGCCACAGTGTGCCTCCTGACATACCCAACTCTGCTATATCATTGGACTCTGCTACATTGCCACAGTGTGCCTCCTGACATACCCAACTCTGCTATATCACTGGACTCTGCTACATTGCCACAGTATGCCTCCTGACATACCCAACTCTGCTATATCACTGGACTCTGCTACATTGCCACAGTATGCCTCCTGACATACCCAACCCTGCTATATCACTGGACTCTGCTACATTGCCACAGTATGCCTCCTGACATACCCAACTCTGCTATATCACTGGACTCTGCTACATTGCCACAGTGTGCCTCCTGACATACCCAACTCTGCTATATCACTGGACTCTGCTACATTGCCACAGTATGCCTCCTGACATACCCAACTCTGCTATATCACTGGACTCTGCTACATTGCCACAGTATGCCTCCTGACATACCCAACTCTGCTATATCACTGGACTCTGCTACATTGCCACAGTATGCCTCCTGACATACCCAACCCTGCTATATCACTGGACTCTGCTACATTGCCACAGTATGCCTCCTGACATACCCAACTCTGCTATATCACTGGACTCTGCTACATTGCCACAGTATGCCTCCTGACATACCCAACTCTGCTATATCACTGGACTCTGCTACATTGCCACAGTATGCCTCCTGACATACCCAACTCTGCTATATCACTGGACTCTGCTACATTGCCACAGTGTGCCTCCTGACATACATTGCTCTGCTACACTGCTGGGCCCTGCTACATTGCCACAGTATGCCTCCTGACATACCCAACTCTGCTATATCACTGGACTCTGCTACATTGCCACAGTGTGCCTCCTGACATACATTGCTCTGCTACACTGCTGGGCCCTGCTACATTGCCACAGTATGCCTCCTGACATACCCAACTCTGCTATATCACTGGACTCTGCTACATTGCCACAGTGTGCCTCCTGTTGTGGCCATCTCTGCTACTTTGCTGGGGTCTGCTACATTGCCACCGTGTGCCTGTCTGACATACCCAGTTCTGCTACACCGTTGGACTCTATTACACTGCCACTGTGTGCCTCGAGCCATACCCATCTCTGCTACGTTGTTGGGCTCTGTTAAATTATCACAGTGTGCTTCCTTTCATACCCTGATCTGCTAGATCACTGGGCTCTGCTACATTATCAACCGTATGCCTCCTGTCAAACCATATCAGCTACATTGCCACAATGTGCCCCCTAGCATATACAGCTCTGCTACATCGCCGGGCTCTGCTACATTGTCACAACGTGCCAGTTGACATACCCAGCTCAGCTACATTGCTGATCTCTGATTGATTGGTTACCCCCACAGCTCTGCCACATCGCCAAGCCACCTCTGCTGTGTCGTTCACCTTACTCTGTTCCATCACTGTCCCAAGGGCTTCTGTTATGATTAGGCAATTCAGTACTGCAATGGACATAGCGGTCAGAGCACATACAGTGATCTGACAATAACCCAAAAACATTGAACGAGCTCTGAGACGTGGGAACTCTGTTGACCGCAATCCCTGATCCTCTCCAACAACACTAGAGGCAGCCGTGGATTGCGCCTAACGCTCCCTATGCAACTCGGCACAGCCTGAGAAACTAGCTAGCCTGAAGATAGAAAATAAGCCTACCTTGCCTCAGAGAAATACCCCAAAGGAAAAGGCAGCCCCCTCACATATAATGACTGTGAGTTAAGATGAAAAGACAAACGTAGAGATGAAATAGATTTAGCAAAGTGAGGCCCGACTTTCTGAACAGAGCGAGGATAGGAAGGCAACTTTGCGGTCAACACAAAACCCTAAAAAACCACGCAAAGGGGGCAAAAAGTCCCTCCGTACCGAACTAACGGCACGGAGGTACACCCTCTGCGTCCCAGAGCTTCCAGCAAACAAATAGATAAGCTGGACAGAAAAAAACAGCAAACAAAATAGCAAAGGAAAACTTAACTATGCAGAGCAGCAGGCCACAGGAACGATCCAGGAGGAAACAAGTCCAACACTAGAACATTGGCAGGAAGCCAGGATCAAAGCACTAGGTGGAGTTAAGTAGAGCAGCACCTAACGACCTCACCACATCACCTGAGGGAGGAAACTCAGAAGCCGCAGTACCACTTTCCTCCACCAACGGAAGCTCACAGAGAGAATCAGCCGAAGTACCACTTGTGACCACAGGAGGGAGCTCTGCCACAGAATTCACAACAGGCTTCTAGGATCTGTCATCAGGTGAGACGTAACACTACCCCAGACCATCATAACCACACGTCCCCCCAATCCTCAGGGAGGCAATAATTTGCCTCTACTGCAGGCTGCGCTATCGAGGCAGCTCTGATTTACTTTATATGCAGTATTTATCTGGGCACTGTACTAAACTGTCTGGACACCAGGTGGCACTGTTTATCTGGCTGCTGAATGAGCAGTTATCTGGACACTAGGCGACAATGTTTATCTGGCTGCTGTATGAGCAGTTATCTGGACACTATATGGCACTGTTTATCTGGCTGCTGTATGAGCAGTTATCGTTATCTGGACACTACATGCACTGTTTATCTGGCTGCTGTATGAGCAATTATCTGGACACTACATGCACTGTTTATCTGGCTGCTGTATGAGCAGTTATCTTTACACTAGGTGGCACTGTTTATCTGGCTGCTGTATGAGCAGTTATCTGGACACTAGGTGGCAATGTTTTTCTGTTTTCTGTATAAGCAGTTATCTGGACACTAGGTGGCACTGTTTATCTGGCTGCTGTTTGAGCAGTTTTCTGCACACTAGGTGGCACTGTTTATCTGGCTGCTGTATGAACAGTTATGTGGACACTAGGTGGCATTGTTTATCTGGCTGCTGTATGAGCAGTTATCTGGACACTAGGTGGCACTGTTTATCTGGATGCTGTATGAGCAGTTTTCTGGACACTAGGTGGCACTGTTTATCTGGATGCTGTATGAGCAGTTTTCTGGACACTAGGTGGCACTATTTATGGCTGCTGCATGAGCAGTTATCTGTACACTAGGTGGCACCATTTATCTGGCTGCTGTATGAGCAGTTATCTGGAAACTACATGCACTGTTTATCTGGCTGCTGTATGAACAGTTATCTGGACACTAGGTGGCACTGTTTATCTGGCTGCTGTATGAACAGTTATCTGGACACTAGGTAGCACTGTTTATCTGGCTGCTGTATGAGCAGTTATCTGGACACTAGGTGGCACTGTTTATCTGGCTGCTGTATGAACAGTTATCTGGACACTAGGTGGCACTGTTTATCTGGCTGCTGTATGAGCAGTTATCTGGACACTAGGTGGCACTGTTTATCTGGCTGCTGTATGAACAGTTATCTGGACACTAGGTGGCACTGTTTATCTGGCTGCTGTATGAACAGTTATCTGGACACTAGGTGGCACTGTTTATCTGGCTGCTGTATGAACAGTTATCTGGACACTAGGTGGCACTGTTTATCTGGCTGCTGTATGAACAGTTATGTGGACACTAGGTGGCACTGTTTATCTGGCTGCTGTATGAACAGTTATCTGGACACTAGGTGGCACTGTTTATCTGGCTGCTGTATGAACAGTTATCTGGACACTAGGTGGCACTGTTTATCTGGCTGCTGAATGAGCAGTTATCTGGACACTAGGTGGCACTGTTTATCTGGCTGCAGTATGAGAAGTTATCTGGACACTGTATGACAGTATTTGGACCCCAGCTTAAAAACTCAAATAGGTAACAGTCCCAGCATTCTTCTAGAAAGGGATCAAATAGTTTTCATTTAGTGGAAGGCGCGGGGAGCGGCGGTGGGGGAGGCGAGATGGCGGCATTTTTCTTTAAACTCTGTTAGTAAAACATCAAAGACAACAGATGGAAAACTTGGACTGAGGATTAGTAACCGACTTGCTACTTTCTGCAGAATAAACCTCGCCAAGTGTCACTTCCTTCTGTCCGGATAATGGCCAAAGACTCGGCAATTAGTAGCTTTTCATAAAAGGATTTCACCTTAAAACACCTCTCAAAAAAATGTTCAGTTATGGCAAAGGTGGTGATTAGAAAAAGGTTCAGAAAAGCCGTCAACGGGATTTACATAAAAAAAAAAACAAGAAAGGGACAATTTAGGAGATAAGAATAAAAAAATAACAGCAATTCGTCAATCAGACCCTGCCCTCTAGTGGCCACATAGGGAATGTCAGTAAAAATGTTGAGGCTCACTCTGTCCATATCTACTCTCCCTCTAATCTCCAAATGGCTGTCATATACCGACCACCAGGCTCAGCCACTGCCATCATTGACCAATTCTCCACCTGGCTTCTTCACTTTCTCTCTGCTGACATTCCTACCATCATCATGGGTGACTTTAATATCCCTACTGACACCCGCCAGCCAGCAGCCTCCAAGCTCCTGGCCCTTACTTCATCCTTTGGACTTACTCAGTGGTCCTCCACAGCCACCCACACAGACGGACATACGCTAGACCTCATTTTCACCTGCCTCTGTTCCTTATCTAATCTCACAACCTCTCCCTTCCCCCTATCTGACCACCATCTACTCACCTTCTCATCCTTGTCCTCCTTATCCGCCCCCCACGTCCAGCCATTACCACATCCTCGCAGAAACCTCGCACACCTAGACATTCACAGACTCTCAGACTCTCTCCTACCCATCCTCCATATCATCACTCCACGACACGGACAGCGCCACCGCTTTCTATAACTCCACCCTCACATCAGCCATAGACTCAGTCGCCCCTCTCATGCATGGCAAAGTGCGACAAATCAATAGGCAACCCTGGCATAACAACCTCACCAAAAAACTCCGACAAGCATCCAGGGTCGCGGAGCGGTGTTGGGAAAAAACACGCCTGCCAGACGACTTCACTGCTTTCAAACAAGCTACACTTGCATTCAAAGTAGCCCTCACTTCTGCTAAACAGACCTATTTCACTAACCTTGTATCTTCATTATCCAAAAACAACTATTCAGCACATGTAACTCTCTCCTCCGCCCACCACTGTCACCTCCAACTCCCCTCATCTCTTCTGAGGACTTTGTCACCTACTTCAAAAACAAGATCGACCAAACAAGGCAAACCTTTACTGTTCCACCACCCCAACCTCCCCATATACCAGACCTCTGCCCTTCCCTAATAACTTCCCTCTCCAACATCACTGAAGGAGAGCTTATTCGCCTCTTTTCCAGATCACACCTCACCACCTGTGCATTTGACCCCATCCCTTCCCACCTGCTCCCTAACCTCACTAACACGCTCATTCCAGCCCTAACCTATCTCTTCAACCTATCGCTATCTTCTGGTACCTTCCCCTCTGCCTTCAAACATGCCACCATCACATCCATCCTCGAAAAAGCTAACCTTGACCCAACTGCTATGTCCAGCTATCGCCCCATATCACTGCTCTCGTTGGCTTCCAAACTCCTTGAGCAGCATGTCCATGCTCAACTTTCCTCCCACCTCTCATCTAACTCTCTCCTTGATAACCTCCAATCTGGCTTCCGCCCCCACCACTCCACCGAAACTGCCCTGACAAAAATTACTAATTACTTACTCACTACTCACAGCCAAAGCTAACAGACAGTTCTCCATCCTCCTCCTTCTCGACCTGTCCTCTGCTTTCGACACAGTGGACCACTGCCTACTGCTACAGATTATTTCTTCCCTCGGCATCAAAGGCCTTGCCCTGTCCTGGATTGCCTCATACCTTTCCGACCGCACATTCAGCGTCTCCCACTCCCACACTACCTCCTCATCCCGCCCTCTCTCTGTTGGAGTCCCTCAAGACTCTGTCCTAGGGCTCTTACTGTTTTCCATCTATACCCTTGGCCTAGGACAACTCATAAAGTTCCACAGCTTCCAGTACCAGCTATATGCGGACGACACTCAGATCTACCTCTCTGGCTCAGATGTCACCTCTTTGCTGTCCAGAATCCCGGAGTGTCTGTCAGCCACATCCTCCTTCTTCACCTCTCGCTTCCTAAAACTCAATGTAGGCAAAACCGAACTCATCATCTTTCCCCCATCTCACGTATCCTCCCTACCTGACCTATCTATTATGGTAAATGGCATCACGCTCTCTCCCGCACGTGAAATCCGCTGCCTCGGGGTAACTCTCGACTCTGCCCTGTCCTTCAAACCTCACGTCCAAACTCTTGCCACCTCCTGTCGCCTCCAACTCAAAAATATTGCCAGAATCCGTCCCTTCCTCTGCCCACAATCTACTAAAACTCTTGTGCATGCCCTCATCATCTCCCGCCTCGACTACTGCAACACCCTCCCCTGTGGCCTCCCCGCTAACTCTCTTGCACCACTCCAGTCTGTCCTCAACTCTGCTGCCCGGCTAATCCATCTCTCTCCTCGCTACTCCCCTGCTTCTCCCCTCTGCAAATCCCTCCACTGGCTCCCAATTCCCCAACGAATCCAGTTCAAACTACTAAGGCCAGTTTCACACGTCAGTGTCTCCAGTACGTGAGGTGACAGTTTCCTCACGTACTGGAGACACTGACACACGTTAACACATAAAAATCACTGCATCTGTTCAGATGTCAGTGATTTTTTGCGGACCGTGTCTCCGTGTTTGGCCGAGTGCCAAACACGGAGACATGTCAGTGTTCGTGGGAGCGCATGTATTACACGGACCCATTTTTGTGCAGTCCGTGTGCGGTGCAGGGGACAGCACTACTTTAAGCGCTGTCCCCCCCACTGGTGCTGAATCGGCGATTCATATCTTCCCTGCAGCAGCGTTTGCTGCAGGGAATATATGAATAATACTGTTTAAAATAAAGATGTATCTGTCCCCCGCCCTCCCACCCTCTGTGCGCCCCCCCACCCTCTGTGCGCTCCCCCCCGCTGTGCTGAAAATACTCACCCGGCTCGTTCCCTCACCGCCGCTGCTTCTCCTGGCCGCAGCTTCTCCTGTATGCGGTCACGTGGGGCCGCTCATTTACAGTAATGAATATGCGGCTCCACCTCCCATAGGGGTGGAGCCGCATATTCATTACTGTAATCGGCGGCCCCACGTGACCGCATACAGGAGAAGCCGCGGCCAGGAGAAGAAACAGTGGCGGCGAGGGAACGAGCCGGGTGAGTATTTTCAGCACAGCGGGGGGGGGGGGGGATGTGCACAGGGGGTGGGGGGGCGCACAGAGGGTGGGAGGGCGGGGGGCAGATACATCTTTATTTTAAACAGTATTATTCATATATTCCCTGCAGCAAACGCTGCTGCAGGGAAGATATGAATCGCCGATTCAGCACGATGCAGGGGACAGCGCTAAACTTTAGCGCTGTCTCCTGCACGGTGCGTGTGGTACCCAGTGGGCACACGGGCGGCACACGTGTGCCGCACGTGTGCCACACTGATGTGCCACGTGAGGACACGGACACACGGACACGGATAACTCCAGTACCGTTTTTATACGGTACTGGAATTATCTGGACGTGTGAAACCGGCCTAACACTGATCTACAAAGCCATCATCAACCTGTCCCCTCCCTATATCTCTGAACTAATCTCCCAATATCTTCCCTCTCGTAATCTCCGATCCTCCCAAGACCTCCTTCTCTCCTCCACACTTATTCGTTCTTCACACAACCGCCTCCAAGATTTCTCCCGAATATCCCCCATCCTCTGGAATTCCATGCCTCAACACGTCCGATTATCCACCACCCTCGGATCCTTCAGACGGAAACTGAAAACCCATCTCTTCAAGAAAGCCTACAGCCTGCAATAACCATTCTGCCGCCTCACCAACCACCCGAGCTGCCGCCTCAACACCACTGGAGCTGCCGCCTCACCAACCACCCGAGCTGCCGCCTCACCACCGCCCGAGCCGCCGCCTGACCACCACCCGAGCTGCCGCCTTACCACCACCCGAGCTGCCGCCTCACCACCACCAGAGCTGCCGCCTCACCACCACCCGAGCTGCTGCCTCACCAACCACCTGAGCTGCCGCCCCCTCCTTCGAACTGCCGCCTCACCACCACCAGTGCTGCAGCACACCCACCTCCTGTCTCTTCCCCATTACCCCATAGAATACAAGTCCGCAAGGACAGGGTCCTCTCCCCTCTGTACCAGTCTGTCATTGTAAATTTGTTTACTGTTAACGATATCTATAACCCTGTATGTAACCCCTTTTCACATGTACAGCACCATGGAATTAATGGTGCTATATAAATAAATAATAATAACAAAAAATATATATTTTTCAATATCAATGGGTTGAATATAATATTGAAGTGCAATACCAGACATGACCTGGGGACGAGGGAGGCGCTGTTTTTAGCAGAAAGCAGCTGAGTTCCAATATCACCCTCTTGGGGTGTTAGGTGACTCTAAGGGCTGGACTGTAGCACATCCGGCGCCAGTGAATTCTTCCAGTCGCCCATTTGTGTAGGAGGCATCTGATCTTTAGCGCGGCTGCCCCTCCCCCGATGTCTCCGCAATCATTGATGTCTATCGGAGGCAGTGACTCCTCTGCGCCACATTGGGCTTCTGTGTCCTCATCACAAGATGATTTGCTCGGCCAAAGTCAAATTTCACCATAGAAAAGTTTTTAACCACTTTCCACCAGGGACTTTTTCTTGTTTTTGCCCCTTCGTTCTTTCCTCCTCCTCTTCCAAGAGCCACTACGTTATTTTACCATCACCATAGACATATGAGGAATTGTTTTGATGAGAGGTTAATGCTTGGTTCCTTTAGTAGAGTAGTGGTAGAGTTATTGCCCCCTGTCCTGGTGGACTAGGGCTAAGATGTCAATGCCATATTTTTTGGAAGTGTTGTAGGGATTAATGTTATCTTTTCTGGTGATGTAAATATATACAGCTGCCCCTGCTAGTTCACCTGGTGGTCTAAACTAGCATAGATTATGTCAGCTTCCCTGGTGGTCTAGAGAAAGAGAGTAAAGTCAGTTTCTCTGGTGTCTCTATTTCCCTAGACCACCAGGGAAGCTGATTTTACTCTCACTTTCTCTAGACCCCCGGAGCCGAACACCAGGGCTCAGGTCTCTGCTCTGCGCAGTCCCAGTGCGATCTCTGCCGCTCATCTGCAACATGGAAATGACAGGGAAATCTCAGATCAAAAAAACTACAAAATAATCAAACAAATATACAAAAACGACAGAGGGCGCCGTGACTTTCAGGAATAAATTCCAATCGGCTTCTTTTATCATGTCGTCTCGTCTCTCCCCATCCTTTTTATCAGCTGAATCTCTTGGCTCCTGATTTATCGTCTGACGACAGTCACCGTCCGCATACAACCGCTATAACCTGGGTATCTCCTGTATATAATTATATATGTACAGCTGGTATAACCTAGGTATTTTCTGCAGATAATGCCTCCTATGTACAAGAATATAACTACTATAGTACTGCCTCCTATGTACAAGAATATAACTACTATAGTACTGCTCCTATGTACAAGAATATAACTACTATAATACTGCTCCTATGTACAAGAATATAACTACTATAATACTGCTCCTATGTACAAGAATATAACTACTATAATACTGCTCCTATGTACAAGAATATAACTACTATAATACTGCCCCCTATGTACAAGAATATAACTACTATAATACTGCCCCTATGTACAAGAATATAACTACTATAATACTGCTCCTATGTACAAGAATATAACTACTATAATACTGCCCCCTATGTACAAGAATATAACTACTATAATACTGCCCCTATGTACAAGAATATAACTACTATAATACTGCTCCTATGTACAAGAATATAACTACTATAATACTGCCCCCTATGTACAAGAATATAACTACTATAATACTGCCCCCTATGCACAAGAATATAACTACTATAATAATGCCCCTATGCACAAGAATATAACTACTATAATACTGCTCCTATGTACAAGAATATAACTACTATAATACTGCCCCCTATGTACAAGAATATAACTACTATAATACTGCTCCCTATGCACAAGAATATAACTACTATAATACTGCTCCTATGTACAAGAATATAACCACTATAATACTGCCCCCTATGCACAAGAATATAACTACTATAATAATGCCCCTATGTACTAGAATATAACTACTATAATAATGCCCCTATGCACAAGAATATAACTACTATAATACTGCCCGTAATTCCCATTTAGGTTTTCATATCGTTTCCATAAATAGTTTTGGGTAATTTATTCTTTTTACAAAATATAATATTAACTCTTACAGTGCCTATGTTTATTTTATTTCTATGCCCCCTGGGTAATATCCTGTGAGGTTGTGATACACTTGATATCTCGAAGCTTAGTAATTTTACGGTATAAATAATTCATGAGTGATATGGCTTTCTGGACATTGTTGTCTCAGAGGGAGAGATCCCATGGGGGGACGGCCATGAATACTGTTTTGTGATGCTTTCTGATGTATAGACTGATCTGCGACATCATAAACAGCACAGCGTGAGTCATCGATCAGGGACCACAGACGCAGATAGGGATCAATCCGTGCGCCAAGTTCTCCGAATGCAGAGAGCAGGGAACCGACCTCACCAGCTACCGTAAAGTGAAATTCCATCAGATACGTCCCAAAAGGGATCAGAACGGCAAAGATTAGACAAACATCATTAATATACAATTCACAGGATTAAACCTTACATCTAAAAGGGTGATAGTATCAATAGAGACACGTGAGGTGTATAACGGCATACAATAGTCTTACATCATGCTAGAGAAGCAAAACTACAAGAACAATATAATAACGGTAATTATATTCCCATAAATAGAGCAGTATTATAGTAGCTATATTCTTGTACATAGGGGCAGTATTATAGTAGTTATATTCTCGTATATAGGAGCAGTATTATAGTAGTTATATTCTTGTACATAGGGGCAGGATTATAGTAGTTATATTCTTGTACATAGGGGCAGTATTATAGTAGTTATATTCTTGTACATAGGGGCAGTATTATAGTAGTTATATTCTTGTACATAGGAGCAGTATTATAGTAGTTATATTCTTGTACATAGGGGCAGTATTATAGTAGTTATATTCTTGTATATAGGAGCAGTATTATAGTAGTTATATTCTTGTACATAGGGGCAGTATTATAGTAGTTATATTCTTGTACATAGGAGCAGTATTATAGTAGTTATATTCTTGTATATAGGAGCAGTATTATAGTAGTTATATTCTTGTACATAGGGGCAGTATTATAGTAGTTATATTCTTGTACATAGGAGCAGTATTATAGTAGTTATATTCTTGTACATAGGAGCAGTATTATAGTAGTTATATTCTTCTACATAGGGGCAGTATTATAGTAGTTATATTCTTGTACATAGGGGCAGTATTATAGTAGTTATATTCTTGTACATAGGAGCAGTATTATAGTAGCTATATTCTTGTACATAGGGGCAGTATTATAGTAGTTATATTCTTGTACATAGGAGCAGTATTATAGTAGTTATATTCTTCTACATAGGGGCAGTATTATAGTAGTTATATTCTTGTACATAGGGGCAGTATTATAGTAGTTATGTTCTTGTACATAGGGGCAGTATTATAGTAGTTATATTCTTGTATATAGGAGCAGTATTATAGTAGTTATATTCTTGTACATAGGGGCAGTATTATATTAGTTATATTATTGTACATAGGGGCAGTATTATAGTAGTTATATTCTTATAGATAGGAGCAGTATTATAGTAGTTATATTCTTGTACATAGGAGCAGTATTATAGTAGTTATATTCTTGTATATAGGGGGCAGTATTATAGTAGTTATATTCTTGTACATAGGAGGCAGTATTATATTAGTTATATTATTGTACATAGGGGCAGTATTATAGTAGTTATATTCTTATAGATAGGAGCAGTATTATAGTAGTTATATTCTTGTACATAGGGGCAGTATTATAGTAGTTATATTCTTGTATATAGGAGCATTATTATAGTAGTTATATTCTTGTACTTAGGGAGCAGTATTATAGTAGTTATATTCTTGTACATAGGGGCAGTATTATAGTAGCTATATTCTTGTACATTGAGGACAGTATTGTAGTAGTTATATTCTTGTACATAGGGAGCAGTATTATAGTAGTTATAGTCTTGTACATAGGAGCAGTATTATAGTAGTTATATTCTTGTACATAGGAGCAGTATTATAGTAGTTATATTCTTGTACATAGGGGCAGTATTATAGTAGTTATAGTCTTGTACATAGGGGCAGTATTATAGTAGTTATATTCTTGTACATAGGGGCAGTATTATAGTAGTTATATTCTTGTACATAGGGGCTGTATTATAGTAGTTAGATTCTTGTACATAGGGAGCAGTATTATAGTAGTTATATTTTTGTACATAGGGGCAGTATTATAGTAGTTATATTCTTGTACATAGGGGCAGTATTATAGTAGTTATATTCTTGTACATAGGGGCAGTATTATAGTAGTTATATTCTTGTATATAGGAGCATTATTATAGTAGTTATATTCTTGTACTTAGGGAGCAGTATTATAGTAGTTATATTCTTGTACATAGGGGCAGTATTATAGTAGTTATATTCTTGTACATAGGGGCAGTATTATAGTAGTTATATTCTTGTATATAGGAGCATTATTATAGTAGTTATATTCTTGTACTTAGGGAGCAGTATTATAGTAGTTATATTCTTGTACATAGGGGCAGTATTATAGTAGTTATATTCTTGTACATTGAGGACAGTATTGTAGTAGTTATATTCTTGTACATAGGGAGCAGTATTATAGTAGTTATAGTCTTGTACATAGGAGCAGTATTATAGTAGTTATATTCTTGTACATAGGAGCAGTATTATAGTAGTTATATTCTTGTACATAGGGGCAGTATTATAGTAGTTATAGTCTTGTACATAGGGGCAGTATTATAGTAGTTATATTCTTGTACATAGGGGCAGTATTATAGTAGTTATATTCTTGTACATAGGGGCTGTATTATAGTAGTTAGATTCTTGTACATAGGGAGCAGTATTATAGTAGTTATATTTTTGTACATAGGGGCAGTATTATAGTAGTTATATTCTTGTACATAGGGGCAGTATTATAGTAGTTATATTCTTGTACATAGGGGCAGTATTATAGTAGTTATATTCTTGTACATAGGGGCAGTATTATAGTAGTTATATTCTTGTACATAGGAGCAGTATTATAGTAGTTATATTCTTGTACATAGGAGCAGTATTATAGTAGTTATATTCTTGTACATAGGGAGCAGTATTATAGTAGTTATATTCTTGTACATAGGGAGCAGTATTATAGTAGTTATATTCTTGTACATAGGAGCAGTATTATAGTAGTTATATTCTTGTACATAGGGAGCAGTATTATAGTAGTTATATTCTTGTACATAGGAGCAGTATTATAGTAGTTATATTCTTGTATATAGGGAGCAGTATTATAGTAGTTATATTCTTGTACATAGGGAGCAGTATTATAGTAGTTATATTCTTGTACGTAGGGAGCAGTATTATAGTAGTTATATTCTTGTACATAGGGGGCAGTATTACAGTAGTTATATTCTTGTATATAGGGAGCAGTATTATATTAGTTATTTTTTTATTGATTGATCGTCTCTAGATAAGTTTTAGTCTTTTAAAATGCTGAATAACACAGTGTATATTGTAGATATTAGTCTCCCTGTGTCTGAGGTCCTCGCTGGTTCTGACTGAATGGGTCTGGCTTGTAATACCCGTCTCTGCCACATCTGTTATAGTGGCATCGGGTTTTCTAACGAGCTATTGTATGTAATTCCTGACAATCTCCTGTAACTCTACCGTCAATTTTAGTGAAATATTCAATATTCCATGCTGAAAAGATCCCATTATGAAGGCGTCCATCTTTCCTGCAATGTTCTGGTGCAACAATCACATTACAGGACAATAGGAGCAGTTATTCCGATTAGCCCCTCTTTCCCCTTTTCCCGTACAGACACGATCATCGCTTCTATTTCATTGTCCCCTCAGTTGATATAAATAATTTCTGCTCTATTTTTACAAGACGAGACGATTCTTCGGAGGAATTTATTCTGACGAACAGAAAACTGCAAGCGGCAGATATAATTTCATTATTCGATAAAATCAATAATTGGTTAAATATGTGGAAAGGAATTTGAGGCTGCGCCGAGCGCCAGGCTGAAAACTCAAATAATTGTATAAATGGAGGTTTTCTGTACAAAATATTTATTATATAGCGTCATCATTTATAAGTATTAATTAATTTATTAATTGTTATTATTTGTACTACTTTTATTTTTCTTAGTGATTTTTTTTTTGTTCAAACTTTTTTTTTATTCTTTTTTTATTCTGAAAGATTTCTTGTCCTAAAAAAATAAATAAATAATAATAATAATAATAATAATAATAATAAAGTTAGAACAAAAATACCCTCTTTTAAATATTTTAATTTTGCATTTTTATTGTTATTATTTTTATTTATTAGCAATTTTTTTTATGGATTCTGTAAGATTTTTCCCCCACAAAGCAAAAAAAAAAAACTTTGAAAAAAAAAAAAATCCCTCTGTTTTATTGATTATAGAAAAACTTTAATTTAAGGGCTTTCTATGTTTTTCTTTTTTAGGGTATGAATAATTTTGCACTCCACTTTTTATTGGTTTACTCCCTTAAACACAAAAAAAAGTATATTCTGTAGTTAGTATTGCAACTTTTTTTGTTGTGTAGAGCTCCTATGCAGACGTATGTGTCTCCATGGTAACAGACTACAAACAAACCCTGTGTAGTCTGATCCTACAGTCATGTTTTCCTCCCTTTCCTCTCCTTTTCTTGTTGTTTTTTTTTTTTTTTTGTCAGAGGGATTAACTCATGACTGTACGATCAGACTACACTTGGCGTCTGTAACCATGGTGACACATAAGTCTGCGTAGGAGCTGTATACGCCAAACGGCTGGGCATTTTTTATTGGTTCCACTTGCAAAGTTGCTTCATTTTTTTTATTTTTGATGCATCGGAACAGTAATAAATGGATGCAAAAGTTTGCACACCCCTTAAATTAGATTACATTTGGTCAATTTTTGAGCACTAGGGACCCCAACTTAGATTAACAGCGTCTCGTCCACCCGGAAATTAAGTTTGCGCATTTGTTACGTTGTCACCGGTCGGATATTTTTGGCTATTTTTGCTTGTAAATATTACATGAACGGACAGATTGTTATTATCGCGCATTTGAGAAAGTTTTGCAAAAGAAATCACGCCCTACATGCAGCCCGGAGGGCTCCTGGAGGCAGAGGGGAGCCTGCGGCCTCTGTAGCCTCACACAAGTCCCCGCAGGACAACATTTAACCCCTGCAGGTAAATAATTCATTAAATCAGTCCGTTTACCGCCGCAGGGAATCCAAGAAATCAGAAAAGTCAAGTGAAGGAATAACGGCAACATTTTGTGGCGTTTATTGGTTTTGTGAGCAGGAATCATTCTGTTATCTCCATTCTGCACTTTATAGGACATTTCCACCTGGTAGATACTTCTCGGTAATTTCAGGGTCTCGTGTCGCCCCCTCCGTGGTCGTGGATCTGCACATTCATATGTATATAGCACACAAAGATGGAAGGAAAGTGAATAATGCTGCCACTTTATATTTAAGAAATGCTACTGGATCGCCCCCAAGGGCAGCGGGGTACTCAGTATCGGGTCCTGCGGTTCACAGGGGGATGTCACGGTGGCTGACCCGGTCATTGGCCCTAGGGGATGTCCGTGTAAAAGGAAAAAGGTCTTTAAGGGGAAATAGTCGTGACGCCACCTGTGTTATTCGGTCAGGATGATCAACGCTGCTTTAAGGGGGTCCGCTGGGGTGATGTTATGGCAGCTAGATGGTATACCTTCCCACAGGTGAAGTATGTCCCCAGGGCTTCCCAGTGTGTAGATGGTGGATGGTGAGAGGCGTAGTGAATAACGAGGACACAAGGTTGCAGTCTCTTTACCTTTGCTGAAGACTTCAGCGTCCACAGTCCAGAGCACCAGATCACAGGACAGGCAGAGTCCGGCCGGTTTGCAGGCAAGTCCAGAGTCTCCTTATCCAGGTGGAAATCAGTAGCCTTCCCTTGCGCTGCGGTGGTGTAGTCGCTTACTGCCTATGGCTTCACATAAGGGTCTCACAGATGTTCTGTTTCGCTCTCTCTGTCCCCCATATAGGATAGGACAAACCCGTATGACTGGTGACTTGAGCCTGTTTATAGGGTCTCTTATATAACCCGGCTCTGTAGGTGTCACCGTGCCTCCTGGGTGTAGGTGCGGACAGGTAACCTGCAATTAGCTGTCCTGAGAGTCTCTGAAATAAGGCGTAGAGGTCCTTACTACCTCGGTGTTCCGGCTACTGGGATTCTGTGCCTCAGAAGGAGACAGCCTGAGCAGGGCTGGTCCCCTTCTGGTATCCTCTTCTTTGCTTCGACTTCCTTCACGCTCGCTGCAATACAGTTCTGCCTTTCAATGTCTCTTTCTGGGAGCCGCAGCTCTGAGGGCATGCACAGCTCCTTTAACCTTCCATCCTCCTCAGACTCTGGTCTGGAACGTTCTAACTGAACTCCTGGCTGGAGCTCTGTCAGGAACTAACTCCTGTCTGGAACTTACTGACTTTCCCTACAGACTACCAGTTATATATATGTGGGGAGTGACCTAATAAACAGGGTCAGGAGCTCCCCCTGGTGGCCTGAAGTGTGAAATGTGTTGCATGTTTGTGATGCCTGGATGCAGTTATCCTTCTTTGCCTCCAAACGTAGCATCACTCTCCCCGAGAGGAAAGCAATACCACCGCGACGACCAGGACCCTGGGGCGCCGCACTACTATAGAGGAAACATTTAATATGGACATACCGTACTCATAACTAATGCTGCAATATAGCGATTATAAGTTGTATATGCAATACACTAGCTCCACCACACAGTACACAAATAACGCCGCTATACTATGCAGTATTGTCATCATGCAGTTGATATAGATTATGCTGTCATTCTACAATATAAATATAAAAACACATAGATAATGCTGCAATATAGTAAATATATATTGCGCTACAACTGTATATAATACACTAGTCCCACCTTACAGTACATATAAATAATGCTGTGAAACTATCACTAGTGCCATCATGCAGTACACATAGAAAATGTTGTAATTTCATACATATAGCTAATGCCACCATGCAGTACACATAGATTGTGCCGCTATGTAATGCACATACCTAATATCACCATTCAGTACACATAGGTAATGCTGCAATATAGTAAATATAGCTTGTGCTACAACTGTATACAATACACTAATCCCACCATGCAGTGCATATAAATAATGCCACTATACTATGCTTTAGTGCCTCCATGCAGTAAGGATTGATAATGCAGTGATACTATACATATACCTAATGCCAATATATAGTACACATAAATAATACTGACATACAAAAACATAAGTATTTGCGTCATACTATACACAAAACTAATACCACTGCGCACTACACATAGATAATGCTGACATATCATAAACATACATTTTACTGACATACTATGCACATAATTAGTGCCACCACACAGTATAGGTGTATAATGCAGTTAACATAGGTAATACACATAACTAATGACACCATGCAGTACATATTAAAAATGGCGTCATAGATTGCATAAAACTATTGTCACTACACTTGTAGAGTTAAGTAATGTCATACATTATATATTAATAAATCTGCCATACGGTACACTGAACTAATACTACCATACATACACCATACAGTTATAATCCTACAACAGGCTGACTCTTTTTTCTCTTAGTAATGGTTGACCTGTCGATTCTGCCATTGCCCAATATCTGGTGACAAGCGGAACAGCAAGACGTGTCTACACCGGTACTGCGGAAGCTACAACACAAAGTGCCGCCATATCTGCATCTGCTTAGTGCCTCTCCTCACTGGGAAACTCCTCAGATGCCTCAATACACAGCACAGACCAAAAGTTTGGACACACCTTCTCATTTAAAGATTTTTCTGTATTTTCATGACTATGCAAATTGTACATTCACACCGAAGGCATCAAAACTATGAATTAACACATGTGGAATTATATACTTAACAAAAAAGTGTGAAACGACTGAAAATATGTCTTATATTCTAGGTTCTTCAAAGTAGCCTCCTTTTGCTTTGATGACTGCTTTGCACACTCTTGGCATTCTCTTGATGAGCTTCAAGAGGTAGTCACCGGGAATGGTCTTCACTTCACAGGTGTGCCCTGTCAGGTTTAATAAGAGGGATTTCTTGCCTTATGAATGGGGTTGGGACCATCAGTTGTGCAGAAGTCTGGTGGATACACAGCTGATAGTCCTACTGAATAGACTGTTAGAATTTGTATTATGGCAAGAAAAAAGCAGCTAAGTAAAGAAAAACGAGTGGCCATCATTACTTTAAGAAATGAAGGACAGTTAGTCCGAAAAATTGGGAAAACTTTGAAAGTGTCCCCAAGTGCAGTGGCAAAAACCATCAAGCGCTACAAAGAAACTGGCTCACATGAGGACCGCCCCAGGAAAGGAAGACCAAGAGTCACCTCTGCTTCTGAGGATACGTTTATCAGAGTCACCAGCCTCAGAAATCGCAGGTTAACAGCAGCTCAGATTAGAGACCAGGTCAATGCCACACAGAGTTCTAGCAGCAGACACATCTCTACAACAACTGTTAAGAGGAGACTTTGTGCAGCAGGCCTTCATGGTAAAATAGCTGCTAGGAAACCACTGCTAAGGACAGACAACAAGCAGAAGAGACTTGTTTGGGCTAAAGAACACAAGGAATGGACTTTAGACCAGTGGAAATCTGTGCTTTGGTCTGATGAGTCCAAATTTGAGATCTTTGGTTCCAACCACCGTGTCTTTGTGCGACGCAGAAAAGGTGAACGGATGGACTCTACATGCCTGGTTCCCACCGTGAAGCATGGAGGAGGAGGTGTGATGGTGTGGGGGTGCTTTGCTGCTGACACTGTTGGGGATTTATTCAAAATTGAAGGCATACTGAACCAGCATGGCTACCACAGCATCTTGCAGCAGCATGCTATTCCATCCGGTTTGCGTTTAGACAATCATTTATTTTTCAACAGGACAATGACCCCAAACACCTCCAGGCTGTGAAAGGGATGTTTGACCAAGAAGGAGAGTGATGGGGGCTACGCCAGATGACCTGGCCTCCACAGTCACCAGACCTGAACCCAATCGAGATGGTTTGTGGTGAGCTGGACCGCAGAGTGAAGGCAAAAGGGCCAACAAGTGCTAAGCATCTCTGGGAACTCCTTCAAGATTGTTGGAAGACCATTCCCGGTGACTACCTCTAGAAGCTCATCAAGAGAATGCCAAGAGTGTGCAAAGCAGTCATCAAAGCAAAAGGTGGCTACTTTGAAGAACCTGAGTTGAATATGAGACACATTTTCAGTTGTTTCACACATTTTTGTTAAGTATATAATTCCACATGTGTTAATTCATTGTTTTGATGCCTTCAGTGTGAATGTACAATTTTCACAGTCATGAAAATACAGAAAATTCTTTAAATGAGAAGGCGTGTCCAAACTTTTGGTGGCTGTATATATAAATCTGTATGTAATGAGATCCTTCTAGTACCTGCTGTATAAATCTGTATGTAGTGAGCTCCCTCTGGTGGTGGCTGTGTATGAATCTATATGTACTGAGCTCCCTCTAGTGGTGACTATATAAATCTGTATGTAGTGAGCTCCCCCTAGTGGTGGCTGTATATATAAATCTGTATGTAGTGAGCTCCCTCTAGTGGTGACTGTATATATAAATCTGTATGTAGTGAGCTCCCTCTAATGGTGGCTGTATATATAAATCTGTATGTACTGAGCTCCCCCTAGTGGTGAAAGTATATATAAATCTGTATGTAGTGAGCTCCCTCTAGTGGTGGCTTAATAATCTGTATGTAGTGAGCTCCCCCTAGTGGTGACTGTATATATAAATCTGTATGTAGTGTGCTCCCTCTAGTGGTGGCTGTATATATAAATCTGTATGTAGTGAGCTCCCCCTAGTGGTGACTGTATATATAAATCTGTATGTAGTGAGCTCCCTCTAGTAGTCGCTGTATATATAAATCTGTATGTAGTGAGCTCCCTCTAGTAGTCGCTGTATATATAAATCTGTATGTAGTGAGTTCCCTCTAGTGGTGACTGTATAAATCTGTATGTAGTGAGCTCCCTCTAGTGGTGACTGTATAAATCTGTATGTAGTGAGCTCCCTCTGGTGGTGGCTGTATATATAAATCTGTATGTAGTAAGCTCCCTCTAGTGGTGGCTGTATATATAAATCTGTATATAGTGAGCTCCCTCTAGTAGTCGCTGTATATATAAATCTGCATGTAGTGAGCTCCCTCTAGTGGTGACTGTATATATAAATCTGTATGTAGTGAGCTCCCTCTAGTGGTGACTGTATAAATCTGTATGTAGTGAGCTCCTTCTAGTGGTGACTGTATAATCTGTATGTAGTGAGCTCCCTCTAGTGGTAGCTGTGTAAATCTGTATGTAGTGAGCTCCCTCTAGTGGTGACTGTATATATAAATCTGTATGTAGTAAGCTCCCTCTAGTGGTGACTGTATAATCTGTATGTAGTGAGCTCCCTCTAGTGGTGGCTGTATATATAAATCTGTATGTACTGAGCTCCCCCTAGTGGTGATTGCAGGCAGCCAGAGTTGTATCATATAATTATGCCCAAGCAGTGGATTTGGCGCTCGGTATTAGAAATACGGAGCTCCGTATTCCTTGCAGAAATATTAAGATGCTGATACAGAAAGAGCGTCAGCTCTTTGGTCTCGGTATCCGTATAGGGGCACAGAGGGGGCGCATGTAGAGGGCTCTGCATGTTATTGGGGTCACACGTGCCACTCTACTCCCCAGATGCGGCGGACCTCTCACTTCTTGCAGACCCCGGTGTTATGGAGTTCGTTCGCTCACGTTGACGCAGACTCTACGTTCTCCTCTCTGCTCAGCAGCCGAGGGATTAAGATCTTACTTGTGATCCCGGGTATTGTGGTAAGTACGCGGCTTAGCCTCCGCTTCCACGAATTCAGAAATGCCTTCACAGCTTCTAGAATGCAAGACACGGACTTTTCCGGACAGATCTCCGAGTGGAGGCTTTTATTGCGAGGTTGATGAGGATGTAGATGATACCGGGGGATTTCTGCTCCGCACAATGACGCTCGATCTGGACCATAAATGGGGCAATTATGTCTTATTCCTGCACATTGCACACATGTGATAATGGCTGAGCGTCAGCTCCTCCCGGCCTCGTACACTGTGCTGCCTCAGCTCCTCCACACTCCATCCGTCTCCTATTGTCCTGTCCTCCATGTTTAATGGTGGAACGTGCAGCGGAGCTACCTACACACACCGCACATCACATGCGTGGAGAGACGTCAGCCGTCCTGAAGGGTCCCGTGAGCCCCCAAAGGACCAGGAACATACTGCCCTGTAGCCAGTGGGCCCTCTGTTAGCGGCATGTGTCCGGTGTGAGTGACAAGTGTGCACCATGTGTCCGGTGAGAGTGACAAGTGTGCACCATGTGTCCGGTGTGAGTGACAAGTGTGCACCATGTGTCCGGTGTGAGTGACAAGTGTGCACCATGTGTCCGGTGTTAGTGACAAGTGTGCACCATGTGTCCGGTGTGAGTGACAAGTGTGCACCATGTGTCCGGTGTGAGTGACAAGTGTGCACCATGTGTCCGGTGTGAGTGACAAGTGTGCACCATGTGTCCGGTGTGAGTGACAAGTGTGCACCATGTGTCCGTTGTGAGTGACAAGTGTGCACCATGTGTCCGGTGTGAGTGACAAGTGTGCACCATGTGTCCGGTGTGAGTGACAAGTGTGCACCATGTGTCCGTTGTGAGTGACAAGTGTGCACCATGTGTCCGGTGTGAGTGACAAGTGTGCACCATGTGTCCGGTGTGAGTGACAAGTGTGCACCATGTGTCCGGTGAGAGTGACAAGTGTGCACCATGTGTCCGGTGTGAGTGACAAGTGTGCACCTTGTGTCCGGTGAGAGTGACAAGTGTGCACCTTGTGTCCGGTGAGAGTGACAAGTGTGTACCATGTGTCAAGTGAGAGTGACAAGTGTGCACCATGTGTCCGGTGTGAGTGACAAGTGTGCACCATGTGTCTGGTGAGAGTGACAAGTGTGCACCATGTGTCAAGTGAGAGTGACAAGTGTGCACCACGTGTCCGGTGAGAGTGACAAGTGTGCACCATGTGTCCGGTGAGAGTGACAAGTGTGCACCATGTGTCCGGTGTGAGTGACAAGTGTGCACCATGTGTCCGGTGAGAGTGACAAGTGTGCACCACGTGTCCGGTGAGAGTGACAAGTGTGCACCATGTGTCCGGTGAGAGTGACAAGTGTGCACCATGTGTCCGGTGTGAGTGACAAGTGTGCACCATGTGTCAAGTGAGAGTGACAAGTGTGCACCACGTGTCCGGTGAGAGTGACAAGTGTGCACCATGTGTCCGGTGAGAGTGACAAGTGTGCACCATGTGTCCGGTGAGAGTGACGAGTGTGCACCATGTGTCTGACGTGTGTGAGAGGGTCCCCTTCCCATGGCAGATGTTTATCGGGGGTCAGCGCTGGACAGCAGGGATGGGGGGCTGTCATCTGACAGTCACTGTAAGGGGTTTTCCAATAAAACACATTAGTAACTTTCGGACTGAATATTCCGAGTGGTCTCCAACTACTGAGACAACCACTAAACTTGAGAATGGGGGGATGCAGGCAGGAGAGACCAATAGGGGGGTGCAGGCTGTAGACACCCGATAATAGGGGGGTGCAGCCTGTAAATACCCAATAATAGGGGGGTGCAGGCTGCAGAGACCTGATAATAGGGGGGTGCAGGCTGTAGAGACCCGATAATAGGGAGTGCAGGCTGTAGACACCCGATAATAGGGGGGTGCAGGCTGTAGAGACCCAATAATAGGGGGGGTGCAGCCTGTAGAGACCCGATAATAGGGAGGTGAAGGCTGTAGAGACCCGATAATAGGGGGGTGCAGGCTGTAGAGACCCGATAATAGGGGGGTGCAGGCTGTAGAGACCCGATAATAGGGGGTGCAGCCTGTAGAGACCCGATAATAGGGGGTGCAGCCTGTAGAGACCCGATAATAGGGGGTGGAGCCTGTAGAGACCCGATAATAGGGGGGTGCAGCCTGTAGAGACCCGATAATAGGGGGTGCAGCCTGTAGAGACCCGATAATAGGGGGAAGCAGCCTGTAGAGACCCGATAATAGGGGGGTGCAGCCTGTAGTGGCCCGATAATAGGGGGTGCAGCCTGTTGAGACCTGATAATAGGGGGGTGCAGCCTGTAGAGACCCGATAATAGGGGGTGCAGCCTGGAGAGACCTGATAATAGGGGGGTGCAGCCTGTAGAGAGCCGATAATAGGGAATGCAGCCTGTAGAGACCTGATAATAGGGGGGTGCAGCCTGTAGAGACCTGATAATAGGGGGGTGCAGCCTGTAGAGACCCGATAATAGGGGGGTGCAGCCTGTAGAGACCCAATAATAGGGGATGCAGCCTGTAGAGACCCGATAATAGGGGGTGCAACCTGTAGTGGCCCGATAATAAGGGGTGCAGCCTGTAGAGAACTGATAATAGGGGGGTGCAGCCTGTAGAGACCCGATAATAGGGGGTGCAGCCTGTAGAGACCCGATAATAGGGGGTGCAGCCTGTAGAGACCCGATAATAGGGGGTTCAGCCTGTAGTGGCCCGATAATAGGGGGTGCAGCCTGTAGAGAACTGATAATTGGGGGGTGCAGCCTGTAGAGACCCGATAATAGGGGGGGTGCAGCCTGGAGAGACCCCGCTGCCTCCCCGCCTCATCCTTGTCTTCTCTTCCTTCTGCTCTAACGTCTCTCATGTTTCCTCCATATTTCCCGCACATTAATCCTCGGTTATGTGGCGCCGTCCCGCTGATATAGACGTCCTCCTCTCATACGGTGGGTGTGCGCAGCTTTAAGTCTAGGAACAATGGCGTAATGTGCTAAGTGGCGGTGGCATTCCCCGGCGCGGTCTGAGTGGGTGATGATGACGGAAGGGTACTGCCCCTTTAATTAAATTAATCCTGTTATAAAATGCTGCGATAATTAACACTTCCCCAGGTGACTGCAGGCGCAGATGCATTACCGGCTCTGACATTAACCCCTTCATCCACCTTTCAGGGCAGGAAGACGTCTGCTGACACCTCGAGCTGCCTCATCATAGGGCGCCTGAAATACTCTGTGCTGCTGAGGGACTCTATACATTGTGCAGCCTTCAGTCTACCACTGTGTGATAAGCGGACACTACCACTGTGGGGCGCCACCTACTCTGTGATAACCTGACACTACCACTGTGGGGCGCCACCTACTGTGTGATAACCTGACACCACCACTGTGTGGCGCCACCTACTCTGTGATAACCTGACACCACCACTGTGTGGCGCCACCTACTATGTGATAACCTGACACTACCACTGTGTGGCGCCACCTACTATGTGATAACCTGACACCACCACTGTGTGGCGCCACCTACTCTGTGATAACCTGACACCACCACTGTGCGGCGCCACCTACTATGTGATAACCTGACACCACCACTGTGTGGCGCCACCTACTATGTGATAACCTGACACTACCACTGTGTGGTGCCACCTACTCTGTGATAACCTGACACTACCACTGTGTGGCGCCACCTACTATGTGATAACCTGACACTACCACTGTGTGGCGCCACCTACTGTGTGATAACCTGACACTACCACTGTGTGGCGCCACCTACTATGTGATAACCTGACACTACCACTGTGTGGCGCCACCTACTCTGTGATAACCTGACACCACCACTGTGCGGCGCCACCTACTATGTGATAACCTGACACTACCACTGTGTGGCGCCACCTACTATGTGATAACCTGACACTACCACTGTGTGGCGCCACCTACTATGTGATAACCTGACACCACCACTGTGCGGCGCCACCTACTATGTGATAACCTGACACTACCACTGTGTGGCGCCACCTACTATGTGATAACCTGACACTACCACTGTGTGGCGCCACCAACCGTGTGATAACCTGACACCACCACTGTGCGGCGCCACCTACTATGTGATAACCTGACACCACCACTGTGTGGCGCCACCTACTATGTGATAACCTGACACCACCACTGTGGGGCGCCACCAACCCCATAATAGTCTGGCACTACCCCGGTGTCCTTGACCAGAAGAGGCGCCTGGGACCAGGGAGACCACGTCCTTGTTACCAGACACTGCGGCCGTATTGTTTTCTGCAGTTTGTGAATATTTGTGTCACCGGTACATTATTCGGCTGCTCTGCCCTCAGCGTCCTCCGTGTCATCTGTCACTCATCCAATATGTCCCATAATCTAATAATAAATCTGCTGATCGGAGGTGAGGGGCCGCAGAGACTCACAAGGAGGGGAAACTTTCCTGGAGAGGACTTGTGCACTAAGCCAGGTGCAGGGGCTCCACCTGCTGGTAGAGATGCAGAACTACATGGTCACAGTTTTTTGTGTCTGAGAAATTGTTAATAGCCTCCCACAGCTGCAGTTTGTTACAATGTACTAGTGTAGATATTCACTAGCATCCCTGGCTCTCTGACACTGAGTGGTTTGTGCTCCAAGCAGTGGAGGACATCAAAATAGTCCTAATATATGAGCTGGGGCACTCATAGAGATGATAGGGCCCCATAGTACATAGGACGCAGAGCTTCACCAACTGCACTGTCCATTTCTGAAGATTATTATCATCCAGGACCAGAAATTATGTTTTTCTAACTTGAAAAATAGTAAAATTCAGACTACATGCAGCCACCAATAGGGGAAGCTCCCTACATAGGGATGTATACTGCTTATACACAGTCACCACTAGAGGGAGCTCACTGCATAGGGATGCATACTGCTTATACACAGCGACCACAAGAGGGAGCTCACTGCATAGGGATGTATACTGCTTGTACACAGTCACCACTAGAGGGAGCTCACTGCATAGGGATGTATACTGCTTGTACACAGTCACCACTAGGGGGAGCTCACAGCATAGGGATGTATACTGCTTGTACACAGTCACCACTAGGGGGAGCTCACAGCATAGGGATGTATACTGCTTGTACACAGTCACCACTAGGGGGAGCTCACTACATAGGGATGTATACTGCTTATACACAGTCACCACTAGAGGGAGCTCACTGCATAGGGATGCATACTGCTTATACACAGCGACCACAAGAGGGAGCTCACTGCATAGGGATGTATACTGCTTGTACACAGTCACCACTAGAGGGAGCTCACTGCATAGGGATGTATACTGCTTGTACACAGTCACCACTAGGGGGAGCTCACAGCATAGGGATGTATACTGCTTGTACACAGTCACCACTAGGGGGAGCTCACGGCATAGGGATGTATACTGCTTGTACACAGTCACCACTAGGGGGAGCTCACTACATAGGGATGCATACTGCTTATACACAGTCACCACTAGAGGGAGCTCACTACATAGGGATGTATACTGCTTATACACAGTCACCACTAGGGGGAGCTCACGGCATAGGGATGTATACTGCTTATACACAGTCACCACTAGGGGGAGCTCACCGCATAATGATGTATACTGCTTGGATGTAGGCATTACTGGGAGGATCTTAGTGCATTGAGGTGGACGGTATATAGATTACTATGGGGAAGGCACTGCATAATTATGTTTACTGATTGTATGCAGAGGAAGCTGAATACATAGGGATGTATACTGCCTGTATGCAGCCACCAATAGGGGGAGCTCACTACATAAGGCTGTATCTATGCAGCCATCACTAGGAGGAGCTCACTACATAAGTATGTATACTGCTTCTATGGAGCCACCACTAGGGGGAGCTCACTACATAGGGATGTATACTGGTTGTATGCAACCACCACTAAGGGGAGCTCACTGCATAGTGATGTATAATGCTTGTCCACAGTGGCCACTAGAGGGAGCTCATTACATAGGGATGCATACTGCTTGTATGCAGCGACCGCTAGGGGATGCTCACTGCACAAGAATGTATTCAGTTATTATTGGACTGAATGTGTGCAGTGTGCTGCCTCTAGTGGTGACTGCAGACAGCTGCTGTGACAGCCAGCAGGTAAAGCAGTTTAGTGCCAGGGGCACTTATTTGCATCAGCAGTGATGCTTCCTTCTCAAAGAAGTTCTGCAGGAGCTGTGCTGCACTTTGAAAACACGATTCTCCTGCTGAAGGACTGGTGAAAAGTACTTTTTCCTACTTTCACCACCAGGGGGAGCACATGTCAGGGACTTGGATGCAGCACTGGGTTCACAGTGTTCTCTCTGGCAGCGTCCATGTCTCCTGAGGCGGGAGGAGCTGTCCAGGGCTGCTGGAGGAGCTGGGCTTCTGGAAGCTGTGTGGGCTCACACTCTGTGATGGCAGAGGCCAGTGCCAGGATAAGATAACACTGAGAGTACAGGCCAGGATTGTCATGTCCCTGCAAACACCTGCAGCCGCCCCCTCCCCCCAAATCATGGCACAGACATCCATGTGCTCAAAGGAATAAAGCCAAAATATCCCCAGTGCTGGTACCCAGCGTCCCACCAGTACCAGGATACAGAGCCAGTACCCAGCGCCCCACCAGTACCAGGATACCAGAGCCAGTACCCAGCGTCCCACCAGTACCAGGATACAGAGCCAGTACCCAGCGTCCCACCAGTACCAGGATACAGAGCCAGTACCCAGCACCTCACCAGTACCAGGATACCAGAGCCAGTACCCAGCGCCTCACCAGTATCAGGATACAGAGCCAGTACCCAGCACCTCACCAGTACCAGGATAACAGAGCCAGTACTCAGCGCCCCACCAGTACCAGGACACCAGAGCCAGTGCCCAGTGATCCACCAGTACCAGGATACAGAGCCAGTACCCAGCGTCCCACCAGTACCAGGATACAGAGCCAGTACCCAGCGTCCCACCAGTACCAGGATACAGAGCCAGTACCCAGCGCCCCACCAGTACCAGGATACCAGAGCCAGTACCCAGCGCCTCACCAGTATCAGGATACAGAGCCAGTACCCAGCACCTCACCAGTACCAGGATAACAGAGCCAGTACTCAGCGCCCCACCAGTACCAGGACACCAGAGCCAGTGCCCAGTGATCCACCAGTACCAGGATACAGAGCCAGTACCCAGCGTCCCACCAGTACCAGGATACAGAGTCAGTACCCAGCGTCCCACCAGTACCAGGATACAGAGCCAGTACCCAGCGCCCCACCAGTACCAGGATACCAGAGCCAGTACCCAGCGTCCCACCAGTACCAGGATACCAGAGCCAGTACCCAGCGCCTCACCAGTATCAGGATACAGAGCCAGTACTCAGCGCCCCACCAGTACCAGGATAACAGAGCCAGTACTCAGCGCCCCACCAGTACCAGGACACCAGAGCCAGTGCCCAGTGATCCACCAGTACCAGGATACAGAGCCAGTACCCAGCGCCCCACCAGTACCAGGATACAGAGCCAGTACTCAGCGCCCCACCAGTACCAGGACACCAGAGCCAGTGCCCAGTGATCCACCAGTACCAGGATACAGAGCCAGTACCCAGCGCCCCACCAGTACCAGGATACAGAGCCAGTACCCAGCGCCCCACCAGTACCAGGATACCAGAGCCAGTACTCAGCGCCCCACCAGTACCAGGATAACAGAGCCAGTACTCAGCGCCCCACCAGTACCAGGACACCAGAGCCAGTGCCCAGTGATCCACCAGTACCAGGATACAGAGCCAGTACCCAGCGCCCCACCAGTACCAGGATACAGAGCCAGTACTCAGCGCCCCACCAGTACCAGGACACCAGAGCCAGTGCCCAGTGATCCACCAGTACCAGGATACAGAGCCAGTACCCAGCGCCCCACCAGTACCAGGATACAGAGCCAGTACCCAGCGCCCCACCAGTACCAGGATACCAGAGCCAGTACCCAGCGTCCCACCAGTACCAGGATACAGAGCCAGTACCCAGCGCCCCACCAGTACCAGGATACAGAGCCAGTACCCAGCGTCCCACCAGTACCAGGATACAGAGCCAGTACCCAGCGTCCCACCAGTACCAGGATACCAGAGCCAGTACCCAGTGCACCACCAGTACCAGGATACAGAGCCAGTACCCAGCGCCCCACCAGTACCAGGATACCAGAGCCAGTACCCAGCGTCCCACCAGTACCAGGATACAGAGCCAGTACCCAGCGCCCCACCAGTACCAGGATACAGAGCCAGTACCCAGCGTCCCACCAGTACCAGGATACAGAGCCAGTACCCAGCGTCCCACCAGTACCAGGATACCAGAGCCAGTACCCAGCGCCTCACCAGTATCAGGATACAGAGCCAGTACCCAGCACCTCACCAGTACCAGGATACCAGAGCCAGTACTCAGCGCCCCACCAGTACCAGGACACCAGAGCCAGTGCCCAGTGATCCACCAGTACCAGGATACAGAGCCAGTACCCAGCGCACCACCAGTACCAGTATACAGAGCCAGTACCCAGCGTCCCACCAGTACCAGGATACCAGAGCCAGTGCCCAGTGATCCACCAGTACCAGGATACAGAGCCAGTACCCAGCGCCCCACCAGTACCAGCATACCAGAGCCAGTACTCAGCGCCCCACCAGTACCAGGACACCAGAGCCAGTACCCAGCGCCCCACCAGTACCAGGATACAGAGCCAGTACCCAGCGCCCCACCAGTACCAGGATACAGAGCCAGTACCCAGCGTCCCACCAGTACCAGGATACAGAGCCAGTACCCAGCACCCCACCAGTACCAGGATACAGAGCCAGTACCCAGCGTCCCACCAGTACCAGGATACAGAGCCAGTACCCAGCGTCCCACCAGTACCAGGATACAGAGCCAGTACCCAGCGCCCCACCAGAACCAGGATACAGAACCAGTACCCAGCACCCCACCAGTACTACGATACCAGAGCCAGTACCCAGTGCACCACCAGTACCAGAATACCAGAGCCAGTACCCAGCGCTCCACCAGTACCAGGATACCAAAGCCAGTACCCAGCACCCCATCAGTACCAGGATACCAGAGCCAGTACCCAGCGCCCCACCAGTACCAGGATACAGAGCCAGTACCCAGCACCTCACCAATACCAGGATACCAGAGCCAGTACTCAGCGCCCCACCAGTACCAGGACACCAGAGCCAGTGCCCAGTGATCCACCAGTACCAGGATACAGAGCCAGTACCCAGCGCCCCACCAGTACCAGTATACAGAGCCAGTACCCAGCGTCCCACCAGTACCAGGATACCAGAGCCAGTGCCCAGTGATCCACCAGTACCAGGATACAGAGCCAGTACCCAGCGCCCCACCAGTACCAGCATACCAGAGCCAGTACTCAGCGCCCCGCTAGTACCAGGACACCAGAGCCAGTGCCCAGTGATCCACCAGTACCAGGATACAGAGCCAGTACCCAGCGCCCCACCAGTACCAGGATACAGAGCCAGTACCCAGCGTCCCACCAGTACCAGGATACAGAGCCAGTACCCAGCACCCCACCAGTACCAGGATACAGAGCCAGTACCCAGCGTCCCACCAGTACCAGGATACAGAGCCAGTACCCAGCGTCCCACCAGTACCAGGATACAGAGCCAGTACCCAGCGCCCCACCAGAACCAGGATACAGAACCAGTACCCAGCACCCCACCAGTACTACGATACCAGAGCCAGTACCCAGTGCACCACCAGTACCAGAATACCAGAGCCAGTACCCAGCGCTCCACCAGTACCAGGATACCAAAGCCAGTACCCAGCACCCCATCAGTACCAGGATACCAGAGCCAGTACCCAGCGCCCCACCAGTACCAGGATAACAGAGCCAGTACCAAGCTCCCCTGTAGTGCCAGGATACCAGAGCCAGTACCCAGCGCCCCATCAGTACCAGGATACCAGAGCCAGTACCCAGCGCCCCACCAGTACCAGGATAACAGAGCCAGTACCAAGCTCCCCTGTAGTGCCAGGATACCAAAGCCAGTACCCAGCACCCCATCAGTACCAGGATACAGAGCCAGTACCCAGCGCCCCACCAGTACCAGGATAACAGAGCCAGTACCCAGCTCCCCACTAGTGCCAGGATACCAGAGCCAGTACCCAGTGATCCACCAGTACCAGGATACCAGAGCCAGTACCCAGCTCCCCACTAGTACCAGGATACCAGAGCCAGTACCCAGCGCCCCACCAGTGCCAGGATACAGAGCCAGTACCCAGCGCCTCACCAGTACCAGGATAACAGAGCCAGTACCCAGCGCCCCACCAGTACCAGGATACAGAGCCAGTACCCAGCGTCCCACCAGTACCAGGATACAGAGCCAGTACCCAGCGTCCCACCAGTACCAGGATACCAGAGCCAGTACCCAGTGCACCACCAGTACCAGGATACAGAGCCAGTACCCAGCGCCCCACCAGTACCAGGATACCAGAGCCAGTACCCAGCGTCCCACCAGTACCAGGATACAGAGCCAGTACCCAGCGCCCCACCAGTACCAGGATACAGAGCCAGTACCCAGCGTCCCACCAGTACCAGGATACAGAGCCAGTACCCAGCGTCCCACCAGTACCAGGATACCAGAGCCAGTACCCAGCGCCTCACCAGTATCAGGATACAGAGCCAGTACCCAGCACCTCACCAGTACCAGGATACCAGAGCCAGTACTCAGCGCCCCACCAGTACCAGGACACCAGAGCCAGTGCCCAGTGATCCACCAGTACCAGGATACAGAGCCAGTACCCAGCGCACCACCAGTACCAGTATACAGAGCCAGTACCCAGCGTCCCACCAGTACCAGGATACCAGAGCCAGTGCCCAGTGATCCACCAGTACCAGGATACAGAGCCAGTACCCAGCGCCCCACCAGTACCAGCATACCAGAGCCAGTACTCAGCGCCCCACCAGTACCAGGACACCAGAGCCAGTACCCAGCGCCCCACCAGTACCAGGATACAGAGCCAGTACCCAGCGCCCCACCAGTACCAGGATACAGAGCCAGTACCCAGCGTCCCACCAGTACCAGGATACAGAGCCAGTACCCAGCACCCCACCAGTACCAGGATACAGAGCCAGTACCCAGCGTCCCACCAGTACCAGGATACAGAGCCAGTACCCAGCGTCCCACCAGTACCAGGATACAGAGCCAGTACCCAGCGCCCCACCAGAACCAGGATACAGAACCAGTACCCAGCACCCCACCAGTACTACGATACCAGAGCCAGTACCCAGTGCACCACCAGTACCAGAGCCAGTACCCAGCGCTCCACCAGTACCAGGATACCAAAGCCAGTACCCAGCACCCCATCAGTACCAGGATACCAGAGCCAGTACCCAGCGCCCCACCAGTACCAGGATACAGAGCCAGTACCCAGCACCTCACCAATACCAGGATACCAGAGCCAGTACTCAGCGCCCCACCAGTACCAGGACACCAGAGCCAGTGCCCAGTGATCCACCAGTACCAGGATACAGAGCCAGTACCCAGCGCCCCACCAGTACCAGTATACAGAGCCAGTACCCAGCGTCCCACCAGTACCAGGATACCAGAGCCAGTGCCCAGTGATCCACCAGTACCAGGATACAGAGCCAGTACCCAGCGCCCCACCAGTACCAGCATACCAGAGCCAGTACTCAGCGCCCCGCTAGTACCAGGACACCAGAGCCAGTGCCCAGTGATCCACCAGTACCAGGATACAGAGCCAGTACCCAGCGCCCCACCAGTACCAGGATACAGAGCCAGTACCCAGCGTCCCACCAGTACCAGGATACAGAGCCAGTACCCAGCACCCCACCAGTACCAGGATACAGAGCCAGTACCCAGCGTCCCACCAGTACCAGGATACAGAGCCAGTACCCAGCGTCCCACCAGTACCAGGATACAGAGCCAGTACCCAGCGCCCCACCAGAACCAGGATACAGAACCAGTACCCAGCACCCCACCAGTACTACGATACCAGAGCCAGTACCCAGTGCACCACCAGTACCAGAATACCAGAGCCAGTACCCAGCGCTCCACCAGTACCAGGATACCAAAGCCAGTACCCAGCACCCCATCAGTACCAGGATACCAGAGCCAGTACCCAGCGCCCCACCAGTACCAGGATAACAGAGCCAGTACCAAGCTCCCCTGTAGTGCCAGGATACCAGAGCCAGTACCCAGCGCCCCATCAGTACCAGGATACCAGAGCCAGTACCCAGCGCCCCACCAGTACCAGGATAACAGAGCCAGTACCAAGCTCCCCTGTAGTGCCAGGATACCAAAGCCAGTACCCAGCACCCCATCAGTACCAGGATACAGAGCCAGTACCCAGCGCCCCACCAGTACCAGGATAACAGAGCCAGTACCCAGCTCCCCACTAGTGCCAGGATACCAGAGCCAGTACCCAGTGATCCACCAGTACCAGGATACCAGAGCCAGTACCCAGCTCCCCACTAGTACCAGGATACCAGAGCCAGTACCCAGCGCCCCACCAGTGCCAGGATACAGAGCCAGTACCCAGCGCCTCACCAGTACCAGGATAACAGAGCCAGTACCCAGCGCCCCACCAGTACCAGGATAACAGAGCCAGTACCCAGCTCCCCACTAGTGCCAGGATACCAGAGCCAGTACCCAGTGATCCACCAGTACCAGGATACCAGAGCCAGTACCCAGCGTCCCACCAGTACCAGGATACCAGAGTCAGTACCCAGCGCCCCACCAGTACCAGGATACCAGAGCCAGTACCCAGTGATCCACCAGTACCAGGATACCAGAGCCAGTACCCAGCGCCCCACCAGTACCAGGATAACAGAGCCAGTACCAAGCTCCCCTGTAGTGTCAGGATACCAAAGCCAGTACCCAGCACCCCATCAGTACCAGGATACAGAGCCAGTACCCAGCGCCCCACCAGTACCAGGATAACAGAGCCAGTACCCAGCTCCCCACTAGTGCCAGGATACCAGAGCCAGTACCCAGTAATCCACCAGTACCAGGATACCAGAGCCAGTACCCAGCTCCCCACTAGTACCAGGATACCAGAGCCAGTACCCAGCGCCCCACCAGTGCCAGGATACAGAGCCAGTACCCAGCGCCTCACCAGTACCAGGATACCAGAGCCAGTACCTAGCTCCCCTCTAGTGCCAGGATACCAGAGCCAGTACCCAGTGATCCACCAGTACCAGGATACCAGAGCCAGTACCCAGCTCCCCACTAGTACCAGGATACCAGAGCCAGTACCCAGTGATCCACCAGTACCAGGATACAGAGCCAGTACCCAGCGCCTCACCAGTACCAGGATACCAGAGCCAGTACCCAGCGCCTCACCAGTACCAGGATAACAGAGCCAGTACCCAGCTCCCCACTAGTACCAGGATAACAGAGCCAGTACCAAGCTCCCCTGTAGTGCCAGGATACCAAAGCCAGTACCCAGCACCCCATCAGTACCAGGATACAGAGCCAGTACCCAGCGCCCCACCAGTACCAGGATAACAGAGCCAGTACCCAGCTCCCCACTAGTGCCAGGATACCAGAGCCAGTACCCAGTGATCCACCAGTACCAGGATACCAGAGCCAGTACCCAGCTCCCCACTAGTACCAGGATACCAGAGCCAGTACCCAGCGCCCCACCAGTGCCAGGATACAGAGCCAGTACCCAGCGCCTCACCAGTACCAGGATAACAGAGCCAGTACCCAGCGCCCCACCAGTACCAGGATAACAGAGCCAGTACCCAGCTCCCCACTAGTGCCAGGATACCAGAGCCAGTACCCAGTGATCCACCAGTACCAGGATACCAGAGCCAGTACCCAGCGTCCCACCAGTACCAGGATACCAGAGTCAGTACCCAGCGCCCCACCAGTACCAGGATACCAGAGCCAGTACCCAGTGATCCACCAGTACCAGGATACCAGAGCCAGTACCCAGCGCCCCACCAGTACCAGGATAACAGAGCCAGTACCAAGCTCCCCTGTAGTGTCAGGATACCAAAGCCAGTACCCAGCACCCCATCAGTACCAGGATACAGAGCCAGTACCCAGCGCCCCACCAGTACCAGGATAACAGAGCCAGTACCCAGCTCCCCACTAGTGCCAGGATACCAGAGCCAGTACCCAGTAATCCACCAGTACCAGGATACCAGAGCCAGTACCCAGCTCCCCACTAGTACCAGGATACCAGAGCCAGTACCCAGCGCCCCACCAGTGCCAGGATACAGAGCCAGTACCCAGCGCCTCACCAGTACCAGGATACCAGAGCCAGTACCTAGCTCCCCTCTAGTGCCAGGATACCAGAGCCAGTACCCAGTGATCCACCAGTACCAGGATACCAGAGCCAGTACCCAGCTCCCCACTAGTACCAGGATACCAGAGCCAGTACCCAGTGATCCACCAGTACCAGGATACAGAGCCAGTACCCAGCGCCTCACCAGTACCAGGATACCAGAGCCAGTACCCAGCGCCTCACCAGTACCAGGATAACAGAGCCAGTACCCAGCTCCCCACTAGTACCAGGATAACAGAGCCAGTACCAAGCTCCCCTGTAGTGCCAGGATACCAAAGCCAGTACCCAGCACCCCATCAGTACCAGGATACAGAGCCAGTACCCAGCGCCCCACCAGTACCAGGATAACAGAGCCAGTACCCAGCTCCCCACTAGTGCCAGGATACCAGAGCCAGTACCCAGTGATCCACCAGTACCAGGATACCAGAGCCAGTACCCAGCTCCCCACTAGTACCAGGATACCAGAGCCAGTACCCAGCGCCCCACCAGTGCCAGGATACAGAGCCAGTACCCAGCGCCTCACCAGTACCAGGATAACAGAGCCAGTACCCAGCGCCCCACCAGTACCAGGATAACAGAGCCAGTACCCAGCTCCCCACTAGTGCCAGGATACCAGAGCCAGTACCCAGTGATCCACCAGTACCAGGATACCAGAGCCAGTACCCAGCGTCCCACCAGTACCAGGATACCAGAGTCAGTACCCAGCGCCCCACCAGTACCAGGATACCAGAGCCAGTACCCAGTGATCCACCAGTACCAGGATACCAGAGCCAGTACCCAGCGCCCCACCAGTACCAGGATAACAGAGCCAGTACCAAGCTCCCCTGTAGTGTCAGGATACCAAAGCCAGTACCCAGCACCCCATCAGTACCAGGATACAGAGCCAGTACCCAGCGCCCCACCAGTACCAGGATAACAGAGCCAGTACCCAGCTCCCCACTAGTGCCAGGATACCAGAGCCAGTACCCAGTAATCCACCAGTACCAGGATACCAGAGCCAGTACCCAGCTCCCCACTAGTACCAGGATACCAGAGCCAGTACCCAGCGCCCCACCAGTGCCAGGATACAGAGCCAGTACCCAGCGCCTCACCAGTACCAGGATACCAGAGCCAGTACCTAGCTCCCCTCTAGTGCCAGGATACCAGAGCCAGTACCCAGTGATCCACCAGTACCAGGATACCAGAGCCAGTACCCAGCTCCCCACTAGTACCAGGATACCAGAGCCAGTACCCAGTGATCCACCAGTACCAGGATACAGAGCCAGTACCCAGCGCCTCACCAGTACCAGGATACCAGAGCCAGTACCCAGCGCCTCACCAGTACCAGGATAACAGAGCCAGTACCCAGCTCCCCACTAGTGCCAGGATACCAGAGCCAGTACCCAGTGATCCACCAGTACCAGGATACCAGAGCCAGTACCCGGTGACCAAGCTGTACTGGCATTTCCCACAGTATATAGTGACCCGCCCGCCACCTTAGCCAGTATAGCTGTGGCCCAGGCACCAGATGACTCCCCCAGTGTCAGTATCATACCAATATAGCATTTATACTGGACCCTCTCAGATCCCAGTGTGGTGTTTGCCCCAGTACCAGTACAGCTTTCCCAGTTACACATTTTCCGTGAACCCATTATGCCCACATCTGTAGCTGAGGATTCGACCCCGTACCCGGTGCAGACATGTGCTCTAATGTATACAGATGTCAGGGCGCGACGGATGACACCGGAAACCTCAGTGTATACAGTCCTGTACTGGGACATCCTCATAGTGAGCTGCTCATCCTGGCCCTCCTGGTTCATGTGTGAGCAGAACAAGGTCAGTGTAGCCCCCATTATAACCCGGGGGTCATTCCTCCCTGGACTGGTGGGAAACACTTCACATTCATCCCTAATTGCTGGAATTCCAGAGAAGACGATAAACCGGCGAAACCTTCTGGGAAGAAGATAAGCGCCAAAGTTATGGGAAGAATTTCCTGCATTTTCTTTCAAAACCCAAATCATAATAATATGATGAAGACGGTCGGAGTTTATAACTTAAAGGGACAGTGAGACGTTAAAAAAAAATCTATTAATCTAGTAATATCCATTCAGGGCTGAAGATACCCTTTAAATATTTATTTTCTAAAGGTTCTTAAAGGGGTTGTCTGCTGCGGACAATCCCTATGTGATAGAAGAGTCTGATCGGAGGTTTTTCTGTTGCTGGGATCACCAACGATCAGCTAAAACCTATGGGGAAACCTAACAGAAAGCGTTTGATTATTCTGCAGCACCCCCGCTGGAGAAGTGGAGAATTACACCTCTGGGTCCTCCAGAGGGATTTTTTTTTTTGTAATATTGGTTTCATCCCCATGATTTTTCCTCCAGAGGGATTTTTTTTTTTATATTGGTTTCATCCCCATGATTTTGGGTGTGGACCTCCGTCATCCCGCACATTCTGCCTTGTGAACGTTTCCCACGTGACTGATTATGAGGGGATTATACTGGAAACCCGTCCAGAAGTAGAATTATTTATTATGGCTCAGAATCAAGGTAACACCAAAAAATGGAGGGAAACTGATAACAAGATATGACACTAGCCCACCAGGGATAAAACATACTAGATACTATAGAGTCGGTGGGCATTGTATATATTATATAATGTTAAATCCCTGTGATAAGGAACGTGGCAACGGATCCAAGAACATTGAAAAGGAATGTAGTATTGTTTTTCCAAAAACTGGGCAAAATCTGTTCCACTAGACCACCAGGGATAAAGCCTACTAGATACCACTGAGCACTGCGCATGGCGTATAATGTCAAATTACTATTATTTGGTACATGGCAATGGATCCCATATACTGGGCAAGGAGTATCATACTGGTTCACCAAATTATCTTCCACTAGACCACCAGGGATAACACATACTAGATACCATGGGGACACTTAGCATTATGTATATTGTATAATATGAAATTATTATGATTTGGCACAGGAAACTCGGAAAAGAATATAGTATTGGGCAAATTATGTTCCACTACTATACCACCAGGGATACAATGTTCAATCAGCATGGAGTGGGCACAGCATATGGTGGTAGATCACTGGGAACTTTATATCGCTGGGCACAGTATATACCACTATACCACCAGGGATACTATGTTCAATCAGCATGGAGTGGGCACAGCATCACTGGGGACTATATATCACTGGGCACAGTATATACCACTATACCACCAGGGATACAATGTTCAATCAGCATGGAGTGGGCACAGCATATGGAGGTAGATCACTGGGAACTTTATATCGCTGGGCACAGTATATACCACTATACCACCAGGGATACTATGTTCAATCAGCATGGAGTGGGCACAGCATCACTGGGGACTATATATTGCTGGGCACAGTATATACCACTAGCCCACCAGGGATACTATGTTCAATCAGCATGGAGTGGGCACAGCATATGGTGGTAGATCACTGGGGGCTATATATCGCTGGGCACAGTATATACCACTAGCCCACCAGGGATACAATGTTCAATCAGCATGGAGTGGGCACAGCATCACTGGGGACTATATATCGCTGGGCACAGTATATACCACTAGCCCACCAGGGATACAATGTTCAATCAGCATGGAGTGGGCACAGCATATGGTGGTAGATCACTGGGGGCTATATATCGCTGGGCACAGTATATACCACTAGCCCACCAGGGATACAATGTTCAATCAGCATGGAGTGGGCACAGCATCACTGGGGACTATATATCGCTGGGCACAGTATATACCACTAGCCCACCAGGGATACAATGTTCAATCAGCATGGAGTGGGCACAGCATATGGTGGTAGATCACTGGGGGCTATATATCGCTGGGCACAGTATATACCACTAGCCCACCAGGGATACAATGTTCAATCAGCATGGAGTGGGCACAGCATCACTGGGGGCTATATATCGCTGGGCACAGTATATACCACTAGCCCACCAGGGATACAATGTTCAATCAGCATGGAGTGGGCACAGCATCACTGGGGACTATATATCGCTGGGCACAGTATATACCACTAGCCCACCAGGGATACAATGTTCAATCAGCATGGAGTGGGCACAGCATATGGTGGTAGATCACTGGGGGCTATATATCGCTGGGCACAGTATATACCACTAGCCCACCAGGGATACAATGTTCAATCAGCATGGAGTGGGCACAGCATCACTGGGGGCTATATATCGCTGGGCACAGTATATACCACTAGCCCACCAGGGATACAATGTTCAATCAGCATGGAGTGGGCACAGCATCACTGGGGACTATATATCGCTGGGCACAGTATATACCACTAGCCCACCAGGGATACAATGTTCAATCAGCATGGAGTGGGCACAACATCACTGGGGACTATATATCGCTGGGCACAGTATATACCACTAGCCCACCAGGGATACAATGTTCAATCAGCATGGAGTGGGCACAGCATCACTGGGGACTATATATCGCTGGGCACAGTATATACCACCAGGAGACACCGCAGTATATACTAGAACTCAGGTATACGATTGATCATAAGGGCGTGGGAACAAGTGCAAGATACTGTAGGCCCCACTGACCACCAGGGACACTGGGCATTATTTCCTATGAGGCCCTGGTCCAGGTTTATTTTGGGGGGGATATTTGGGATGATGTGTGGGATCCTCAGGCGGTGGAGGTTTCACGTGCTGCCATTCCTGACTCATTCCAGATGTATGAAGGGGAAAAAAAAAAATCTGCTCCAGTCATAAGTCAAGACAAGTACAAGGAGCTTCAGAGACCCCAGAAGCCGACTACTGGAAAGAGGAGCTGCGCCCAGGAGGACAGGGGAGAAGCCTCAGCCCAAAAAAAGCTGCCCAGGTTATACCAGCGCGGGCCATGTTCATCCAGTTCTGCCTGCTGCTGCTGCTCTACAACTATGTAGATGCCAACGTCACCAGCAAGTGGCACCGAGGTGAGAGGCTGTGGGGTGTGTGCAGGTTCCCATTCACTGACAGCAAGCAGGTGTATTAGTTACTGTACTTGCAGTCCCATGTAAATGCACCAAGCAATGTTATCTGTGCCAAACTGCAAACGCAGAACCGCACAACAAACTCAGCTCTGCTACATCGTCCTTTGTGTTTAATGCATTGCTGTATAATCCAATAGTAGTAGGAATTCGACATATTTTTTTTTTCTAGATGTAGCAGAGCTGAGTTTGTAAAATGCTACAGAACTGATGTTAAATGGTCACCTTTCATTTGTTTCTTTTCCTTAGAATTGCAGAAAAAACTTACCACTGTTACATGTATTAGTGCAAAGTGACTGATTCAGCTCTGCTACATCTGCTCATACTGGGCCGCCTGCTTCATGAACCACAATGCCAGAGCTGTCGTGGGGGGCAGAAGTATCTTAGTTAGATGGTAATTATCCATTAGTCCAAGGAAACCTAAAATTATATTAGACATGTAATTTCTGGTGCTCAATGACAAAGTTGGCTCCTGCTACATATGTTCATACTGGACCTCCTGGTTCATGAATACAGTGCCAGAGTTGCTTTTTTTCTTTTTTTGCTAGGCGCAGTTATACCATAGACAGACGTTAATTATCCATTAAACCAGAGGAACCCAAAATAATATTAGACGGGTGATTCTTGGTGTTCAATGACAAATTCGGCCCTGCTACATCTGCTCATCCTGTGCCTCCTGGTTCATGAACACAATGCCAGAGCTGCTTTTTAGATATTAATTTTCCATTAGACCCAGAAAACTCCAGAATTATATTAGAAAGGTAGCTTTTGGTGTGCAATTACAAAGTCGACCCTGCTACATCTGTTCATACTGGACCTCTTGGTTCATGAACACAGTGTCAGAGCAGCTTTTTTTTTTTGCTGGGCACAGTAATGTCTTAGACAGATGTTAATTATCCTTTAAACCAAGGGAACCGAAAATAATATTAGAAGGGTAACTTCTGGTGCTCAGTGACAAAGTCAGCCCTGCTACATCTGCTCATACTGGTCCTCCTGGTTCATGAACACAATGTCATTGCTGCTTTTTTTTAAGTTGGGTGCAGTAATATTCTATCCATTAGACCAAGGAAATCCCAAAATAATGTCAGACAGGTGACTTTTGGTGCTCAATGACAAAGTCAGCCCTGCTACATCTGCTCATACTGAGCCTCCTGGTTCATGAACAACAATGCCAGACCTGCTTTTTTTTTGCTGGGTGCAGTAATGTCTTATCCATTAGACCAAGGAAACCCAAAATAATAGACAGGTGACTTTTGATTCTCAATGACAAAGTCAGCACTGCTACATCTGCTCATACTGAACCTCCTGGTTCATGAACACAATGCCAGAGCTGCTTTTTAGATGTTAATTATCCATTAGACCAAGAAACTCCAGAATTATATTAGAAAGGTAACTTCCGGTGCTCAATGACAAAGTCGACCCTGCTACATCTGTTCATACTGAACCTCCTGGTTCATGAACACAGTGTCAGAGCAGCTTTTTTCTTTTTTTTGCTGGGCGCTGTTAGGTCTTAGAGTAGACAGAGGTTTAATTATCCATTAAACCAAGGGAACCCAAAATAATATGAGATGGATAACTTCTGGTGCTCAGTGACAAAGTCGGCTCTGCTACATCTGATCATACTGTGCCTCCTGGTTCATGAACACAATGCCAGAGCTGCTTTTTAGATGTTAATTATCCACTAAACCAAGGAAACTCAGGGTTATATTAGACAGGTAACTTCTGGTGCTCAATGACAAAGTCGCCTCTGCTGCATCTGCTCATCCTGCGCCTCCTGGTTCATGAACACAATCTCAGAGCTGCTTTTTTTTTTTTTTAAGCTGGGTGCAGTAATCTTATATCCATAAGACCAACGAAATCTCAAAATAACGTCAGACGGGTGACTTTTGGTGCTCAATGACAAAGTGGGCTCTGCTACATCAACAACAAAAAAAAACCACCCGATCCCAACAGATTCAATTTGCACATTTTTCTCATTTCCAGGCAGGCGTCAGCTGGAATGTCGGGTTCATATAACTCACATCTAGCGCTGACATAAACTTGTGGCCGACATCTATAATTAGTTTTACAGAGAGAATAAGAAGCAAATCCATATTTCTGACAACCAGCAAAAGAATTTTGGGATAATTTTTATTTATTTTTTTAATTTTATGAAGCTTTTTATAGGAAACCCTAATCTGTTGACAGATATGGCGTAGATTAGGGTTTACCTTTAGGACGCCTCTTTTTGGGGGACTCCATACATTACACACAAAGTCCATTGATTTTAACTGTAAAGGTGTAATACCTGACTCTACCTGCGGAGGCACTGTGGGAAAGTTGAGCACTTTCTGCCAGGTTCCTCTGCTGATCGCTGGATTTTTTTGTGATGATCTTATGGTTGGGGGGGGGGGGGATGTTGCAAATTTTGCAAAGTCTATGAGAAAGTTGCTGATTATTTTTTTTATACAGTTTGTTTACATAAAAATGCCCGATCCCTTTAAGTAAAATCCATCGATGTCACGCATTTAATGCGTTCAATCAAGGCCATCTAACTGGCAGCCGTGCAAGTCTTCACGCCGCCCCTCGCTTCCACGAGCGTCTGCACATGACGTCACTACATTCACAGGATCGGGGCTGGAAATGTTTATGTATGTATGTAAGAAGTATGCAGGAAAAGTCTGGACTCCAAGACTTGAAGAAAATGAGATTGTCCATCTCCATCGTATCTTCTATATCTGCTGATTGCTTAATATTTTCTTATACCACTTTCCTGATTAGGAGCAACAAAAACCTCTGCAAAGACGTGATCAAATTCTGACTACCTGCTGTCACCACTAGAGGGCGCTCACTGCAGACTGATTGTGCTCTTAAGCTCCCTCTAGTGGCGGTTGCAGGAAGACAGAACGTTGTCATTTATGTCTCCCCATCATACACATCCCAGTCATTTACATACAGTGGGGAGAATAATTATTTGATCCGCTGCCGATTTTGCAAGTTTTCCCACCTACAAGGAATGGAGAGGGCTGTAATTGAGGACCTGTGAGAGACAGAATTTAAAAATAAAATCCAGAAAATCACATTGTAGGAGTTTTACATAATTAATTTGCATTTTATTACATGAAATAAATATTTGATACAATAGAAAAACAGAACTTTAATATTTGGTCCAGAAACCTTTGTTTGCAATTACAAAGGTCAGACGTTTCCTGTAGTTCTTGACCAAGTTTGCACACACTGCAGCAGAGATATTGGCCCCCTCCCCCATACAGATCTTCTCCAAATCTTACAGGTTTCGGAGATGACGTTGGTCAACATTGATTTTCAACTCCCTCCAAAGATTTTCTATTGGGTTCAGGTCTGGAGGCCGGCTAGGCCACTCCAGGACTCTGAAATGCTTCTTACGAGCCACTCCTTAGTTGTCCTGGCTGTGTGTTTCGGGTCATTGTCATGCTGGAAGACCCAGCCACGACCCATCTTCAATGCACTTACTGAGGGAAAGAGGTTGTTGGTCAAAATCTCACGATACATGACCCCATCCATCCTCCCTTCAATAGTTGTCCTGTCCCCTTTGCAGATAGGCACCCCAAAGTATGATGTTTCCCCCACCATGCTTCACGGTTGGGATGGTGTTCTTGGGGTTGTACTTATCCTTCTTCTTCCTCCAAACACAGCACGTGGAATTGATACCAAAAAATTCTATTTTGGTCTCATCTGACCACATGACCTTCTCCCATGCCTCCTCTGGATCATCCAGATGGTCGTTGGTGAACTTCACATGGGCCTGGACATGTGCTGGTGTGAGCAGGAGGACCTTGTGTGCCCTGCAGGATTTTACTCCATGACTGTACAGAGTGTTACTGGCGGTAATGTTTGAGACTGTGGTGCCAGCTCTCTTCAGGTCATTGACCAGGTCCTCCCCTGTAGTTCTGGGCTGATTCCTGACCCTTCTCAGAATCACCGAGTTGAGATATTGCATGACGCCCCACACTGAGGAAGATTTACAGTCTCCTTGTGTTTCTTCCATTTTCTAATAATTGTGCCAACAGTTGTTGCCTTCTCACCAAGCTGATGCCTAATGTCCTGTAACCCATCCCAGCCTTGTGCAGGGCTACAATTTTGTCCCTGGTGTCCTTAGACAACTCTTTGGTCTTGGCCATGGTGGAGAAGGTGGAGAGTGATTGAGTGTGTGGACAGGTGTATTTTATACATTTAACGAGGTCAAATAGGAGCAATTAATCCAGGTAATGAGTGCAGAGTAGGAGGCTCCTTACAGAAGAACTATCAGGTCTGTGAGAGACAGAATTCTCGCTGGTTGGTCGGTGATCAAATACTTATTTCATGCAATAAAATGCAAATTAATTATATAAAATTCCTACAATGTGATTTTCTGGATTTTATTTTATTTTTAGCTTGACAGGTGAAGTGTACCTGCGATAAAAATTACAGCCCTCTCCATTCTTTGTAGGTGGGAAAACTGAAAAATCTGCAGTGGATCAAATACTTATTTCCCCCACTGTATATACAGCATCTTCATCATACACATATAAGACACATACAATGTCTACCTCCCTGACTCCAGGTATGGTCAGATCAGTCCTTACCACAACCATGTAAATGAGCACAATAAGTACTGGCGTTGCGGAGAACAAGTTATGTTGAGAAATCGTGAAGAACCTAATAAGGTCTCATGAGGTTTCGCGTGACAGAGATTTTCCTGCTCTAAAATTGGTTTCAAAACTTCCTCTACAATCCAGAATTTATCTGCAGTTTCTTCCAACCTTCGTGTTTTTCTCTCTTTGACTTCAGAATTGTGTTTTTACGGTATGGGGAGATGTCCTAGAACATCAGGAATCTTTTACAGGACATTTATTGTCTCAGATTTGGGCTTGAGATGCAGAAGTCATTTGAGGACAACCCTACTGGGAGGGTTAGTGGGACACATAGGGCTTTGTTAGTTCGGTTTTTTTTTGCTGTTTTTGACAACATTGGGGGTCATACACATACGACTGGGCTCCTACTCATATTTACATGGCTATAACTATGTGCACCATAAAGAACTATTCTTCAACTCCAGTCTTTACACCCATTGAAAGGTTTTTCGGACGTTTCGAAAGATGGAATTTGATGCAGCACAACTTGGAACTAAGTAAAAAAAGAGCATTAAGGACTTACATACAGTACATGGCCTTGAAGGAAACGGGTTTGATCCTTGAGCATAGAAGAACTGTGTGGCTCTTGAGTCTTGAAGAAGAGTGGCATGATCTTCAAGTCTTGAAGATGAGTGACATGACCCTAAAACCCTTGAAGAAAAATGGCGAGGCCTTCAAGCCTTGAAGAAGAATGGTGTGATTCAGACTTTAAGAAGAGTGGCGTGACACCTGAATTTTGAAGGACAGTCGTGTGAGCCTTGTAAAAAAAATGGTATGGAACTCGAACCTTGAATAAAAATGTGCTGCAACCCTCGATCCTTGAAGAACACTAGTCTGAACCCTGAGCGTGCAAGTAGACTCTTGAGCCTTAAAGAGGAGTGGCGTGGTCCTCAAGTGTTAAAGAATAGTCGTGTGAATCTCAAGCTTTGAAGAATAATGGTGGAGCTCTCAGACATTGAATAAAAGTGACGTGACCTTTGGGCCTTGAAAACGTCAACAGTGGCGTGACCCACCAACCTTGACTTAAAGTGATGTTGCCTTGAATCCTTGAAGGGAAAAGTGGTGTAACTCTCATACAATGAAATATAAAACAATCCTCTCATGGGGCTGCTCCTTACCACCGTAACCTTCCAATATCCTATAACAGCAAGATCTTATGTATGGTATGCTAAGCTTTGATAAAGAGTAAAATAGCATGGTCCTTAAATCTTGAAGGAAAGTGACATGGGTCCAAATCCTTGAAGAACAAAAAAAAGTAGTCCTCAAACCTAGAAGATAGAAAGAATTGTTTGACCCCCTCGAGCTTTGACGAGAAAATTGAAAAAGTGGTGTAACCTTTGAGACTGAGTTTTTTTATGTGATGAAGTAAGAAGGGAAATATGGTGTGACCCATGAGCCTTGAAAAGGAGAAAGTAGTGTATTCCAGCTCTCGAGTCTTGGAAAGAAAAGAAGTGGTGTGATCTTTTAGCCTAGGAGAAGAAGAGAGTGGTGGGACCTTCTTGTCTTATTGAAGAACCTTTAGACGATGAAGAAAAGAAGAACATTGTGAACCCTCAAGGAAATTGAGGCCAACTGGAGTGAATTACCTTTTCACACACCCCATAGTGGCTGCAAAAGTTGCTTGGTCGCAGTTGTAACTTGAAATTTTGAGTCATGATACAAAAGCTAGAAGAGGTCTTCTACCCAATAACCTATGACTTTGCCTGGACCACACATATGATTTCCATCTCAGTTTATAGTATTTTTTGCTATTTTGACATGGGTTCATCTATTTGATTACTAGCGGCATGGTGACTTCACACCATTGTTCCCTCAACTTGAAGTACCACCACCGGACCGCGTGCTTGGAGGTCTGTAGGCCACCAAGACTGTTGGGTCAGACTGCGATTACTATCTTGGCAGCCCTTCTAGTTACACCTTTGCCATAGCGGGCAAATATTATTTTACAAGGAAATGCATATGTGCTTTTGATAAATTGTGTGTCTCTACCACATGTGCTGTATACAGATGTGGACTCGGATACAATCCAAACATCACAGTTATCGTTATTGCCACCGGTCACAACAACCTGTAGTAAAACGCATTGACGTGCAGATGTCATGAGACTCCATTCCTGGTACATCGGACAAAACCACCGCAGGTGTCCATATGGATCGTGTTCCCTCCAGACTTGTGAAGTCTTCTGATCAAAGGCTCAGTACAACGGCAGATTTATGTAATGAGCTTTGAGGACCGTGGACCCTGTCAACCCAGATGCTGGGCACATGTGCTGACCTGTCCAACATGCACGGGATTAAACTGCTGACTTTGTGACGTTGTAGATCTTCCTGGCGAAACACATATGGGTCAGTTATTCCAAAACTACAACTACCAGCATGCTTTACTGGTGGCAGGGCATGCTGGTAGGCAGAGTCTTGAAATAGCAGGAAAGCCCAAAGTCGGAGAACACAGCCACACATAATGAGAAGAGCTTGGCTTCTCCGAAGTAGAATGACAACTGCAGTAATCTTCAAGCTGCAGTTCCAAATCTTTTAGGAAACTACAACTCCCAACATGCCCTGAAAGAACTTATAGTGCAGAGGGTGAGAGGTGTGCCTTCTACAGGGCCAGCGCTATAGGGTTGCTCATTGGATGGGTGCTCAGAACGAAACTTTTTGCTGTCACCTCATAGGGGTTACATGCAGTCTCTACTAGAGGCAGCTCACTGCTTACAGAGTTCAATGCCCCCTGTAAAAATAGATGTGAAGTGAGCTCCCCCTAGTGGTGGCTGTATGCAGACAAAATTATATTTTCCATATATTGTGCAAATTGATGTGGCAGAAATTTGGTGGCAAAGTGAAGTAAAAATGCTATTAATCAATTTATTCATTGGTCTGGTGCTCAGGAGAATCAGAAAATCAGACCTACTTAATCTTACATATTTCTAATACTAGGGAACAAACAAATATACCGGGAAATGCGGACCCTTTGATCAACATGTGGCTTTTATTATCAGGGGCAACGTTCAAGGAGAGCTAAGCTGCAGTGTATTAAATACAGAGCCGCATCAAAGACCTTTATAATGGAGGAGCATGGAGGTCAGCACTAAATAAAGCATAACCCCTGTAATATGACAGCAATCGGATACACAGAAGGCAGGATCACTGCCTATGAAAGGTTCTGTAACTTTCTTATACAGTATGTGTTTTAATTACTTATAGTTTTCAAAATCTCTCTGCTTGCTGCCAATGGATAACTAAACCCCGAGGTTGAAACTAATATTTCTCAGAGTACTGGAGTTGTCACAATTGTATCCGGTCTGGACACATCAGCAGCTCAAGTCAGTGTCTTGTGCTTTAAGTTTGCTACAAAGTATCACAAATGTGCACAAGGAAGACAAAATCGGCCTTTATATGTCCCTAAGATCTTCATCAGAAGGAGAATTTATTAATTTACATGATTGGGCGATTTACGTGCCCATGGCGGTGCCCAAAGATAGTAAACCTTGGGTAACATTATAGGTGTCATTGCAATGTAACTTGCCAGGGTTTGGGTATAGCAATTCAGGAAGATTGTAAGGAGGGTAAATCTACTATTAAAAAAGACGTATATGCAAGGGGAACTTTTTGATCAGTGAAGGTGGTCTTGATGCAGTGGGGTGCCATCCAAAAACTTCTTATACCCCAACAAAACTACATTCTAAGGAGAGAGCAACCTTGGTTCACTTCTACACCTTATACAGTACATTTCCCAACTTTAGAAAGTACTCTGTGTCCCCTATAGAGAGGAGAAATGATAATTAACTGCCCACTCCTTTGTGCCCCTGCCTTTTTTTTAATCTAATGTGGGCATAGTCCTATGTGAATGTGCCACCCAGGCAACTCTGGATGGACAGCAAGATGCCACAGTGGATCCCACTGCTGAATAATGGACTTAATGAGTGCTTTGGCATGAAAGAGGAAAAAGGACCTAGATAATTAAGAATGAAGAGCAGACCACACGTCACAGCAGCCAGAAGACGAAGAACCCCCCACATCCTGATGGTTGGTTGCAACAGAGGCGAGCAAGCTCCAAAGGCCAGGATTCAAGCAATTATGGGACTGAAGGAATAAAAATGTCTGCAATGGTTGATGCTACATATATTCAAGGGGGTTTGATATGGGGTCTTGAACTTCTGGTTGGTTGCCTCCTGAATCATACCCCTTCTTGGGTTGGTATGAAGACATAGGGTGAATAATGGAATCTTTGCCCAATTCGTGTAGCTGTGCCCCCTGGTGATCTGTATGATGCCCCATTACAGGAGGTGCCCTCACATTGTTGGCATGATCCTGTTCCCTGGGTGAAGCAGCTGTTAGATACCTGAGTAACTCCAAACTGGGAATCTGGCAGGACAAAACCAAGACAATGACCTAAAATGAACCGGAAAACACAAGAAGATCACTGCTGACGAGGTGGGAGAGGGCGTTGAGATGTACGGCACTCACCGGGTCTGGGCAAACAGAGGTTAATAACTGGCCAGCCGGACTTTTTCCACGGAATCGTGTGGGGAGACCCCTGCCAGGGAGCGTACAATGACCCCATTTAGCTGCATCTCCACCCAGTAACACACTGACCGGCTTCTTTCAGGACGTGGTCGTGCCCGTGGTCGTGCCAGGATCCACAAATGTATTTATAACACACCGGCACCAGTCAGCATTCTGGGCGAGGTTTGGAAATGTGACATTTGCTCGCTGACTCACACCTTCTTTTTATGGACTCTCGTAGTAATTTTAGGATTGCCATTTATAGGTTAGTGAATCGGCAACTTTTTACAGCAAAAAGGCCACTCCTGACATCATAAAGGGGGACCCCTACTCAAGACTCCCATCTATGAGCCAAAGTACTGGACAGATGCAAAGACACATCCTGAGCTGGAGGACTCAGCGAAATATGTAGACTATGGTCTGCGATTAATGTGAATGGGCACAGTGTAATACCACATTTCTCCAGCAGTGGCCGCTGTTAGGAAAATAGACAGTAGCCTGCAGCCTCTCAGTGATTGCAGCTGATCAGGGATACAATTGGCTGATTCACATTGTCTCAAGGGATAGAAGGGACTAGATGGGACTATCCCTTTAATGATCACTGTCCTGTCCATAATAGAAGATGATCAGAATGACGGAAAGGAGAATGTTCATTTATCATTAGAGGATAATTATCAATCTATCATACACAGTAGGCTCCGTAGAGCTGATAGTGCCGTAGACCCTCGTACAGCGGACGCCCGCACGCCCTCAGGGCTCTGCACACCGCACCCTCCATTACACAGTGTATACACAGTAGTGTCCAATATACACAGCACTGACACCGCCCGCTCCAGCCCCGACACATTCCAGGACCCCGCAATATGGAGGCGGCTTGTGATACATTGATATAACTCCATATAACGCCTATAAAAGGGATACATATTATTCTATATAGTGATATGGAGCATGCTGGTATAACCTGGGCATCTCCTGTATATAATCATATATGTAGAGCTGGTATAACCTGGACATCTCCTGTATATAGTTATATATGTACAGCTGGTAAAACCTGGGCATCTCCTGTATATAATTCTATATGTACAGCTGGTATAACCTGGGTATCTCCTGTATACAATTATATATGTACAGCTGGTATAACCTGGGTATCTCCTGTATATAATGATATATGTACAGCTGGTATAACCTGGGTATCTCCTGTATATAATTATATATGTACAGCTGGTATAACCTGGGCATCTCCTGTATTATATATGTACAGCTGGTATAACCTGGGTATCTCCTGTATATAATTATATATGTACAGCTGGTATAACCTGGGTATCTCCTGTATATAATTATATATGTACAGCTGGTATAACCTGGGTATCTCCTTTATATAATTATATACGTACAGCTGGTATAACCTGGGTATCTCCTGTATATAATTATATACGTACAGCTGGTATAACATGGGCATCTCCTGTATATAATTATATATGTACAGCTGGTATAACCTGGGCATCTCCTGTATATAATTATATATGTACAGCTGGTATAATCTGGGCATCTCCTGTATATAATTATATATGTACAGCTGGTATAACCTGGGCACCTCCTGTATATAATTATATATGTACAGATGATATAAAATGGGCATCTCCTGTATACAATGATATATGTACAGCTGGTATAACCTGGGTATCTCCTGTATATGATATAGTACCGCTGGTATAACCTGGGCATCTCCTGTACATAATTATATATGCACAACTGGTATAACCTGGGCATTTCCTGTATATAATTATATATGCACAGCTGGTATAATCTGGGCATCTCCTGTATATAATTATATATGTAGAGCTGGTATAACCTGGGCACCTCCTGTATATAATTATATATGTACAGATGGTATAAAATGGGCATCTCCTGTATACAATGATATATGTACAGCTGGTATAACCTGGGTATCTCCTGTATATGATATAGTACCGCTGGTATAACCTGGGTATCTCCTGTATATAATTATACATGTACAAACGGTATGAGTTGTATATAGAGGTATGTGTTTGGCTGGTATAACTTGGGAATAAGCGCAAGGAACAATATATACACTGTACAACCTGTTCTTTTGTACCCGCAGCTGTGTTTTTTCCATCCGCCCATCGTGTGCGTCGCTCTTCGGCTGAGTTCTTGGACCCCGTTTTTCAGATGTCGCTGCCGGAGGTGGAGCTGCTCTATGAGGTCAGTGGAAAATCTATAGAATCTTTCCAGGATGGGCCGATGGCAGGGAACGTTTTATTATAAGCATTGCTGGGGCAGCGTGGGCTGATCGGGCTCAGAGGACGACCTTCTCTGAGGTAGTACTATGTATATACTACATATATACATTATATATGTAGTACAGCGCCCACCAGGATGGTCACTCAGCTTTCCCAGACACCTGATGGGTAAATCTGTCTGTGTGGTGAGATGCAGCACGATGCATAAGTGGTCATATTTGACAAACCAGGCCAGGTAATGTGCCAGAAAATGAGAACAGTCCCGCCCATATGGATAAAAACCATCTTCACTGTTTTATTTGAGCAGGATTTTTAAAAATTAGAATACATGATCCATATAAAAAGTGTTTAATAAAAAATCAATACATTATCAACGTGTTTGGGACATGTACTTGTTACTTTTCTGTAGCCTGTACTGCGTTGTCTATTGCTGACTGCAGAATGAGTTAACTAAGATTATGTCAGTGATCTCATTCTGATGGGCTGACATGTGAGTTCGCAGCTCTTTATTCTATTTTTTTTTCTGAGCTCCTCTCCTCTGCTTTATGATCACAGACTATTAATATAACGTTACGATTAAGACCTGTGTGTCGAAAAGCATCAACGTTCATCTCCCTCTGCTATCATGAAATTTTAATGAATTTAAAATAAAAATCTGATATTTTATGAAGTCATCAGCTTTTGGTAAATTTTGAAGACGTGAATCACCAGAACCACTATCAGTACATGACTACATCTCCAAAACTGCCATCACTACATAAATACATCACCAGAACCACCATCAGTACAGGAATACATCACCAGAACTACCATCATTACAGGAATACATCGACAAGCTTAGTACAGCTGTAATGCTGGTGGGTGTGGATCCACTATGCCACGGGCCGGGCTTACCTTGGAAGGGGGTGACTGATAGTCTATTGGGTCTTCACTAGGACCTGTGATGGTAAGGGTAGGCTGGGTTGCTGTGGACCATACAGCAACCACAGTACTAATGAGACGTAGTCGAGATCACAAACATTCACCTCCAGGTGCCTTATAGGTGACATCTTCTCTAATTGGAGACGTTATCTTTCTTTTCTTCTCCATCTTGTCCAGATGTCGTGCTGATTTTTCATAATCAACAGCTCATCTCTACAGACTTCTTCAGTCTTCTGCAGCACATTCCGACACACTGCCCTTAAAAATACATGCCATTATAATGTCCCTGAATAGAATTATCTGCCCTACAGTACACTGTGCCCCCGAATAATGGTGCCTCACTCTGCTCCCTTCACAAATATGACCACCACACTGTCCTAATGTACATGGCCAACACACTGTCCTCTCCTATACAATATTACCTCCACACTGTCCGCCTTTATTATCTATAACAACCACTGTCCGCTCTTATTATCTATAACAACCACACTATCTCTATCTTAAGCGTCAACCACCTTGCTGCCCCCTTTCTATACTGGGCCCCTCTTCACACTGTCTTATTACAATGAGTCTCCCTTATACTGCCTTTTATACTGTGCACCCTCCTCAAACTCCCCCTCCCGCTCTGCATATTGTCCCTTCCTTGCTGTGCTTTCACGCTGTCCTCTCATATTGTTCCCTCTCTATACTGCTCCTCTAGACTAGCCAGTCTCTATACTGTGCCTCCTCACACTCGCCCCCATACTGTCCCCTTGCACTCCGCCATATTGTCACCTCTTTACTCCCCATACTTCCCATTACACTTCCCCCCATACTGGGTCCCCTTACACTGTTCACCCCGATACTGTCGCCTCACACTTCTCACCCCCATACTGTCCCCTTACACTCCACCATATTGTCACCTCACTCTTTACTCCCCATACTTCCTCTTACACTACTACCCCATACTGGGTCCCCTTACACTGTTCACCCCGATACTGTCACCTCACACTTCTCACCCCCATACTGTCCTGTTACACTTCCCCCTGCAATGCCCCTTCATACAATTCTCCCCCTTGTACTGTCCCATCACGCTTTTCTCCCCCGTACTGTCTCCTCACACTTTTCTCCTCCATATGAAAAACAGCAGAATCTCGCTCTCAGAGGGTGGCAAAAGGCTGCCACATTAGAAAGCCGAACGACATGCCCTGCCAGCTGCACTAAGAGCAAATGCCCCACCTGCCCACCTAGATACCCCCATTGCGATAGATATTGAGAGTTGAGTAACTAAATATGAGATAGATATAGAAAGGTAGACATATCGATATATCTTTAAAAAATAAAATTAACCCTATCCTTCTTCTTCTAGTTCCTGTCTACTGGAGTCCGCATTGACCAGGATGACCGTCTGACTCTCCGGGACCCAGAGTTGTCTTCTCTAAGGAAGGCCTCCACCTTTGACGTTGTGTGCAATGATGTAATTCCAAAGTCGATATCTGACATCCTCCGGTTGGGAGATAAATTATCGCATGTTCCTGGACCCCTAAAGGTTGATGACTTTGAGAGAACACTCCTGACCATGGCCTACGGGGCCCTGAAGACATCACAGACAGAAAACAGCCACCAGCAGAAATTCTGGATGCAAAGCCTAACCAAGCTCTTCGTAGCCCTGAGGAGAGACTTGATGTTTCCATACAATAGGGGGAGTCATCGCTGAGTTGGGTGGAGGTCTTCACCATCCCCCCCACAAAGCCCTGCATGTTATCATACGCCCAACAGTATATCAGAGAATGTTATTTATTGTACCTAATGCAATGTAGATAGATCCACAGACTGCAGAGAAGTGTCCGAAATGGTCCGTGGTCACATCGATCACTGACATGACAACCACCGAAACCAGAGGCATCTAAAGGGATTAAACGACCCTGTACAATTACAGCGCTGCATATGAAATGCCACCTGCTACCACTCTGGAAAGCCTGGGAACATCCCAAAATTTGGAAAAGAGACCCACCTCCAGAGCTGTATTCGCAGTTCTGCAGACTTCAGAAGAACATAGCTTGTTTTGGTGATTTTTATTCTGAAAAGTGTTATCTTTAGACCTGCTATTGTACATATCTGACTAGCTTACAAAAACAACTACCGGAGTAGTGAGCGCAGCTCTGGAGTATAATACGGGATGTAACTGAGGATCAGTATAGGATCAGTAATGTAATGTATCTACATAGTGACTGCACCAGCAGAATAGTGAGTGCAGCTCTGGAATATACAGTTGTGTTCAAAGTTTACATACCCCGGCAGAATTTTTGCTTTCTTGGCCTTTTTTTCAGTGAATATGAATGATGACACCAAAACATGGGCTGCATGGTCGAGTTGCCAGAAGAAAGTTATTACTGCACAAATGCCACAAAGTATCTCGCCTACAATACACAAAACAGCACAGAGACAAGCCTCAAAACTTCTGGAACAAAGGTAATTGGGAGTGATGAGACCAAAATTGAACTTTTTGGCCACAACCATAAACGTTACATTTGGAGAGAGGTCAACAAGGCCTATGATGAAAGGAACATCATTCCTACTGTAAAGCATGGAGGTGGATCGCTGATGTTTTGGGGATCTGTGAGCTACAAAGGCACAGGAATCTTGGTCAAAGATGAAAGAAAGATGAATGCAGCACGTTATTAGAAAATACTGGAGGCAAATTTGCACTCATCAGCCCATAAGCTGCTCATGGGACGTACTTGGACATTCCAACATGACAACGATCCAAAACACAAGGCCAAGTCGACCTGTCATTGGCTACAGCAGAACAAGGTGAAGGTTCTGGAGTGGCCATCTCAGTCTCCTGACCTCAATATCATTGAGCCACTCTGGGGAGATCTCAAGCGCACAGTTCATGCTAGACAGCCCCGGAATGTACAGGAACCGGAGGCTTTATGCCAAGAAGAGTGGGCAGGTTTACCATCTGAGAAAATAAAGAACCTCATCCACAACTACCACAGAAGACTTCAAGCTGTCATTGATGTTAGAGGGGGCAACACACGGTATTAGGAAATGGGGTATGTGAACTTATATCAGGGTCATTTGGATGTTTTGGGTCATTATGATTTAAAAAGAGAAAATACAATAAATGGCTTCACCCAAACACTGACCATGAGTGGAGAAAACGTTGTGGTGTTATCATTCATATTCTCTATAAAAAGGCCAAGAAAGCAAAAATTCTGCCGGGGTGTGTAAACTTTTGAGTACAACTGTAGGACATTCTCTTTTATTGGCATTTATCATCCACCATGCACAGTGTTTGTGTCGATGATGAATGTTTGGATTACGCCGTACGTTGTGGCTACTCGCAGACTCCATCACATGACACGAGATGCTCCTGGATAATATCCTATGATTTGCTTTCTTTAGTCTTGTTATTCGGTGTCGATTTATGGAAACATCAGTCTCTTAACTCCGTGTGCTCCTCGGTCCCACTATTGCAGCACAGACGTGTGGCCCCGGCCTCATTCTGCATTGTTTTATCCCTTTAATAAATTGTTATAGGTGTTTCCGCCATCTTTTCTTGTGATCACAGGTTTCCTTATCAGGTCGTCCAGGAGCAGGTGTATAGTGCAGAGCGTTCGCCATGTGGTGACTTATGGGCGGTGACATTGCAGTGTGACACTGTGTCACAGAGGCGTTTCGGGCTCATTTTATCCCATTACAGCAATGGCCGTTTATTTCCTTCTTCTCCCCAGTAATTGGACGATATTATAATAATAAGTAGGTAGAGCGCCTCCTGGTGGGTGCTGGCTTCAATCAGCCTAACTAGGCCTCATTGATCAAAACGTTTGTCCATAGCAACCAACCACGGGACAGCTTTCATTTTTTAAACGGCTCAGGTAAAATGAAACCTGAGCAGTGACTGGTTGCTATGGGAAATGAAAGTAAAATGAAACCTGCACTGGTTGCTATGGACAATGAAGACAGTTTTGATAAATCTGCCTCATTGCAGCCGAAAATCTAAAGTTGTGAACACCAACATCTTCTCTTGTAAATGATTAACCCCTTGCGGCCTATTGGATGCGGGTTTCGGCGCTATTTTCAGGCACATGACAGCTGTCAATTTCTGACGGCAGCATATAACATGGTCGCATCCGGAAGCGAGTCACTAACCCCGCATATCAGCGCCTGTCACATGATCACGGGCGGCGATGGGTTGGCATGACAACTGGGGGTCTGCAGAAGACCCCCGTGCTTGTCATTCCAGATCAGCTATGAGCGTCACCCCGCGGCCGCTATTCATAGCAGGTGAGCGTCTACTACACATAGGTTGTCCATTTTTGCTTTTTATTCTTATGTTTTCTTAGGTTATTACATTTTAGATTGTCTATTTCATGTCATTTTAGTTTATGTAAATTTCTACATTTTTTTTATTATAACTTTTTATCACTTAAAAGTTGTTTCATTTATTTATCCTTTTTTTTTTAGATTTTTCACTTTCTTATTTTTAAGGTTCTCCATTTTCTTTTAGTTTTTTTTTTTAGAATTTATTTTTTTACGTTGCCTATTTTATTTCATTTTGGTTTGTTTTTCCCCTTTTGTGTTTTTACATCTTTGATATATTTTTTGCTTTTTATTTCTGTAGGTTTATTATTTTTATGTTGTCCATTGCTTTAGTTTTTTTTCTGGTTGTTTTAGGTTGTAATTTTTAGGTTGTGCATTTCTTTTATTATTTTAGCTTTTTTTGCGCCCTCTTTATTTTTTTATTATGTTAGGTTTTTATGGTTTTGATTGTCAATTTTTATAGGCTTTCCCTTTCTATTTACTATAACTTGCACTTCTTATACACGGTTACAACTTAATATGCTGAAAAACTAAATTTCCAGATAGCCAAAGTCCATTCTATATAGTTTTTTTTATTTTTTTTTACTCTTGTTTGTAAATTTTTTTTTAGGTTTACTGTATTTGCTTATTTTTTCCAAATATTTGTGATTTTAGTTAATTTTTCTAGGGTTTTCTTTTATTATCATTTTTATTCTTTTTTATGATTGCCCATTTATTGCATTTTGTTTATTTCCACTTTACAGTTATTTACAGTTTTTTCTAATTATTTGTTGTAAATTGTCAAATTTTATAGACTTTTTTTGTTTTGTTTTTTTATTTTAGGTTGTCTATTTTTTTAATACCTTTTCCCTTTTTTTATTTTATTATAAAGTCTAAACTTATAAAAAAGTTGTAACGTAATATGCCTAATCAGCTGTGAAGCTGGAAAACTCAAAAGTCAAGATCGCCACGTTCCTTTCCATACATTAAGGGAGCAGTTAATTTAGGATTATCAGATTTTTTAAATTTTTTTTTGTTTTTTTAATCCCTAAGAATAGTAACCTTGACAATGTATTTAACGAAATGCTAACAAGTGCCACCTAAGTCATAGAGTTTGTGGGGGAGAAATGAGCAAAGGATTAATGGGCGTCACAGGATTTCTGGAAGAGGGAGACTTAGAAGAAAATCCATCAGCAAACCTTCATGAGTTTGGACAGACGCCTATTCAGCTACCTCCGGACCAGGATGGCAGGGGTGTGGACCCAATTAATGCGATCCAAGAACCTAGTCCTGGTCATCTCCATCCCCCTTCTACTGCTTCCCCTTCCCCTTCTGCACCCCAGCAGTGTAAGTATTATAGGACTTACTACCACTTTTTGCTACTGGATCATGACCTGCTCCCCCCAACCATGACAGCAATAAAGGGGCACATAATCAGGTGCGTCACCAAAATAAAGAAAGCGACATTAACATTAATAGTGACTGACAAGCACAATTATGGGGCTTTATGGATGACAATTTTATAAAGTCACTGTGTGTGAATACATGGCACCGCAATGGGGGCATTATAGGTGCAACTTTGGCTGTAATGTTCAGACTGACAGTTATTGGACAAGGTGTCTGACATTTTTCTTCACCATTATAGATGGCAATGTTATAAAGGCACTGTAATGGAGACGACATTTTTCTAGGGATACTTTGGTCAACACTGTTATGTGGGTATTATAGATGGTACCGCTATGGGGTTATTGTGGATGGTACTTTTAGGAAGGTATTATATTATGTCACTGGTATAACAGAATTGAACGTGGCACTATTATGATGGGGTTGTGGATGACACTTTTAGAAGGTATTAGGGATGAAACAGTTATGATGGTAATGTGGATGGCACTATTATGAGGGTATTAAAGATGGCACTGTTATGAAGGTATTATAAATGGCACTATTAGGAGGATATTATGCATGGTACTTTTATAAGAATGTTGTGGATGGCTCTGTTTCAATATTTTTTTTAATGGCACAGCTATGGGGACCCAGTGGATGGTACAGTTATGGGAACATTATGGACGACACTATAATCATTACATTCTTAATGGCACTGCAATGAGGACATTGTGGATGGCACTGCCATGGGGACATTGTAGTTGGCACTGTTATGGGGACATTGTAGATGGCACTGTTATGGGGACATTGTGGATGGCACTGTTATAGGGACACGGTGGATGGCACTGTTATAGGGACGTTGTGGATGGCACTGTTATGGGGACATTGTGGTTGACACTTTTATGGGGAAATTGTGGATGGTACTGTTATGAGGAGATTGTGGATGGCACAGTTATAGGGACGTTGTGGATGGCACTGTTATGCTGACATTGTGGTTGACACTGTTATGGGGACATTGTGCATGGCACTGTTATGGGGACATTGTGCATGGCACTGTTATGGGGACATTGTGGTTAGCACGGTTATGGGGACATTGTGGATGGCACTTTTATGGGGACATTGTGCATGGCACTGTTATGGGGACATTGAGCATGGCACTGTTATGGGGACATTGTGGATGGCCCTGTTATGGGGACATTGTGGATGGCCCTGTTATGGGGACATTGTGGATGGCACTGTTATGGGGACATTGTGGATGGCCCTGTCAGCAACTTTATTATTAGACACTGACCAGGCAATATTAAAGAGGTACTGTGTTGGGGACGATTTGTCTTTTACTCTTCTGGGGACACTGGATGACACTTCTTTACACGCTGTTGATGACATTGTAATGGTGATACTGTGGTTGCCATTATGATCAGCTCCATTTTGGGACACTATTTCTGGCACTGATGAAAGAAATGATATAAGATGATTATAGGGATAATGTGGCTGGTACTCTTCTGGGATCACTGGCTAGCAAAGATATAAAAGTAAAATAATGGGGACACTATGGCCGATACAACTATGGGAGTATAGTATATGGCACTGTCATAGGGACAATGTTGCTGGCTCTGTTATGGGGTATAGCGGATGGCACTATGATGGCCACATTGTGGGCAGCACTGTGATAGAGACCATGTGGATGGCACTGTTATAGTGATATTCTTGGACCATGTGATCAATTCTGTTATGGAACACTATAACTTGAATAGTAATAAAAAACACTGAGAGCAAAGTGGATGACACTACTATGTGGATACTGTGAATGACAATGTAATAGAAGCACTGTAATGGGGACATTGTGGGTAGAACTGTAATGGGGACATTGTGGATGGCACTGTAATGGGGCCTTATAAATGGCATTGTAGTGGGGAATTGTGAATGGCACTGTAATGGTCGTATTGTAGATGGCACAGAAATAGGGCATTGTGGATTGCACTGTAATGGGGCATTGTGGATACCACTGTAATGGGGCAATGTAAATGGCACTGTAATGGCGCATTGTGGATGGTACTGTAATGGGGCCTTGTAAATGGTATTGTAATGGGGCATTGTGAATGGCACCGTAATGGTCATATTGTAGATGGCACAGCAATAGGGCAATGTAAATGACACTAATGATTTAATTGCGGATGGCACTGTAATGGGGCAATGTAAATGGCACTGTAATGAGGCAATGTAAATGTCACTGTAATGGTTTCATTGTGGATGGCACTGTAATGGAGCATTGTGGATGGCACTGCTATAGGGCATTGTGGATGGCACTGTAATGGAGCATTGTGGATGGCACTGCTATAGGGCATTGTGGATAGCACTATAATGGAGCATTGTGGATGGCACTATAATGGAGCATTGTGGATGGCACTGTAATGGAGCATTGTGGATGGCACTGTAATGGAGCATTGTGATTGGCTCTGTAATGGAACATTGTGGACGGCACTGTAATGGAGCATTGGATGGCACTGTAATGGAGCATTGTGGATAGCACTGTAATGGAGCATTGTGGATAGCACTGTAATGGAGCATTGTGGATGGCACTGTAATGGAGCATTGTGATTGGAACTGTAATGGAGCATTGGATGGCACTGTAATGGAGCATTGGATGGCACTGTAATGGAGCATTGGATGGCACTGTAATGGAGCATTGTGATTGGCACTGTAATGGAGCATTGGATGGCACTGTTAACGCTGTTTCCCTTTCGGCTGACCACACATGTCCTTCTATAATGACTCAATATTACAACTAGGTGAGAATTGGGTTATGTATCCTTGATATTACAGTTCGGAGGGGTGTCTGTCAGAGAGACAGAGGATGGGTACATGTGCCATAGGTAACACTTCTGATCTTCCGTCCATGGCTGCCCATACACCATTCATCATCACTAACGCCTTATATACGATGTCGTTAGAACCAGAAATGTATCAGTACTGAGTGATTTATATTATCACTATATAATTATATTATATTATGTACCCATAATTGTGTATTTTTGAGCCTCCAAAAAAGTTTTTTCTTCTTTTTCAGGAATCTTCCTGCGCCTATGTCCTCATAGTCACTGCCGTATATTGGGTGTCGGAGGCCGTTCCCCTTGGAGCTGCTGCCCTGGTTCCTGCATTCCTCTTCCCACTTTTTGGAGTCCTAAAATCTAGTGAGGTCAGATATATTCAGGCACTGATAAAGACAGGTCAAATCATATTTCATAGGTATATATATATATATATATATATATATATATATATATATATATATATATACACTGTATATATGTACAGTGGGGAAAATAAGTATTTGATCTGCTGCCTGCTTTGCAAATTTTCCCACCTACAAAGAATGGAGAGGTCTGTAATTTTTATCTTAGGTACACTTGACCTGTGAGAGACAGAATCTAAAAATAAAAAAAAGCAGAAAATCACATTGTAGGATTTTTACATAATTAATTTGCATTTTATTGCATGAAAAAAGTATTTGATAAAATAGAAAAACAGAACTTACTATTTGGTCCAGAAACCTTTATTTGCAATTACAGAGGTCAGACATTTCCTGTGGTTCCTGACCAGGTTCGCACACACTGCAGCAGGGATATTGGCCCCCTCCTCCATACAGATCTTCTCCAGATCTTTCAGGTTTCGTGGCTCTCACTGGGCAACATTGAGTTTTAGTTCCCGCCAAATATTTTCTATTGGGTTCAGGTCTGGAGGCCGGCTAGGCCACTCCAGGACCCTGAAATGCTTCTTATGGAGCCACTCCTAAGTTGCACTACTTGTGTGTTTCGGATCATAGTCATGCTGGAAGACCCAGCCACTACCCATCTTCAATACTATTACTGAGTGAAGGAGGTTGTTGGCCAATATCTCACAATACATGACCCGATCCATCCTCCCTTCAGTACAGTGCAGTTAACCTGTCCCCTTTGCAGAAAAGCACCCCCAAAATATGATGTTTCCCCCACCATGCTTCACGGTTGGGATGATGTTCTTGGGGTTGTACTCATCCTTCTTCTTCCTCCAAACACGGCGAGTGGAGTTGATACCAAAAAGTTCTATTTTGTCTCATATGACCACATGACCTTCTCCCATGCCTCCTCTGGATCAACCAGATGGTCATTGGTGAATTTCAAACGGGCCTGGACATGTGCTGGTGTGAACAGGAGGACCTTGTGTGCCCTGCAGGATTTTAATCCATGACGGAGTAGTGAGTTACTAACGGTAATGTTTGAGACTGTGGTGCTTACTCACTTCAGGTCCTTCATTGTAGTTCTGGGCTGATTCCTGACCTTTCTCAGAATCATCCTTACCCCACGAGGTGAGATCCTGCATGGAACCCCAGACCGAGGAAGACTGACAGTCATCTTGTGTTTCTTCCATCTTCTAATAATTGTGCCAACAGTTGTTGCCTTCTGACCAAGCTGCTGCCTATTGTCCTGTAGCCCATCCCAACCTTGTGAAGGTCTACAATTTTGTCCCTGGTGTTCTTAGACAGCTCTTTGGTCTCGGCCATGGTGGAGAGGTTGCAGTGTGATTGAGTGTGTGGACAGGTGTCATTTATATAGGTAACAAGGTCAAACAGGAGCTATTAAGTAATGAGTGCAGAGTAGGAGGCTTCTTACAGGTTGGTCAGTGATCAAATACTTATTTCATGTAATAAAATGCAAATTAATTATGAAAAAAATGTGATTTTCTGGAATTTATTTTTAGATTCTGTCTCCCACAGGTGAAGTGCACCTACGATAAAAATTACAGACCTCTCCATTCTTTGTAGGTGGGAAAATGTGCAAAATCGGCAGCGGATCAAATACTTATTTTCCTCACTATATATATACAGTGGGGCAAAAAAGTATTTAGTCAGTCAGCAATAGTGCAAGTTCCACCACTTAAAAAGATGAGAGGCGTCTGTAATTTACATCATAGGTAGACCTCAACTATGGGAGACAAACTGAGAAAAAAAAATCCAGAAAATCACATTGTCTGTTTTTTTAACATTTTATTTGCATATTATGGTGGAAAATAAGTATTTGGTCAGAAACAAAATTTCATCTCAATACTTTGTAATATATCCTTTGTTGGCAATGACAGAGGTCAAACGTTTTCTGTAAGTCTTCACAAGGTTGCCACACACTGTTGTTGGTATGTTGGCCCATTCCTCCATGCAGATCTCCTCTAGAGCAGTGATGTTTTTGGCTTTTCGCTTGGCAACATGGACTTTCAACTCCCTCCAAAGGTTTTCTATAGGGTTGAGATCTGGAGACTGGCTAGGCCACTCCAGGACCTTGAAATGCTTCTTACGAAGCCACTCCTTCGTTGCCCTGGCGGTGTGCTTTGGATCATTGTCATGTTGAAAGACCCAGCCACGTTTCATCTTCAATGCCCTTGCTGATGGAAGGAGGTTTGCACTCAAAATCTCACGATACATGGCCCCATTCATTCTTTCATGTACCCGGATCAGTCGTCCTGGCCCCTTTGCAGAGAAACAGCCCCAAAGCATGATGTTTCAACCACCATGCTTTACAGTAGGTATGGTGTTTGATGGATGCAACGCAGTATTCTTTTTCCTCCAAACACGACAAGTTGTGTTTCTACCAAACAGTTCCAGTTTGGTTTCATCAGACCATAGGACATTCTCCCAAAACTCCTCTGGATCATCCAAATGCTCTCTAGCAAACTTCAGACAAGCCCGGACATGTACTGGCTTAAGCAGTGGGACACGTCTGGCACTGCAGGATCTGAGTCCATGGTGGCGTAGTGTGTTACTTATGGTAGGCCTTGTTACATTGGTCCCAGCTCTCTGCAGTTCATTCACTAGGTCCCCCCGCGTGGTTCTGGGATTTTTGCTCACCGTTCTTGTGATCATTCTGACCCCACGGGGTGGGATTTTGCGTGGAGCCCCAGATCGAGGGAGATTATCAGTGGTCTTGTATGTCTTCCATTTTCTAATTATTGCTCCCACTGTTGATTTCTTCACTCCAAGCTGGTTGGCTATTGCAGATTCAGTCTTCCCAGCCTGGTGCAGGGCTACAATTTTGTTTCTGGTGTCCTTTGACAGCTCTTTGGTCTTCACCATAGTGGAGTTTGGAGTCAGACTGTTTGAGGGTGTGCACAGGTGTCTTTTTATACTGATAACAAGTTTAAACAGGTGCCATTACTACAGGTAATGAGTGGAGGAAAGAGGAGACTCTTAAAGAAGAAGTTACAGGTCTGTGAGAGCCAGAAATCTTGATTGTTTGTTTCTGACCAAATACTTATTTTCCACCATAATATGCAAATAAACTGTTAAAAAAACAGACAATGTGATTTTCTGGATTTTTTTTTCTCAGTTTGTCTCCCATAGTTGAGGTCTACCTATGATGTAAATTACAGACGCCTCTCATCTTTTTAAGTGGTGGAACTTGCACTATTGCTGACTGACCAAATACTTTTTTGCCCCACTGTATATCGCTACTATATAATTGTCTAAGGGTCACTTCCGTCTTTCTGTCACGGATATTCATTGGTCGCGGCCTCTGTCTGTCATGGAAATCCAAGTTGCTGATTGATCGTGGAAAAACAGCCACGACCAATCAGCGACGGGCACAGTCCGGAAGAAAATGGCTGCTCCTCCCTCCCTGCAGTCAGTGCTCGCCCCATACTCTCCTCCAGTCAGCCCTCACACAGGGTTAATGGCAGCGCTAATGGACCGCGTTATGCCGCGGTGTAACGCACTCCATTAACGCTGCTATTCACTCTGTGTGACCAACTTTTTTACTATTGAGGCTGTCTATGCAGCCTCAATAGTAAAAATATCTAATGTTAAAAATAATAAAAAAAATAAAAAATCATCATATACTCACATTCCGGCGCCTTTCCCGCTCCTCGCGACGCTCCGGTGACCGCTCCATGCAAGCGGCAGATTCCGGTGGCAAGGATGATGTGCAACAAGGACCTGTCATGACGTCACGGTCATGTGACCGCGACGTCATCACAGGTCCTGCGCCCATACCAACCCTGGGACCGGAAGCTGCCGCGTGCACCGCACACAGGGCCAGGACTTCAACGGAGGGTGAGTATATGTTTATTTTTTATTTAAGTCTGTATACTACATGGCTCTGTGCTGTATACTCCGTTGCTGTGCAATATACTACGTGGCTGGGCAATATACTACGTGGCTGGGCAATATACTACGTGGCTGGGCAATATACTACGTGACTGGGCAATATACTACGTGGCTGGGCCATATACTACGTGGCTGGGCAATATACTATGTGACTGGGCAATATACTACGTGACTGGGCAATATACTACGTGGCTGGGCAATATACTACGTCGCTGGGCAATATACTACGTGACTGGGCAATATACTACGTCGCTGGGCAATATACTACGTGGCTGGGCAATATACTACGTCGCTGGGCAATATACTACGTGGCTGGGCAATATACTACGTCGCTGGGTAATATACTACGTGGCTGGGCAATATACTACGTGGCTGGGCAATATACTACGTGACTGGGCAATATACTACGTCGCTGGGTAATATACTACGTCGCTGGGCAATATACTACGTGGCTGGGCAATATACTACGTGACTGGGCAATATACTACGTCGCTGGGTAATATACTATGTGGCTGGGCAATATACTACGTGGCTGGCAATATACTACGTGACTGGGCAATATACTACGTCGCTGGGCAATATACTACGTCGCTGGGCAATATACTACGTCGCTGGGTAATATACTACGTCGCTGGGCAATATACTACGTGACTGGGCAATATACTACGTCGCTGGGCAATATACTACGTGGCTGGGCAATATACTACGTGGCTGGGCAATATACTACGTCGCTGGGCAATATACTACGTCGCTGGGTAATATACTACGTCGCTGGGCAATATACTACGTCGCTGGGTAATATACTACGTGACTGGACAATATACTACGTCACTGGGCAATATACTACGTGACTGGACAATATACTACGTGACTGGGCAATATACTACGTGGCTGAGCAATATACTACGTGGCTGGGCAATATACTACGTGGCTGGGCAATATACTACGTGGCTGAGCAATATACTACGTGGCTGGGCAATATACTATGTGGCTGAGCAATATACTATGCGGCTGGGCAATATACTACGTGACTGGGCAATATACTACGTGACTGGGCAATATACTACGTGACTGGGCAATATACTACGTGACTGGGCAATATACTACGTAACTGGGCAATATACGTGGCTGGGCAATATACTACGTGGCTGGGCAATATACTACGTGACTGGGCAATATACTACGTGACTGGGCAATATACTACGTGACTGGGCAATATACTATGTGGACATGCATATTCTAGAATACCGGATGCGTTAGAGTCGGGCCACCATCTAGTGCATATATATATATGTATATATATGTATATATATATATGTATGTATATATATATATATATATATATATACACACACATATACATTAAGCAGCGGAATTACCCATGATGCTTTTCTGAGCATTGGGATATGATGGCGAGGACTGAGAATACGGATTTCTGGCAATGTTCCGTAGATCTGGCGACTTCCTTGCTACAGACAGATCTCGGCTCCGGCTCTTTGGCTTTGTTCCCTCCTGTTTCCAGCTCCACAGAGGAGATGATTAAATCCAGCTACCGATGTGTAACCTCCGCCTGGATTCCCAGTCTAAACAATGTCAGAAACCATAAAATTATATTACCCAGAATGACATGCAGATAAAGTATACAAATAAAGGGGGCAACTGGGGGTGACCCTGAAAATGTGAGCCTATAGATAGGGCTAGATAAAAGCAGGTAGAGACCCCTTGGCAAAAGAAGATCTCAGAATTATGGAGCCATATCGTTCCTATATACAAATGTGCTGCAATATAAATAAAACCGCCATATGATGCCAATATAATAATGAACACCCTTCGTTGTAGATGAAACATTGTTCAACAATATAGTGCTGCACAATGCCCAAATAATAATGAATGACATTCTTTGTAGGGATAATAGCATCCATAATACACAGATAGTACCGCCATAAAGTGCATAATGCAGCTATACACGGTCAATGATCTGCGAGCTGATGGCACAGGCATTGACAATAATCCCGCCCACAAGACACACTTTTGATTCATTGTCTGCTAATTTTGTTTAATTATTTTAGAAAAATAATGCCGCCATATAGCGTCAATGTAATAATGAACAGTTTTCAATCCAGGCATAATACCGCCCAGATAACAAAGTCAATGTAATAATTAATGAGATTCTAAGCAGAGTTAATACAGTTTGCAGCACAGTGTCATACAGTTCCCAAATAATACCGCCATGAAGTGCTTAATGCTGCTATATAATATCAATGCGGGCTGTGCCGGTAACTTTGGCATTCAGACTAACCCCAGTCCCAAACACACATACACTAATACACAAATATTTTCAATCAGTTTGCTGCATTATTATTATCTAATGATGTACAAATATTAGCGCCACATAGCATCAATGTAATAATGCTGAGATAATACTGCCCTTCAGTACTGAGATATATAAAATCAGTGTAATAATAAATGGCTGTCTGTGCAGAGATAATACCATGCCGTGCCATATAGTGCAGAAGTAATACTGTCAACGTAATAATAAACACATTTTAATGAAAAGATAATACCGCCTAACAATACACTGCATATAATGTCACTATAATAATGAAAGATGTTCAGTTCTGTGTTGAACCAATGACATCCATACGTAATTGCCATATAGTGCACAAGTTATGCTGCAATAAAGTGAATAATACTGCTATATACAGTCAATCAGCCATGTACCGATGATATAATCACTGAGACACCTCATCCACACGCACACATGTACAAATAATGCCGCCATTTGACATCCATGTAATAATGAATATAATGAATCCTATAAATAAAAATATAATACTGACCTACAATAAAATGCCATATAAAGCCAATGTCAAAATTACAGGCTATCTATGCAAATAATACCGTCCATAATACACAGCATTATACTGCTATACACTGCACAAATAATAGTGCCATATAGCATCAGTGTAATAATCAGCCTCTTATATCGCAAAGGTAAGACCAGGACTGTAAAGAGCCACTTATGTTTCCGAGGTAAGACCAGGACAATATCAGTGGCTCATTATTACACTGTTTCATTATGGCGCTATTATTTGTACAGTGTATAGCAGTATGATGTGCTTTATATAATGTCAATGTAATAATAAATGGCCTTTATTTTAGCAGCGTGTTTAAATTCTATTATTTGTCTTTTATTATTGTTTTCTCCGCATTAAGAGTGCCATATAGTGCACAAATAATAGTGCCGTAATGTGCATAGTACTGCTATATACGTCAATGAGGTGTGTGCTAGTCTGGATTTGATGGGGTGATACATTTTTGATGATTCCTAGTCCCCACAGCCATGATCAGCGACATTCTGTAACATTACAGGGAGAACATGCGGAATCTGGAAGAGAAGGCAGAGAATTAGTTTGCAGAACTTTTCCTTCCTCAGTGGGGCGGCAGACGGATCACAGAAAACAATGCAGCCTTTCAGCTCCAGGCCACGGGATTCCTGCCCACCTGAATAAGAAGTTTTTTATTAGAAATAGCTACCCATGTATTGTGGGGAGGGGGAGGCTGGTAATGAGGTCATCCCAGTGGGGCAAAGGTGGCACAGTTGGCACCAAGGTTACGAAGGTGCCCTGTAGGGCGGTATTCTCTACCCAAAGGTGTTCTACATCTGCTTTATGGTGTAATTATTCCATAATTGCATCATCATCCATGGAAAGTGAGAAAATAATTTTCTATGTAGGCGAATAAAAAGTCTAAAGTCCATATAGATCATATACAAAAACCGATAACAATAAAGCGTAAAGTCCAAAAATGGAACATATCAATTCAATAGCCCTGCCCTCCTTCATCATTACCATATGTGTCCTGCACTACCACTCTGTAACCCTACGTCCTGTGCGGCACTATTATTATTGAGATGTATAGCAGTATTATATGTGCACTATATGACACTATTAAGTTAAAAGTTCATTGGGTGTTTCCTGCTTGTGGAGCTGCGGGTTCAGAGCTCAGTGGGCATTTCCTACCTGTGGAGATTTTCTAATGGCAGATCTGAAAGTTTGGAGTTCAGTGGACATTTTCTACTTTTGCAGATGCAAGTTCAGAGCTCAGTTGGCGTTTCACTGGTTTGGAGCTACAGATTCAGAGCTCAGTGAGTGTTTCCTACTTGTGGAGCTGCAAGTTAAGAGTTTATTGGGTTTTTGCTACTCTTGGAGCTGCGAGTTTCTAATGGAGGATCTGAAAGTTTAGAGTTCAGTGGACGTTTTCTACTTTTGCAGCTGCAAGTTTAAGCTCAGTTGGCATTTCCTTGTTGTGGAGCTGCAAATTCAGAGCTCATTTAGTGTTTTCTACTTGTTGACCTGCAAGTTAAGAGCTCATTGGGTGTTTCCTACTTGTGGAGCTGGAAGTTCAGAACTCATTGGGGCATTTCCTACCTGTGAAAATTTTCTAACGGCGGATCTGAAAGTTTAAGAGTTCAGTGGACATTTTCTACTTCTGCAGCTGCAAGTTCAGAGCTCAGTTGGCGTTTCCGTGTTTTGGAGCTGCAGATTCAGAGCTCAGTGAGTGTTTCCTTCTTGTGAAGCTGCAAGTTAAGAGTTCATTGGGTGTTTCCTACTTGTAGAGCTGGAAGTTCAGAACGGATTGGGTGTTTCCTTCCTACATTTGGAGCTGAAAGTTCAGCGATCAGTGGACGCTTCATTCTTGTAGAGCCATAAGATCAGTGAGCTCAGTGGGCATTTCCTATTTCTGGAGCTGCAAGTTCAGAGGTTAGTGAGTGTTTCCTACTTGTGGAGCTGGAAGTTCTGAACTCATTGGGTGTTTCCTTCCTGCATTTGGAGCCGCAAGTTCAGAACTCAGTGGGGATTTCCTACCTCTGGAAATTTTCTAATGGTGGATCTGAAAGTTTAGAGCTCAGTGGCTGTTTTCTACTTCTGCAGCTGCAAGTTCAGAGCTCAGTTGGCGTTTCCTTGCAGTGGAGCTGAAAATTCAGAGTTCAGTGAGTGTTTCCTACTTGTGGAGCTGCAGGTTAAGAGTTCATTGGGTGTTTCCTACTTGTGGAGCTGGAAGTTCAGAACTCATTGGGTGTTTTCTTCCTACATTTGGCATTATATCTTGTTGTTACTTTGGCACTATATGGCACTGTTATATATTGACTATAGCCACTACATAGTATCCATGTGGAATTAACATATATCGCTGTTACTTTGCCACTGTATGGCACCATTATATGTTCACCGCTAACACTACTATGTGGGGCCTGTATCACTGTTATTTGAGCACAGTATGTCATTATTACGTTGGCACTGTCTGGCACTATGTGTTCACTGTAAGCTCTACTGTGTTTTGTCTGTATTGTGCTAATGTCTATCACTTTTACTTGGTCACTATGTATCATTTTTACTTTGGCACTCCATGGCACTATTATGTATTCACTATAGTCATCATTATCTTGGGTATTTTATGCTGTTACTTTGGCACTAGTATTTGTCCACGGTAAGCACTACCATGTAGTTTCTGTGTGATGTTAATATATATCATTGTATCTCATTTTTACTTTGGCACTGTATGGCACTGCTATGCGTTCACTACTATGTAAGGTATATATCAAATTAATATATACCTCTGTTCCTTTGGCATTATACACTGTGTATGTTTTTCTGATGGCACTATTATGTGTTCACTGTAAACACTACTATATGGGGTTGTGTATAGTGTTACCATATATCACTGTCCCTTTTGCACTATATGGCACTATTATGTGTTCACTGTAAACTACTATATAGGATATGTACAGTGTTACCATATATTACTGTCACATTTGCACTATATGGCACTATTATGTGTTCACTGTAAATACTACTGTATGGGTTTGTGTATAGTGTTGTCACTGTCCCTGTTTTACTATATGGCACTATTTAGTTTTCACTGTAAACACTACTATATAGGATATGTATAGTGTTACCATATATTACTGTCACATTTGCACTATATGGCACTATTATGTGTTCCAATAAACACTACTATATAGGGTATGCATATTGTTGCCGTATATCACTGTCCCTTTTGCACTATATGGCGTTGTTATCTGTTCACTGTAAGCAGTACTACACAGGGTCTGTGAGGTGGCATTATTTAGTGCCATTTTGACTTTTAAAATTTTTTTTTTTTTTAATGCCAGGATTGGTATATGTAAGCACTGCCCAAATCTGATATTCTGCACTATATGGCGGTATTATTTAACATTCTTAAGATATTTTCACGAAATATAATGGACGATACATGGGATAACGCAGAGAAATAGCTGAAACGGGGAAGAATTAACTACATTTTCCAGTTTCATTTACCTAAACCCTAATTTTTTTTCGATCTTCTGGATGGAAACAGTGAACGATTCTATTCACCGACAGGAAGCACAGATCTTAAAAATGGTGAAAAATTGGAACACAAAGTATTTTTAGACAGTTGTGTAACTAGGGGGAGGATTTGGAGGGTATAACTGTAGGAGTAGGCGATGGTGTCACCCAGGTGTAAAACTCGACAATGGGGCGGAGCCTGACAACTTCACCTGAGGAAAGAATATCGGTTGTCAGCGAAGAAAGTGCTGCTACTCCAGCTTAACCGATACATGAGGATTGTGTATTTTCGATGTAGTTACGTAACACCACTCCACCGCCAACTGACTAAATATGAGCAGATTGGAGTCTGAGGTGTTAAAGATGGCTGCGATCCATAGAAATGATCAGACTTGTACATTCCTCACTCTTATTTTCACATATGGTCCCACATTTTTTCTCTGACCTCCCATCGCCTTGGAAGCAAGTGAAATTTATTGTTCTCACTGATCACAAAATTCGGCTAAGATAATGGTTTTCTGATGGCTGAAGAATTCATGATCCACAAGAAATCGTGACTTCTCCGGCTATAAAGACTAATGCCACACAACACATGCGAATTTACCAGCAACTGGACTATCAAATCAATAAGCAACTAGTCACATCAGGTGGTACTAACTCCCAAAAGACTTATTTTTAAAGTCCCGGTTGTTAAAAAATATTGTAATACCCATATCGACCACCAGATGTCAGCACAAATAGACCAGGACTCTCTCGCCTTACAGCAGCTGCAAAGTGGATTGTTCCAGATCTATAATACTGGATTGCATAAAACAAAACAAGTGCTTTTCATCCGGATGTGTAAAATCGCTTTTTGTCATACCTTTGCAATAATTTTGAAACATCAATGTATTAAAAAAAGGGAATTATGGCAATTTTCTTTACAGGTGGCTGCAGAATATGTGAAGAACACAACACTTCTGCTCATGGGGGTCATCTGCTTGGCAGCTTCGGTGGAAAAATGGAATCTTCATAGGAGAATTGCTCTAAGAATGGTCATGGTGTCTGGAGCCAAACCGGGAATGTGAGTATGTGCAAAAAACTACTATAATTATGCTCCCTATGTACTAGAATATAACTACTATAATACTGCCCCTATGTACAAGAATATAACTACTATAATTATGCTCCCTATGTACTAGAATATAACTACTATAATACTGCCCCTATGTACAAGAATATAACTACTATAATACTGCACCTATGTACAAGAATATAACTACTATAATACTGCCCCTATGTACAAGAATATAACTACTATAATACTGCTCCCTATATACAGGAATATAACTACTATAATACTGCCCCTATGTACAAGAATATAACTACTATAATACTGCCCCTATGTACAAGAATATAACTACTATAATACTGCCCCCTATGTACAAGAATATAACTACTATAATACTGCCCCCTATGTACAAGAATATAACTACTATAATTATGCCCCCTATGTACTAGAATATAACTACTATAATACTGCCCCTATGTACAAGAATATAACTACTATAATTATGCTCCCTATGTACTAGAATATAACTACTATAATACTGTCCCTATGTACAAGAGTATATCTACTATAACACTGCTCCCTATGTACAAGATTATAACTACTATAATACTGCCCCTATGTACAAGAATATAACTACTATAATACTGCCCCATATACAAGAATATAACTACTATAATACTGTCCCTCATGTACAAAAATATAACTACTATAATACTGCTCCTATGTACAAGAATATAACTACTATAATACTGCCCCTATGTACAAGAATATAACTACAATAATACTGCTCCTATGTACAAGAATATAACTACTATAATACTGCCCCTATGTACAAGAATATAACTACTATAATACTGCTCCTATGTACAAGAATATAACTTCTATAATACTGCCCCATATACAAGAATATAACTACTATAATACTGCCCCTATGTACAAGAATATAACTACTATAATACTGCTCCTATGTACAAGAATATAACTACTATAATACTGCCCCTATGTACAAGAATATAACTACAATAATACTGCTCCTATGTACAAGAATATAACTACTATAATACTGCCCCTATGTACAAGAATATAACTACTATAATACTGCTCCTATGTACAAGAATATAACTTCTATAATACTGCCCCATATACAAGAATATAACTACTATAATACTGCCCCTATGTACAAGAATATAACTACTATAATACTGCTCCTATGTACAAGAATATAACTACTATAATACTGCCCCTATGTACAAGAATATAACTACTATAATACTGTTCCTATGTACAAAAATATAACTACTATAATACTGCTCCTATGTACAAGAATATAACTACTATAATACTGCTCCTATGTACAAGAATATAACTACTATAATACTGCCCCTATGTACAAGAATATAACTACTATAATACTGCCCCATATACAAGAATATAACTACTATAATACTGTCCCTTATGTACAAAAATATAACTACTATAATACTGCTCCTATGTACAAGAATATAACTACTATAATACTGCCCCTATGTACAAGAATATAACTACAATAATACTGCTCCTATGTACAAGAATATAACTACTATAATACTGCCCCTATGTACAAGAATATAACTACTATAATACTGCTCCTATGTACAAGAATATAACTACTATAATACTGCCCCTATGTACAAGAATATAACTACTATAATACTGCCCCTATGTACAAGAATATAACTACTATAATACTGCTCCTATGTACAAGAATATAACTACTATAATACTGCCCCTATGTACAAGAATATAACTACTATAATACTGCCCCTATGTACAAGAATATAACTACTATAATACTGCCCCTATGTACAAGAATATAACTACTATAATACTGCCCCATATACAAGAATATAACTACTATAATACTGTCCCCTATGTACAAGAATATAACTACTATAATACTGCTCCTATGTACAAGAATATAACTGCTATAATACTGCTCCCTATGTACAAGAATATAACTACTATAATACTGTTCCTATGTACATGAATATAACAACTATAATACTGCTCCTATGTACAAGAATATAACTACTATAATACTGCCCCTATGTACAAGAATATAACTACTATAATACTGCCCCAATGTATAAGACTATAACTACTATAATACTGTCCCTATGTACAGGAATATGACTACTATAATACTGCCCATATGTACAAGACTATAACTACTATAATACTGCTCCCTATGTACAAGACTATAAATACTATAATGCTGCTCTTTTGTACAAGAATATAACTACTATAATACTGCTCCTATGTACAAGAATATAACTACTATAATACTACCCCTATGTACAAGAATATAACTACTATAATACTCCCCCTATGTACAAGAATATAACTACTATAATACTGTCTCTATGTACAAGAATATAAATACTATAATACTGCTCCTATGTACAGTACAAGAATATAACTACTATAATACTGCTCCTATATACAAGAATATAACTACTATAATACTGCTCATATGTACAAGAATATAACTACTATAATACTGTCTCTATGTACAGGAATTTAACTACTATAATGCTGCTCTTTTGTACAAGAAAATAACTAATATACGGTAATACTGCCCCTATGTACAAGAATATAACTACTATAATACTGTACCCTATTTTTTGCAAAAAACGTATCAACCAAATACCCTGTTTTTTACATCTTTTACTAGCACTTGCGGATTACTGCAACATTTTTTCAAACTGAGTGTTTTTGGTTTTACTATTCTCTTTTGTGTCTTCAGGTTTCTTGGTGGTGTGTGAACATGATCATACAGACTTGTTCACTGTGCAAGTAGCCCATGTGTTCCTGTTTCCATAATTGTTCTCTTGTGTCTACAAGACTGGGGAGTTCCACCACTCCTCTTGGGCTATCTGCACAAAAGCTGTTCTACCCTGTATGCACACATGGATTTTTCCTCTCTGAACCCTGTTCACACAGGTTATATACAGATGATCAGGTTTTTAAATACATCAGATAGGGATTGCATACATTAGTTAGGACTGCTCTGATAAGGGTATACCGTGAAGATTGGTAGAGCAGCTTAGTATACATTTTTTGCAAAAAACGTATCAACCAAATACCCTGTTTTTTACATCTTTTACTAGCACTTGCGGATTACTGCAACATTTTTTCAAACTGAGTGTTTTTGGTTTTACTATTCTCTTTTGTGTCTTCAATACTGTACCCTATGTACAAGAATATAAATACTATAATACTGCTCCTATGTACAGTACAAGAATATAACTACTATAATACTGCTCCTATATACAAGAATATAACTACTATAATACTGCCCCATGTACAAGAATATAACTACTATAATACTGCTCCTATATACAAGAATATAACTACTATAATACTGCCCCATGTACAAGAATATAACTACTATAATACTGTCTCTATGTACAAGAATATAACTACTATAATACTGCTCCTATGTACAAGAATATAACTACTATAATACTGCTCCTATGTACAAGAATATAACTACTATAATACTGCTCCTATGTACAAGAATATAACTACTATAATACTGCTCCTATGTACAGTTATATAACTACTATAATACTGCTCCTATGTACAAGAATATAACTAATATAATACTGCCCCCTATGTACAAGAATATAACTAATATAATACTGCCCCTATGTACAGGAATATGAAACAATGTTGTAGTTTTGGTGAATTTTGGATGGATAAGAAATGTATTTGTGACTTTTGTTTTTTTTCCAGGCTGTTAATGTGCTTTATGTGCTGCACTGCTCTGCTGTCCATGTGGCTTTCTAATACGTCATCCACTGCTATGGTGATGCCCATTGTTGATGCAGTTCTGCAGCAGCTGACAAGTGCTGATGAGGAGCATGAAGGAACTGTAGTCAGTGGCTCTACTGCATCAGATAATACACAACAGAAAGGTCACTGTCACCTACATATATATAAATCTTTAACGTTTTAGTATCTTACACCTCAGAAATTCCTTTAACCCCTCCACTATAGTAGAGCACCCTATACATTAAGTTGTTAACTTCTAACCGATCCTTGATATTGCCAAGTTGCCCCTCTATAACAACACTCATAAAAGCCCCCAGAGGTCTCCAAGATCTCCACTGATGATAGAACATTAATGTAACATCTGTAAGTTTCTCTTCATATATATATATAGACCTTATAAAAAATGATCCAAATAATTTTTGGATTTTGCAGGTGGGAAGGAGAAGCAGAACCAACCTTCAATTGAACTCATATTCATCAATGAGGAGTAAGTAAAACTCAACAGATGAATCACAATAAATGTAGAAAATATATGAGCACTTTCATACAACAAAATTATTTTTTGTTTTGTTACTATGTATCTTTAACAGTTCATTTTTGTAGGGCTGCACGTTCCAACCTTAGTGGGCATTTCCTACTGACCGGGCTGCAAGTTTAGTGTTCAGTGGGCATTTTCTACTTGTGGAACTGCAAGTTCAGAGCTCAGTTGGTGTTTCCTCGTTTTGGAGAAGAAAGTTCGGCGCTCAGTGAGCGTTTCCTACTTGTTGGGTTGCAAGTTAAAAGTTCATTAAGTGTTTCCTACTTGTGGAGCTGCAAGTTCAGAGTTCAGTGGGCATTTTTTAACAGTGAAGATACACGTTCCAAACTGAATGGGAATTTCCTAATGGTGGATCTAAAAGTTTAGTACCCGGTTGGTGTTCTCTACTTCTGCAGCTGCAAGTTCAGAGCTCAGTTGGCGTTTTATTGTGGTGGAGTTGAAAATTCAGGGCTCAGTGAGTGTTTCCTACTTGCGGAGATACAAGTTAAGAGTTCATTGGGCGTTTCCTACTTGCGGAGATACAAGTTAACAGTTCATTGGGCGTTTCCTACTTGCTGAGATACAAGTTAAGAGTTCATTGGGCGTTTCCTACTTGCTGAGATACAAGTTAAGAGTTCATTGGGCGTTTCCTACTTGCTGAGATACAAGTTAAGAGTTCATTGGGCGTTTCCTACTTGCTGAGATACAAGTTAAGAGTTCATTGGGCGTTTCCAACTTGCTGAGATACAATTTAAGAGTTCATTGGGCGTTTCCTACTTGCTGAGATACAAGTTAAGAGTTCATTGGGCGTTTCCTACTTGCTGAGATACAAGTTAAGAGTTCATTGGGCGTTTCCAACTTGCTGAGATACAATTTAAGAGTTCATTGGGCGTTTCCTACTTGCTGAGATACAAGTTAAGAGTTCATTGGGCGTTTCCTACTTGCGGAGATACAAGTTAACAGTTCATTGGGCGTTTCCTACTTGTGGTGCTGGAAGTTCAGAGCTCAGTGACGTTTACTATTTGTGGAGCTGCAAATTTTGAACTCAGTGGGCATTTCATACTTGTGGAGCCACAAGTTCAGAACTCATTGGGTCTTCGCTACATATGGAGCAGAAAGTTGAGAGATCAGTGGACACTTCCTACTTGTAGAGCCACAAGTTCAGAGCTCAGTTGCCATTTCTTACTCTTGAAGGTATAGGTGGATGCTTCCTACTTGTAGAACCGCAAGTTTCAAACTTGGCGGGCATTTCCAGCTTGTGGAATTAGTAAAATAACTTGAGCAAATAGTGTCTTATCTCACAAATTATAGAGGATTTACCTGTAAAATTACCTGCACACCTGATGTAGAATATTCAAAAGCATATATTGCCGGCTGCCGCAGATCCACCGGTCGGCGTGCGACTGTAGTTAAATCGCTTAAAAGGAGGATTTGTGGATTTTGATCCACGCTACCGGCACATCCAAAAACAGACCAATTGTATAGTTGAACAGTGGTTTATTCTACGCGTTTCGGACTATACATGACTCCTTCTTCAGGACATACCACAAGGCAAAAATCTTAATTAAATCCATATAATTACTTATATTTCAGGTGAATTGATTAACTACTTCACATATACTTTTTTTTATCCTAGGGCAACAGCCAAGGATCTCAGCAAACTTATACAAAGCAAGGTAAACTTACTGCTATACAATATCAGCATGAAGAGGGTGGATGCAGAGGATGTCACAGCTCTGACAGATCTTCATATATTTCTTTCCTTTCTACCATCAGAATCTGAATGGCGTTCATATGATTGCCAACCCAATGAGAATAGTGAAGACCCCAACTAATGGGCAGTCACTTCCTCAGGTAGAGCAGTGCAGTCTCCTAATGGCGGCACACAGAGACCCCCACAGCGTACCGCACAAGAAATGGAATCCAAGTATAATTTTCATTTTCCTTCATAGACCCAAATTCTAGTTCTTCCATCCACTGAGTCCAAGGACCCAAAGACACAAGGAAAATATAGATCTAAACATGACCATATGATCTGCAAGTGCCTGTCACTAAGCATCTCCTATGCAGCGACCATCGGTGGGCTCACAACCATTATTGGGACCTCCACCAGCCTCATTTTTCTAGAGCACTTTAAGAAGTAAGAACTGGAGCTGTTTCCCCTATTATATCAATGTGCAAGTATAGAACTATTATAATATTGCCAAATGCGTAGAAGGATATAACTACTATAATACCGCCCCTATGTACAAGAATATAACTACTATAATATTGTCACCTATGTACATGAATATAGCTACTATAATACTGCTCCTATGTACAAGAATATAACTACTATAATACTGCTCCTATGTACAAGAATATAACTACTATAATACTGCTCCTATGTACAAGAATATAACTACTATAATACTGCTCCTATGTACAAGAATATAACTACTATAATACTGCTCCTATGTACAAGAATATAACTACTATAATACTGCTCCTATGTACAAGAATATAACTACTATAATACTGCTCCTATGTACAAGAATATAACTACTATAATACTGTCCCTATGTACAAGAATATAACTACTATAATATTGTCCCCTATGTACATGAATATAGCTACTATAATACTGCTCCTATGTACAAGAATATAACTACTATAATACTGCTCCCTATGTACAAGAATATAACTACTATAATACTGCTCCTATATACAAGAATATAACTACTATAATACTGCCCCTATGTACAAGAATATAACAACTATAATACTCTCCCCTATGTACAAGTATATAACTACTATAATATTGTCCCCTATGTACAAGAATATAACTACTATAATACTGTCCCTATGTACAAGAATATAACTACTGTAATACTGCCCCTCTGTACAAGAATATAACTACTATAATACTGCCCCTATGTACAAGAATATAACTACTATAATACTGCTCCTATGTACAAGAATATAACTACTATAATACTGCCCCTATGTACAAGAATATAACTACTATAATACTCTCCCCTATGTACAAGTATATAACTACTATAATATTGTCCCCTATGTACAAGAATATAACTACTATAATACTGTCCCTATGTACAAGAATATAACTACTGTAATACTGCCCCTCTGTACAAGAACATAACTACTATAATACTGCTCCTATGTACAAGAATATAACTACTATAATACTGCTCCTATGTACAAGAATATAACTACTATAATACTGCCACTATGTACAAGAATATAACTACTATAATACTGCCCCTATGTACAAGAATATAACTACTATAATACTGCTCCTATGTACAAGAATATATCTACTATAATACTGCCCCTATATACAAGAATACAACTACTATAATACTGCTCCTATGTACAAGAATGTAACTACTATAATACTGCCCCTATGTACAAGAATATAACTACTATAATAATGCCCCTATGTACAAGAATATAACTACCATAATACTGCCTCTATGTACAAGAATATATCTACTATAATACTGCCCCTATGTACAAGAATATAACTACTATAATACTGCTCCTATGTACAAGAATGTAACTACTATAATACTGCCCCTATGTACAAGAATATAACTACTATAATAATGCCTCTATGTACAAGAATATATCTACTATAATACTGCCCCTATATACAAGAATATATCTACTATAATATTGTCCCCTATGTACATGAATATAGCTACTATAATACTGCTCCTATGTACAAGAATATAACTACTATAATACTGCTCCCTATGTACAAGAATATAACTACTATAATACTGCCCCTATGTACAAGAATATAACTACTATAATACTGCCCCTATGTACAAGAATATAACAACTATAATACTCTCCCCTATGTACAAGTATATAACTACTATAATATTGTCCCCTATGTACAAGAATATAACTACTATAATACTGTCCCTATGTACAAGAATATAACTACTATAATACTGCTCCTATGTACAAGAATATAAGTACTATAATACTGCCCCTATGTACAAGAATATAACTACTATAATACTGTCCCTATATACAAGAATATAACTACTATAATACTGCTCCTATGTACAAGAATATAACTACTATAATACTGCCCCCTCTATACAAGAATATAAATATTATAATACTGCTCCTGTGTACAAGAATAAAACTATAAAACTACTATAATACTGCCCCTATATACAAGAATATATCTACTATAATACTGCCCCTATGTACAAGAATATAACTACTATAATACTGTCCCCTATGTACAAGAATATAACTACTATAATACTGCCCCTATGTACAAGAATATAACTACTATAATACTGCCCCCTCAATACAAGAATATAAATATTATAATACTGCTCCTGTGTACAAGAATAAAACTATAAAACTACTATAATACTGCCCCTATGTACAAGAATATAACTACTATAATACTGCCACTATGTACAAGAATATAACTACTATAATACTGCCCCTATGTACAAGAATATAACTACTATAATACTGCCCCTATGTACAAAAATATAACTATTAGAATACTGCTCCTGTGTACAAGAATAAAACTATAAAACTACTATAATACTGCCCCTATGTACAAAAATATAACAACTATAATACTGCCTCTATGTACAAGAATATAACTATTATAATACTGCTCCTGTGTACAAGAATAAAACTATAAAACTACTATAATACTGCCCCTATGTACAAGAATATAACTGCTATAATACTGCCCCTATGTGCAAGAATATAACTGCTATAATACTGCCCCTATGTACAAGAATATAACTACTATAATGCTGCCCCCAGGCACAAGAACATGGAACTGAATGTATATATATATTTTTTTACATTGTAGTCGGTACCCGGACGCTGAGGTTGTGAACTTTGGTACCTGGTTTGTGTTTAGTTTGCCCATTACAGTCATCGTCCTATTTCTGACCTGGGTCTGGTTGCATTGGTTATTTCTTGGCTGCAAGTAAGTGACACTCAGGACAATATTTGACCCATTTTTACTTCCATTGCCATTTATGATTTGGACTTTATTAAATCTTTAGTTTTAGGGAAACCTGTTCCCTCAGTAAGAATAAGAAGACCAAACAGGAGGAGTTGTCAGAGCGACGCATCCAGGAGGAATACGAGCAGTTGGGGAAAATGAGGTACAAGATTCGCTAAACACGTCATCAAAAGTCACTGATTCTAATTGTGCAGTTTTGACTGACACTAAACATATAATACTATTTGTCTCGTGAATTAGAGATCTTCATTACCAAACACAATCAGAGAAGGGGGAGCATGACTACCAGAGCTATAAGGTTACTAAGTGTAGATGCAGTCAGTGCTGTAAGATTACTTAGTGTAGTTGCAGTCAGTGCTATAAGATTACTTAGTGTAGTTGCAGTCAGTGCTATAAGATTACTTAGTGTAGTTGCAGTCAGTGCTGTAAGGTTACTATGTATAGTTGCAGTCAGTGCTGTAAGGTTACTATGTATAGTTGCAGTCAGTGCTGTAAGATTACTTAGTGTAGTTGCAGTCAGTGCTGTAAGATTACTTAGTGTAGTTGCAGTCAGTGCTGTAAGATTACTTAGTGTAGTTGCAGTCAGTGCTGTAAGATTACTTAGTGTAGTTGCAGTCAGTGCTTTAAGATTACTTAGTGTAGTTGCAGTCAGTGCTGTAAGGTTACTTAGTGTAGTTGCAGTCAGTGCTGTAAGATTACTTAGTGTAGTTGCAGTCAGTGCTGTAAGATTACTTAGTGTAGTTGCAGTCAGTGCTGTAAGATTACTTAGTGTAGTTGCAGTCAGTGCTGTAAGGTTACTTAGTGTAGTTGCAGTCAGTGCTGTAAGATTACTTAGTGTAGTTGCAGTCAGTGCTTTAAGATTACTTAGTGTAGTTGCAGTCAGTGCTGTAAGATTACTTAGTGTAGTTGCAGTCAGTGCTGTAAGGTTACTTAGTGTAGTTGCAGTCAGTGCTGTAAGGTTACTTAGTGTAGTTGCAGTCAGTGCTATAAGATTACTTAGTGTAGTTGCAGTCAGTGCTGTAAGATTACTTAGTGTAGTTGCAGTCAGTGCTGTAAGATTACTTAGTGTAGTTGCAGTCAGTGCTGTAAGATTACTTAGTGTAGTTGCAGTCAGTGCTGTAAGATTACTTAGCGAGTTGCAGTCAGTGCTGTAAGATTACTTAGCGTAGTTGCAGTCAGTGCTATAAGATTACTTAGTGTAGTTGCAGTCAGTGCTATAAGATTACTTAGTGTAGTTGCAGTCAGTGCTCTAAGATTACTTAGTGTAGTTGTAGTCAGTGCTGTAAGATTACTTAGTGTAGTTGCAGTCAGTGCTGTAAGGTTATTATGTGTAGTTGTGGTCAGTGTTGTAAGATTACTACGTGTAGTTGCAGTGTTATAAGGTTACTTTGTTTAGTTGCAGCCAGAACTGTAAGGGTAGTCACTGTCAGTGCTGCAAAATTACAAAGTGTAGTTGTAGCCAGTGCTGTAATGTCACTATGTGTAGTTGCAGCCAGTACTGTAAGGTTACTATGTGTAGCTGTTGTTAGTGTTATAAGATTACAAAGTAAACCCTACATAGAAAAAATTGCATGAACGGGATCAAAATCTAACAAAATAATTTTTATTGAACAAACCACATATAAAATTAACAAAATGTGCAGCATATTTACCTCAGACCTGCGGCGCCCTGGAAGAAGGCACGCACGCCGAAACGCGCGTAGGGGTGGTGGCGCCGCAGGTCTGAGGTAAATATGCTGCACATTTTGTTTTAATCTCCCTAATATCTGTTTTGGTGGTGCTGCTGGATGCTCTTTACCAGCTTAGTGGATTTAGTTCTATTATATAGGAACTCACTATGCACACGTGCTGTTATTTATTAGGGATATTTGTACTACTATATGCATGTTTGTAGCCTCATTGTAGTTGTCACTCATCAGAGTATCCCATAGATTGGTTGTAATTAATTTTATATGTGGTTTGTTCAATAAAAATTATTTTGTTAGATTTTCATCTCGTTCGTGCAATTTTTTCTATGTAGGGTTTATTTGATATTGTTGCATGGGATTTTTGTTGTACATGTATCCCCTGTATAGGCACAGGTGTTGACTGTGACATACTGTGTATTGTATATCAACTTCGGTTTAAAGATTACAAAGTGTAGTTGTGGTCAGTGCTGTAAGGTTACTAAATGTAGTTGCGGTCAATTATGAAAAGTTAATGTGTAGTTGTCAGTGCTATAAGATTACTTAGTGAAATTGTAATCAGTGCTGCAAGGTTACTATTTATATTTGCAGCCAGTGTTATAAGGTTACTATGTGTCATTGCAGTCACCGCTGTAAGGTTACTAAGTGTAGTTGCAGTGAGTCTTGTAAGGTTACTATGTGTAGTTGCTGTCAGTATTATAAGATTACTAAGTGTTGCAGTCAGAGCTGTAAGGTGATTATGTGTAATTGCACTCAGAGCTGTAAGGTTACTAAGTATACAGTAGTTGCAGCCAGTGCTGTAAGGATAATAAGTGAAGGTGCAGTCAGTGCTGTAGGTTTACTGTGCCCAGCTGCAGTCAGAGCTGTAATATTATTAGGTATAGTCGCAGCCAGTGCTATAAGATTACTAAGTATAGTTTCAGTCAGTGCTATGAGGTTATTATGTGTATTTGCAGTCAGTACTGTAATATTACTAAGTGTAGTTGCAGCCCGTGCTGTATGGTTAATAAGCCAAGGTGCAGTCAGTGCTGTAAGGTTACTATGTCCGGTTACAGTCAGTGCTGTAAGGTTACTATGTCCGGTTGCAGTCAGTGCTGTAAGGTTACTATGTCCGGTTGCAGTCAGTGCTGTAAGGTTACTATGTCCGGTTGCAGTCAGTGCTGTAAGGTTACTATGTCCGGTTGCAGTCAGTGCTGTAAGGTTACTATGTCCGGTTGCAGTCAGTGCTGTAAGGTTACTATGTCCGGTTGCAGTCAGTGCTGTAAGGTTACCATGTTCGGTTGCAGTCAGTGCTGTAAGGTTACTATGTCCAGATGCAGTTAGTGTATATGTATTATATTTGACTGTAATCAGTGCTATTTAGGTCTAATATTTTAGTGACCACAGAAGCAAAAGATTCAGTCATGAATTTATCACGTATTTCAGCATTTGTATTTCCTTTTGTAGTTACCCAGAAAAGGTCACGGTCTTCTTCTTTGTACTGATGACCCTGCTGTGGTTTACACGGGAACCTGGGTTTGTTCCTGGTTGGGAATCGCTATTTGAAAAGTAAGTTATTAAATCTTGAGAATTCAGTCTATTGTTTCCTTTTATCTGCTATTCCGGCCTGACTGTATTCTTCTTCGATAATCTTCCTGACTGTAGAGGTAAGGTGTATGCTGTAAGGAGCTCATACCATTCAGCTCCCTTAGGCTGCTGCCTCGCTTGCCTATCCCACCATCTGCTTTTGTTTCAGGAATGGTTTTAGGACGGACGCTACGGTCTCGGTGTTCCTCGGATTCCTTTTGTTCCTGATTCCATCTAAGAAACCTCAATTTTTCTGCACTGGAAAAAGGGAGTCAGGTGAGAATTCTCAGAGGAAGGATAAAGTCCGGCACTGATCATGAGGGCAATGTGTGAGTTTCTGTGTGATGCCTTCTGTGCTCCTGGGACTCTGATACTTCTTTGGGTGAATGGTTACACTCTCCTGATGTGATTTTTGTCCCTAGGACGGGGTGAGAACAAAGAAGACGGGCCGCACCTGGGAGGACCCATGCTGACCTGGCACGAATTCCAGAAGCACATGCCCTGGGAGATCGTGGTGCTGGTTGGAGGCGGCTACGCCCTGGCTGCTGGGTGTAAAGTAAGATTTCTCAGAATAAGGAGGGACAGCAGCTGGTAATGACGGCATGACCAGGAAGAGTTGTCATAGGGTCAGAAGCACCCTTCTGTCATTGGTGCTATTGAAATCCTATTCCAAGTCATGTGAATGGTGCCTATAACCGGTGGGCTATGATTAACAGCTGGCAGGGCCAGGTTTATAGAAAATGAGTAATTAAATAAGGCACACAACCACCCCACTCATCATTTCTACTTGCTCTCAGAATTTAATATCCCTGGTGGTCAAGAGGTAGTGAATTGATTTATTGTAAAGTCACTGGTACTTTGTAGTAGTAAAATGGTTTATTTTAAAATCCCTGGTGGTCTAGAGGTGGTGGATTTTTTTTTTAAATCCCTGGTGGCCTAGGGGGTAGTGAAATAGCACTTTATAAACCCCTGGAACCCAAGGTTAGTCAAATGGTTCTTTGTAAAAAATCCCTGGTGGTCTACGGGGTAGTAAAATGGTTCACTGTAAAAATTCCTGGTGGTTTAAGAGTAGTGACATGGTTTTTCGTAAAATCCATGGTGGTCTAAGGGTAGATAAATGGTTCTTTGTAAAATTCCTGGTAGTAAAATGGTTCATCGTAAAATCCCTAGTGATCTTGGGGTAGTGAACTAGTTCTTTGTAAAGTTCCTGGTGGTCTAGGGGAATTTAAATGCTTTATTGTAAAAGACCTGATGTTCTAGGGCTGATGAAATGACTCCCTGTAAAATCACTGGTGGTCTACAAGTAGTAAAATGGTTTATTGTATAATCCCTGGTGGTCTAGGGGGTAGTGAAATGGTTTATTGTAAAAATCACTGCTAGTCTAGAGTGAATTGGATTATTGTGAAATTCCAAGTGGACAATGAGTAGTGACTTGATTCACCGTAAAACCCATGGTGGCCTTGAGGTAGTGAAATGGTTCGTAGTAAAATCCCTGGTGGTCTAGGGGGAAGTGAAAAAAGTTTATTGTAAACTTCTATGTCTCTAAGGGTTGTGAAATGATTTATTGTGAAATGCCATGTGGACTATGAATAGTAAAATGGCTAATTGTAAAATCCCTGGCGCCTAGTAGTGAAATGGTTAATCGCAAGATCCCTGGTAGTCTAGAGGTAGTGAAAAGATATATTGTAAATTCTCTGATGCTTAGGGGCAGGAAAATCAGTCTTTGCAAAATACCTGGTGGTCCAAGGCATGTGGATTGTTGTAAAACACCTGGTGGTCTAGGGGTAGTAAAATAGGTCATGGTAATATTCCTGGTGGTCTAGAGGTAGTGAAGGGGGTGTACTGCACAATTCCAGATGATATAGGGGTCCAAAAATTATTCATTGTAAAATCCCAGGAGGTAGCAAAATGGGTCATTTTAAATTCCCTGGTGGGCAAGTGTTTTTTTTTTTTTGTTGTTTCTCTGTCAGACCTCCGGCCTCTCCACTTGGATCGGCCATCAGATGGAGTGTCTGAGCAGCCTCCCGTCCTGGGCCGTCAGCCTCCTCGCTTGTGTCCTGGTGTCTGCGGTGACGGAGTTCGTCAGTAACCCGGCCACCATCACTATATTCCTGCCCATCCTGTGCAGCCTGGTAAGCAGTGACCCAATGGGGATCACGGGCAGAAAGCAGAGGATCCGCTCCCTACAGACGACTCCTGACTTTCTCTCCCCCAATCTTGCAGTCTGAAGCTCTTCACATTAACCCTTTATACACGCTGATTCCGGTCGCCATGTGCATCTCCTTCGCGGTGATGTTACCTGTCGGGAACCCGCCGAACGCCATCGTATATAACTACGGGCACTGCCAGATCAAAGATATGGTAAGAGATGGAAAAACGTCTGCACCCGGCTAACAGATCAATATCTCGGCTTGTTGTCACAGAATGGAAATATCCATCATAACCAGCTGCTGGACTCCTAAAAGGGGCAGAGATCCACCTAAAAAATTTAGATAAATAGTTGTTGGTAAATACCTGGTGGTCTAGAGGTAGTGAAATGGTTCATTGTAAAATCCCTGGTGGTCTAGAGGTAGTGAAATGGCTCACTGTAAATCACGGTTGGTTTAGAGGTAGTGAAATGGCTCACTGTAAAATCACGGTTGGTTTAGAGGTAGTGAAATGGTTAATTGTACAATCCCTGGTGGTCTAGAGGTAGTGAAATGGCTCACTGTAAAATCCCTGGTGGTTTAGAGGTAGTGAAATGGTTAATTGTACAATCCCTGGTGGTCTAGGGGTAGTCAAATGGTACATTGTAAAGTCCCTGGTGGTCTAGAGGTAGTGAAATGGCTCACTGTAAAATCCTTGGTGGTTTAGAGGTAGTGAAATGGTTAATTGTACAATCCCTGGTGGTCTAGGGGTAGTCAAATGGTACATTGTAAAGTCCCTGGTGGTCTAGAGGTAGTGAAATGGTTCATTGTAAAATCCCTGGTGGTCTAGGGGTAGCGAAATAGTTAATTGTATAATCCCTGGTGGTCTAGAGGTAGCGAAATGGTTCATTGTATAATCCCTGGTGGTCTAGAGGTAGTGAAATGGTTAATTGTACAATCCCTGGTGGTCTAGGGGTAGTGAAATAGTTAATTGTATAATCCCTGGTGGTCTAGAGGTAGTGAAATGGTTCATCCACCAAAAAAAAAAAAACACCAGCAGAGGTTGAAGGGAGATGCACAGTGCCACAGACTGAGCAGGAGAATATTGACTGCAGCTCCGGCTGTGACTAGAGCACAACATGTCATCAGTACTAATCATTTCCTTCTCCCCCCCCCCTAGGTGAAGGCCGGTCTGGGAGTGAACGTGATCGGTCTGGGCATCATCATGGTCGCCATTAACACGTGGGGCATCAGCCTCTTTCAGCTGAACACGTTTCCGGACTGGGCCGTGATCCAGAACAGCACTCAGCACCTGTGATCCGAGGGTTTGGGGGGGACTCTGAACTTTCGGAGGGGGGCAGGAACATGGCGGCAGGAGACCGAATTTTGCACCAAAGGACATAACCAGCGCTCAGTATTACTTCTCCGTGATGGATGTATTTAAAGGGGAAGCACCACTCTTTGGACAACCCCGCCTCGTAAGCCCCTGCGCGAGACCCTCTATACTTGGCATAGCATTATAGAGCCCCCCCCACACCTATGGAAACCCCTGATCAGAAACCAAAGCCTTCTCCACCTGTAAATACTCTCCATAACCCCCAGGATGAATATTTATTGCAGTGATTGGATGGCACAGACCCGGTCAATCATTGAGGGCAGCTTCCGCTTTGGCACCTTGTGAACCCAGCCATGCGTGCGTTGGTTAAAAGGGCGCTCTCACCTGGAACGCATGCGCATCTCTGTCCATTCATTTCTATGGGAGCTCTGACAAGTGCTAAGCAAGCAGGAACTTCTATGGAAGTTCCAAAAATTTGCAACGCTCATTCGCCCCATTGCTGCTTGCTTAAGAATTTTCTTTGTGGTCTTAAATTTGAACGCTGTACCTTGTATAGAAAATGATGGAGATGAGCATGCGCGCCCTCATCTCTATGCCTGCTCGCCTAGTAATTTTTGGACAACCTATAGAATTTAATGAAGAGATGAGCATGCGCGCCCTCCTCTCTATTTCTTCTTGCTTAGTAATTTTTAGACCGCCTATAGAATTTAATGAAGAGATGAGCATGCGCGCCCTCATCTTTATTCCTTCTTGCTTAGTAATTTTTAGACCGCCTATAGAATTTAAGGAAGAGATGAGCATGCGTGCCCTCCTCTCTATTCCTTCTTGCTTAGTAATTTTTAGACCGCCTATAGAATTGAATGAAGAGATAAGCATGCGCGCCTTCCTCTCTATTCCTTCTTGCCTACTAATTTTTAGACCGCCTATAGAATTTAATGAAGAGATGAGCATGCACACTCTCCTCTCTATTCCTTCTTTTGTAGTAATTTAAGACCGCCTATAGAATTGAATGAAGAGATAAGCATGCGCGCCCTCATCTCTATTCCTTCTTGCCTAGTAATTTTTGGACAACCTATAGAATTTAAGGAAGAGATGAGCATACACACCCTCCTCTCTATTCCTTCTTGCCTAGTAATTTTTAGACCGCCAATAGAATTTAAGGAAGAGAAGACCATACGCGCACTCCTCAGTATTTCTTTTTGCCTAGTAATTTTTAGACCGCCTATAGAATGAGATGAGCATACGCACCATCCTCTCTATTCCTTCTTGCCTAGTAATTTTTAGACCGCCTATAGTTTAAGAGAAGAGCATACGCGCCTTCCTCACCATTTTTTCTTGCCTAGTAATTTTTAGACCGCCTATAGAGTTTAGGCTTCTTTCACACTAGCGTCGGAATCTCCCCGTCGCAATACGTCGGGGAGAGATTCCGACGCTAGCGTTTGCTGCATTGCACAATGGAGGCAGCGGATGCATTTTTCCGGCGCATCCGCTGCCCCATTGTAAGGTGCGGGGAGGTGGGGGCGGAGTTCCAGCCGCGCATGCGTGGTCGGAAAAAGCGGTCCGTCGGGAGAAAAAAACGTTACATGTAGGGTTTTTTTCTCCCGACGGTCCGCCAAAGCACGACGCATTAGTCGCAAGACGGATGCGAAGTGTGCAAATCCGTCGTCAATAGAAGTGTATGGGGAAAAAACGCATCCTGCAAGCACTTTTGCAAGATGCGTTTTTTCTGCAAAACGACGCATTGTGACGGATTTAAAAAAACGCTAGTGTGAAAGTACCCTAAGAGATGAGCATGCGCGCCCTTCTCTCTAGTCCTACTCGCTTAGCAATTTTCTGAGATGCTATAAATGAAGAGATGTGCGCATGTGCAGCCACATGTCTGTTCCTGTTCGCTCTATCATTGTTAGAGCGACAATAAAAAGTAACGAGCTGTGCGTGCGTGACCCCTCATCTATCCCACTTGCTTAGCAATTATTCGCCTTCTCATAGAAATTACTCCCTGCCAGATTGCTTGACAATTTTTGGAGCCCTGATAGAAATGAATAGAGAGCGCAGCGCATGCGCGGCCACCTCTTCATTGTTGCTCACTTAGCAATTTTTAAATTTCCTATAGAAAGTAAAGGAAAGATGCGCATGCGCAGCAATTTTTGGAGCTTCAATAAAGAGAGCAATGCACGTGCGGCCACCTCTCTATTCCTGACCACGTCTGATGGCGACCTCTGGCAAACATATGGAAATAACTTATTTTTTGGCCCAGCTTTAACCTCCAATGACATTTCTGCTGGTTCCTAGTCTCTCTTTGGGGTCCTACACCTACTTTGTGAGTGTGTGAATGGGAGCTAATAGGAAACCAGCAGAAGTTTGAATGCAGCTCTGGGTGGGACTAGGAAGCCAGCAGAAGTTTGAATGCAGCTCTGGGTGGGACTAGGAAACCAGCAGAAGTTTGAATGCAGCTCTGGGTGGGACTAGGAAACCAGCAGAAGTTTGAATGCAGCTCTGGGTGGGACTGGGAAACCAGCAGAAGTTTGATTGCAGCTCTTGGTGGGACTAGGAAACCAGCAGAAGTTTGAATGCAGCTCTGGGTGGGACTAGGAAACCAGCTGAAGTTTGAAAGCAGCCCTGGGTGGGACTAGGAAACCAGCAGACGTTTGAATGCAGCTCTGGGTGGGACTAGGAAACCAGCAGAAGTTTGAATGCAGCTCTGGGTGGGACTGAGAAAAAAGCAGAAGTTTGAATGCAGCTCTGGGTGGGACTGAGAAAAAAGCAGAAGTTTGAATGCAGCTCTTTGTGGGACTAGGAAACCAGCAGAAGTTTGAATGCAGCTCTGGGTGGGACTAGGAAACCTGCAGAAGTTTGAATGCAGCTCTGAGTGGGACTAGGAAACCAGAAGAAGTTTGAATGCAGCTCTGGGTGGGACTAGGAAACCAGAAGAAGTTTGAATGCAGCTCTGGCTGGGACTAGGAATCCAGCAGAAGTTTGAATGAAGCTCTGGGTGTGATCAAGAAACCAGCAGAATTTTGAATGCAGCTCTGGGTGTGACTAGAGTATAAAAGATTATGCAAGTCCAGATAATCACTGCAACATTATTAATAGTTCTCAGTATTAAAAAGAATATATATATATTGTGTAAAATTTTGTAAAACTTCACATCACACGTTTGACTGTAATTAAATGTAAATTACGAGCCATCGGACTAGTTTTGTAAACTGACAAACTAAGAGCAGGTAAAGATTAGACGACCATATGGGACGTCCATTAGCTCAGCCCCGTTCACTTATATAGAGATGTAATACCAATAACAAACACATGGACAAGGGTGGCGCTGTTTTTGGAGAAATCAATGAATGCCGCTGGGCAATAGTGAGGAGCAGAAAAATGACCCCACAGCAATATTTAAAGTGTGATGCCATGACTCGAAAAACTGACCATGGGGGGCACGACTATCTTATGACTAGTCATAAGGTCAAAGGTTACGTCTAAGGACATCTCAGGTAAAGTTTGGGACAATTCCAAAAAGTTTTGAAAACTTTTTTTTTTTTTTTTAAGAATAGTGAATGTCAGACATATCGTCCCTGGGGGCCCCCGAGAGCCACATTACCAGCAGCCAAAATATTTCCATAGTAGAATAAACATTTTTATTAAATCCTTCAAAACCTAGAAGCGACAGTGACCGGATTAACCCCGTGGTGCAGTCTAGAGATTCTCCAGCCGTCCGGGAGAATGGAAACCATCAGGAGGAAGGAATCTTCCCACAGGTGACAGGTCCAGATGTCCGGAGCCTGGGGTCCAAGCTCAGTCCTCGTGGCTGGTGGTCCCCTCCAGCACACGTCTCCACTGCAGCGCATAGAGATATATATGTATACACCGCGGCTACTACACAGAGGAGGGCGGGCGTCACGGCGACCGGTTGTCACTCGCTCGGAGGTTTCTTTTTGGCTTCCAAATCCTTTTTGAAGTTTTCAACTTTTTTTCCGATATCGGGCACCTAGAGGAGGAGGAGGAGGATATAAGATGGGCTCATGCGAAAAGTGGATTAAAGGGGGGAGGGTATATGACGGACCGGACAAAAAAGAAAAAGGGCCAAGCGGAGTCTGGGTTATTTGGAGCAATGTGAACACGGTCTTAATCAGTTCCCCAAAAAAATTACTTTCCTCTTTTTGCAGTGTGCAGATGAGATTTGTTACCGTCTCATACACGTTGCTGTTGCGCATGTCAGGTCTTCCTCTTTGATGTGGGCTCTGGCACATGTGAGCTGATTTGAACAGCTGACATGTGCCTCTAACAGCCGCGGGTGGAGATGTGATCCACCCGTGGCTGTTAACATGTTAAATGCCACTGAATCTCTGACAGTGCCATATAACTCACGCTTACTGGAAGCGCGTCACCAATCACACCCATCGGTGACCCCATCACATGATCACGGGTCACCGATGGGTTGGCATGACAACCAGAGGTCTGGAGCAGACCCCTTTGGTTTTCACTGCAAGATTCCTTTGAGTGCTGCCCAGTGTTCGGCGCTCATAACAAGTGAGCATTTCTGCTACATACAGGCGATCTGATTGTCGCCTGTATGTAGAAGAGCCGATCAGAAAACTGCAGCTTCTAGTCTGCCATGGAGAATATTGAAGCATGTAAAAAGTAAAAAATAAATAAATAAATAAAAGTTGAAATCACCATATCCCCCCCCCCCCATTTCGCCCCATTAAAAAAAAAAGCAATTAAAAACAGAAAGAAAAAAAAAAAAAAAAGAATACACATATTTGGTATCACCGCATTCAGAATCGTCCGATCTATCAATATAACCCGATCGCTAAACGGCGTAACAAGTAAAAAATTCAAAACGCTAGGAATGTTTTTTTTTTTGGTTGCCGCTACTTGGTAATAAAATGCAATAATTAACAATCAAAATATCGTATCTACACTAAAATTGTATCATTAAAAACGTCAGCTCGGCACGCAAAAAATAAGCCCTCACCCGACCCGAGATCACGAGAAATGGAGACGCTACGGGGTATCGGAAAATGGCGCTTTTTTTTTTACCAATTTTGGAAATTTTTTTCACCACTTAAATAAAAAAGAACCTAGACATGTTTGGTGTCTATGAACTCGTAATGACCTGGAGAATCATAGCGGCAGGTCAGTTTTATCATTTCGTAAATATGGCAAAAAAAAATACAAAAAATAACAACTGGAATTGCACTTTTTTTTGTAATTTCACGGCACTTGAATTTGTTTTCCTGTTTATTGTACCCAATATGTTAAAACCAATGGTGTTGTTCAAAAGTACAACTTGTCCAGCAAAAAATAAGACCTCATATGGCCATATTGACAGAAAAGTAAAGAAGTTATGGCTCTGGGAAAGAGGGGAGCGAAAAACAGAAAAGCAAAAACGGAAAATCGCCCAGGGGTGATGGGGTTATTCTGTGGTCGTTCCTCTTTTCCCCCCAATGCGCCGCGCTCCGCAGCACTCACCTCATAGTTCTGCGCCAGATACATCCCCACCACGTTTCCGAAAGCGAATCCCAACTGCCAAAAACAAAACAATAGAACACAGCGGTCACCATCACACACGGCGAGGAAGCAGCTTCATATATATTTATACAAATTGTTTAGTGTACGCAGCTCCTGTGCGGATCAATGAAAAATAATAATGTAGCAATAATGAAAAAGAAAAAAAAAATGGGATGCAAACAAGATCAGCGCCGGCACTGGTGTCACGGACGTCACAATGCCCGGGTCCATTGCACTTCTCGCATGCTCTGAATGCAGAAGTTTAACCCTTTAAATGTCGTCAATCAAGACAGCAGAATCTTCAGTTCTAGGGCCCCTGCTCTTCTCCATTTACACCTTTGGCCTGGGACAGCTCATAGAATCTCATGGCTTTCACTCAGTATCACCTCTATGCTGATGACACACAGATCTACATCTCTGGACCAGATATCACCTCCCTACTAACCAGAATCCCTCAATGTCTGTCCACTATTTCATCCTTCTTCTCCGCTAGATTTCTAAAACTTAACATGGACAAAACAGAATTCATCATCTTTCCCCCATCTCACACGACCCCCCAACGAACCTATCCATTACAGTAAATGGCTGCCCACTCTCCCCAGTCCCACAAGCCCGCTGCCTCGGGGTAATCCTTGACACTGATCTCTCTTTTAAACCACATATCCAAGCCCTTTCCACTTCCTGCCGCCTCCAACTCAAAAATATTTCACGGATCCGCACATTCCTAAACCAAGAATCCGCAAAGACCCTAGTCCATGCCCTCATCATCTCCCGCCTCGACTACTGTAACCTCCTGCTCTGTGGCCTCCCCTCTAACACTCTCGCACCCCTCCAATCTATTCTAAACTCTGCTGCCCGACTAATCCACCTGTCCCCCCGCTATTCCCCGGCCTCTCCCCTCTGTCAATCCCTTCACTGACTCCCCATTACCCAGAGACTCCACTATAAAACCCTAACCATGACGTACAAAGCCATCCACACCCTGTGTCCTCCATACATCTGTGACCTCGTCTCCCGGTACTTTCCTGCACGCAACCTCCGATCCTCACAAGATCTCCTTCTCTACTCTCCTCTTATCTCCTCTTCCCATAATCGTATACAAGATTTCTCTCGCGTATCACCCCTACTCTGGAACCCTCTACCACAACACATCAGACTCTCGCCTACCATCGAAACCTTCAAAAGGAACCTGAAGACCCACCTCTTCCGACAAGCCTACAACCTGCAGTAACCACCGATCGACCAAACCGCTGCACGACCAGCTCTACCCTCACCTACTGTATCCTCACCCATCCCTTGTAGATTGTGAGCCCTCGCGGGCAGGGTCCTCTCTCCTCCTGTACCAGGCGGGACTTGTATTGTTCAAAATTATTGTACTTGTTTTATTATGTACACCCCTCCTCACATGTAAAGCGCCATGGAATAAATGGCGCTATCATAATAAATAATAATAATAATAATAATCTATGAGGCTGGAAATGGGGGGGAAAGTAAGGACATCCATCATCATGTACTAAGTTATATATATATATATATATATATATATATATATATATATATATATATATATATATATATATATATTTATATTTTTTTTTCTTCTAAATTGTACATTCACACTGAAGGCATCAAAACTGTGAATTAACACATGTGGAATTATATACTTAACAAAAAAGTGTGAAACAACTGAAATTATGTCTTATATTCTAGGTTCTTCAAAGTAGCCACCTTTTGCTTTGATGACTGCTTTGCACACTCTTGGCATTCTCTTGATGGGCTTTAAGAGGTAGTCACCGGGAATGGTTTTCCAACAATCTTGAAGGAGTTCCCAGAGATGCTTAGCACTTGTTGGCCCTTTTGCCTTCACTCTGCGGTCCAGCTCACCCCAAACCATCTCGATTGGGTTCAGGTCTGGTGACTGTGGAGGCCAGGTCATCTGGCGTAGCACCCCATCACTCTCCTTCTTGGTCAAATAGCCCTTACACAGCCTCGAGGTTTGTTTGGGGTCACTGTCCTGTTGAAAAATAAGTGATGGTCCAACTAAACGCAAACCGGATGGAATAGCATGCCGCTGCAAGATGCTGTGGTAGCCATGCTGGTTCAGTATGCCTTCAATTTTGAATAAATCCCCAACAGTGTCACCAGCAAAGCCCCCCCACACCATCACACCTCCTCCTCCATGCTTCACGGTGGGTACCAGGCATGTAGAGTCCATCCGTTCACCTTTTCTGCATCGCACAAAGACACGGTGGTTGGAACCAAAGATCTCAAATTTGGACTCATCAGACCAAAGCACAGATTTCCACTGGTCTACTGTCCATTCCTCGTGTTCTTTAGCCCAAACAAGTCTCTTCTGCTTGTTGCCTGTCCTTAGCAGTGGTTTCCTAGCAGCTATTTTACCATGAAGGCCTGCTGCACAAAGTCTCCTCTTAACAGTTGTTGTAGAGATGTGTCTGCTGCTAGAACTCTGTGTGGCAGTGACCTGGTCTCTAATCTGAGCTGCTGTTAATCTGCGATTTCTGAGGCTGATGACTTGGATAAACTTATCCTCAGAAGCAGAGGTGACTCTTGGTCTTCCTTTCCTGGGGCGGTCCTCATGTGAGCCAGTTTCTTTGTAGCGCTTGATGGTTTTTGCCACTGCACTTGGGGACACTTTCAAAGTTTTCCCAATTTTTCGGACTGACTGACCTTCATTTCTTAAAGTAATGATGGCCACTCGTTTTTCTTTACTTAGCTGCTTTTTTCTTGCCATAATACAAATTCTAACAGTCTATTCAGTAGGATTATCAGCTGTGTATCCACCAGACTTCTGCACAACTGATGGTCCCAACCCCATTTATAAGGCAAGAAATCCCACTTATTAAACCTGACAGGACACACCTGTGAAGTGAAAACTATTCCCGGTGACTACCTCTTGGAGCTCATCAAGAGAATGCCAAGAGTGTGCAAAGCAGTCATCAAAGCAAAAGGTGGCTACTTTCAAGAACCAAGAATATAAGACATAATTTCAGTTGTTTCACACTGTTGTTAAGCATATAATTCCGCATGTGTTAATTCATAGTTTTGTTGCCTTCAGTGTGAATGTACAATTTTCATAGTCATGAAAATACAGAAAAATCTTTAAATGAAAAGGTGTGTCCAAACTTTTGGTCTGTACTGTGTATGTATATATATATATATATATATATATATATATATATATATATATATATATATATATAATGTAAAGCTGAATGTGTGTACGTGTGTATGTATGTGTGTGTGTGTGTATGTCCGGGATTGGCATCTGCACTGTCGCAGCTGCAGCCACAAAATTTTGCAGTCACACGTCTGGACTATGTTGTGAGGTGAAATTTTAACCCCGCGCGTTCCAATTCACCAAACAATTTTGCCCCTATCTACATAATGGGAAAAAATGAAAGGAAAAGTGTTGGAGGCAAATTGACAGCTGCCAGATGTGAACAAGGGGGACTTAAAGAATGAGAGCGATGGCGCCAAAGAGTATATACCGTACAGTTGCTAAGGTGGGGCCCCGACATGGGATACTCACCACACACGGGGATATGAACACACACACAAAATGCGCCACACACTACCACGTGCTTGAACACATATTACCCTCAGCACACATTTCACCACACATAGACCAACCTCACCACATAAAAGTCGAAACACAAAAGTCGCCACTCAAAACTCGCCACGCGCAGAACTCGCCACATGCAAAAACTAGGCTCTTGCAAAACTCGCCACAAGTGCAAAACTCACCTCATGGAAAACTCGCCACACGCAAAACTTGCATACGCGGAAAAATTGCCACATGCACAAAAGTTGCAACACATGCAAAAGTTGCCTCACACAAAACTTGCACATACTCAAAAGGCACCACATAAAACTCGCCACGCGCAAAACTCGCCATGCGCAAAACTTGCTGCACACAACTTGCTACACTAACCTGTCACATGCAACTCGACACACAAAAAGTTGCTACACGCATGTCGCCACACAAAACTCATCTCACAAAAGTCGCTACATGGATGTCGCCACACGCAACTCAACACACACAACTTGACAAACGAAACTCGCCCTAAAACACACAAGAGTCTGGTATTATCCTTCAAAAATAAAAATCTGATTAATAAGCAGACAAACTACAACAAATGTACCATATAGGAAATACGGCAGCTGTCAGTCACATGACCTATCTATTATGTGTATGTGTGAGCTAATATATACTGCCAGGGGGAGGGCTTCCTGTTGGCTGGGGATTTATCAGGCTGCCAATTTAGCTTACAAATACCGAGGTAAAAATACTGAGCAAATAACGTGTGAACGAGGTCTAATACAGGAGGAGATGACACACAGGTATATACTATATACAGGGGAGATGACACACAGATATATACTATATACAGGAGGGATGACACACAGGTATATACTATATACAGGAGCAGATGACCTACAGGTATATACTATATACAGGAGGAGATGACATACAGGTATATACTATATACAGGAGGAGATGACACAGGTATATACTATATACAGGGGAGATGACACAGGTATATACTATATACAGGGGAGATGACAGGTATATACTATATACAGGAGGAGATGACATACAGGTATATACTATATATATATAGAAGGAGATGACATTCAGGTATATACTATATATAGGGGAGATGACACACAGCAGGTATATACTATATACAGGGGAGATGACATACAGGTATATACTATATACAGGAGATGACATACAGGTGTATACTATATATAAGGGAGATGACAAACATGTATATACTGAGGTGATGAGGTGAAAATGAGAGGTGTGAGGTGAAAATGAAAAGGTGTGAGTGCAAAATGAGAGGAGTGAGGAAAAATAGTGGAGTGATCGGAAAATGAGAGATGTGAGGTTGAAATGACAAGTGTTAGGGGGGAATGAGAGGTGTGAGGGGGAAAATGAGAGGTGTGAGGGGGAAAATGAGAGGTGTGAGGTGCTATAACCACAGATATTTACTATGCCCAGGCAACGCCGGGCTCTTCAGCTAGTATATATATACACATACCCACCAAATATGTCATTTTTATTTTTACATTTTATTTACATTCCTGGAAAGAGAGTATAAAGGGATGAGGAAAAAATATATATAAAATAAAAATGTAAGTGTATATGTGTGCGTGTCTGTACTGTATGTGTATATATATATATATATATATATATATATATATATATATATATATATATATATATATATATATATATATATATATATATATATACACACATACACACGCAGTTAACATTTTTCTATTTTTTTTTTATTTATATACTTTTTTTTTTCAAATAAAAGGGCCTTAACAAAATATATGTAAAATAATATGTATATATATATATATATATATATATATATATATATATATATATATATATATACATATCTAATATATAAAGCTGAATGTGTGTATGTATGTCCGGGATTGGCATCTGCACCGTCGCAGCTACAGCCACAAAATTTTGCACAGTCACACGTCTGGACCCTGAGAGCGTCATAGGCTATGTTGTGAGGTGAAATTTTAACCCCGCGCTTTCCAATTCACCAATCAATTTTGCCCCTATCTACATAATGGGGAAAAGTGAAAGGAAAAGTGTTGGAGGCAAATTGACAGCTGCCAGATGTGAACAAGGGGGACTTAAAGAATGAGAGCGATGGCGCCAAAGAGTATATACCGTACAGTTGCTAAGGTGGGGCCCCGACATGGGATACTCACCACACACGGGGATATGAACACACACACAAAATGCGCCACACACTACCACGTGCTTGACCATATATTACCCTCAGCACACAATTCACCACACATACACCAACCTCGCCACATAAAAGTCGAAACACAAAAGTCGCTGCTCAGAACTCGCCACCCGCAAAACTCGCCACATGCAAAAACTAGGCTCACGCAAAACTCGCCACAAGTGCAAAACTCACCTCATGGAAAACTCGCCAAACGCAAAACTTGCACACGCGGAAAAATTGCCACATGCACAAAAGTTGCAACACATGCAAAAGTTGCCTCACACAAAACTTGCACATACTCAAAAGGCACCACACATAAAACTCGCCATGCACAAAACTCGCCATGCGCAAAACTCGCCATGTGCAAAACTTGCTGCACACAACTTGCTACACTAACCTGTCACATGCAACTCGACACACAAAAAGTTGCTACACGCATGTCGCCACACAAAACATCTCACAAAAGTCGCTACATGCATGTCGCCACACACAACTCAACACACACAACTTGACAAACGAAACTCGCCCTAAAATACACACAAGTCTGGTATTATCCTTCAAAAATAAAAATCTGATTAATAAGCAGACAAACTACAAGAGCAACAAATGTACCATATAGGAAATACGGCAGCTGTCAGTCACATGACCTATCTATTATGTGTATGTGTGAGCTAATATATACTGCCAGGGGGAGGGCTTCCTGTTGGCTGGGGATTTATCAGGCTGCCAATTTAGCTTACAAATACTGAGGTAAAAATACTGAGCAAATAACGTGTGAACAAGGTCTAATACAGGAGGAGATGACACAGGTATATACTATATACAGGGGAGATGACACACAGATATATACTATCTACAGGAGAGATGACACACAGGTATATACTATATAGAGGAGGAGATGACATACAGGTACATATATATACAGGAGGAGATGACATACAGGTATATACTATATACAGGAGGAGATGACACAGGTATATACTATATACAGGAGCAGATGACCTACAGGTATATACACTATATACAGGAGGAGATGACATACAGGTATATGCTATATATAGAAGATGACATGCAGGTATATACTATATACAGGAGGAGAGGACATACAGGTATATACTATATATAGAAGGAGATGACATTCAGGTATATACTATATATAGGGGAGATGACACACAGCAGGTATATACTATATACAGGGGAGATGACACGGGTATATACTATATACAGGAGGAGATGACATACAGATATATACTATATATAGAAGGAGATGACACAGGTATATACTATATACAGGAGCAGATGACCTACAGGTATATACTATATACAGGAGGAGATGACATACAGGTATATGCTATATATAGAAGATGACATGCAGGTATATACTATATACAGGAGGAGAGGACATACAGGTATATACTATATATAGAAGGAGATGACATTCAGGTATATACTATATATAGGGGAGATGACAGCAGGTATATACTATATACAGGGGAGATGACATACAGGTATATACTATATACAGGAGATGACATACAGATGTATACTATATATAAGGGAGATGACAAACATGTATATACTGAGGTGATGAGGTGAAAATGAGGTGTGAGGTGAAAATGAAAAGGTGTGAGTGCAAAATGAGAGGAGTGAGGAAAAATAGTGGAGTGATCAGAAAATGACAGATGTGAGGTTGAAATGACAAGTGTTAGGGGGGAATGAGAGGAGTGAGGGAGAAAATGAGAGATGTGATTGGGAAAATGAGAGGCGTGATGGGAAAATAAGAGACGTGAGGTGCTATAACTAACCATAGATATTTACTATGCCCAGGCAACGCCGGGCTCTTCAGCTAGTATATATATATATATAATTGTCTAAGGGTCACTTCCGTCTGTCTATCCTTCTGTCACGGTTATTCATTCGCTGATTGGTCTCGGCAGCTGCCTGTCATGGCTGCCGCGACCAATCAGCGACGGACACAGTCCAATTAGTCCCTCCCCTACTCCCCTGCACTCACTGCCCGGCGCCCGCTCCGTAATCCCCTCCACTCACCGCTCACACAGGGTTAATGGCAGCGGTAACGGCCCACGGTGTAACACGCTCCGTTACCGCTGCTATTAACCCTGTGTGTCCCCAACTATTTACTATTGATGCTGCCTATGCAGCATCAATAGTAAAAATATGTCATGTTAAAAATAATTTAAAAAAAAAACAAAAAACCTGCTATACTTACCCTCCGTCGCCTTTCTCGCTCCTCGCGACGCTCCCGGGATCGCTCCATTGCAAGCAGCAGCTTCCGGTCCCAGGGCTGGTGTGCGGCAAGGACCTGCCGTGACATCACGATCATGTGACCGCGACGTCATCACAGGTCCTGCTCATACCAGCCCTGGGACCGGAAGCTGCCGCTTGCAATGGAGCGATCCCGGTGAGGAGTGGGAAAGGCGGCGGAGGGTGAGTATAGCAGGACTTCAACGGGCCTCCGGAAGGCGAGTATATGTTTATTTATTTTTTTAAGTCTCTAAACTACGTGGCTCTGTGCTGGGCAATATACTACGTGACTGGGCAATATACTACGTGTCTGGGCAATATACTACGTGACTGGGCAATATACTACGTGACTGGGCAATATACTACGTGGACGGGCAATATACTACGTGGACGGGCAATATACTACGTGGACGGGCAATATACTACGTGTCTGGGCAATATACTACGTGACTGGGCAATATACTACGTGACTGGGCAATATACTACGTGACTGGGCAATATACTACGTGGCTGGGCAATATACTACGTGACTGGGCAATATACTACGTGACTGGGCAATATACTACGTGACTGGGCAATATACTACGTGGCTGGGCAATATACTACGTGACTGGGCAATATACTACGTGGCTGGGCAATATACTACGTGGCTGGGCAATATACTACGTGTCTGGGCAATATACTACGTGGCTGGGCAATATACTACGTGGCTGGGCAATATACTACGTGGCTGGGCAATATACTACGTGACTGGGCAATATACTACGTGGCTGGGCAATATACTACGTGACTGGGCAATATACTACGTGACTGGGCAATATACTACGTGACTGGGCAATATACTACGTGGCTGGGCAATATACTACGTGACTGGGCAATATACTACGTGACTGGGCAATATACTACGTGTCTGGGCAATATACTACGTGGCTGGGCAATATACTACGTGACTGGGCAATATACTACGTGACTGGGCAATATACTACGTGACTGGGCAATATACTACGTGACTGGGCAATATACTACGTGGCTGGGCAATATACTACGTGTCTGGGCAATATACTACGTGGCTGGGCAATATACTACGTGGCTGGGCAATATACTACGTGGCTGGGCAATATACTACGTGGACGGGCAATATACTACGTGTCTGGGCAATATACTACGTGACTGGGCAATATACTACGTGACTGGGCAATATACTACGTGGCTGGGCAATATACTACGTGTCTGGGCAATATACTACGTGACTGGGCAATATACTACGTGGCTGGGCAATATACTACGTGGACGGGCAATATACTACGTGGACGGGCAATATACTACGTGGACGGGCAATATACTACGTGGACGGGCAATATACTACGTGGACGGGCAATATACTACGTGGACATGCAATATACTACGTGGACATGCACATTCTAGAATACCCGATGCGTTAGAATCGGGCCACCATCTAGTATATATATAAGGGCCTTAGGAAAATATATGTACACAAAAAACATACATATCCATTTTTTCTTTAGGTCCTTTGATATGAAATAAAAATATAAATCATAATAAAAGTATATCTATATATATAATTGTCTAAGGGTTTTTCCGTCTGTCTGTCCTGGAAATCCCGCGTGTCTGATTGGTCGAGGCCGCCAGTGACGGGCACAGCATGGCGACAATGATGTCATAAAGGTTGCCTCGACCAATCAGCGACGGGCACAGTCTGCCGCGAATTCTGGAATCATAATTGTCCATATACTACGTGGACATGCATATTCTAGAATACCCGATGCGTTAGAATCGGGCCACAATCTAGTATATATATATATATATATATATATATATATATATATATATATATATATATATATATATATATATATATATATAACGCCTAAGGAATAAAGTATATGCATGTATTTATTATTTTTGCACATGTAATTTTTCCTAAGAATGAATAAGTATATGTAGATTTATTTAGGTACTTTTTTTTTTTTTTTTATACAGATTTTTGCCTGAAAAGTAAAAATTAAAATGATAAACTTGGTATCGCCACATAGAGAACGATCTGACCAAACCTTATAATTATCCCCAATGGTGAACACCGAAAAATAATCAGAAAAAATAAAATTATTAAGAAAAAATAATAATAATCACTTTGACACAGATGCTCCACTATGTTTTTAACAAAAGTGAGAGATAAAGTCGGCCGGGCCCCGAACCGCAGCTCGTCCAGAGGTGGTCGGCCGGCTGTTTGCTGGGGCCCTCAGGCTGTAGAGCGACCGTCAAACATGTAGGAACTACAAGTACCAGCACGCTTATAAAACACTTCGCCTCACACTGAAGGGGTTAATACTTTTACACAGGCCTCACTATAACGACAACCCCCCAGCAGCTAACTTTTTTTTTTCAAAATGGAACTTCCCTTTAAGTATCCCGAGACTAACGCCCCCAATACTCAGAGAGGGGACATGTAGGTCCTAAGTATAAGGGACATTAACCTGCTGCCCTCGCCCCCCAATATCTGCGCCCCCCGTCCTGTCCTCCTCACTATACGGGAGGAACCGTCCTTGTAACTTACTATGAACTGCAACATTGTGGCAGCTTCTCCCCCCGGAACAGGGTTCACCGCCTCCAGAGGAACAGGAAGTAGCTGCGCAGAAACAGGAAGTGCTCGGGCGGCCATATTTACATCGGGCACAGAGGTCGGAAGATGTGTGGATATCTAGTGACCTCTGCTGGTCAGTAGTGGGAATGTCACCCATAGAAATATTGAAATTTCCGCACCTGCTACAGTATGTTATAAGACTATATGTGATAGAAAACGGGCACAACAGAAGCTCAAGACCCTTTATACAACACACAATACTCACAATGGTCCCCAAACAGAGCCACTAGGAGGCGCTCCCTGATAAGATCCTGCCTGCAACCACCACTAGGGGGAGCTCCCTGTATACAGAGATACATGATAAGATCCTGTCTGCAGCCACCACTAGGGGGAGCTCCCTGTATACAGAGATACATGATAAGGTCCTGTCTGCAGCCACCACTAGGGGGAGCTCCCTGTATACAGAGATACATGATAAGATCCTGTCTGCAGCCACCACTAGGGGGAGCTCCTTGTATACAGAGATACATGATAAGGTCCTGTCTGCAGCCACCACTAGGGGGAGCTCCCTGTATACAGAGATACATGATAAGAGTCTGTCTGCAGCCACCACTAGGGGGAGCTCCCTGTATACAGAGATACATGATAAGATCCTGTCTGCAGCCACCACTAGGGGGAGCTCCCTGTATACAGAGATACATGATAAGATCCTGTCTGCAGTCACCACTAGGGGGAGCTCCCTGTATACAGAGATACATGATAAGATCCTGTCTGCAGCCACCACTAGGGGGAGCTCCCTGTATACAGAGATACATGATAAGGTCCTGTCTGCAGCCACCACTAGGGGGAGCTCCCTGTATACAGAGATACATGATAAGATCCTGTCTGCAGCCACCACTAGGGGGAGCTCCTTGTATACAGAGATACATGATAAGGTCCTGTCTGCAGCCACCACTAGGGGGAGCTCCCTGTATACAGAGATACATGATAAGAGTCTGTCTGCAGCCACCACTAGGGGGAGCTCCCTGTATACAGAGATACATGATAAGATCCTGTCTGCAGCCACCACTAGGGGGAGCTCCCTGTATACAGAGATACATGATAAGATCCTGTCTGCAGTCACCACTAGGGGGAGCTCCCTGTATACAGAGATACATGATAAGATCCTGTCTGCAGCCACCTCTAGGGGGAGCTCCCTGTATACAGAGATACATGATAATATCCTGTCTGCAGCCACCACTAGGGGGAGCTCCCTGTATACAGAGACACATGATAAGATCCTGTCTGCAGCCACCACTAGGGGGAGCTCCCTGTATACAGAGATACATGATAAGATCCTGCCTGCAGCCACCACTAGGGGGAGCTCCCTGTATACAGAGATACATGATAAGATCCTGTCTGCAGCCACCACTAGGGGGAGCTCCCTGTATACAGAGATACATGATAAGATCCTGTCTGCAGTCACCACTAGGGGGAGCTCCCTGTATACAGAGATACATGATAAGATCCTGTCTGCAGCCACCTCTAGGGGGAGCTCCCTGTATACAGAGATACATGATAAGATCCTGTCTGCAGCCACCTCTAGGGGGAGCTCCCTGTATACAGAGATACATGATAAGATCCTGTCTGCAGTCACCACTAGGGGGAGCTCCCTGTATACAGAGATACATGATAAGGTCCTGTCTGCAGCCACCACTAGGGGGAGCTCCCTGTATACAGAGATACATGATAAGATCCTGTCTGCAGCCACCTCTAGGGGGAGCTCCCTGTATACAGAGATACATGATAAGATCCTGTCTGCAGTCACCACTAGGGGGAGCTCCCTGTATACAGAGATACATGATAAGATCCTGTCTGCAGTCACCACTAGGGGGAGCTCCCTGTATACAGAGATACATGATAAGATCCTGTCTGCAGCCACCACTAGGGGGAGCACCCTGTATACAGAGATACGTGATAAGATCCTGTCTGCAGCCACCACTAGGGGGAGCTCCCTGTATACAGAGATACGTGATAAGATCCTGTCTGCAGTCACCACTAGGGGGAGCTCCCTGTATACAGAGGTACGTGATAAGGTCCTGTCTGCAGCCACCACTAGGGGGAGCTCCCTGTATACAGAGATACATGATAAGATCCTGTCTGCAGTCACCACTAGGGGGAGCTCCCTGTATACAGAGATACATGATAAGACCCTGTCTGCAGTCACCACTAGGGGGAGCTCCCTGTATACAGAGATACATGATAAGATCCTGTCTGCAGTGACCACTAGGGGGAGCTCCCTGTATACAGAGATACATGATAAGATCCTGTCTGCAGTCACCACTAGGGGGAGCTCCCTGTATACAGAGATACATGATAAGATCCTGTCTGCAGATACCACTAGGGGGAGCTCCCTGTATACAGAGATACATGATAAGATCCTGTCTGCAGATACCACTAGGGGGAGCTCCCTGTATACAGAGATACATGATAAGATCCTGTCTGCAGATACCACTAGGGGGAGCTCCCTGTATACAGAGATACATGATAAGATCCTGTCTGCAGCCACCACTAGGGGGAGCTCCCTGTATACAGAGATACATGATAAGATCCTGTCTGCAGCCACCACTAGGGGGAGCTCCCTGTATACAGAGATACATGATAAGATTCTGTCTGCAGTCACCACTAGGGGGAGCTCCCTGTATACAGAGATACATGATAAGATCCTGTCTGCAGTCACCACTAGGGGGAGCTCCCTGTACACAGAGATACATGATAAGATCCTGTCTGCAGTCACCACTAGGGGGAGCTCCCTGTATACAGAGATACATGATAAGATCCTGTCTGCAGCCACCACTAGGGAGAACTCCCTGTATACAGAGATACATGATAAGATCCTGTCTGCAGTCACCACTAGGGGGAGCTCCCTGTACACAGAGATACATGATAAGATCCTGTCTGCAGTCACCACTAGGGGGAGCTCCCTGTATACAGAGATACATGATAAGATCCTGTCTGCAGTCACCACTAGGGGGAACTCCCTGTATACAGAGATACATGATAAGATCCTGTCTGCAGCCACCACTAGGGGGAGCTCCCTGTATACAGAGATACATGATAAGATTCTGTCTGCAGTCACCACTAGGGGGAGCTCCCTGTATACAGAGATACATGATAAGATCCTGTCTGCAGTCACCACTAGGGGGAGCTCCCTGTACACAGAGATACATGATAAGATCCTGTCTGCAGTCACCACTAGGGGGAGCTCCCTGTATACAGAGATACATGATAAGATCCTGTCTGCAGCCACCACTAGGGGGAGCTCCCTGTATACAGAGATACATGATAAGATCCTGTCTGCAGTCACCACTAGGGGGAGCTCCCTGTATACAGAGATACATGATAAGATCCTGTCTGCAGTCACCACTAGGGGGAGCTCCCTGTATACAGAGATACGTGATAAGATCCTGTCTGCAGTCACCACTAGGGGGAGCTCCCTGTATACAGAGATACATGATAAGATCCTGTCTGCAGTCACCACTAGGGGGAGCTCCCTGTATACAGAGATACATGATAAGATCCTGTCTGCAGATACCACTAGGGGGAGCTCCCTGTATACAGAGATACATGATAAGATCCTGTCTGCAGTCACCACTAGGGGGAGCTCCCTGTATACAGAGATACATGATAAGATCCTGTCTGCAGCCACCACTAGGGGGAACTCCCTGTATACAGAGATACATGATAAGATTCTGTCTGCAGTCACCACTAGGGGGAGCTCCCTGTATACAGAGATACATGATAAGATCCTGTCTGCAGTCACCACTAGGGGGAGCTCCCTGTATACAGAGATACATGATAAGATCCTGTCTGCAGTCACCACTAGGGGGAGCTCCCTGTATACAGAGATACGTGATAAGATCCTGTCTGCAGTCACCACTAGGGGGAGCTCCCTGTATACAGAGTACAGAGATACGTGATAAGATCCTGTCTGCAGCCACCACTAGGGGGAGCTCCCTGTATACAGAGATACATGATAAGATCCTGTCTGCAGCCACCACTAGGGGGAGCTCCCTGTATACAGAGATACATGATAAGATTCTGTCTGCAGTCACCACTAGGGGGAGCTCCCTGTATACAGAGATACATGATAAGATCATGTCTGCAGCCACCACTAGGGGGAGCTCCCTGTATACAGAGAGACATGATAAGATCCTGTCTGCAGCCACCACTAGGAGGAGCTCCCTATATACAGAGATACATGATAAGATCCTGTCTGCAGCCACCACTAGGGGGAGCTCCCTGTATACAGAGATACATGATAAGATCCTGTCTGCAGTCACCACTAGGGGGAGCTCCCTGTATACAGAGAGACATGATAAGATCCTGTCTGCAGTCACCACTAGGGGGAGCTCCCTGCACACAGAGATACATGATAAGATCCTGTCTGCAGCCACCACTAGGGGGAGCTCCCTGTATACAGAGATACATGATAAGATCCAGTCTGCAGCCACCACTAGGGGGAGCTCCCTGTATACAGAGATACATGATAAGATCCTGTCTGCAGCCAACACTAGGGGGAGCTCCCTGTATACAGAGATACATGATAAGATCCTGTCTGCAGTCACCACTAGGGGGAGCTCCCTGTATACAGAGATACAGTGGGGCAAAAAAGTATTTAGTCAGTCAGCAATAGTGCAAGTTCCACCACTTAAAAAGATGAGAGGCGTCTGTAATTTACATCATAGGTAGACCTCAACTATGGGAGACAAACTGAGAAAAAAAAATCCAGAAAATCACATTGTCTGTTTTTTTAACATTTTATTTGCATATTATGGTGGAAAATAAGTATTTGGTCAGAAACAAAATTTCATCTCAATACTTTGTAATATATCCTTTGTTGGCAATGACAGAGGTCAAACGTTTTCTGTAAGTCTTCACAAGGTTGCCACACACTGTTGTTGGTATGTTGGCCCATTCCTCCATGCAGATCTCCTCTAGAGCAGTGATGTTTTTGGCTTTTCGCTTGGCAACACGGACTTTCAACTCCCTCCAAAGGTTTTCTATAGGGTTGAGATCTGGAGACTGGCTAGGCCACTCCAGGACCTTGAAATGCTTCTTACGAAGCCACTCCTTCGTTGCCCTGGCGGTGTGCTTTGGATCATTGTCATGTTGAAAGACCCAGCCACGTTTCATCTTCAATGCCCTTGCTGATGGAAGGAGGTTTGCACTCAAAATCTCACGATACATGGCCCCATTCATTCTTTCATGTACCCGGATCAGTCGTCCTGGCCCCTTTGCAGAGAAACAGCCCCAAAGCATGATGTTTCCACCACCATGCTTTACAGTAGGTATGGTGTTTGATGGATGCAACTCAATATTCTTTTTCCTCCAAACACGACAAGTTGTGTTTCTACCAAACAGTTCCAGTTTGGTTTCATCAGACCATAGGACATTCTCCCAAAACTCCTCTGGATCATCCAAATGCTCTCTAGCAAACTTCAGACGGGCCCGGACATGTACTGGCTTAAGCAGTGGGACACGTCTGGCACTGCAGGATCTGAGTCCATGGTGGCGTAGTGTGTTACTTATGGTAGGCCTTGTTACATTGGTCCCAGCTCTCTGCAGTTCATTCACTAGGTCCCCCCGCGTGGTTCTGGGACTTTTGCTCACTGTTCTTGTGATCATTCTGACCCCACGGGGTGGGATTTTGCGTGGAGCCCCAGATCAAGGGAGATTATCAGTGGTCTTGTATGTCTTCCATTTTCTAATTATTGCTCCCACTGTTGATTTCCTCACTCCAAGCTGGTTGGCTATTGCAGATTCAGTCTTCCCAGCCTGGTGCAGGGCTACAATTTTGTTTCTGGTGTCCTTCGACAGCTCTTTGGTCTTCACCATAGTGGAGTTTGGAGTCAGACTGTTTGAGGGTGTGCACAGGTGTCTTTTTATACTGATAACAAGTTTAAACAGGTGCCATTACTACAGGTAATGAGTGGAGGAAAGAGGAGACTCTTAAAGAAGAAGTTACAGGTCTGTGAGAGCCAGAAATCTTGATTGTTTGTTTCTGACCAAATACTTATTTTCCACCATAATATGCAAATAAAATGATAAAAAAACAGACAATGTGATTTTCTGGATTTTTTTTTCTCAGTTAGTCTCCCATAGTTGAGGTCTACCTATGATGTAAATTATAGACGCCTCTCATCTTTTTAAGTGGTGGAACTTGCACTATTGTTGACTGACTAAATACTTTTTTGCCCCACTGTACATGATAAGATCCTGTCTGCAGCCACCACTAGGGGGAGCTTCCGGTCTACAGAGATACATGATAAGATTCTGTCTGCAGTCACCACTAGGGGGAGCTCCCTGTATACAGAGATACATGATAATATCCTGTCTGCAGCCACCACTAGGGGGAGCTCCCTGTATACAGAGATACATGATAAGATCCTGTCTGCAGCAACCACTAGGGGGAGCTCCCTGTATACAGAGATACATAATAAAATCCTGTCTGCAGTCACCACTAGGGGGAGCTCCCTGTATACAGAGATACATGATAAGATCCTGTCTGCAGCCACCACTAGGGGGAGCTCCCTGTATACAGAGATACGTGATAAGATCCTGTCTGCAGCCACCACTAGGGGGAGCTCCCTGTATACAGAGATACGTGATAGGATCCTGTCTGCAGCCACCACTAGGGGGAGCTCCCTGTATACAGAGATACATGATAAGATCCTGTCTGCAGTCACCACTAGGGGGAGCTCCCTGTATACAGAGATACGTGATAAGATCCTGTCTGCAGCCACCACTAGGGGGAGCTCCCTGTATACAGAGATACGTGATAAGATTCTGTCTGCAGCCACCACTAGGGGGAGCTCCCTGTATACAGAGATACGTGATAAGATCCTGTCTGCAGTCACCACTAGGGGGAGCTCCCTGTATACAGAGATACGTGATAAGATCCTGTCTGCAGCCACCACTAGGGGGAGCTCCCTGTATACAGATACGTGATAAGATCCTGTCTGCAGCCACCACTAGGGGGAGCTCCCTGTATACAGAGATACGTGATAAGATCCTGTCTGCAGCCACCACTAGGGGGAGCTCCCTGCATACAGAGATAAATGATAAGATCCTGTCTGCAGCCACCACTAGGGGGAGCTCCCTGTGTACAGAGATACCTGATAAGATCCTGTCTGCAGCCACCACTAGGGGGAGCTCCCTGTGTACAGAGATACGTGATAAGATTCTGTCTGCAGCCACCACTAGGGGGAGCTCCCTGTATACAGAGATACATGATAAGATCCTGTCTGCAGTCACCACTAGGGGGAGCTCCCTGTATACAGAGATACGTGATAAGATCCTGTCTGCAGCCACCACTAGGGGGAGCTCCCTGTATACAGAGATACCTGATAAGATCCTGTCTGCAGCCACCACTAGGGGGAGCTCCCTGTATACAGAGATACCTGATAAGATCCTGTCTGCAGCCACCACCAGGGGGAGCTCCCTGTATACAGAGATACCTGATAAGGTCCTGTCTGCAGCCACCACTAGGGGGAGCTCCCTGTATACAGAGATACGTGATAAGATCCTGTCTGCAGATACCACTAGGGGGAGCTCCCTGTATACAGAGATACATAAGATCCTGTCTGCAGCCACCACTAGGGGGAGCTCCCTGTATACAGAGATACATGATAAGATCCTGTCTGCAGCCACCACTAGGGGGAGCTCCCTATATACAGAGATACATGATAAGATCCTGTCTGCAGCCACCACTAGGGGAGCTCCCTGTATACAGAGATACATGATAAGATCCTGTTTGCAGCCACCACTAGGGGGAGCTCCCTGTATACAGAGATACGTGATAAGATTCTGTCTGCAGTCACCACTAGGGGGAGCTCCCTGTATACAGAGATACATGATAAGACCCTGTCTGCAGTCACCACTAGGGGGAGCTCCCTGTATACAGAGATACATGATAAGATTCTGTCTGCAGTCACCACTAGGGGGAGCTTCCTGTATACAGAGATACATGATAAGACCCTGTCTGCAGTCACCACTAGGGGGAGCTCCCTGTATACAGAGATACGTGATAAGACCCTGTCTGCAGTCACCACTAGGGGGAGCTCCCTGTATACAGAGATACGTGATAAGATCCTGTCTGCAGCCACCACTAGGGGGAGCTCCCTGTATACAGAGATACGTGATAAGATCCTGTCTGCAGCCACCACTAGGGGGAGCTCCCTGTATACAGAGATATATGATAAGATCCTGTCTGCAGCCACCACTAGGGGGAGCTCCCTGTATACAGAGATATATGATAAGATCCTGTCTGCAGCCACCACTAGGGGGAGCTCCCTGTATACAGAGATACATGATAAGATCCTGTCTGCAGTCACCACTAGGGGGAGCTCCCTGTATACAGAGATACATGATAAGATTCTGTCTGCAGTCACCACTAGGGGGAGCTCCCTGTATACAGAGATACATGATAAGACCCTGTCTGCAGTCACCACTAGGGGGAGCTCCCTGTATACAGAGATACATGATAAGATTCTGTCTGCAGTCACCACTAGGGGGAGCTCCCTGTATACAGAGATACATGATAAGACCCTGTCTGCAGTCACCACTAGGGGGAGCTCCCTGTATACAGAGATATATGATAAGATCCTGTCTGCAGCCACCACTAGGGGGAGCTCCCTGTATACAGAGATACATGATAAGATCCTGTCTGCAGTCACCACTAGGGGGAGCTCCCTGTATACAGAGATACATGATAAGATTCTGTCTGCAGTCACCACTAGGGGGAGCTTCCTGTATACAGAGATACATGATAAGACCCTGTCTGCAGTCACCACTAGGGGGAGCTCCCTGTATACAGAGATACATGATAAGATCCTGTCTGCAGCCACCACTAGGGGGAGCTCCCTGTATACAGAGATACATGATAAGATCCTGTCTGCAGCCACCACTAGGGGGAGCTCCCTGTATACAGAGATACATGATAAGATCCTGTCTGCAGTCACCACTAGGGGGAGCTCCCTGTATACAGAGATACATGATAAGATCCTGTCTGCAGTCACCACTAGGGGGAGCTTCCTGTATACAGAGATACATGATAAGACCCTGTCTGCAGTCACCACTAGGGGGAGCTCCCTGTATACAGAGATACATGATAAGATCCTGTCTGCAGCCACCACTAGGGGGAGCTCCCTGTATACAGAGATACATGATAAGATCCTGTCTGCAGCCACCACTAGGGGGAGCTCCCTGTATACAGAGATACATGATAAGATCCTGTCTGCAGTCACCACTAGGGGGAGCTCCCTGTATACAGAGATACATGATAAGATCCTGTCTGCAGCCACCACTAGGGGGAGCTCCCTGTATACAGAGATACCCTGGTCACCCTGATTCTAGCCGTCAGTTCTTGTAGCCTTCTCGGCAACAGTTCCGACTTTTTTGCCACTGGTCAAACAAGGCGTCTCTTCAATGGACCCCCATCTCTGCTGCCGATCGTATGTAACACCTGACCCCCGCGGTACCATGCTAGCATGTCTACTGCCCTGGCTCGCCTCCTCTCTTCCGAACAGTCTAGGCCACGTAGTCCGCTCCTAAGTTGCTGGATCCTGGCTCTTCCGTCTGCAGTGCGCAAGAACCCCAGCGATGAAGATTCCGGATTACAGACTCCCGTCACCTTGGTCTGGCTCCAATATTCCTCCGGTCTCTTGCCGGATTTTGCTCTGTGTTACCCACTAAACACGTAATACTCTAGGGATGAGTAATTAAATCCAGAAAAAAAATTAGACTCTTTTTTGGGAGCGTTATTTACCACCAAAATGTACCGCAAAGCACGTAATGCTCTATGGTTGACAACATAATCACATTTTTGCAACCGCCCCAACAAAAAAAAAAAACGGTCAACTGACGCAGCTATTTATTTTGCAATACACTGTTAAGCCCTAATCCCTGCCTAGTGACTGTATTCTGCCACTGTCCCTGCTCCCGCAACGGTCCCTAGAGTAAATGCAGAATGTATCTGATACAAACCGCAAAGCAAAGATTAACCATTAGAAGGGCTGTTAGTATTGTAGCTCAGCACTACAGGCCTCCGATTCGCGCACTCTTTCCCTCCAACTGTCCCTGAGCTGTGAAATGGCATCAGTGCCGAGCGTGGCGGCGACATCATCCCTTTTATAACCTGTGATGAGGTCATGCAACCAGCCAATCACAGTAATGCCACTACCAAGATGGCTACGCCATTACCGTGACTTACAGGCAGTCCCTACATGCTTATTAGCTGTGTAACAGGCGCAAACGTGTGAAGGGGATTCGAGTGTCGGTTAATGCTCGCCGATTATCAAGCACTTCTGAGCAACCAGATACTGGACTGATATCAGAGTATCACCGACCACATTCGCTCATCCCGTACAACTAATGCTTCAATGTGCTCCCTCTAGTGGTGAGCGCACAAAGCAGAATTTTAGAAACCTAGTTGAATGTGCTCCCTCTAGTGGTGAGCGCACAAAGCAGAATTTTAGAAACCTAGTTCAATGTGCTCCCTCTAGTGGTGAGCGCAGGTAGCAGAATTTTAGAAACCTAGTTCAATATACTCCCTCTAGTGGTGAGCGCAGGAAGCAGAATTTTAGAAACCTAGTTCAATGTGCTCCCTCTAGTGGTGAGTGCAGGTAGCAGAATTTTAGAAACCTAGTTCAATGTGCTCCCTCTAGTGGTGAGCGCAGGTAGCAGAATTTTAGAAACCTTGTTCTTCAATGTGCTCCCTCTAGTGGTGAGCGCAGGTAGCGGAATTTTAGAATCCTAGTTCTTCAATGTGCTCCCTCTAGTGGTGAGCGCAGGTAGAATTTTAGAAACATAGTTCAATATGCTCCCTCTAGTGGTGAGCGCAGGTAGCAGAATTTTAGAAACCTAGTTCAATGTGCTCCCTCTAGTGGTGAGCGCAGGTAGCAGAATTTTAGAAACCTAGTTCAATGTGCTCCCTCTAGTGGTGAGCGCAGGTAGCAGAATTTTAGAAACCTAGTTCAATGTGCTCCCTCTAGTGGTGAGCGCAGGTAGCAGAATTTTAGAAACCTAGTTCAATGTGCTCCCTCTAGTGGTGAGCGCAGGTAGCAGAATTTTAGAAACAGTTCAATGTGCTCCCTCTAGTGGTGAGCGCAGGTAGAATTATAGAAACCTTGTTCTATGTTCTCCCTCTAGTGGTGAGCGCAGGTAGCAGAATTTTAGAAACAGTTCAATGTGCTCCCTCTAGTGGTGAGCGCAGGTAGAATTATAGAAACCTTGTTCTATGTGCTCCATCTAGTGGTGAGCGCAGGTAGTAGAATTTTGCTCTAATGATGAGCAAAGGTAACTGGATTTAATTTTAAACTGTCTATGGAGATGATTTGGAGCTTTGTATCAGAAAATGAGAATTCTGACCACTAGAAAAGGTAAACTATTAAAGTGAATCAGTGCAAAATTTTACTTCTCGCTTATTTTACTCACTTAAATATCGCCGTAATATTCCGCAGCGCTTTACAGACATTATCGTCACTGTCCCCATTGGGGCTCACAATCTAGATTCCCTCTCAGTCTTTGGAGTGTGGGACGAACCCCGGGAGAACATACTATCTCCTTGCAGATGTTGTCCCATTCTTCAGGGGTTTTTTTTGCTCCTGGCCTTAATATGCTCCCATGCGCTGGATGATCATTTTCTGGATTACTGGATGCTGAAATAACGGAATGTGTGTGCACTCCCATTTTTTAATAAAACACACAAACAATATTACATCCGTATGAAAGCGACAATTTTTTTTAATGATTTCTGAGAGACAATAAAAAAAGTGACCTTTAAATTTTTCTTACAATTTGGAAAAAGTGGAAAAAAGTCAGTCCATAACTTAGAAAGTACAAAATGTATTGTGCACATTTTTAGAATTGATATTTTAATGTTTTTTTTTTTTTCCTTTTCTCCCTGCGGCTCAGGCTCTGGATACACGGAGGAGGCCTCTTATCCTCCGCTGCAGCGCCTGGATGAAGCTGTGCCGGGACCGCACCTTGCAGTACATGCTCTCGATCTCCAGCAGTCTCTTCTGCAGGGACTCCCCGAACAGGTTGGCACCTTCTCTCTGAAGCTGTACACACACACAAAAAAAGAGACTATTAAGTGACCTTAAAGCGAACCGGTCATTTCAGGTGTTTGCATACATGAGCAATCTCACCACTTCTGGCCATTACATGACATGTATCCTGTACGTTTCACCAGTTTCCTCCTTTGCAGGCTCTAATTTGCAGTTGTCCCTGAGCTATTGGATAGAGAATGGAAGCTATGAGGTCTGCCATACACACAGGTGAGGGATTCCTGATCTCTTTTCTCTACGTAGAAAGTGTTAAGACACTGAGCAGTATAGCTGTGAATCCAACTCTGGAGGACATTATTCAATCATAATGAGCAGTGTACCTGTGAATCCATCTAGGGTGTACATTTATACTGGAGCACTGAGCAGTATAGCTGTAAAACTAGCTCTGGAGGGCATTAAACAGTAGTACTGAGAAGTGTGGCTGTGAATCCAGCTAGTGAGGGCATTATACTACAGTACTGAGCAGTGTAGCTGTGAATCTAGCGCTGGAGGGCATTATACAGCAGTACTGAGCAGTGTAGTGGCAAAACCAGCTATGGAGGGTATAATACAGCAGTACTCAGCAGTGAATCTAGCTCTGGGCATCTAGCTATGGGGGGGGTGGGCAGCATGGTGGCGCAGTGGTTAGCACAGCAGCCTTGCAGCGCTGGGGTCCTGGGTTCTAATCCCACCTTGGACAACATCTGCAAAGAGTTTGTATGTTCTCTCCGTGTTTGCGTGGGTTTCCTCCGGGCACTCCGGTTTCCTCCCACATTCCAAAGACATACTGATAGGGATTCTAGATTGTGAGCCCCATCGGGGACACTGATGATAATGTGTGCAAACTGTAAAGCGCTGCGGAATATGTTAGCGCTATGTAAAAAATAAAGATTATCATTATACAGAAGTACTGAGTAGTGCGGCTGTGAATCCTGCAGTACTGAGCATTGTAGCTGTGATTCCAGTTTTAGAGGGTATAAAACAACACCTACTGAGCAGTGTAGTTGTGAATCTAGCTGAGGGGGATTATACATCAGTAATGAGCAGTGTAACTGTGAATCCAACTCCAGGATGAGATAAAAACACTTTGACAGATTATACTGCTGATTTCAACTATCTGCCCCTCTCTCCATAGACTTTAATAAGCAGATGTGATATGATCCCTCAGTGAGCTAACGGATGATGAGATCAGGAGGCGGGGAGAGGAAAACTGGCAGCTCATGAAAGGAGAAGGCAACAGATTTATCAGCCACGGGTGGAATTGCGATCCAGCTGACATGTGCGCGCAATAGCGGCGGGTGAAATAGCTATTCACCCGCTGCTATTAACCTGTTAAATGCCGCTTCACGACATGCGCCGTACTAGTACTGCGCATGCCGTGTCACCCCCCTTTGATGCAGGGCTCCGGCGGTGAGCCCACATCAAAGTCGCGACATGTCAGCTGTTTTGTACAGCTGACATGTGCGCGCAATAGCGGCGGGTGAAATCGCTATTCACCCGCCGCTATTAACCTGTTAAATGCCGCTGTCAAGCGCAGACAGCGGCATTTAACCGGCGCTTCCGGCCGGAAATGATGTCATCGCCGACCCCCGTCACATGATCGGGGGTCGGCGATGCATCAGGAAGGTAACCATAGAGGTCCTTGAGACCTCTATGGTTACTGATGCCGGCCTGCTGTGAGCGCCCCCTTGTGGTCGGCGCTCACAGCACACCTGATTTTCAGCTACATAGCAGCGATCTGATTATCCCTGCTATGTAGCAGAGCCGATCAGGCTATGCTAGATTCTAGCCTCCCATGGAGGCTATTGAAGCATGGTACAAGTAAAAAAAATGTTTTTAAAAATATGAAAAAAGTATAAAATATATAAAAGTTTAAAACACCCCCTTTCACCCCATCCTAAATAAAACAATAAAAAAAAAAAAACAAAACCTACACATATTTGGTATCGCCGCGCTCAGAATCGCCCGATCTATCAATAAAAAAAATTAACCTGATCGCTAAACAGCGTAGCGAGAAAAAAATCCGAAACGCCAGAGTTACGTTTTTTTGGTCACCGTGACATTGCATTAAAATGCAATAACGGGCGATCAAAAGAACGTATCTGGACCGAAATGGTATCATTAAAAATGCCAGCTCAGCACGCAAGAAATACGCCCTCGCCCGACCCCAGATCACGAAAAATGGAGACGCTACGGGTATCGTAATATGGCACTTTTTTTTTTTTTTAGGCAAAGTTTTGAATTTTTTTTTCACCACTTTGATAAAAAATAACCTAGTCATGTTAGGTGTCTATGAACTCGTACTGACCTGGAGAATCATAACGGCAGGTCAGTTTTAGCATTTAGTGAACTTAGCAAAAAAGCCAAACAAAAAACAAGTGTAGGATTGCACTTTTTTTGCAATTTCACCGCACTTGGAATTTTTTTCCCGTTTTCTAGTAAAAGACATGGTAAAACCAATGGTGTCGTTCAAAAGTACAACTCATGCCACAAAAAATAAGCCCTCACATGGCCAAATTGACGGAAAAATAAAAAAGTTATGGCTCCGGGAAGGAGGGAAGTGAAAAATGAAAACGCAAAAACGAAAAAGGGCCGTGACTTGAAGGGGTTAAATGCTGCTGTCAATCTTTGACAGCGGTATTACACCTGATCATGCCAGAAACGCGTCACCAGCTCCTGTCACATGATCACGGGCCCTGAAGACAGACCACGCAGACCGCTTATCTACTGGATGTTCAGGTAAGACATTCAAGTTATTTCAGCCATATCTTGATCCTTTCCTTCAGCTCCTGCATTTCCAGCAGCAGGGAGGAAGTAAAGGGAAGCAGCAATTCCAAGTTTCAAAACCAGGTTGGACGTTCAGCTAGGAATACCTTGATGTTATAAGTTATTGAATGGACGGCAATATGTAATCGGAGGTTTGTGCCAAAGAGCTCGATCTGCAGAACTATAGGGCAGAGAGACATGTGGGGAAGTCATGGGTCATGTTATATCTTGTTCTGGAAAGGCGGTCCCATGACTCCATTAAGGCTATAGTGGACATGCATATAAAAAGGCTGGAAGATAAATGCAGTATGGGAAAAAAAATGCTTACAAAACTAAATTTTAGGAGTTGTTAGTCCCTTTAGTCACAATAAAGGGGAAGAGAATACAAATTAAATATCGGTCTCACCATTTCCATATCTTGCTGGCTCAGTCTGTTCAGCGTCCTGAGGTCAGTGTTACGGTCGCTGTTTAGTGTGTCTGCCGGGAAAAAGCAAAAAGTTCATGTTTCCCAGATCCGCACCAGCCCCGGCCTGCAAGTTCCCCAGATCCGCACCAGCCCCGGCCTGCAAGTTCCCCAGATCCGCACCAGCCCCGGCCTGCAAGTGTCCCAGATCCGCACCAGCTCCGGCCTGCAAGTTTCCCAGATCCGCACCAGCCCCGGCCTGCAAGTTTCCCAGATCCGCACCAGCCCCGGCCTGCAAGTTCCCCAGATCCGCACCAGCCCCGGCCTGCAAGTTCCCCAGATCCGCACCAGCCCCGGCCTGCAAGTGTCCCAGATCCGCACCAGCTCCGGCCTGCAAGTTTCCCAGATCCGCACCAGCCCCGGCCTGCAAGTTCCCCAGATCCGCACCAGCCCCGGCCTGCAAGTGTCCCAGATCCGCACCAGCTCCGGCCTGCAAGTTTCCCAGATCCGCACCAGCCCCGGCCTGCAAGTTTCCCAGATCCGCACCAGCCCCGGCCTGCAAGTTCCCCAGATCCGCACCAGCCCCGGCCTGCAAGTTCCTCAGATCCGCACCTGCCCCGGCCTGCAAGTGTCCCAGATCCGCACCAGCCCCGGCCTGCAAGTTCCTCAGATCCGCACCTGCCCCAGCCTGCAAGTTCCCCAGATCCGCACCCAGCCCTGTTATGAGCCGATTATAAGGATTTACCCTGAAATCTCCTGGTGGTAAAGGATGTACTGGAGAATAAGGAGTCCTGGCTGTCACTGGGGGTGCACTGCAGCAGGTAATACTCAAGGTGGCGCCATAGAACGAAGAGGCAAGTTTCTATGATATCTAGTTTACCATGTGGTCAAGGACAATTTCTCCAGAAGGGAGCACGGACCCCTAGGGATACACAGGACCACCAAAGAACTGCAGACTAATCATGAATGCAAACCCGTGCGCTAAGGTGAGAGCAGAAAGAATATACCAGTGGTCCCCAACTCCAGGCCTCGAGGGCCGCCAACAGTGCAGGTTTTCAGGATTTCCTTAGCATTCCACAGGGGTTGGAATCATCACCTGTGCAGATGATCACATTACCACCGATGCAATACTAAAGAAATCCTGAAAACCTGCACTGTTGGCGGCCCTCGAGGCCTGGAGTTGGGGATCACTGGTATATTCTATGTAATGCTGAGTGTAGAGAAAAAGAGAGCGGGAACGACCCGGGGGTCCACATATCACCCAGGGGTCCACATATTGGCCCCGCATTAGATCTAATATAGAGTGTCCCATAGAAGACCACTACTAAGTCTGATATGGCTGATAACAGAGCACAATAGTTTGCTCTCCAACCCCTTCCCGGAAAGGATACAGCAGCAGACGGACAGCAGCTTGGCTCTGCTGTTGATAAGTTTCACCAGCCTGCGTCGCGCCAGCAGATACTTCTGAGTGGTGGAGATTTTATCCACTCCGACGGGCGTCTCAGACTGGCACAGCTAGGAGGAAGGGGGAAAATAATTAAGGAAGGAAACAGAGGGGGGCGCTAACAAGGAGGGGAGGAGGTAAGAGTTTGTCTGATACCTCCTTGATCTCATCCGGGGGGAGCTGCTCCACGTTCTGCAATTTGCTGACGCTCTGCCGGTGGATGTCGTAGTAGACGAAGAAGTCGCTGGAGCATTGCTTCAAAAGGGAAAATACGATGCCCAGACTGGGTAGCCGCCAGGACGGGAACAGTGAAGGCTGGGTTTCTATAATGGGCATAGAAAAAAAAAAAAAAGATTAGATGATGGGGAGCATCCATGTTTAATATGGAAGAGCGCCAAATGTTTTATGGTGGCCATACCTGGTATTGCAGCTCAGAAGGGTGCAGTACCCGGTACGTCCACTGCGAAAATATGGCGCTGTGCCAGATATAAATATAAATGGGGTGCAAAATCCAGCACCTGCCATGAGTCGGACCCCCAACCATCTGATATTCATGGCCTGGCATCAAGATTAAAAGGGGTTATCCGCTTACTATTCTAATGAACAGGCAGGTGTTCAGGGATGTAATATCAGCACTGGACGGCGCCGGACAACCCCTTTAAAAAATAAATTAAAAAATAAAGCAACCACCATCTGTAAGCTGCCTGTAGCTCAGCTCAGTTAAAGTTGCAGTACCACACATATCCTGTACACAGGTGTGGCGCTGTTCTCTGTCTTTCCAGTCCTGCATTCTGATTGGACAGTGAATACGGACATGAGGAAAGCATGCCCAACTACTGACCTAGTCTGGAGGCCTCTCTGCTGCCTCCGCTGCTGCTGCCCTCTGTCAGGGTCGGGGTGAAGAGACAAACCATCTGCTGGAGGTTGGGGGAATTCTGCAGCATCAGAGTATGGCAGTACTCCATCACATTGGAGCAGATCTAGGGGTTAAAAAGAAAAGAAAAAAAACTGCATAAACGCAAGTAATAACCCAAAAGGAAAATAATAATAAAAAAATATATAAATAAATAGATATATATATATATATATATATATCTATCTATCTATCTATCATCCATCTCCTCTCTTCATACAGGTACGACCATCTCTGCTACTCGCTGTTATCTGCCGCCTCTAATCCTGCACCCTTCCCTTTAATGTGCCTGTTGACTGTATGCTAAATGCATTTGTTGCATTGTATTACTTACTGCTGTCCATCCATGCTGGGGTCACAGGAGATATTATTGTGTTCAAGGTGTTAGAGCATATGTTTGCAGCCAGGTCTAGTGCCTTTGATCTTGTAACCTCCCCCGGGGTGTTGGCCAATTGCTAATTTATCCCAAATAGGGACCCACAATCCCTCTCACCTGATCCTTTAGTCAGTCCTATAAATTTAGTAGCATCTTAAGGGGTGCACGCGTGTGGGGTCAGGCACGCGCATCCCTGCAGCAAAGCATCACGGCAGCTAAGCATACAGACGCCGCAGTTATTTCAACGGCAGGAGTCAGGACCCCACTCTATGTTCTGTTTCTTCTGGGTATGTCTTCCGAGTAAGCACTTCTTATTACTTGGATCTAGCTTTTCTATTAACCCTTCTTACTCTTTCACCATGTTTACATATGCCCCTACATTGTTTGCTCCACTAGTCCTCTCTCTCCTTCGCTATCACAAATCCCAGCACTCCCTAACCTAACAATCATCTCCCCTTCCCTCTTACCTCCCCACCTGTCCTCCTCTGCTGACCTGCTCCTCAACCTCAAATCTGTCCAACAAACACATAAAACAAGTCGGCCACTCTCTCTTTCTCCCACCTGCTCTCTCTCTCTCCTTCTCCTCACTGCTGGAGACATATCTCCCATCCCTGGACCCCCACATCTCATACCTCCCATTACTACTCCCTCCTATCACTCTCTATCCAACATGAACTTCCGCAATCTTTCCAACATAAAACCCGTGCCCCTGACGCCCACCCCCCTGCTCCCTCTCTCTGGAGCATTCTGGAATGCCCGCTCAATCTGCAATAAGCTTCATGTGATTCACGACCTTTTTCTCTCCCGCAATCTTGCCTTCCTTGGCCTCATAGAAACATGGCTAACATGGCTAACACCCTCTGACACCGCCTCCCCTGCTGCGCTGTGTTACGGAGGCCTCCACTTCACCCACACCCCTCGACCCGGCAACAAACATGGTGGAGGAGTGTGTCTTCTCCTTTCTTCAAACTGCACCTCTAACCCAATCCCACCTCTTATCCTCCCCTCTTTTGAAGTCCATTCTGTCCGCATCTACTCTCCCTCCAACCTCCAAGTGGCCGTCATATACCGACCTCCGGGCCCGGCCACTGCCTTTATTGACCAATTCTCCACCTGGCTTCTTCACTGTATCTCTGCTGACACTCCCACCATCATCATGGGTGACTTCAACATCCCCATTGATACCCTTCAGTCAACAGCCTCCAAACTTCTGTCCCTTACCTCATCCTTTGGACTTACTCAGTGGTCCTCCGCAGCCACCCACACGGACGGGCATACACTAGACCTGGTATTCACCCGTCTCTGCTCTCTATCTAACTTCACCACCTCCCCTCTCCCTCTATCCGACCACCACCTGCTCACTTTCTCATCCCTGTCCTCCTCACCAATCATCCATATCCAGCAACATGCGCACCCACGCATGAACCTCGCACACCTAGACACCCACACACTCTCTGACTCCATCCTACCACTGGCATCCATATCCTCACTCCACGACACAGACAGTGCTGCTGCTTTCTACAATGCCACTCTCGAATCAGCTATTGACACGGTTGCCCCTCTCGTCCATGGCAGAGCGCGACGTATCAATAGACAACCTTGGCACAATAACACCACCAAAAAGCTAAGGCAAGTGTCCAGGGTTGCGGAGCGGCGTTGGAAGAGAACACACTTGCAAGACGACTTCACTGCATTCAAACAGGCAACACTCGCTTTTAAATCTGCTCTCACCTCTGCTAAACAGGCGACTTCACAACCCTCGTATCTTCCCTATCCTACAGCCCCAAACAGTTATTCAAAACATTTAACTCCCTCCTCCGCCCCCCACTGTCCCCTCCAACCTCCCTCATCTCTGCTGAGGACTTTGCCACACACTTTAAAAATAAGATCGACCAGACAAGGCAAGACTTTATTGTTCAACCACCACAACCCCTTTGTATACCAGACCAATGCCCAAACCCCATAACCTCCCTATCCAACATCACTGAAGGGAGGCTTAATTGTCTCCTCTCCAAATCCCACCTCACCACCTGTGCGCTCGACCCCATCCCATCCCACCTCCTCCCCAACTTCACCACCACTCTTATCCCATCCCTAACCCACCTCTTCAACCTATCACTAACTTCTGGCACCTTCCCCTCTGCGTTCAAACATGCCACAATCACGCCTATCCTTAAAAGCCAACCCTCGATCCAACTGCTATGTCCAGCTATCGCCCAATATCGCTGCTCCCATTTGCTTCCAAACTCCTGGAGCATCACGTCCATGCTGAACTCTCCTCCCACCTCTCATCTAACTTGTTGTACGACAATCTACAATCTGGTTTCCGCCCCCATCACTCAACTGAGACTGCCCTGACCAAAATCACTAACGACCTACTTACCGCCAAAGCTACTGGACAATACTCTGTACTCCTCCTTCTAGACCTGTCCTCTGCTTTCGACACAATTGACCACTGCCTCCTACTGCAGATGCTCTCCTCCTTTGGCATCAAAGACCTCGCCCTACCCTGGATCTCCTCATACCTTTCCAACCGCACATTCAGCGTCTCCCACTCCCATACTACCTCCTCATCCCACCCTCTCTCTGTTGGAGTCCCCCAAGGCTCTGTTCTAGGGCCCCTACTCTTCTCAATCTATACACTTGGCCTGGGACAACTCAAAGTCCAATGGATTCCAGTACCACCTCTATGCTGATGACACTCAGATCTACCTCTCTGGCCCAGACGTCACCGCTCTGCTGTCCAGAATCCCAGAGTGTCTATCAGCCATATCCTCCTTCTTCTCCTCTCGCTTCCTCAAACTCAATGTGGACAAATCTGAACTCATCATCTTTCCTCCATCCCACAAATCTTCCTTACCTGACCTATCTATCGCAGTCAATGACATCACGCTTTCCCCTGTACCCGAAGTCCGCTGCCTCGGAGTAACCTTCGACTCTGCCCTGTCCTTCAAACCACACATCCAAGCTCTTTCCACCTCCTGTCGCCTCCAGCTCAAAAATATCTTCAGGATCCGTCCTTTCCTCAACCCCCAATCTACTAAAATGATTGTGCATGCCCTCATCATTTCCCGCCTTGACTACTGCAACATCCTTTTCTGTGGCCTCCCTGCTAACACCCTTGCACCTCTCCAGTCCATCCTTAACTCTGCTGCCCGACTAATCCATCTCTCTCCTCGCTACTCCTCCGCTTCCCCCCTCTGCAAATCTCTTCACTGGCTCCCATTCCCTCAGCGTATCCAGTTCAAATTGCTAATACTGACCTACAAAGCCATCCACAACCTGTCTCCTCCATATATCTCTGAACTAATCTCTCGATATCTTCCCTCACGTGATCTCCGGTCCTCCCAAGACCTCCTTCTCTCCTCCACACTTATTCGCTCCTCGTCCAATCGCCTCCAAGACTTCTCCCGAATATCCCCCATCCTCTGGAACTCTCTGCCCCAACACGTCCGACTATCAACCACAGTCGGATCCTTCAGACGGAACCTGAAAACTCATCTCTTCAGGAAAGCCTACAGCCTGCACTGACACCGCTGCTGCCTCATCACTATCGAAGCTACCGCCTCACCAACACCGGAGCTACCGTCTCACCAATACCGGAGCTACCGCCTCACCGACACCGGAGCTACCGCCTCACTGACACCGGAGCTACCGCCTCACTGACACCGGAGCTACCGCCTCACCAACACCGGAGCTACCGCCTCACTGACACCGGAGCTACCGCCTCACCAACACCGGAGCTACCGCCTCACTGACACCGGAGCTACCGCCTCACCAACACCGGAGCTCCTGCAACCCTCAACCTACTGTCTCCTTCCCCATAATCCTGTAGAATGTAAGCCCGCAAGGGCAGGGTCCTCGCCCCTCTGTATCAGTCCGTCATTGTTTGTTTACTGTATGTGATATTTGTAACTTGTATGTAACCCCTTCTCATGTACAGCACCATGGAATCAATGGTGCTATATAAATAAATAATAATAATATATATATTTATTTTCACACCGAGAGCTCCGGACTCACCTGCTGCATCGCCAGCTCCATGTCGTCCTTCGCACTCACCCCGTCCACGTGGGGTCCCTCGTCCTGTAAGCTCAGCTGCCGCGCTTTGTCCGACCCCCCAAAGCGGTTTAATAAAGAAAGGCAAAGGCGCTAAAAAAATAAATAAATATATTTAAAAAAAAAAAACAAAAACAAAAAACACCCTAAATAGCTGTAGAAGGCACATCACTTTTCAAATTTCCCAACGACAAGGGTGAGTGTGGTGTGTACCTCTTTAAAAAAAAAAAACAGGGAAACAACAATATTACCTGGAATCGACCCAAGTGTCCGTGCAATTCGACCATAGGACCCTCGTTTAGGACAGAAGCCAGATCATTCACAACCTCTGCAGAAGGAGAATGTGAATTTAATAAGGTTACTTGTGGCATAAAAAGGGTGAAGGATTTCTGCTGAGCAAAGAGGCACCCGAGAGGAGAATGGGATCAAGAACGGTCCAGGTTCTCAAAATTATCCTGCGGGAATACGTAGAATAAAGTGCAACATTTGCGGTTTACCTTTAGCTGCCATTAGAGGGAGCTTATTTGTGATTTACCTATAGCCGCCACTAGAGGGAGCCTCAGAGTTTACTGCAATGCCTTGAGCTCCCTCTAGTGGCGGCTGCAGGTAGACAAGATTTTATCATTTCAATTTGAGAATTTTGGGAGTTCTGTGCCCCCCCCCCCAAAAAAAAAGTAATAACTCTGGCCTAAAGGAATCAGATAATCAGGTTAGGTATAAATGCGCGAGACACCTACCTGGAAGTGCCGCTTTGCTGATAATGCCCGTCAGCAGTGCCATCTCCTGCAGGGAACCAAGGCTGCCCTCTTTGCTTCTGAGAATGGCATGGATCGTATCCGAATGAGCGATCAGGAACTGTAGCACCTAGTAAAGCAGTGGAGAAAGCAAAAGTGTCCTGTGACAACTCTTCCTGTCCCAGAGCATATGTGCATTGGGGCAGAATTCTTCCACTAAGGCAGATATTAAAGGACTTAAATGCCGACGACTGATCTGCTGGGTCGGCATCAGCGTATAGTGGCCATTTTAGGGTACTGCAGCCCAGATCACATTCACTCCAATAGGAGACGAGCTGCAGTACCCGAGAACGGCCACTAGCAGTGCTGGAGTCAGGTCATCCAGATCGTCTTTCTGGACAGTCCCTTTAAACAAGGGTTATACGTGACCCTCGTACCCACCTGTCCTGCCACCTGTAGATGCTGCGCGGTGCTCGAGGTGAGAATCACTTGGCAGAGCTGTAGGGCGGGTAACAGGATCTGTCTGTACCTTTCTAGCGGCGCCGGGATGAAGACGGAGGTATCCCTCATTCCGTACAGTCTGTAAGGGAAGGAGGAAACATGAGTAAATGTAATAAAACATCTTTATATGGACTGAAGTGTCAGTTCTCTGATACATAGCTCCAAATCCCCTGCACAGAGACTATGTGGTAAAAATCAGCAGTTTCCTTCACCATCCACTAGGTGGAGCTGAAGAGCTTACTGCAGAGTGCCATAATGGAGGCATTAGACCGCATGCAGGGAGCTCCCCCTAGTGGTGACAGCATTATTTTTTTTTTTTTTACGTTTTCTGCCATTACCCGTGCTGATCGGTGTCCGGACGCATGTCATATACTTGACACTGTGCCAGTCGGAGGATGACTCCTGCCCGCAACAGTTCCAGGGCTCCTTGCTGACTTTTCGCCACACGGGTTAAGAATGCCTGCAGATAGACAATTATTAATACTAAGACGCATCACAAATGATTAAAGGGATCATTCAGCGCATCTCACTTCCATACTGAAACACCCCCCACTGCCGGATTCCAGCCAGCCATGCAGAAGAACAGGCGTCGGGCATCTGTAGCGCGTCTTCAAACATCCCTTTAAGGTGTGGAAAGGCTAAACTTTTCCTAGTTTAATCAGTATTATATGGAATACTGCCCCCGTACCATTTTGGATTCATAGATGTACAGCGCCTTCAGCAGCGGCGGCTGCGGATTCAGCAGATTCTGTAAGACGGCGTCGTCCTCTGCCAGGCTGTCCACCAGAGCCTGCAGGTATCCGCTGTTACAGAGATACGCCAGCCACTGCTGCTGCTTGTCTATGCAGACGATTCGGTCTAAGAGGGCAAGCGCCAACATCTGGAAAAAAAAAAAATTTTGAAAATTCTGCAATTTCCTGTTAAGCAATTAACACTTAAAGGGATTTGTTCCCATCCTCATAAACTGATATTATTGGATAGAGCTTGCAAAAATAAGCACTTTTGTAATTTGCTGCTTGTTAAAATTTGTAGCCGTTCTTGAGATATTAACACTTTTATTTTTCTTCCAGGTCGTTGCCAAGGAGACCGACCACCGCAGCAACTGACTAAACAACAGAAAAGTGTTCGTATCTCAAAAACGGCTGAAAATTTTAATAAGCAGCAAATTGCAAAAGTGCTTGTTTTTGCAAGCTCTATCCAACAATATAAATATGGGAATATGGTAATACCTCCCTTTAAATGCTCAGTGTATAAATCTACTTACTCTGCCGATTTCGCGCCCGTCACAGGAGTCTCTGCAGATCACCTCCATTAGTGCCGCCCCGTAAGTCTCAAATATAGAGAGGTTGTCCCTCTGGAGCTTACTAAACACGTCTTCTGGGGCGGTCAGCCTCTCCCACATGGTCTTATTAGCTTAAGGGCAAAAAAAAAACAAGATCTAAGAAAATCAAGAGGCGCAGACTTATTGTGGTGCGCGACTCCTATCCATGGACTGTATCTACTATTGGAGCGCGTCAACATTCAAGTAAACGCGGGCTGATCTGCAATACCAAAAGCCGTCCATGGACAGGAGTGGCGCCATTTCTGGGAGTTTTATATTTTTTTTGCACCTACCTGCTTCCAGAGTGTCCGGCTCATCTGGTCTCTGGGCAATCTGCAAATAATACAGCAGGGCTCCGTAGAGATGTGTCCGCACCCTCTGCAATCCTCCGCCTGCGCATACAACATCAGAGAGAGACTTCATGAAACGTAACGTTCTGCAGCTTCCTAATATGTGCGTCACCTCCTCCAGGGCGAAACGACCATCCATCTATGTGATTGGCCGGGAACTCAGCTCCTCAACTCCACCCATCTACATGACTGGCTGAGGACTAAGCGCATCGGTCACACCCATCTATATTATTGGCTGAGAACTCAGCGCCTCGATCACACCATCTATGCAACTGGCTGAAGATTAAGAGCATCGACCACACCCATTAAAATGATTGGCTTTTGACACAGTACGTGAATTATACCCATTACTGTGATTGGCTGAAGACTCTGTAGCGAAAACTTATTTGTGCCTGATAGCGGTGCTTATGTGCCAAGTATTAATCTTTGTGATGCTTTGTCCTACACCCACTCGTGATTGGCCGATGACTCAGCGCCTTAACTCCACCCCATCTTTGTCATTGGCCGATGACTCAGCGCCTTGACTACACCCCATTTTTGTCATTGGCCGGTGACTCAGCGCCTTGACTCCACCCCATCTTTGTCACTGGCTGATGACTCAGTGGCTTAACCCCAACCAATCATTGTCATTGGTTGAACACTCAGCGCATTGACCCAACCCCATCTTTGTGATTGGCTGATGATTCAATGACTTGACCCTTGTGCACCTGTGATTGGCTGATGACTGAGCCCCTAACCCGACCCTTTTTGAGCCTTGACCCCACCCATCTTTGTGATTGGCTAATGACTCAGCACCTTGATCCCGCACACGGCTGGTTCTGGAGGCGGAGACCTAATAAGGGGAGGAGCCAGTCCCTCTTTATACTGAGCATGTGCTGCCAGATGCAGCCAACATCGCTGCCGACAGTGGCACCGCCGTGTCTGAAGACTATGACGAAGAAATGCCCAGGACCGGCTGCGGGGATCAGGGCAGCTAGCCAATGCAAGCATCTAGGTAGCCCACTGAGCACTGACCGGTCTTTAGAATGAATTCCAGCAGTTTCCTGAGGATCATATGGAGCGAGGAGTCTCCAATGGAGGCGAATCCTGCAGACATGGTGTCCGTTCCCGTAGGGGCAGCGAAGGATCCGTCCAACAGGAGCACGTACTGTGACTGCCCGCCGGCCCGGGCGCTCAGCGGCTGCTTCTGCTCGGTGCGTATGCACTGGCTCAGGTGCACGGTGAGCGTGAACACGGCCCCGGCCACCACCGGCATCAGGTCCTTAGTCGCCTCATCGTCCAGGATCTGCAAAGAGCGAAGGACAAAGAGAAGGTAAAGGGTTACTCCGGCCCCATATCCTAGAGGTGACGCGGGACCACCCACCGTCCAACATACAATACCTTATCGTGCAGATCCTGGAGCAGATCACGGATGATCAGCTGTCTCTGCTCCACCGGGATCAGGTCCTGAGGACAGGCGGTCAGGATGATCTCCACCAGCTGCCGCCAGGACTCCAGGGCGAGACGTTTGGCGTGAAGACACTGGAACATCTTGTTTCTTTCCACCGCGTGCTGCAGGATGGTGTTGATTTCCTGGAAAAAAATAATGAATACTACGGCATCTGCGCTGCAGTACCCGAAAACGGCCACTACGGCGCGTACGGCACTGATACGCTTTAAAATATCCAAGCCCTGCACCATCCCTTTAAGGACCCCAAATCGCCACATACTCTACCTCCAATAGTAAAGGTCTCTGTCCAATGGCAGCCATTCCCTGAAGAGCATTGACTTCTGCGACCAGGACTCGCCGGAGGAGCTGTAATGGGCAGAGAACAATCGGTAAATGGACCGGACCCCCCAGGTATAAACTCCCGAGACCCCGCACTCACCTTGACGTTGCAGACCGTTTCGATGCTGCGGTTCTTGTGCTCGCAGGTGGTGATGAGCTGCTCTATCTGGACGCGGTCAAAGAAGTCCAGCTGAAGCTGCTCCGGGATCTCCTGCGCGAACTCGATGGCGTCCAAGATGCTCAAGACTTTCCTGCGAACTAGAAAAATGCAAAATGCGTCGATGATTATACTGCAGTGGATCGTCACCGCATGGTGGCTCAGTGGTCAGCACGGCACGGTGGCTCAGTGGTCAGCACGGCATGGTGGCTCAGTGGTCAGCACGGCACGGTGGCTCAGTGGTCAGCACGGCATGGTGGCTCAGTGGTCAGCACTGTAACCTTGCAGCGTTGAGGCCCTAGGTTCAAATCCCACCAAGGACAACATCTGCAAGGAGTTTGCATGTTCTCCCCATGTTTCCGTGGGTTTCCTCCGGGTTCTCCGGTTTCCTCCCACATTCCAAAGACAGACTGATAGGGAATCTAGATTGTGAGCCCCAATGGGGACAGCGATGATAATGTCTGTAAAGCGCTGTGGAATTAATGGCGCTATATAACGGAGTAAAATAAATAGGTCCTGAAATGCTTCTAATTGCCAAAAAAAGAAAAAAAAAAACTTTACAGAATCGGCGGTTTAGGGTTCAGAAATCACAATGGCGCTGATTGTTCTACACATACGGAACACTAAGCAGATCTATCTATATATGTGATCGGGACAAAATATCTCCGCGTTACCTTTGGAGGACATGTCAAAGTGAAGAAACGCATTGATGCTGCGGCTGTCATCCTCCATACCAGCTTCACCGTCAGCTACAGCGGAAAACAGAGAGCAATACATAAATTATCTTGTATTCTACCCCAGAGCTGCACTCACTATTCTGCTGGTGCAGTCACTGTGTACATACATTACATTACTGATCCTGAGTTACATCCTGTATTATACTCCAGAGCTGCACTCACTATTCTGCTGGTGCAGTCACTGTGTACATACATTACATTACTGATCCTGAGTTACATCCTGTATTATACTCCAGAGCTGCCCTCACTATTCTGCTGGTGCAGTCACTGTGTACATACATTCCATTACTGATCCTGAGTTACATCCTGTATTATACTCCAGAGCTGCACTCACTATTCTGCTGGTGCAGTCACTGTGTACATACATTACATTACTGATCCTGAGTTACATCCTGTATTATACCCCAGAGCTGCACTCACTATTCTGCTGGTGCAGTCACTGTGTACATACATTACTGATCCCGAGTTACCTTCTGTATTATACCCCAGAGCTGCGCTCACTATTCTGCTGGGTGCAGTCACTGTGTACATACATTACATTACTGATCCTGAGTTACCTTCTGTATTATACCCCAGAGCTGCACTCACTATTCTGCTGGTGCAGTCACTGTGTACATACAGTACATTACTGATCCTGAGTTACATCCTGTATTATACCCCAGAGCTGCACTCACTATTCTGCTGGTGCAGTCACTGTGTACATACATTACATTACTGATCCTGAGTTACATCCTGTATTATACCCCAGAGCTGCACTCACTATTCTGCTGGTGCAGTCACTGTGTACATACATTACATTACTGATCCTGAGTTACCTTCTGTATTATACCCCAGAGCTGCACTCACTATTCTGCTGGTGTAGTAACTGTGTACATACATTACATTACTGATCCTGAGTTACATCCTGTATTATACCCCAGAGCTGCACTCACTATACCCGCACCCTCCTCACCTATGTAGGGACGGACGGGGACATCGTCCAGCAGGAGGTTCAGCAGTCTCTGTGTGTGGGAGCGCTGGCGGTTCAGAGACGTGATGCGCAGCTCAATGGACGCCGTCTTCATCAGCCAGGACATCTGATTGAGGATGGAGATTTCATGTCCTACAGAGTAAAGTACACTTGTCAATGTGCGATCACGGGATGCTTCTAGTGCGGCGAACACACTACAGCCGGGGCGGAGCGCGCACACACACACACACACTACAGCCGGGGCGGAGCGCGCACACACACACACTACGGCCGGGGCAGAGCACACTGCTGAGATGCAGGATCGTGGCAACCATCGGTCGAGTTCTCGGGTGTCCTGTCGAATCCGTTACCTTTCACAGAGAAGGGCAGGTGGTGGAGCTGGGTGACCAGGAAATCTTGACTAGTGCGCAGGTATCGCATGGTCGGTCCGGAGGTGTCGGCACAGGCACAGAGCTGATGGATGACCTGAGGAAACGGCACATCACTCAGCGAGACGCTGCACCAAAACTAACCGTAATCTGGACTCTGACCAGAGCTCTGCACTTCATGAGGAGCTACTGATTAGTGAGGGAGCCGAATCTAAGACCCCCACTGAACCCACCTGATAGCAAAGCTCAGCAAGATGCGGGGACTCCACCACAGCCACCGGCCCCGTTCTTCCATCTGTTCCCTTCTTCAGGACATCCAAGATGGAGTGTAGACAGGTCCGGGGGAAGCCTAGAACTCCTAAAGTGTGAAGCAGACGATCAGTGTAGCCGATGGCCGATGTGCCGCACCCGTCACTACATGGAAGGGTAACGTCTCCGTACCCGAGTCTTGGAGGTTGGTCGTACTGACTGGTTTCTTCAGCTCGAACCCCAGGAGGTACAGGGCCAGATTGGGGGGCTTCATCTCCAGGGAGGTGATCAGCAGGTTGAGGATGTGGATTTTGGTCTCGTGATGAACCGCGGCCAATCTCCTCTCTTCCTGGATGTCTACAATCACGAGAAACGTGAAACCCTGGGATATAAACACCTGGTCTATCCCGGACCACGAGGAGAAGAACGCCGCTCACCTTCCAGGGGGTTCACCATCTCCTCAGAGTCCTCGCTGTCCAGACATTCTACGAAACCGGCCATAAGTTTCTGACTAATTTTCTGCCAGAGGGAAAAAAAATAAAAAGGAAAATTAATGAACATAGGATTCATTGAGGCGAATACGTAGGGTTAACGCCATGTGCCTGAAGCCCAATATACAACAAATGCAAGGACCATTGGGGTCCGACAGCCGAGTAGGTGACAACATTTAACGTGGGGGGAATGACCCGTTAAGGGAATGAAGATGACCTTTGCCCATAGGCTTTGTTAGGTCACATGGGGGAGCTGTAAGGCCTACCGGGTCCTGGGTAAAATCTCCCACGATTTTGGCTTGGACGTTGGCGTTGCTGGAGATGCTGCACAAGATCTTCGCGCTTTCGAAAGCCAATTCTGGATTCCCGGAGCCGTGGTACAAATACCTGCGGAACCGGAGGAGTGATATCTGGTGAACCCCAATGGCTGAATTTACCCAAACCTCTCGTGGATTCGGGAAGGACGGAGGAACTGACCTGGCGATGTTGACCACGTGATCGGCCTTCTTGGATCGCGGGTTGATGCCCTGCAGTAACTGCTCCAGGGGGGTGACGATCAGCGAGAGGTGGCTCTTCCGCAGAAGGTCCATGTAGAGGTTCTCCTTCTGCAGCGTCAGGTTGAGGAGCATGAAGCAGCACGTCACCGCCTTCTCCAAATGTTTCTTACCTGGGATGTACAAAATAAACGGGTAACCATTTTTAACCCCATCATGTCAACAGGGACTCCACATCCGCTCCTTAGTGGTGCTCTCCCAGGTCCATCTGCAGTAATCCACTGCCGACGGGTCCCTTTAACATCTCCAAATGTGCCCGGCTCTGTACACGGTACCTGGAAATGGGGCGTAAGTGTCCAGCTGCACGACGCCCTCTTCCAGGAGGCTCAGACACAGCTCCAACATGGGGGACTCGTTCAGTAAGTGATGCATTAAACTGAAGCCGGGCGGCTTGTAAGCGGCCTTCTCCTCCCCTGTGAAGTGCAGATCAGAAATAATTCCCTCAGTAAAATATCATTAAAAAAAACTGATGATAAATTTTTAATAAATCCTCAGTGATCGGCTCCGATCAACCGGAGGGATCTGTGCGAGATTCGCCGCAGCGGCCACTACTGGTGAAATGCAGTACTGCAGGCCAGATAATGTAATAAAGGCGCCGTCTGCTCACCCTGCATCTCCACGTACTGCTCCACAAAGTCGTCGGGTTGCGGCTCATAATCTCTCAGGAGTTTGTAGAAGACGTCGAGGACCGCCTCGGCCACTTCCCACTGTCGGGATGTTATAAAAGAGGATGGTGACACAAAGGGTTAAGTATGAGCAGCGGTTGGATCTATAGGGTCCTACCTTCTCTGCCGCTCTCCTGTAAGCTCTGGTGCGGAAGCGGAGGAAGACGGTGTCGCGGAGGAACTGCAAGTACGGCTCAAATCCGGGGGCTCTTAATCCGGCCCCGAGGTTGGCCGGAAAATAGCTCTCCACCAATGTGCCGATGAGGCCGCAGAAGGCTCTGGTGAGCGGGTATTCCTCCGCCCGGGACTCGATTTCATTCAGCTCCACCTTAGAAACAAAGAAAAAGGTATCGCTTTACGGCACTGCTGCAAAATCTCGACTTAAAGGGATATGGTCAAGGAACAGGATTAGGAAAGGGGACAACTCCAGGAAATGGGACTACCTCTATTCCAGCCGCCTGCCTCTGTCCGGTGGGTCTGACGGTTTGTAAAATCTGCAGAAAAAGATGGATTATTTGTGAAATAAGAGAAAGGTGATAATAGAAGGGGCCGAAGGATCAGTGCACCTGAGTGTGCTCCAGGGACTGCCAGAGGGAGGCCGCCACCTCCGGAGACTTCCCGAAAGCCGTCAGCACCTTCAGCAGCTCCGCCTTCAGGGCTGGAGGAATACTGCACTGCAGGAGCCCCAGGATCACGATGACCGGCGTCCACTGCACGTGTTCACACAGGGCCAGACGGGCACTCTCACTCTGCACAGGAAGACATGAGGCTGGAGTCACATGTCCTGCATTAAACTGCAGAGCTGCACTCACTATTCTGCTGCTGAACTCACTGTATACATACATGAATTCTGTATTACACTGCAGAGCTGCGCTCACTATTCTGCTGGTGCAATCATTGTGTACATACATTACATTACTGATCCTGAGCTACATCCTGTATTATACTCCAGAGCTGCATTCACTATTCTGCTGGTGCAGTCACTGTATACATACATTACATTACTGATCCTGAGATACCTCCTGTATTATACTCCAGAGCTGCACTCACTATTCTGCTGGTGCAATCACTGTGTACATACATTACTGATCCTGAGTTACATCCTGTATTATACCCCAGAGCTGCACTCACTATTCTGCTGGTGGAGTCACTGTGTACATACATTACATTACTGATCCTGAGCTACATCCTGTATTATACCCCAGAGCTGCACTCACTATTCTGCTGGTGCAGTCACTGTGTACATACATTACATTACTGATCCTGAGTTACATCCTGTATTATACCCCAGAGCTGCACTCACTATTCTGCTGGTGCAGTCACTGTGTACATACATTACATTACTGATCCTGAGCTACATCCTGTATTATACCCCAGAGCTGCACTCACTATTCTGCTGGTGCAGTCACTGTGTACATACATTACATTACTGATCCTGAGCTATATCCTGTATTATATCCCAGAGCTGCACTCACATTACATGACTGATCCTGAGTTACCTCCTGTATTATACCCCAGAGCTGCACTCACTATTCTGCTGGTGCAGTCACTGTGTACATACATTACATTACTGATCCTGAGTTACATCCTGTATTATACTCCAGAGCTGCACTCACTATTCTGCTGGTGCAGTCACTGTGTACATACATTACATTACTGATCCTGAGTTACATCCTGTATTATACCCCAGAGCTGCACTCACTATTCTGCTGGTGCAGTCACTGTGTACATACATTACATGACTGATCCTGAGTTACATCCTGTATTATACCCCAGAGCTGCACTCACGATTCTGCTGCTTTCCACGTCTTACCCATTCTATGACTGTGGTGGTGAGCTGCAGGAATGCCACGAGTCCGTCCATCTCCCGCTGGGTGATGCCCCTCAGTGGCAGGGGACGATGGTGGATGAGGTCGGTGCTCGGTATGTCCCTCCGCAGGTGCTCGTGGTACAGCATCAGCGAGTGGAAGAAGTGATCCCAGGACACGGGGCTGCCGGACTGCAGGTTCTCTACTGAGATATAGAAAATTAGGATCTGGTGATGGCGAGAATTTAATATGCAGGAAAAGTGCCGATCTAAGGTCACATGTCCGACAGATAACCCCCCAGGGGGGATGCTGGCTGACACACACTGCCCCCGCAGGAGGAATGCAGCATTACATGTCAGGTCCTCCAGAGCAGAAGTCACTTTTTATTGAGGGTCTCCGCCCCGGCTAATAGACCGGGGTAGGGCGTATGGACGGGGGGGAACACCATCCCTCTTACAGTCAGATTTTCGGACCGTGGACTTACCATGGCTGCTGCCATTGGCTTTGAGGAAGCTGAAGCAGTAATGGGCGCACTGCGGTCCGTCAGTCAGACCCCGCAGCATCTTCAGGTAAGGAATGTACAGGGTGGGCGGCAGCAGGTCGCTCATCTGTCTCACAAACTTGGACAACAAAACCTGAAACATGAGGATGGGAAACCGATAAATGCACAGAATACACAGGTCTGATCATCCCCGGGACAGGGCACCCCCCACATATCAATATCTGAACACCCCTGTCCATTAGCAGCACTTATTGGGGGGTGTCAGACCATTGGGACTCCTACTGATCCCAGGTGAACTGGGTCAAAAAGTCCCAAAAATTCCAACCGATTCTGACTCTTTTTCCACCCATGGGGAAGAAATATGAGCCCATTCACCTGCACAGAGCAACCGAAAAGGCTGCCGGCGAGGGGGCACTCCTTTACCTGGCGCTGCGGAGGCCTCTGGTGAGCAACTCCAAGGTAGGAGCCCATCATTGTGGTGCTCTGGAGGGGTTCGGTCGGGCACCAAAACTCCAGCGCCAGCTCCAGATGGAAGGAGTCCTTCTTGTAGAGCTCGCCGATCTAAGCACAACCAAAGGTAAAGAAAAGCTAAAAGTAGCAAAAACAGCGGCAAAGCATGGATAAAACAGCGGCACAGCATTGATAAAACAGCGGCACAGCACGGATAACAGCGGCACAGCACGGATAACACAGCGGCACAGCATTGATAAAACAGCGGCACAGCATGGATAACAGCGGCACAGCACGGATAACACAGCGGCACAGCACGGATAACAGCGGCACAGCACGGATAACACAGCGGCATAGCACGGATAACACAGCGGCACAGCACGGATAACAGCGGCACAGCACGGATAACAGCGGCATAGCACGGATAACACAGCGGCATAGCACGGATAACACAGCGGCAGAGCACGGATCACACAGCGGCACAGCATAGATCACACAGCGGCACAGCATAGATCACACAGCGGCACAGCACGGATAAAACAGCGGCACAGCATGGATAAAACAGCGGCACAGTATGGATAACACAGCGGCACAGCATGGATCACACAGCGGCACAGCACGGATAACAGCAGCACAGCATAGATCACACAGCGGCACAGCACGGATAACAGCGGCACAGCATGGATCACACAGCGGCACAGCATGGATCACACAGCGGCACAGCATGGATCACACAGCGGCACAGCATGGATCACACAGCGGCACAGCATGGATCACACAGCGGCACAGCATGGATCACACAGCGGCACAGCATGGATCACACAGCGGCACAGCATGGATCACACAGCGGCACAGCATGGATCACACAGCAGCACAGCATGGATCACACAGCGGCACAGCACGGATAACAGCAGCACAGCACGGATAACAGCAGCACAGCACGGATAACAGCAGCACAGTATGGATAACAGCAGCACAGCATGGATCACACAGCAGCACAGCACGGATAACAGCAGCACAGCATTGATAACAGCAGCACAGCATGGATAACAGCAGCAACATAAAACTCAGACGTGGTCTTACCAGCAGCATGAGGTGCTCCAGATCCCGACGCAGCGAGGACGGCGGCTCGCTCCCCATCTGCAGGCTCATATGGATCAGACGGGCGTCCTCCTCAGCTCGGTTTCGTAGCTGCTTCACCTTTGAGAACAGTAGAAAGAGCCCTGTAATGGTGAAACCACCAAGACCCCACTGATCTGTAACCTCTGTTCATCCAGGTTGCAATATTAACCTTTTTGCTATGCGTTTTTCCTTTTTTAGTATGGAGTGATACGGATTGCACATTAACCGGTCTAAAAATTATCCCCTGCGCAGAGCATAAGCGATACATTTTTTTGTTTACATTTCTAAAATCAAACATCCAGGTCGCACGATCGCAGGAGGCGTTTAACCCCTTTGCGATAAGTTTTTCAATTTTTGTACGGAGTACCAGGGAACGAAATTTTACCTGTCTAAAAATTATCACCTACGCAAAGGATGTGATTTTTTTTTTTTTTTTTTAACCTGGGCAGAAATCAAACAATGAACCAACCTTCATTGGCATACGGGTGAGGAAATCAGTGACCAGGGTGTGAATCCTGCGGATGAAGAATTCCTCCTGGGGAAAGAGCTCAGCGGCCACCACAGCATCTGTGAGGAAGAGGAAAGCATTGCCGCCGATGGCCATCTCCGCCAGGGCTTCATCTGCCTCTGTGAACTCCGCCAACGCTGAGAAAAGACGGAAAGGTGGCATTAATACAAAACAAAAAATATGCAGGGCAAAATAAAAAGATGAATCAAGGCATCGACCCCACACCTGTAACATCAGCGAGCTGAGATACACCACGAAGGGCAAGCGCCCAGGCCAGCCGCACCGTGGCCTGCAGACCCGATAACTTCCACGGCTGGGGGTCCTGCAGCCTCTGGTGAATGGAAGCCACATACTGCTTTTCAGTCAAAAGAGGCGTCTGCTGCATTAATTCTGGAATATAGGAAATAAAAGGATCTATTAATATAAGAATATGCAGGAATTATGCAACTGGATCTAATGCAACTGTTAAAATATTGTGTGCCTCCTGTCACCACTAGGGGGAGCTCCCTGTATACAGAGATACATAAGATCCTGTCTGCAGTCACCACTAGGGGGAGCTCCCTGTATACAGAGATACATGATAAGATCCTGTCTGCAGCCACCACTAGGGGGAACTCCCTGTATACAGAGATACATGATAAGATCCTGTCTGCAGCCACCACTAGGGGGAGCTCCCTGTATACAGAGATACATGATAAGATCCTGTCTGCAGCCACCACTAGGGGGAGCTCCCTGTATACAGAGATACATGATAAGATCCTGTCTGCAGCCTCCACTAGGGGGAGCTCCCTGTATACAGAGATACATGATAAGACCCTGTCTGCAGCCACCACTAGGGGGAGCTCCCTGTATACAGAGATACATGATAAGATCCTGTCTGCAGTTACCACTAGGGGGAGCTCCCTGTATACAGAGATACATGATAAGATCCTGTCTGCAGCCACCACTAGGGGGAGCTCCCTGTATACAGAGATACATGATAAGATCCTGTCTGCAGCCACCACTAGGGGGAGCTCCCTGTATACAGAGATACATGATAAGATCCTGTCTGCAGCCACCACTAGGGGGAACTCCCTGTATACAGAGATACATGATAAGATCCTGTCTGCAGCCACCACTAGGGGGAGCTCCCTGTATACAGAGATACATGATAAGATCCTGTCTGCAGCCTCCACTAGGGGGAGCTCCCTGTATACAGAGATACATGATAAGACCCTGTCTGCAGCCACCACTAGGGGGAGCTCCCTGTATACAGAGATACATGATAAGATCCTGTCTGCAGCCACCACTAGGGGGAACTCCCTGTATACAGAGATACATGATAAGATCCTGTCTGCAGCCACCACTAGGGGGAGCTCCCTGTATACAGAGATACATGATAAGATCCTGTCTGCAGCCACCACTAGGGGGAACTCCCTGTATACAGAGATACATGATAAGATCCTGTCTGCAGCCACCACTAGGGGGAGCTCCCTGTATACAGAGATACATGATGTGAAGGATTACCCCTTCCTACCACGTCACCAATCCGTGACGTCACTACACAGGCACAGCTCTCCGGCGCCCCCTTTGTCTCTCAGGCCAGTAAAGGGACTGCACCTAGAGCAAATGGCCGCCGGGGAGACTGCCCTGTTACCCACCCTGGGTATTCTAAGATTCGCAATCAGAGTAAAAGGATCAGCCCAAAATTAATTTATGATTTAATTGCCTTAAGGGCGCACTAGATAATTACAAGAAATATACAATCACAATATATCAAGAGTTACAGTCAGAGTACAATATAACAACAATAATACAAGGCTTAAAGGTATAAAGCTGGAGGTCAATTTACCAGGTCGAAGGTCGCTTGTGGAAGCCGGGGGGCATAGCATTCCGCAGGTCCAAAAACTTAGTTGCCGGGCAGCCCCCAGAAAGCATGTGCTTGCTCCCCCCTGGCTGGCATACCCTGTTCCTTAAGATGTCATCATCATCATCTTCTTCTGTGGAGTGAGACCCTCCCAGTGACCTCAGCTTCTTCTTGTACCTGGCTGAGCCCCCCTGCCTGCAGCTGGGTGGGCTTAGCAATCTCCACCCCCTCTGTCTCCCTGCAAGATTTATTCCAATATCTAATAAATGGGATAACTTCTCTCAGGATGATCGGATCAGCACACGGGCAGTACCAGCGCCTGTGGTTTGTTCTGCCGGTCGTACTGGGATCAAACCTGGACCCATTCGGTCCCTGTGGGAGGCTGATCCCTATATCTCGGGTTTCAGACCTCCCACCGCCACGGGAATCGCACTATTAGATGCACCATTTATTTAGGGTAAGGAGAATATTTTTTATGAGCCTGTACCTCGGACGATGCGTCCATAATTCACAATTCCATGTTGGAGACGGTTTGGCTGGGCTGCCATAATAGATGTGTATCCAGTGGCCACTTGGCATGCGTGTTTTAATTAAGCCCCCAAGCATTTCCAAGCCCCCTGGTGGCGTGGTTTCCTCATGGGGCTTTGAACTACCGTCTACAGTTTACCCTGAGCTCAGCCCGTTAGCATACTAATAGGAACTCTATTCATTAGCAAAGGTGGGGGTCCAGGAGCACTCCTGTGTCCAGGAGACAAAATGGAGTCACGCCAATCTGATAGCATGCCTGTTCCAAGATGGCGGCTGTTCCCTCATCACACCTCCCTGCTTTAGAGGGCGCTAGGGGGCATCACATTCCTGTGTTCCCCCATGCGCCCTTCCACACCTTCTCCTTGCCGGGACAACCCATCAGCATTACCATGGTCTCTGCCACTTCTGTGGCGGATGCTGAAGTGATACTGCTGGAGAGCCAGGCTCCAGCGTAGCAACCTCCCATTCGTCCCAGAGACCGAGTGTAACCAGCTGAGGGGGTTGTGGTCTGTTTCCACGGTGAAGTGGCGTCCGTACAAGTATGGCTGCAGACGTTGCAGGGCCCATACAATTGCCAGACATTCCTTCTCCATCGTGGAATAGGCCACTTCCCTCGGCAGGAGCTTCCGGCTCAGGTACAAAACGGGGTGTTCATGTCCCGTAGTGTCGACCTGGCTGAGCACAGCACCGAGGCCAAAGTCACTGGCGTCGGTCTGTACTACGAACGGCCGCGTGAAGTCGGCTGCCTGTAGTACAGGAGAGCTAGACAAGGCGGTTTTGAGCGCCTGGAAAGCTGTCTCGCAGGCGACTGTCCAGTCGACTGCGACGGGCAGCTTCTTCTTGGTGAGGTCCGTCAGGGGCTTGGCCAGGGTGCTATAGTGTGGAACAAACCTCCTATAGTACCCGGCCGTCCCCAAGAAGGACATCACCTGCTTCTTGGTCCTGGGGGAGGGCCAGGAGGTGATGGCATCCACCTTCCCGGGCTCTGGCTTCAGAGCTCCCCCACCTACCCGGTGTCCCAGGTACTGGACCTCACTCATACCCAGCTGGCACTTTTCCGGCTTAATGGTCAACCCTGCCCTCTGGATCCTCCCCAACACCTGCGCCAGGTGCTGTAGGTGATCTTCCCAGGTGGGACTGAAGATGGCAATGTCATCCAGGTACGCAGTCGCATACCCTTCCAGACCCTTGAGCAGCGTGTTGACCATCCGCTGAAAAGTGGCAGGGGCATTCTTCATGCCGAAGGGCATCACCGTGGACTCGTACAGTCCAAATGGGGTGATAAAGGCAGAGCGTTCCCGTGCCTTAGGGGTCAGGGGAATCTGCCAATATCCCCTGCTCAGATCCATGATGGTCAGGTACTTGGCCCCGGCCAGCTGATCGAGCAGGTCATCGATGCGCGGCATTGGGTACGCATCGGTGACCGTCACAGCGTTGAGCCCCCGGTAGTCCACGCAGAACCGCGTAGTCCGGTCCTTTTTAGGGACGAGGACTACCGGCGAAGCCCACGCGCTGTTGGATGCTTGGATCACCCCCAGCTTCAGCATCTCGTCTATCTCTTGGCGCATGTGCTGCTGCACCTCGAGAGAGACCCGATATGCTGAACGCCGGATCGGGGGGTGATTGCCGGTGTCCACATCGTGGACGGCTGCCTCAGTCCTTCCGGGCAGGCTGCTAAACAGCTCCCGAAAGGGGTGTAGGGTGACCCCCAGCTGGGAACGTTGGTCCTCCGAAAGCTGGTGGCCAACCTCCACATCCTCGATGGATCCACCCGCCTTGACTTGGGTAAGCAGATCCAGGAGGGTTTCTACCTCCCCTTCCTCCGGGAGGTTGCACACTGGGTGGGCACAAGCCTCCCGCTCATGATGTGCTTTCATCATGTTCACGTGGAAGGCCTTCCTCCTTCCACGGGCGTGGTCCAGGGTGACCAGATAGGTGACGGCGTTGAGCTGCTGGTGCACGAGGTATGGACCCTCCCAGGCTGCCTGAAGCTTGTTTTGTGGGACGGGGACCAGTACCCACACCTTTTGACCCACCTGGTAGGTCCTCTCACAAGCATTCTGGTCGTACCACCGCTTCTGGTCAGCTTGGGCCTGGGCCATATTGTCATGCACCAGCTGCGTCAAGGCCGTCATTCTGTCCCGGAAGCGCACAACATACTCAATGGCCGACACTCCAGGGGTGGCCAAATCTCCTTCCCACGCTTCCTTCACCAGAGCAAGGGGCCCCCGTACACGTCGCCCATACAGGAGCTCAAAGGGGGAGAACCCCGTTGAGGCCTGTGGAACCTCCCGGTAGGCAAATAGAAGGTGTGGGAGATACCGCTCCCAATCTCTCCCGTGGGAGTCGACCAACATCTTAAGCATCTGCTTTAAGGTGCCGTTGAACCGCTCACACAGGCCATTGGTCTGTGGGTGATACGGGCTGGCTACCAGATGTTGCACCTGGATCTGCTTACAGAGAGACTCCATCAGCTGGGACATGAACTGGGTCCCTCGGTCGGTGAGCATTTCCTGGGGAAACCCCACTCTGGAGAAGATCTCCAGTAAGGCAGTGGCCACTTTGTCAGCCCGCTCCGCTGCCTCACGGCGTTCTGCACGCTCGGCCTCCGCTGCTTTCTCTGCAGCTGCCATGAGTCTCATATAGGCGTCTTCATTACCCGCCTCGAGACGTGCTACTGCCGCTGCAACAAGGGCCGCTGATGTGGACAGGCTGGGGCGGGTAGGTGGTGGGTAGTCCCTTGCCGGACTAAGCACGGGTGGCTGGCTCCTTGGGGAGTCTGGGCTGAGCTCCCCCTCGCCTGGAACAGTACCGTCCACCACCACCTCCTCATAAGCCATAGCACTGGCCTGCGCCCTCACTGCACTCCTGGTGCCCTCCGCCATCTTTGAAACCTCTGGTTACTGACACAGCTGTACCCCTGACCTTGCACACAACTTATTATATCTACACTCTGACCGTCTAGTGCTGGGCTGACCTTAAGACCCCAGCAGTGAAAGTTACCACTGGTAGTCTTTAGTGTCTGGGAGTAGGGGTCCCACGCACACTATTACTCTGATCCCACGTACGCTGCCACCACTGTGAAGGATTACCCCTTCCTACCACGTCACCAATCCGTGACGTCACTACACAGGCACAGCTCTCCGGCGCCCCCTTTGTCTCTCAGGCCAGTAAAGGGACTGCACCTAGAGCAAATGGCCGCCGGGGAGACTGCCCTGTTACCCACCCTGGGTATTCTAAGATTCGCAATCAGAGTAAAAGGATCAGCCCAAAATTAATTTATGATTTAATTGCCTTAAGGGCGCACTAGATAATTACAAGAAATATACAATCACAATATATCAAGAGTTACAGTCAGAGTACAATATAACAACAATAATACAAGGCTTAAAGGTATAAAGCTGGAGGTCAATTTACCAGGTCGAAGGTCGCTTGTGGAAGCCGGGGGGCATAGCATTCCGCAGGTCCAAAAACTTAGTTGCCGGGCAGCCCCCAGAAAGCATGTGCTTGCTCCCCTCTGGCTGGCATACCCTGTTCCTTAAGATGTCATCATCATCATCTTCTTCTGTGGAGTGAGACCCTCCCAGTGACCTCAGCTTCTTCTTGTACCTGGCTGAGCCCCCCTGCCTGCAGCTGGGTGGGCTTAGCAATCTCCACCCCCTCTGTCTCCCTGCAAGATTTATTCCAATATCTAATAAATGGGATAACTTCTCTCAGGATGATCGGATCAGCACACGGGCAGTACCAGCGCCTGTGGTTTGTTCTGCCGGTCGTACTGGGATCAAACCTGGACCCATTCGGTCCCTGTGGGAGGCTGATCCCTATATCTCGGGTTTCAGACCTCCCACCGCCACGGGAATCGCACTATTAGATGCACCATTTATTTAGGGTAAGGAGAATATTTTTTATGAGCCTGTACCTCGGACGATGCGTCCATAATTCACAATTCCATGTTGGAGACGGTTTGGCTGGGCTGCCATAATAGATGTGTATCCAGTGGCCACTTGGCATGCGTGTTTTAATTAAGCCCCCAAGCATTTCCAAGCCCCCTGGTGGCGTGGTTTCCTCATGGGGCTTTGAACTACCGTCTACAGTTTACCCTGAGCTCAGCCCGTTAGCATACTAATAGGAACTCTATTCATTAGCAAAGGTGGGGGTCCAGGAGCACTCCTGTGTCCAGGAGACAAAATGGAGTCACGCCAATCTGATAGCATGCCTGTTCCAAGATGGCGGCTGTTCCCTCATCACACATGATAAGATCCTGTCTGCAGCCACCACTAGGGGGAGCTCCCTGTATACAGAGACACATGATAAGATCCTGTCTGCAGTCACCACTAGGGGGAGCTCCCTGTATACAGAGATACATGATAAGATCCTGTCTGCAGCCACCACTAGGGGGAGCTCCCTGTATACAGAGATACATGATAAGATCCTGTCTGCAGCCACCACTAGGGGGAGCTCCCTGTATACAGAGATACATGATAAGATCCTGTCTGCAGCCACCACTAGGGGGAGCTCCCTGTATACAGAGATACATGATAAGATCCTGTCTGCAGCCACCACTAGGGGGAGCTCCCTGTATACAGAGACACATGATAAGATCCTGTCTGCAGCCACCACTAGGGGGAGCTCCCTGTATACAGAGATACATGATAAGATCCTGTCTGCAGCCACCACTAGGGGGAGCTCTCTGTATACAGAGATACATGATAAGATCCTGTCTGCAGCCACCACTAGGGGGAGCTCCCTGTATACAGAGATACATGATAAGGTCCTGTCTGCAGTCACCACTAGGGGGAGCTCCCTGTATACAGAGATACACGACCTACCGTCTCTGTCCTCTGTCCCCTGCTCCAAAAAGCTCACATCAAAGCAGTAGAGGAGCGCCATGAGCAGGAAGAGGTTGACGCTGTCCAGGGTGCCGTCCGCCTCCACGGACACTTTCTCCAGGTGTGCGATCAGTAGCAGCGTGTCGTCCTTGCCCAGCGGGGTCTGACAGGCCCAGGAGAAGAGACTTTCTGCAAGTGACTGGCGACTTTCCTTAATAAGATCTGAGACCTGCGAGGGGTAACAGTGATTACTGGGGGGGAGACAAAGCCGACCGGGGTCTACTACAGTCCGGCATCTCAGCGGCACGGCCAGACCCCTGCGATCCTCCTCCCCTTCTGGATGGCAGGACCATGATGGCAGCGAGGATCGGACCCCCCAATGGCGGCACTGCCCCTGCCTTCCTACCTCCTTGCGGTGCTTCTCGTTGCCCAGACCGCGCTCCTTCTGCAGCTTGTCGAATTCATTGTTCACGTCGATCTGGGACAGCAGGGTGAGGATCTTCTGGGTGAGGCCGCTGTCCATCAGGTCGTCGGTGAAACGTGTCGTCATGGCCTCCACCTCCGGGCTGAGTGGGAGAAAAGACCCCATGAACACCCCACAGTACAGGCTGCAGGGCTGAGATCGCCCCGGCTCACACTAACACCACGGCTTGGGCTTATTTTCTTATACAGCATTTTAAATGCTGCAGTTTGTGCTCCAGAGCTGCTCTTCCAAAAGCAACTATGGGAGGAAGCACTGACCGCTGTCACTTTTTTTAGGGGAAGGAACCTCCATCCTCCTCCTCATGCCCAGATAGGACAAAACGGACAGAGACGGGTCACCCTGATGGGAGAAAGGTCTACCCCAAAAAAAGTGCCCACCCCTTTAAGTAATCACATGACGCTGGCGCCCATACCTGAGGTCCATGGTGAAGGTCTTGCCCTTCCGGGACTGGATGAGGGTGCACAAGGAGTTGGCGATACATCGCTTCCCGTCCCAGTACAAGAGCACGGCGACCAGACCCCGCGTGAGACCGGGGAAGTGGGGCTGCTGGTGCTCCCCTGAAATGTAAGGCGGCCGGTCAGTAAGACGTCCACAGAATCAGGGGGTCCCCAGAAGCCCCCCGTCCTGCCAGAGGAGTCCGACACAAAACGTACAGATGGCGGGAAAGAGACCGGAGGTTTCATCTCACTGTAACAAAACCGCAGCTGCGAGAAGACAGTGCCCCGAAATCACCTGCGAGCAGAAGCTCCACCGCGGCCACCTCCCCGATACCGAACAGGTCGCTCAGGATGAAGGTCTCCTTAATGAGAGACTCGGGCAGGAGGCGGGTACCCTGCTGCCCCTTCATGGCGATGCCCTCAGTGCCGGCCTTCTGGATCTTCTCATGTTGCTGGGGATTCTTGGCCTAAAGGGAGAAAAGGGAGAAAAATGAGCGCAGCTCTGGAGGAAAATACACGATCAGTAAAGTATGTACACAGTGACTGCACCAGCAGAATAGTGAGTGCAGCTCTGGAGTATAATGCAGGGTGTAACTCAGGATCAGTAATGTAATGTATGTACACAGTGACTGCACCAGCAGAATAGTGACTGCAGCTCTGGAGTATAATACAGGACGTAACTCAGGATCAGTAATGTAATGTATGTACACAGTGACTGCACCAGCAGAATAGTGAGTGCAGCTCTGGAGTATAATACAGGATGTAACTCAGGATCATTAATGTAATGTATGTACACAGTGACTGCACCAGCAGAATAGTAAGTGCAGCTCTGGAGTATAATACAGGACGTAACTCAGGATCAGTAATGTAATGTATGTACACAGTGACTGCACCAGCAGAATAGTAAGTGCAGCTCTGGAGTATAATACAGGACGTAACTCAGGATCAGTAATGTAATGTATGTACACAGTGACTCCACCAGCAGAATTGTGAGTGCAGCTCTGGAGTATAATACAGGAGGTAACTCAGGATCAGTAATGTATGTACACAGTGACTGCACCAGCAGAATAGTGAGTGCAGCTCTGGGGTATAATACAGAATGTAACTCAGGATCAGTAATGTAATGTATGTACACAGTGACTGCACCAGCAGAATAGTGAGTTCAGCTCTTGGGTATAATACAGGATGTAACTCAGGATCAGTAATGTAATGTATGTACATAGTGACTGCACCAGCAGAATAGTGAGTGCAGCTCTGGGGTATAATACAGAATGTAACTCAGGATCAGTAATGTAATGTATGTACACAGTGACTGCACCAGCAGAATAGTGAGTTCAGCTCTGGGGTATAATACAGGATGTAACACAGGATCAGTAATGTAATGTATGTACACAGTGACTGCACCAGCAGAATAGTGAATGCAGCTCTGGAGTATAATACAGGATGGAACTCAGGATCAGTAATGTAATGTATGTACACAGTGACTGCACCAGCAGAATAGTGAGTGCAGCTCTGGGGTATATTACAGGATGTAACTCAGGATCAGTAATGTAATGTATGTACACAGTGACTGCACCAGCAGAATAGTGAGTGCAGCTCTGGAGTATAATACAGGAGGCAACTCAGGATCAGTAATGTAATGTATGTACACAGTGACTGTACCAGCAGAATTATGAGCGCAGCTCTGGAGTATAATACAGGAGGTAACTCAGGATCAGTAATGTAATGTATGTACACAGGGACTGCACCAGCAGAATAGTGAGTGCAGCTCTGGGGTATAATACAGGATGTAACTCAGGATCAGTAATGTAATGTATGTACACAGTGACTGCACCAGCAGAATAGTGAGTGCAGCTCTGGGGTATAATACAGGATGTATCTCAGGATCAGTAATGTAATGTGTGTACACAGTGACTGCACCAGCAGAATAGTGAGTGCAGCTCTGGGGTATAATACAGGAGGTAACTCAGGATCAGTAATGTATGTACACAGTGACTGCACCAACAGAATAGTGAGTGCAGCTCTGGGGTATAATACAGGGTGTAACTCAGGATCAGTAATGTAATGTATGTACACAGTGACTGCACCAGCAGAATAGTGAGTGCAGCTCTGGAGTATAATACAGGAGGTAACTCAGGATCAGTAATGTAATGTATGTACACAGTGACTGCACCAGCAGAATAGTGAGTGCAGCTCTGGGGTATAATACAGGATGTAACTCAGGATCAGTAATGTATGTACACAGTGACTACACCAGCAGAATAGTGAGTGCAGCTCTGGAGTATAATACAGGATGTAACTCAGGATCAGTAATGTAATGTATGTACACAGTGACTGCACCAGCAGAATAGTGAGTGCAGCTCTGGAGTATAATACAGGAGGTAACTCAGGATCAGTAATGTAATGTATGTACACAGTGACTGCACCAGCAGAATAGTGAGTGCAGCTCTGGGGTATAATACAGGATGTAACTCAGGATCAGTAATGTAATGTATGTACACAGTGACTGCACCAGCAGAATAGTGAGTGCAGCTCTGGAGTATAATACAGGAGGTAACTCAGGATCAGTAATGTAATGTATGTACACAGTGACTGCACCAGCAGAATAGTGAGTGCAGCTCTGGGGTATAATACAGGATGTAACTCAGGATCAGTAATGTATGTACACAGTGACTACACCAGCAGAATAGTGAGTGCAGCTCTGGAGTATAATACAGGATGTAACTCAGGATCAGTAATGTATGTACACAGTGACTACACCAGCAGAATAGTGAGTGCAGCTCTGGAGTATAATACAGGATGTAACTCAGGATCAGTAATGTAATGTATGTACACAGTGACTGCACCAGCAGAATAGTGAGTGCAGCTCTGGAGTATAATACAGGAGGTAACTCAGGATCAGTAATGTAATGTATGTACACAGTGACTGCACCAGCAGAATAGTGAGTGCAGCTCTGGAGTATAATACAGGATGTAACTCAGGATCAGTAATGTAATGTATGTACACAGTGACAGCAGAATAGTGAGTGCAGCTCTGGAGTATAATACAGGATGTAACTCAGGATCAGTAATGTAATGTATGTACACGGTGACTGCACCAGCAGAATAGTGAGTGCAGCTCTGGAGTATAATACAGGAGGTAACTCAGGATCAGTAATGTAATGTATGTACACAGTGACTGCACCAGCAGAATAGTGAGTGCAGCTCTGGAGTATAATACAGGATGTAACTCAGGATCAGTAATGTATGTACACAGTGACTACACCAGCAGAATAGTGAGTGCAGCTCTGGGGTATAATACAGGATGTAACTCAGGATCAGTAATGTAATGTATGTACACAGTGACTGCACCAGCAGAATAGTGAGTGCAGCTCTGGAGTATAATACAGGATGTAACTCAGGATCAGTAATGTATGTACACAGTGACTGCACCAGCAGAATAGTGAGTGCAGCTCTGGAGTGCAATGCAGACCGCACTGAGACTTACCGGGTTCTTGAACAGGGAGATGAAGTCCGGCTTGTGCTTCTTTAGCAGCAGGTCCAGGACGTGCGCGGCCTCCGGTTGCCTTTTGAGCAGCGCGTTCTCCACCGCCGTCCAGATGTTCTTGTACGGACCCCACAGACTGGCGCCTGGAACCGATGAGAAATCGTACGTTATCATTTATACACCACGGATCCACAACACTACAGGGCAGCCTGGGAGTTGTTGTACGCCACGAGGATCAATTGGATAGGATGGGAAACCCCTTTACGTCTCTCCTACCATTGTCCGTGTACGCAGCTCCTATGCAGAGGTATGTGTCATTACCCTGCAGAGCTGCACTCACTGTTCTGCCGCTGTGGTCACCACGTGAGTCTCCTGGAGTTAGGACCCCATATCTCATACACATCCGGGGTCACCGGGTCTCTGATAAGAACATCTGTCACGTACACGGACACCGAACAACAAACCAGAACCTTCTTTAACCATTTTACCTGAATTTACCGCCAACGGCGCTGCCATCTTGGGACCGAACTTCTCGGACAGAACCCGCCTGCTCACTTTAGGCTGTCTTCACCAATGCCTGTGCGGACAGCACCACAAATAAAAGTCCAAATTCTAATTAAAATAAAACTTAAACCTCCTTGTCGGAGCTGGACTGTGAGACGATTACCGAATGGAGAGCGATTCTTCGGTTTTGATATGTTATTTAGCGTTTTGTCGCAAAAAGACGGCACGAAAGCGCTTCTGGGAGATGTAGTCCTAGCTGAGGTGTGTCATTTAAAATTTGGACGTGAAAAACTACATTTCCCAGCGGCATTACTTTTTTTTTAAGGCTTCGTTTCCTTTCATCCGACTTTGTAAACACGTGACAGCAGCGCTCTGGATTGTGGGAGATGTAGTCAAAATGACATAGAGTTGTATTTATTCCAGTCTGGCAAAACTACAAGTCCCGTAAGTCATTGCCACAGGTGCTACTATGTAAGCAGAGTTGAGGAGACTGGCTCGTCAGTTCATTTCATGAGGAGAAAGTCGAAATTAATTCTGTGTTGCAATAAGGAGCATTTTCTGTTACGGTAAAGAGGTCTATGAAACTTTGCGCTATGATTGTCGGGATATGTAGTTCTTTTTCGTTACACTGCGGAAGATTCCAGCCTTATAGTTTAGCATTATTAGATAGTATTGTTTGCAAATATGTCGCAGGATTATGCGAACACTCCTGACTGTGCCAGAGCTGGAGAGTGAAGGGAAAGTTCTGCCATACGTCAGCTGCTTCTCCAGTCGAGACTACGATTCCCATCGTGCACTGCGCCGCATGCTTCGGCCTCGTTTTATCGTCTGGAACACATTGCGCGTGCGCATTTCGTTTTCCCCTCCCTCAGCTGCCAGAACTGTGTCCCCCCCCTAATGTAAGATGGTGGCCGTCTGGTGGTGAAGATCCCCGGACAGGAGCAGCCAGGCCCCGGGTATTTCTAGCGTTGTCCCGGAATCAAGTCGGTCACACACGGATCGTATCCGCCGAGCTCCGACAAACTGCCACAGAAGGAGGAGGAGCCGCTGGTCCGCCCCCTAGTGCCCGCCATTACCATCCCAGCAGCACCCAGTGTGAGCGGCCAGGCCGGCGCAGGAGGCGGTGCGAGGTAAGAGGAGCGGGGGGATCCTGTCACGGGCCGCAGCCTCTGTCACGTCCTGTCCGGGCCTGGGAGCGGCCTCCAGACTCCTGTGCACACACATGCGGCCTGTCCCGGAACCGCACCATGTCCACACAGCCGGGAACCGCACCATGTCCACAGCCCGGAACCGCACCATGTCCACAGCCCGGAACCGCACCATGTCCACAGCCCGGCCTGTCCCAGAACCGCACCATGTCCACACAGCCGGGAACCGCACCATGTCCACACAGCCCGGCCTGTCCCGGAACCGCACCATGTCCACAGCCCGGCCTGTCCCGGAACCGCACCATGTCCACAGCCCGGAACCGCACCATGTCCACACAGCCGGGAACCGCACCATGTCCACACAGCCCGGAACCGCACCATGTCCACACAGCCCGGCCTGTCCCGGAACCGCACCATGTCCACAGCCCGGCCTGTCCCGGAACCGCACCATGTCCACACAGCCCGGAACCGCACCATGTCCACACAGCCCGGCCTGTCCCGGAACCGCACCATGTCCACAGCCCGGCCTGTCCCGGAACCGCACCATGTCCACACAGCCCGGCCTGTCCCGGAACCGCACCATGTCCACAGCCCGGCCTGTCCCGGAACCGCACCATGTCCACAGCCCGGAACCGCACCATGTCCACACAGCCCGGAACCGCACCATGTCCACACAGCCGGGAACCGCACCATGTCCACACAGCCCGGAACCGCACCATGTCCACACAGCCCGGCCTGTCCCGCAACCGCACCATGTCCACAGCCCGGCCTGTCCCGGAACCGCACCATGTCCACAGCCCGGAACCGCACCATGTCCACAGCCCGGCCTGTCCCGGAACCGCACCATGTCCACAGCCCGGAACCGCACCATGTCCACACAGCCGGGAACCGCACCATGTCCACAGCCCGGCCTGTCCCGGAACCGCACCATGTCCACACAGCCCGGCCTGTCCCGAAACCGCACCATGTCCACACAGCCGGGAACCGCACCATGTCCACACAGCCCAGAACCGCACCATGTCCACACAGCCCGGCCTGTCCCGGAACCGCACCATGTCCACACAGCCGGGAACCGCACCATGTCCACACAGCCGGGAACCGCACCATGTCCACGCAGCCGGGAACCGCACCATGTCCACGCAGCCGGGAACCGCACCATGTCCACGCAGCCGGGAACCGCACCATGTCCACAGCCCGGCCTGTCCCGGAACCGCACCATGTCCACACAGCCGGGAACCGCACCATGTCCACAGCCCGGCCTGTCCCGGAACCGCACCATGTCCACACAGCCGGGAACCGCACCATGTCCACAGCCCGGCCTGTCCCGGAACCGCACCATGTCCACAGCCCGGCCTGTCCCGGAACCGCACCATGTCCACACAGCCCAGCCTGTCCCGGAACCGCACCATGTCCACACAGCCCGGAACCGCACCATGTCCACACAGCCGGGAACCGCACCATGTCCACAGCCCGGCCTGTCCCGGAACCGCACCATGTCCACACAGCCGGGAACCGCACCATGTCCACACAGCCGGGAACCGCACCATGTCCACACAGCCCAGCCTGTCCCGGAACCGCACCATGTCCACACAGCCCGACCTGTCCCGGAACCGCACCATGTCCACACAGCCCGACCTGTCCCGGAACCGCACCATGTCCACACAGCCCGACCTGTCCCGGAACCGCACCATGTCCACACAGCCGGGAACCGCACCATGTCCACAGCCCGGCCTGTCCCGGAACCGCACCATGTCCACACAGCCGGGAACCGCACCATGTCCACACAGCCGGGAACCGCACCATGTCCACACAGCCCAGCCTGTCCCGGAACCGCACCATGTCCACACAGCCCGACCTGTCCCGGAACCGCACCATGTCCACACAGCCCGACCTGTCCCGGAACCGCACCATGTCCACACAGCCCGGCCTGTCCCGGAACCGCACCATGTCCACAGCCCGGAACCGCACCATGTCCACAGCCCGGCCTGTCCCGGAACCGCACCATGTCCACAGCCCGGAACCGCACCATGTCCACACAGCCGGGAACCGCACCATGTCCACAGCCCGGCCTGTCCCGGAACCGCACCATGTCCACACAGCCCGGCCTGTCCCGAAACCGCACCATGTCCACACAGCCGGGAACCGCACCATGTCCACACAGCCCAGAACCGCACCATGTCCACACAGCCCGGCCTGTCCCGGAACCGCACCATGTCCACACAGCCGGGAACCGCACCATGTCCACACAGCCGGGAACCGCACCATGTCCACACAGCCGGGAACCGCACCATGTCCACACAGCCGGGAACCGCACCATGTCCACGCAGCCGGGAACCGCACCATGTCCACGCAGCCGGGAACCGCACCATGTCCACAGCCCGGCCTGTCCCGGAACCGCACCATGTCCACACAGCCGGGAACCGCACCATGTCCACAGCCCGGCCTGTCCCGGAACCGCACCATGTCCACACAGCCGGGAACCGCACCATGTCCACAGCCCGGCCTGTCCCGGAACCGCACCATGTCCACACAGCCCGGCCTGTCCCGGAACCGCACCATGTCCACACAGCCCAGCCTGTCCCGGAACCGCACCATGTCCACACAGCCCGGAACCGCACCATGTCCACACAGCCGGGAACCGCACCATGTCCACAGCCCGGCCTGTCCCGGAACCGCACCATGTCCACACAGCCGGGAACCGCACCATGTCCACACAGCCGGGAACCGCACCATGTCCACACAGCCCAGCCTGTCCCGGAACCGCACCATGTCCACACAGCCCGACCTGTCCCGGAACCGCACCATGTCCACACAGCCCGACCTGTCCCGGAACCGCACCATGTCCACACAGCCCGACCTGTCCCGGAACCGCACCATGTCCACACAGCCGGGAACCGCACCATGTCCACAGCCCGGCCTGTCCCGGAACCGCACCATGTCCACAGCCCGGCCTGTCCCGGAACCGCACCATGTCCACACAGCCTGGCCTGTCCCGGAACCGCACCATGTCCACACAGCCCGGAACCGCACCATGTCCACACAGCCCGGCCTGTCCCGGAACCGCACCATGTCCACACAGCCCGGAACCGCACCATGTCCACAGCCCGGCCTGTCCCGGAACCGCACCATGTCCACAGCCCGGAACCGCACCATGTCCACACAGCCCGGCCTTGTCCGGAACCGCACCATGTCCACACAGCCCGGAACCGCACCATGTCCACACAGCCGGGAACCGCACCATGTCCACAGCCCGGCCTGTCCCGGAACCGCACCATGTCCACACAGCCGGGAACCGCACCATGTCCACACAGCCGGGAACCGCACCATGTCCACACAGCCCAGCCTGTCCCGGAACCGCACCATGTCCACACAGCCCGACCTGTCCCGGAACCGCACCATGTCCACACAGCCCGGCCTGTCCCGGAACCGCACCATGTCCACACAGCCCGACCTGTCCCGGAACCGCACCATGTCCACACAGCCGGGAACCGCACCATGTCCACAGCCCGGCCTGTCCCGGAACCGCACCATGTCCACAGCCCGGCCTGTCCCGGAACCGCACCATGTCCACACAGCCCGGCCTGTCCCGGAACCGCACCATGTCCACACAGCCCGGAACCGCACCATGTCCACACAGCCCGGAACCGCACCATGTCCACACAGCCCGGAACCGCACCATGTCCACACAGCCCGGCCTGTCCCGGAACCGCACCATGTCCACACAGCCCGGAACCGCACCATGTCCACAGCCCGGCCTGTCCCGGAACCGCACCATGTCCACAGCCCGGAACCGCACCATGTACACAGCCCGGAACCGCACCATGTCCACACAGCCCGGCCTGTCCCGGAACCGCACCATGTCCACAGCCCGGAACCGCACCATGTCCACACAGCCCGGCCTGTCCCGGAACCGCACCATGTCCACACAGCCCGGCCTGTCCCGGAACCGCACCATGTCCACACAGCCGGGAACCGCACAATGTCCACAGCCCGGCCTGTCCCGGAACCGCACCGTGTCCACACAGCCCGGAACCGCACCATGTCCACACAGCCGGGAACCGCACCATGTCCACAGCCCGGCCTGTCCCGGAACCGCACCATGTCCACACAGCCGGGAACCGCACCATGTACACACAGCCCGGCCTCTCCCAGAACCGCACCATGTCCACACAGCCCAGAACCGCACCATGTACACACAGCCCGGAACCGTACCATGTCCACACAGCCGGGAACCGCACCATGTCCACAGCCCGGAACCGCACCATGTCCACACAGCCCGGAACCGCACCATGTCCACACAGCCCGGCCTGTCCCGGAACCGCACCATGTCCACACAGCCGGGAACCGCACCATGTCCACACAGCCCGGCCTGTCCCGGAATCGCACCATGTCCACACAGCCCGGAACCGCACCATGTCCACACAGCCGGGAACCGCGCCATGTCCACAGCCCGGCCTGTCCCGGAACCGCACCATGTCCACACAGCCGGGAACCGCACCATGTACACACAGCCCGGCCTCTCCCAGAACCGCACCATGTACACACAGCCCAGAACCGCACCATGTACACACAGCCTGGAACCGCACCATGTCCACACAGCTGGGAACCGCACCATGTCCACAGCCCGGAACCGCACCATGTCCACACAGCCCGGAACTGCACCATGTCCACACAGCCCGGCCTGTCCCGGAACCGCACCATGTCCACACAGCCGGGAACCGCACCATGTCCACACAGCCCGGCCTGTCCCGGAACCGCACCATGTCCACACAGCCCGGCCTGTCCCGGAACCGCACCATGTCCACACAGCCCGGCCTGTCCCGGAACCGCACCATGTCCACACAGCCCGGCCTGTCCCGGAACCGCACCATGTCCACACAGCCCGGCCTGTCCCGGAACCGCACCATGTCCACAGCCCGGCCTGTCCCGGAACCGCACCATGTCCACAGCCCGGAACCGCACCATGTACACAGCCCGGAACCGCACCATGTCCACACAGCCCGGCCTGTCCCGGAACCGCACCATGTCCACAGCCCGGAACCGCACCATGTCCACACAGCCCGGCCTGTCCCGGAACCGCACCATGTCCACACAGCCCGGCCTGTCCCGGAACCGCCCCATGTCCACACAGCCCGGCCTGTCCCGGAACCGCACCATGTCCACACAGCCCAGAACCGCACCATGTCCACACAGCCCGGAACCGCAACATGTCCACACAGCCCGGCCTGTCCCGGAACCGCACCATGTCCACAGCCCGGAACCGCACCATGTCCACACAGCCCGGCCTCTCCCAGAACCGCACCATGTCCACACAGCCCGGAACCGCACCATGTCCACAGCCCAGAACCGCACCATGTCCACACAGCCGGGAACCGCACCATGTACACACAGCCCGGCCTCTCCCAGAACCGCACCATGTCCACACAGCCGGGAACCGCACCATGTCCACACAGCCGGGAACCGCACCATGTCCACACAGCCGGGAACCGCACCATGTCCACACAGCCGGGAACCGCACCATGTCCACACAGCCCGGCCTCTCCCAGAACCGCACCATGTCCACACAGCCCGGAACCGCACCATGTCCACACAGCCCGGCCTGTCCCGGAACCGCACCATGTTCACACAGCCGGGAACCGCACCATGTACACACAGCCCGGCCTCTCCCAGAACCGCACCATGTCCACACAGCCCGGAACCGCACCATGTCCACACAGCCCGGAACCGCACCATGTCCACACAGCCGGGAACCGCACCATGTCCACACAGCCCGGCCTCTCCCAGAACCGCACCATGTCCACACAGCCCGGAACCGCACCATGTCCACACAGCCGGGAACCGCACCATGTCCACACAGCCCGGCCTCTCCCAGAACCGCACCATGTACACACAGCCCAGAACCGCACCATGTCCACACAGCCCGGAACCGCACCATGTCCACACAGCCGGGAACCGCACCATGTACACACAGCCCGGCCTCTCCCAGAACCGCACCATGTACACAACCCAGAACCGCACCATGTCCACACAGCCGGGAACCGCACCATGTCCACACAGCCCGGCCTCTCCCAGAACCGCACCATGTCCACACAGCCCGGAACCGCACCATGTCCACACAGCCCGGAACCGCACCATGTCCACACAGCCCGGAACCGCACCATGTCCACACAGCCCGGAACCGCACCATGTCCACACAGCCCGGCCTGTCCCGGAACCGCACCATGTCCACACAGCCCGGAACCGCACCATGTCCACACAGCCCGGCCTCTCCCAGAACCGCACCATGTCCACACAGCCCGGAACCGCACCATGTCCACACAGCCCGGCCTCTACAGGAACCGCACCATGTCCACACAGCCCGGAACCGCACCATGTACACAGCCCGGCCTCTACCAGAACCGCACCATGTCCACACAGCCCGGAACCGCACCATGTACACAGCCCGGCCTGTCCCGGAACCGCACCATGTCCACACAGCCGGGAACCGCACCATGTCCACACAGCCCGGCCTGTCCCGGAACCGCACCATGTCCACAGCCCGGCCTGTCCCGGAACCGCACCATGTCCACAGCCCGGAACCGCACCATGTACACAGCCCGGAACCGCACCATGTCCACACAGCCCGGCCTGTCCCGGAACCGCACCATGTCCACAGCCCGGAACCGCACCATGTCCACACAGCCCGGCCTGTCCCGGAACCGCACCATGTCCACACAGCCCGGCCTGTCCCGGAACCGCACCATGTCCACACAGCCCGGCCTGTCCCGGAACCGCCCCATGTCCACACAGCCCGGCCTGTCCCGGAACCGCACCATGTCCACACAGCCCGGAACCGCACCATGTCCACACAGCCCGGCCTGTCCCGGAACCGCACCATGTCCACAGCCCGGAACCGCACCATGTCCACACAGCCCGGCCTCTCCCAGAACCGCACCATGTCCACACAGCCCGGAACCGCACCATGTCCACAGCCCGGAACCGCACCATGTCCACACAGCCGGGAACCGCACCATGTACACACAGCCCGGCCTCTCCCAGAACCGCACCATGTCCACACAGCCGGGAACCGCACCATGTCCACACAGCCGGGAACCGCACCATGTCCACACAGCCGGGAACCGCACCATGTCCACACAGCCGGGAACCGCACCATGTCCACACAGCCGGGAACCGCACCATGTCCACACAGCCGGGAACCGCACCATGTCCACACAGCCCGGCCTCTCCCAGAACCGCACCATGTCCACACAGCCCGGAACCGCACCATGTCCACACAGCCCGGCCTGTCCCGGAACCGCACCATGTTCACACAGCCGGGAACCGCACCATGTACACACAGCCCGGCCTCTCCCAGAACCGCACCATGTACACACAGCCCAGAACCGCACCATGTCCACACAGCCCGGAACCGCACCATGTCCACACAGCCGGGAACCGCACCATGTCCACACAGCCCGGCCTCTCCCAGAACCGCACCATGTCCACACAGCCCGGAACCGCACCATGTCCACACAGCCCGGAACCGCACCATGTCCACACAGCCGGGAACCGCACCATGTCCACACAGCCCGGCCTCTCCCAGAACCGCACCATGTACACACAGCCCAGAACCGCACCATGTACACACAGCCCAGAACCGCACCATGTACACACAGCCCAGAACCGCACCATGTCCACACAGCCCGGAACCGCACCATGTCCACACAGCCGGGAACCGCACCATGTACACACAGCCCGGCCTCTCCCAGAACCGCACCATGTCCACACAGCCCAGAACCGCACCATGTCCACACAGCCCGGAACCGCACCATGTCCACACAGCCGGGAACCGCACCATGTCCACACAGCCCGGCCTCTCCCAGAACCGCACCATGTCCACACAGCCCGGAACCGCACCATGTCCACACAGCCGGGAACCGCACCATGTCCACACAGCCCGGCCTCTCCCAGAACCGCACCATGTCCACACAGCCCAGAACCGCACCATGTCCACACAGCCCAGAACCGCACCATGTCCACACAGCCGGGAACCGCACCATGTACACACAGCCCGGCTTCTCCCAGAACCGCACCATGTACACAACCCAGAACCGCACCATGTCCACACAGCCGGGAACCGCACCATGTACACACAGCCCGGCCTCTCCCAGAACCGCACCATGTCCACACAGCCCAGAACCGCACCATGTCCACACAGCCCGGAACCGCACCATGTCCACACAGCCCGGCCTGTCCCGGAACCGCACCATGTCCACACAGCCCGGAACCGCACCATGTCCACACAGCCCGGCCTCTCCCAGAACCGCACCATGTCCACACAGCCCGGAACCGCACCATGTCCACACAGCCCGGCCTCTACAGGAACCGCACCATGTACACAACCCAGAACCGCACCATGTCCACACAGCCGGGAACCGCACCATGTACACACAGCCCGGCCTCTCCCAGAACCGCACCATGTCCACACAGCTTGGAACCGCACCATGTCCACACAGCCCGGAACCGCACCATGTCCACACAGCCCGGCCTGTCCCGGAACCGCACCATGTCCACACAGCCCGGAACCGCACCATGTTCACACAGCCCGGCCTCTCCCAGAACCGCACCATGTCCACACAGCCCGGAACCGCACCATGTCCACACAGCCCGGCCTCTACAGGAACCGCACCATGTCCACACAGCCCGGAACCGCACCATGTACACAGCCCGGCCTCTACCAGAACCGCACCATGTCCACACAGCCCAGAACCGCACCATGTCCACACAGCCCGGAACCGCACCATGTCCACACAGCCGGGAACCGCACCATGTCCACACAGCCCGGCCTCTCCCAGAACCGCACCATGTCCACACAGCCCGGAACCGCACCATGTCCACACAGCCCGGAACCGCACCATGTCCACACAGCCGGGAACCGCACCATGTCCACACAGCCCGGCCTCTCCCAGAACCGCACCATGTACACACAGCCCAGAACCGCACCATGTCCACACAGCCCGGAACCGCACCATGTCCACACAGCCGGGAACCGCACCATGTACACACAGCCCGGCCTCTCCCAGAACCGCACCATGTCCACACAGCCCGGAACCGCACCATGTCCACACAGCCCGGCCTCTCCCAGAACCGCACCATGTACACACAGCCCAGAACCGCACCATGTCCACACAGCCCGGAACCGCACCATGTCCACACAGCCGGGAACCACACCATGTACACACAGCCCGGCCTCTCCCAGAACCGCACCATGTACACAGCCCGGAACCGCACCATGTCCACACAGCCGGGAACCGCACCATGTACACACAGCCCGGCCTCTCCCAGAACCGCACCATGTCCACACAGCCCAGAACCGCACCATGTCCACACAGCCCGGAACCGCACCATGTCCACACAGCCGGGAACCGCACCATGTCCACACAGCCCGGCCTCTCCCAGAACCGCACCATGTCCACACAGCCCGGAACCGCACCATGTCCACACAGCCGGGAACCGCACCATGTCCACACAGCCCGGCCTCTCCCAGAACCGCACCATGTACACACAGCCCAGAACCGCACCATGTCCACACAGCCCAGAACCGCACCATTTCCACACAGCCGGGAACCGCACCATGTACACACAGCCCGGCTTCTCCCAGAACCGCACCATGTACACAACCCAGAACCGCACCATGTCCACACAGCCGGGAACCGCACCATGTACACACAGCCCGGCCTCTCCCAGAACCGCACCATGTCCACACAGCCCAGAACCGCACCATGTCCACACAGCCCGGAACCGCACCATGTCCACACAGCCCGGCCTGTCCCGGAACCGCACCATGTCCACACAGCCCGGAACCGCACCATGTCCACACAGCCCGGCCTCTCCCAGAACCGCACCATGTCCACACAGCCCGGAACCGCACCATGTCCACACAGCCCGGCCTCTACAGGAACCGCACCATGTACACAACCCAGAACCGCACCATGTCCACACAGCCGGGAACCGCACCATGTACACACAGCCCGGCCTCTCCCAGAACCGCACCATGTCCACACAGCTTGGAACCGCACCATGTCCACACAGCCCGGAACCGCACCATGTCCACACAGCCCGGCCTGTCCCGGAACCGCACCATGTCCACACAGCCCGGAACCGCACCATGTCCACACAACCCGGCCTCTCCCAGAACCGCACCATGTCCACACAGCCCGGAACCGCACCATGTCCACACAGCCCGGCCTCTACAGGAACCGCACCATGTCCACACAGCCCGGAACCGCACCATGTACACAGCCCGGCCTCTACCAGAACCGCACCATGTCCACACAGCCCGGAACCGCACCATGTACACAGCCCGGCCTGTCCCGGAACCGCACCATGTCCACACAGCCGGGAACCGCACCATGTACACACAGCCCGGCCTGTCCCGGAACCGCACCATTTCCACAGCCCGGCCTGTCCCGGAACCGCACCATGTCCACAGCCCGGAACCGCACCATGTACACAGCCCGGAACCGCACCATGTCCACACAGCCCGGCCTGTCCCGGAACCGCACCATGTCCACAGCCCGGAACCGCACCATGTCCACACAGCCCGGCCTGTCCCGGAACCGCACCATGTCCACACAGCCCGGAACCGCACCATGTCCACACAGCCCGGCCTCTCCCAGAACCGCACCATGTCCACACAGCCCGGAACCGCACCATGTCCACACAGCCCGGCCTCTACAGGAACCGCACCATGTACACAACCCAGAACCGCACCATGTCCACACAGCCGGGAACCGCACCATGTACACACAGCCCGGCCTCTCCCAGAACCGCACCATGTCCACACAGCTTGGAACCGCACCATGTCCACACAGCCCGGAACCGCACCATGTCCACACAGCCCGGCCTGTCCCGGAACCGCACCATGTCCACACAGCCCGGAACCGCACCATGTCCACACAGCCCGGCCTCTCCCAGAACCGCACCATGTCCACACAGCCCGGAACCGCACCATGTCCACACAGCCCGGCCTCTACAGGAACCGCACCATGTCCACACAGCCCGGAACCGCACCATGTACACAGCCCGGCCTCTACCAGAACCGCACCATGTCCACACAGCCCGGAACCGCACCATGTACACAGCCCGGCCTGTCCCGGAACCGCACCATGTCCACACAGCCGGGAACCGCACCATGTACACACAGCCCGGCCTGTCCCGGAACCGCACCATTTCCACAGCCCGGCCTGTCCCGGAACCGCACCATGTCCACAGCCCGGAACCGCACCATGTCCACAGCCCGGAACCGCACCATGTCCACACAGCCCGGCCTGTCCCGGAACCGCACCATGTCCACAGCCCGGAACCGCACCATGTCCACACAGCCCGGCCTGTCCCGGAACCGCACCATGTCCACACAGCCCGGCCTGTCCCGGAACCGCCCCATGTCCACACAGCCCGGCCTGTCCCGGAACCGCACCATGTCCACACAGCCCGGAACCGCACCATGTCCACACAGCCCGGAACCGCACCATGTCCACACAGCCCGGCCTGTCCCGGAACCGCACCATGTCCACAGCCCGGAACCGCACCATGTCCACACAGCCCGGCCTCTCCCAGAACCGCACCATGTCCACACAGCCCGGAACCGCACCATGTCCACAGCCCGGAACCGCACCATGTCCACACAGCCGGGAACCGCACCATGTACACACAGCCCGGCCTCTCCCAGAACCGCACCATGTCCACACAGCCGGGAACGGCACCATGTCCACACAGCCGGGAACCGCACCATGTCCACACAGCCGGGAACCGCACCATGTCCACACAGCCGGGAACCGCACCATGTCCACACAGCCGGGAACCGCACCATGTCCACACAGCCGGGAACCGCACCATGTCCACACAGCCGGGAACCGCACCATGTCCACACAGCCGGGAACCGCACCATGTCCACACAGCCGGGAACCGCACCATGTCCACACAGCCGGGAACCGCACCATGTCCACACAGCCGGGAACCGCACCATGTCCACACAGCCGGGAACCGCACCATGTCCACACAGCCGGGAACCGCACCATGTCCACACAGCCGGGAACCGCACCATGTGCACACAGCCGGGAACCGCACCATGTGCACACAGCCGGGAACCGCACCATGTCCACACAGCCGGGAACCGCACCATGTCCACACAGCCGGGAACCGCACCATGTCCACAGCCGGGAACCGCACCATGTCCACACAGCCGGGAACCGCACCATGTCCACACAGCCCGGAACCTCACCATGTCCACACAGCCCGGAACCTCACCATGTCCACACAGCCCGGAACCTCACCATGTCCACACAGCCCGGAACCTCACCATGTCCACACAGCCCGGAACCTCAGCATGTCCACACAGCCCGGAACCTCAGCATGTCCACACAGCCCGGAACCGCACCATGTCCACACAGCCCGGAACCGCACCATGTCCACACAGCCCGGAACCGCACCATGTCCACACAGCCCGGAACCGCACCATGTCCACACAGCCCGGAACCGCACCATGTCCACACAGCCCGGAACCGCACCATGTCCACACAGCCCGGCCTCTACAGGAACCGCACCATGTCCACAGCCCGGAACCGCACCATGTCCACAGCCCGGCACCTCACCATGTCCACACAGCCCGGAGCCTCACCATGTCCACACAGCCCGGAGCCTCACCATGTCCACACAGCCCGGAGCCTCACCATGTCCACACAGCCCGGAACCTCACCATGTCCACACAGCCCGGAACCGCACCATGTACACACAGCCCGGCCTCTACAGGAACCGCACCATGTCCACACAGCCGGGAACCGCACCATGTCCACACAGCCGGGAACCGCACCATGTCCACACAGCCGGGAACCGCACCATGTCCACACAGCCGGGAACCGCACCATGTCCACACAGCCGGGAACCGCACCATGTCCACACAGCCGGGAACCGCACCATGTCCACACAGCCGGGAACCGCACCATGTCCACACAGCCGGGAACCGCACCATGTCCACACAGCCGGGAACCGCACCATGTCCACACAGCCGGGAACCGCACCATGTCCACACAGCCGGGAACCGCACCATGTCCACACAGCCCGGCCTCTCCCAGAACCGCACCATGTCCACACAGCCCGGAACCGCACCATGTCCACACAGCCCGGCCTGTCCCGGAACCGCACCATGTTCACACAGCCGGGAACCGCACCATGTACACACAGCCCGGCCTCTCCCAGAACCGCACCATGTACACACAGCCCGGAACCGCACCATGTCCACACAGCCGGGAGCCGCACCATGTCCACACAGCCCGGAACCGCACCATGTCCACACAGCCCGGCCTCTACAGGAACCGCACCATGTCCACACAGCCCGGAACCGCACCATGTACACAGCCCGGCCTCTACCAGAACCGCACCATGTCCACACAGCCCGGAACGGCACCATGTACACAGCCCGGCCTGTCCCGGAACCGCACCATGTCCACACAGCCGGGAACCGCACCATGTACACACAGCCCGGCCTGTCCCGGAACCGCACCATTTCCACAGCCCGGCCTGTCCTGGAACCGCACCATGTCCACAGCCCGGAACCGCACCATGTACACAGCCCGGAACCGCACCATGTCCACACAGCCCGGCCTGTCCCGGAACCGCACCATGTCCACAGCCCGGAACCGCACCATGTCCACACAGCCCGGCCTGTCCCGGAACCGCACCATGTCCACACAGCCCGGAACCGCACCATGTCCACACAGCCCGGCCTCTCCCAGAACCGCACCATGTCCACACAGCCCGGAACCGCACCATGTCCACACAGCCCGGCCTCTACAGGAACCGCACCATGTACACAACCCAGAACCGCACCATGTCCACACAGCCGTAAACCGCACCATGTACACACAGCCCGGCCTCTCCCAGAACCGCACCATGTCCACACAGCTTGGAACCGCACCATGTCCACACAGCCCGGAACCGCACCATGTCCACACAGCCCGGCCTGTCCCGGAACCGCACCATGTCCACACAGCCCGGAACCGCACCATGTCCACACAGCCCGGCCTCTCCCAGAACCGCACCATGTCCACACAGCCCGGAACCGCACCATGTCCACACAGCCCGGCCTCTACAGGAACCGCACCATGTCCACACAGCCGGGAACCGCACCATGTCCACACAGCCGGGAACCGCACCATGTCCACACAGCCGGGAACCGCACCATGTCCACACAGCCGGGAACCGCACCATGTCCACACAGCCGGGAACCGCACCATGTCCACACAGCCGGGAACCGCACCATGTCCACACAGCCGGGAACCGCACCATGTCCACACAGCCGGGAACCGCACCATGTCCACACAGCCGGGAACCGCACCATGTCCACACAGCCGGGAACCGCACCATGTCCACACAGCCGGGAACCGCACCATGTCCACACAGCCGGGAACCGCACCATGTCCACACAGCCGGGAACCGCACCATGTCCACACAGCCGGGAACCGCACCATGTCCACACAGCCGGGAACCGCACCATGTCCACACAGCCGGGAACCGCACCATGTCCACACAGCCGGGAACCGCACCATGTCCACACAGCCGGGAACCGCACCATGTCCACACAGCCCGGAACCGCACCATGTCCACACAGCCCGGAACCGCACCATGTCCACACAGCCCGGCCTCTACAGGAACCGCACCATGTCCACACAGCCCGGAACCGCACCATGTACACAGCCCGGCCTCTACCAGAACCGCACCATGTCCACACAGCCCGGAACCGCACCATGTACACAGCCCGGCCTGTCCCGGAACCGCACCATGTCCACACAGCCGGGAACCGCACCATGTACACACAGCCCGGCCTGTCCCGGAACCGCACCATGTACACAGCCCGGAACCGCACCATGTCCACACAGCCCGGCCTGTCCCGGAACCGCACCATGTCCACAGCCCGGAACCGCACCATGTCCACACAGCCCGGCCTGTCCCGGAACCGCACCATGTCCACACAGCCCGGCCTGTCCCGGAACCGCCCCATGTCCACACAGCCCGGCCTGTCCCGGAACCGCACCATGTCCACACAGCCCGGAACCGCACCATGTCCACACAGCCCGGAACCGCACCATGTCCACACAGCCCGGCCTGTCCCGGAACCGCACCATGTCCACAGCCCGGAACCGCACCATGTCCACACAGCCCGGCCTCTCCCAGAACCGCACCATGTCCACACAGCCCGGAACCGCACCATGTCCACACAGCCCGGAACCGCACCATGTCCACACAGCCGGGAACCGCACCATGTCCACACAGCCGGGAACCGCACCATGTACACACAGCCCGGCCTCTCCCAGAACCGCACCATGTCCACACAGCCGGGAACCGCACCATGTCCACACAGCCGGGAACCGCACCATGTCCACACAGCCGGGAACCGCACCATGTCCACACAGCCGGGAACCGCACCATGTCCACACAGCCGGGAACCGCACCATGTCCACACAGCCGGGAACCGCACCATGTCCACACAGCCGGGAACCGCACCATGTCCACACAGCCGGGAGCCGCACCATGTACACACAGCCGGGAACCGCACCATGTCCACACAGCCCGGCCTGTCCCGGAACCGCACCATGTCCACAGCCCGGAACCGCACCATGTCCACACAGCCGGGAACCGCACCATGTCCACAGCCCGGAACCGCACCATGTCCACACAGCCGGGAACCGCACCATGTACACACAGCCCGGAACCGCACCATGTACACACAGCCCGACCTGTCCCGGAACCGCACCATGTCCACAGCCCGGAAGCGCACCATGTCCACACAGCCCGGCCTCTCCCAGAACCGCACCATGTCCACACAGCCGGGAACCGCACCATGTCCACACAGCCGGGAACCGCACCATGTCCACACAGCCGGGAACCGCACCATGTCCACACAGCCGGGAACCGCACCATGTGCACACAGCCGGGAACCGCACCATGTCCACACAGCCGGGAACCGCACCATGTCCACACAGCCGGGAACCGCACCATGTCCACACAGCCGGGAACCGCACCATGTCCACAGCCGGGAACCGCACCATGTCCACACAGCCGGGAACCGCACCATGTCCACACAGCCCGGAACCTCACCATGTCCACACAGCCCGGAACCTCACCATGTCCACACAGCCCGGAACCTCACCATGTCCACACAGCCCGGAACCTCAGCATGTCCACACAGCCCGGAACCTCAGCATGTCCACACAGCCCGGAACCGCACCATGTCCACACAGCCCGGAACCGCACCATGTCCACACAGCCCGGAACCGCACCATGTCCACACAGCCCGGAACCGCACCATGTCCACACAGCCCGGAACCGCACCATGTCCACACAGCCCGGAACCGCACCATGTCCACACAGCCCGGAACCGCACCATGTCCACACAGCCCGGAACCGCACCATGTCCACACAGCCCGGCCTCTACAGGAACCGCACCATGTCCACAGCCCGGAACCGCACCATGTCCACAGCCCGGCACCTCACCATGTCCACACAGCCCGGAGCCTCACCATGTCCACACAGCCCGGAGCCTCACCATGTCCACACAGCCCGGAGCCTCACCATGTCCACACAGCCCGGAGCCTCACCATGTCCACACAGCCCGGAACCGCACCATGTACACACAGCCCGGCCTCTACAGGAACCGCACCATGTCCACACAGCCGGGAACCGCACCATGTCCACACAGCCGGGAACCGCACCATGTCCACACAGCCGGGAACCGCACCATGTCCACACAGCCGGGAACCGCACCATGTCCACACAGCCGGGAACCGCACCATGTCCACACAGCCGGGAACCGCACCATGTCCACACAGCCGGGAACCGCACCATGTCCACACAGCCGGGAACCGCACCATGTCCACACAGCCGGGAACCGCACCATGTCCACACAGCCGGGAACCGCACCATGTCCACACAGCCGGGAACCGCACCATGTCCACACAGCCGGGAACCGCACCATGTCCACACAGCCGGGAACCGCACCATGTCCACACAGCCGGGAACCGCACCATGTCCACACAGCCGGGAACCGCACCATGTCCACACAGCCGGGAACCGCACCATGTCCACACAGCCGGGAACCGCACCATGTCCACACAGCCGGGAACCGCACCATGTCCACACAGCCGGGAACCGCACCATGTCCACACAGCCGGGAACCGCACCATGTCCACACAGCCGGGAACCGCACCATGTCCACACAGCCGGGAACCGCACCATGTCCACACAGCCGGGAACCGCACCATGTCCACACAGCCGGGAACCGCACCATGTCCACACAGCCGGGAACCGCACCATGTCCACACAGCCGGGAACCGCACCATGTCCACACAGCCGGGAACCGCACCATGTCCACACAGCCGGGAACCGCACCATGTCCACACAGCCGGGAACCGCACCATGTCCACACAGCCGGGAACCGCACCATGTCCACACAGCCGGGAACCGCACCATGTCCACACAGCCGGGAACCGCACCATGTCCACACAGCCGGGAACCGCACCATGTCCACACAGCCGGGAACCGCACCATGTCCACACAGCCGGGAACCGCACCATGTCCACACAGCCGGGAACCGCACCATGTCCACACAGCCGGGAACCGCACCATGTCCACACAGCCGGGAACCGCACCATGTCCACACAGCCGGGAACCGCACCATGTCCACACAGCCGGGAACCGCACCATGTCCACACAGCCGGGAACCGCACCATGTCCACACAGCCGGGAACCGCACCATGTCCACACAGCCGGGAACCGCACCATGTCCACACAGCCGGGAACCGCACCATGTCCACACAGCCGGGAACCGCACCATGTCCACACAGCCGGGAACCGCACCATGTCCACACAGCCGGGAACCGCACCATGTCCACACAGCCGGGAACCGCACCATGTCCACACAGCCGGGAACCGCACCATGTCCACACAGCCGGGAACCGCACCATGTCCACACAGCCGGGAACCGCACCATGTCCACACAGCCGGGAACCGCACCATGTCCACACAGCCGGGAACCGCACCATGTCCACACAGCCGGGAACCGCACCATGTCCACACAGCCGGGAACCGCACCATGTCCACACAGCCGGGAACCGCACCATGTCCACACAGCCGGGAACCGCACCATGTCCACACAGCCGGGAACCGCACCATGTCCACACAGCCGGGAACCGCACCATGTCCACACAGCCGGGAACCGCACCATGTCCACACAGGCGGGAACCGCACCATGTCCACACAGCCGGGAACCGCACCATGTCCACACAGCCGGGAACCGCACCATGTCCACACAGCCGGGAACCGCACCATGTCCACACAGCCGGGAACCGCACCATGTCCACACAGCCGGGAACCGCACCATGTCCACACAGCCGGGAACCGCACCATGTCCACACAGCCGGGAACCGCACCATGTCCACACAGCCGGGAACCGCACCATGTCCACACAGCCGGGAACCGCACCATGTCCACACAGCCGGGAACCGCACCATGTCCACACAGCCGGGAACCGCACCATGTCCACACAGCCGGGAACCGCACCATGTCCACACAGCCGGGAACCGCACCATGTCCACACAGCCGGGAACCGCACCATGTCCACACAGCCGGGAACCGCACCATGTCCACACAGCCGGGAACCGCACCATGTCCACACAGCCGGGAACCGCACCATGTCCACACAGCCGGGAACCGCACCATGTCCACACAGCCGGGAACCGCACCATGTCCACACAGCCGGGAACCGCACCATGTCCACACAGCCGGGAACCGCACCATGTCCACACAGCCGGGAACCGCACCATGTCCACACAGCCGGGAACCGCACCATGTCCACACAGCCGGGAACCGCACCATGTCCACACAGCCGGGAACCGCACCATGTCCACACAGCCGGGAACCGCACCATGTCCACACAGCCGGGAACCGCACCATGTCCACACAGCCGGGAACCGCACCATGTCCACACAGCCGGGAACCGCACCATGTCCACACAGCCGGGAACCGCACCATGTCCACACAGCCGGGAACCGCACCATGTCCACACAGCCGGGAACCGCACCATGTCCACACAGCCGGGAACCGCACCATGTCCACACAGCCGGGAACCGCACCATGTCCACACAGCCGGGAACCGCACCATGTCCACACAGCCGGGAACCGCACCATGTCCACACAGCCGGGAACCGCACCATGTCCACACAGCCGGGAACCGCACCATGTCCACACAGCCGGGAACCGCACCATGTCCACACAGCCGGGAACCGCACCATGTCCACACAGCCGGGAACCGCACCATGTCCACACAGCCGGGAACCGCACCATGTCCACACAGCCGGGAACCGCACCATGTCCACACAGCCGGGAACCGCACCATGTCCACACAGCCGGGAACCGCACCATGTCCACACAGCCGGGAACCGCACCATGTCCACACAGCCGGGAACCGCACCATGTCCACACAGCCGGGAACCGCACCATGTCCACACAGCCGGGAACCGCACCATGTCCACACAGCCGGGAACCGCACCATGTCCACACAGCCGGGAACCGCACCATGTCCACACAGCCGGGAACCGCACCATGTCCACACAGCCGGGAACCGCACCATGTCCACACAGCCGGGAACCGCACCATGTCCACACAGCCGGGAACCGCACCATGTCCACACAGCCGGGAACCGCACCATGTCCACACAGCCGGGAACCGCACCATGTCCACACAGCCGGGAACCGCACCATGTCCACACAGCCGGGAACCGCACCATGTCCACACAGCCGGGAACCGCACCATGTCCACACAGCCGGGAACCGCACCATGTCCACACAGCCGGGAACCGCACCATGTCCACACAGCCGGGAACCGCACCATGTCCACACAGCCGGGAACCGCACCATGTCCACACAGCCGGGAACCGCACCATGTCCACACAGCCGGGAACCGCACCATGTCCACACAGCCGGGAACCGCACCATGTCCACACAGCCGGGAACCGCACCATGTCCACACAGCCGGGAACCGCACCATGTCCACACAGGCGGGAACCGCACCATGTCCACACAGGCGGGAACCGCACCATGTCCACACAGCCGGGAACCGCACCATGTCCACACAGGCGGGAACCGCACCATGTCCACACAGGCGGGAACCGCACCATGTCCACACAGGCGGGAACCGCACCATGTCCACACAGGCGGGAACGGCACCATGTCCACACAGGCGGGAACGGCACCATGTCCACACAGGCGGGAACGGCACCATGTACACACAGCCCGGCCTCTACTCAACCTCACCATGTACACACAGCCCGGCCTCTCCCAGAGCCGCACCATGTACACACAGCCCGGCCTCTCCCAGAGCCGCACCATGTACACACAGCCCGGCCTCTCCCAGAACCGCACCATGTACACACAGCCCGGCCTCTACCAGGACCGCACCATGTACACACAGCTCGGCCTCTCCCAGAACCGCACCATGTACACACAGCCCGGCCTCTCCCGAAACCGCACCATGTCCACACAGCTCGGCCTCTTCCAGAACCGCACCATGTACACACAGCCCGGCCTCTACTAAACCGCACCATGTCCACACAGCCCGGCCTCTACCGGAACCGCACCATGTCCACAGAGCCCGGCCTGTCCCGGAACCGCACCATGTCCACACAGCCCGGCCTCTACCATAACCGCACCATGTCCACACAGCCCGGCCTGTCCCGGAACCGCACCATGTACACACAGCCCGGCCTCTACCGGAACCGCACCATGTCCACACAGCCCGGCCTCTACCGGAACCGCACCATGTCCACACAGCCCGGCCTCTACCGGAACCGCACCATGTACACACAGCCCGGCCTCTACCAGAACTGCACCATGTCCACACAGCCCGGAACCGCACCATGTACACACAGCCCGGCCTCTACCAGAACCGCACCATGTCCACACAGCCCGGAACCGCACCATGTCCACACAGCCCGGAACCGCACCATGTCCACACAGCCCGGAACCGCACCATGTCCACACAGCCCGGAACCGCACCATGTCCACACAGCCCGGAACGGCACCATGTCCACACAGCCCGGCCTCTCCCAGAACCGCACCATGTACACACAGCCCGGCCTCTACCAGAACCGTACCATGTACACACAGCCCGGCCTCTCCCAGAGCCGCACCATGTACACACAGCCCGGCCTCTCCCAGAACCGCACCATGTACACACAGCCCGGCCTCTCCCAGAACCGCACCATGTGCACACAGACCGGCCTCTACCAGATCCGCACCATGTGCACACAGCCCGGCCTCTACCAGAACCGTACCATGTACACACAGCCCGGCCTCTCCCAGAGCCGCACCATGTACACACAGCCCGGCCTCTCCCAGAGCCGCACCATGTACACACAGCCCGGCCTCTACCAGATCCGCACCATGTACACACAGCCCGGCCTCTACTAAACCGCACCATGTCCACACAGCCCGGCCTCTCCCAGAACCGCACCATGTCCACACAGCCCGGCCTCTACTAAACCGCACCATGTACACACAGCCTGGCCTCTCCCAGAACCGCACCATGTGCACACAGACCGGCCTCTACCAGATCCGCACCATGTACACACAGCCCGGCCTCTACTAAACCGCACCATGTCCACACAGCCCGGCCTCTACTAAACCGCACCATGTCCACACAGCCCGGCCTGTCCCGGAACCGCACCATGTCCACACAGCCCGGCCTCTCCCAGAACCGCACCATGTACACACAGCCTGGCCTCTCCCAGAACCGCACCATGTACACACAGCCCGGCCTCTACCAGAACCGTACCATGTACACACAGCCCGGCCTCTACCAGAACCGCACCATGTACACACAGCCCGGCCTCTACTCAACCTCACCATGTACACACAGCCCGGCCTCTCCCAGAGCCGCACCATGTACACACAGCCCGGCCTCTCCCAGAGCCGCACCATGTACACACAGCCCGGCCTCTCCCAGAACCGCACCATGTACACACAGCCCGGCCTCTACCAGGACCGCACCATGTACACACAGCTCGGCCTCTCCCAGAACCGCACCATGTACACACAGCCCGGCCTCTACTAAACCGCACCATGTAGACACAGCCCGGCCTCTCCCGAAACCGCACCATGTCCACACAGCTCGGCCTCTTCCAGAACCGCACCATGTACACACAGCCCGGCCTCTACTAAACCGCACCATGTCCACACAGCCCGGCCTCTACCGGAACCGCACCATGTCCACAGAGCCCGGCCTGTCCCGGAACCGCACCATGTCCACACAGCCTGGCCTCTCCCGGAACCGCACCATGTACACACAGCCCGGCCTCTACCAGAACCGCACCATGTACACACAGCCCGGCCTCTCCCAGAACCGCACCATGTACACACAGCCCGGCCTCTACCAGGACCGCACCATGTACACACAGCTCGGCCTCTACCAGAACCGCACCATGTACACACAGCCCGGCCTCTACCAGAACCGCACCATGTACACACAGCCCGGCCTCTACTCAACCTCACCATGTACACACAGCCCGGCCTCTCCCAGAGCCGCACCATGTACACACAGCCCGGCCTCTCCCAGAACCGCACCATGTACACACAGCCCGGCCTCTACCAGGACCGCACCATGTACACACAGCTCGGCCTCTACCAGAACCGCACCATGTACACACAGCCCGGCCTCTACTAAACCGCACCATGTACACACAGCCCGGCCTCTCCCGAAACCGCACCATGTCCACACAGCTCGGCCTCTTCCAGAACCGCACCATGTACACACAGCCCGGCCTCTACTAAACCGCACCATGTCCACACAGCCCGGCCTCTACTAAACCGCACCATGTCCACACAGCCCGGCCTCTACCGGAACCGCACCATGTCCACAGAGCCCGGCCTGTCCCGGAACCGCACCATGTCCACACAGCTCGGCCTCTTCCAGAACCGCACCATGTACACACAGCCCGGCCTCTACTAAACCGCACCATGTCCACACAGCCCGGCCTCTACTAAACCGCACCATGTCCACACAGCCCGGCCTCTACCGGAACCGCACCATGTCCACAGAGCCCGGCCTGTCCCGGAACCGCACCATGTCCACACAGCTCGGCCTCTTCCAGAACCGCACCATGTACACACAGCCCGGCCTCTACTAAACCGCACCATGTCCACACAGCCCGGCCTCTACTAAACCGCACCATGTCCACACAGCCCGGCCTCTACCGGAACCGCACCATGTCCACAGAGCCCGGCCTGTCCCGGAACCGCACCATGTCCACACAGCCTGGCCTCTCCCGGAACCGCACCATGTCCACACAGCCTGGCCTCTCCCGGAACCGCACCATGTACACACAGCCCGGCCTCTACCGGAACCGCACCATGTACACACAGCCCGGCCTCTACCAGAACCGTACCATGTACACACAGCCCGGCCTCTACCAGAACCGCACCATGTACACACAGCCCGGCCTCTACTCAACCGCACCATGTACACACAGCCCGGCCTCTCCCAGAACCGCACCATGTACACACAGCCCGGCCTCTCCCAGAACCGCACCATGTACACACAGCCCGGCCTCTCCCAGAACCGCACCATGTACACACAGCCCGGCCTCTACCAGGACCGCACCATGTACACACAGCCCGGCCTCTCCCAGAACCGCACCATGTACACACAGCCCGGCCTCTCCCAGAACCGCACCATGTACACACAGCCCGGCCTCTACCAGAACCGCACCATGTCCACAGAGCCCGGCCTCTCCCAGAACCGCACCATGTCCACACAGCCCGGCCTCTCCCGAAACCGCACCATGTACACACAGCCCGGCCTCTCCTGAAACCGCACCATGTCCACACAGCTCGGCCTCTTCCAGAACCGCACCATGTCCACACAGCCCGGCCTCTACTAAACCGCACCATGTCCACACAGCCCGGCCTCTACCGGAACCGCACCATGTCCACAGAGCCCGGCCTGTCCCGGAACCGCACCATGTCCACACAGCCTGGCCTCTCCCGGAACCGCACCATGTCCACAGAGCCCGGCCTCTCCCGGAACCGCACCATGTACACACAGCCCGGCCTCTCCCGGAACCGCACCATGTACACACAGCCCGGCCTCTCCCAGAACCGCACCATGTACACACAGCCCGGCCTCTACCGGAACCGCACCATGTCCACAGAGCCCGGCCTGTCCCGGAACCGCACCATGTCCACAGAGCCCGGCCTCTCCCGGAACCGCACCATGTACACACAGCCCGGCCTCTCCCGGAACCGCACCATGTACACACAGCCCGGCCTCTCCCGGAACCGCACCATGTACACACAGCCCGGCCTCTCCCAGAACCGCACCATGTACACACAGCCCGGCCTCCTGCCCCACTCACTTCTGCTCCTCTCCAGGCCTTACCTCCTCACACCAAGGCTCTTCTTTCCTCCACCAGCCTCACCTCTGTGTTCACTGCCCTCTGTATAGATCTTCCCATCAGTGAACACTATGCAGATAGCCTCCTTCCTTCTTCCCGGCATACAGCCTCACTGCCTCTTTTCTTTCTTTACTCCCTTTTTTGTCCTACAATTGTGTTCTAAAGTTTACATACCCCGGCAGAATTTTTGCTTTCTTGTCCTTTTTTCAGAGAATATGAATGATGACACCAGATCTTTTTCTCCACTCATGGTTAGTGGTTGGGTGAAGCCATTTATTGCCAGACTACTGTGTTTTCTCTTTTTAAATCATAATGACAACCCAAAACATCCAAATGACCCTGAACAAAAGTTCACATACCCTGGTGATTTTGACCTGATAACACGCACAGAAGTTGACACAAATGGGTGTGAATGGCTCCTAAAGGTAACGTCCTCACCTGTGACCTGTTTGCTTGTAATCAGTGTGTGCATAAAAGCGGAGTGAGTTTCTGGGATCCAGACAGACTCTTGCATCTGTCATCCAGCCACTGACGTTTCTGGATTGTGAGTCATGGGGAAAGAAAAAGAATTGTCAACGGATCTGCGGGAAAAGGTAGTTGAACTGCATAAAACAGGAAAGGGAAACAGAAAGATATCCAAGGAATTGATAATGCCAGTCAGCAGGGTTCACACTGTGATTAACAAATGGAAAATCAGGGGCTCTGTAATAACAAAACCACAGTCAGGTAGACCAACAAAAATGTCGTCCTCAACTGCCAGGAAAATTATTCTGGATGCAAAGAAAAAGCCACAAATAACATCAGTTGAAATACAGGACTCTGCGAACTAGCGGTGCGGCTGTTTCAAGATGCACAATAAGGAGGCAGTTGAAGAAAAATGGGACAGAAGAAAGCCATTACTGCACAAATGCCACAAAGTATCTCACCTACAATATGCAAAACAGCACAGAGACAAACCTCAAAACTTCTGGAACAAGGTAATTGGGAGTGATGAGACCAAAATTGAACTTTTTGGCCACAATCATAAATGTTACATTTGGAGAGAGGTCAACAAGGCCTATGATGAAAGGAACACCATTCCTACTGTAAAGCATGGAGGTGGATCGCTGATTGGGAATGTGTGATCTACAAAGGCACAGGAAACTTGGTCAAAGTTGAAGGAAAGATGAATGCAGCACGTTATCGGCAAATACTGGAGGCAAATTTGCAATCATCAGCCCGGAAGCTGCGCATGGGACGTACTTGGACGTTCCAACATGACAACGAACCAAAACACAAGGCCTAGTCGACCTGTCATTGGCTTCGGCAGAACAAAGTGAAGGTTCTGGAGTGGCCATCTCAGTCTCCTGACCTCAGTATCATTGAGCCACTCTGGGGAGATCTCAAGCGCACAGTTCATGCTATACAGCCCTGAAATTTACAGGAAGCGGAGGCTTTATGCCAAGGAGAGCGGGCAGCTTTACCATCTGAGAAAATAAAGAACCTCATCCACAACTACCACAGAAGACTTCAAGCTGTCATTGATTTAAGAGGGGGCAACACACGGTATTAGGAAATGGGGTATGTGAACTTATATCAGGGTCATTTGGATGTTTTGGGTCATTATGATTTAAAAAGAGAAAACACAATAAACTGCTTCACCCAAACACTAACCATGAGTGGAGGAAACGTTTTGGTGTTATCATTCATATTCTCTGAAAAAAGGCGAAGAAAGCAAGAACTCTGCGGGGTGTGTAAACTTTTGAGCACAACTGTACTTCTTTCCCTCTAGACTGCCTCACTTATTTCTTTCATATTTGCTGTATACATTCAGCCTCCTGTCCTCTATTTTTCCTTCATTTTTCCTCTCTGCTCTGTCCTGTACATGGCCTACTTTTCTCCTTCTTTACCAGTAGCTTTCCATCCTTCCAATTTCCTTCATTAACCCTTAGCTGACCATATACGGATATATATATGACGCCTGGACATACTGAGCCCCCCCTGGAGTCTGCGGACCCCCCTCCTATAATCCTGTATCTAGGCTCTATCTAGTCTATGTTGTGCACAGTATGCAATCGCTTTTCCTGCCTGTTGCTGTCAGGCCAATGATAGGAGTTGTAGTTTTGATTTTTGCTAGTGAGTAGTCACTTTTTGCCTCTGTCATTACTTTTCCATGTTGCTTTCAGTTACATTGGGGGTACGAGCCTCTGCCGCCGTCCATCCTTATCTCTGGGTGGGTTCCCTTCAATCTGTACACAGCGTCCAATCTGACCAGAGCTGCAGTGTAAAGCATGGGGGAGAAAACTAGCAGCTATCTGATGGCGGGCTGGAGACTTCTTCCGTCTTGTGATCGCAGATTGAGATCAGCTCCCCGTCTCACCCGCCAGCCTCTCTGGCCCTTAATTTTTTTCCTTTTTTTAAGTGATATTTTGGAAATGCTTTAAAAAACAGAAATCCTTACTCGCTTTCAATGATGATACCGCTGCATCCATCAATCACGGGACTGCTGCAGACAATCACTGATCTCTGCTGTCGTGTCACCATTGAGGCCTGTGAGTGGTTGCAGTGATTGATGGGGGGAGAGTAACGTTTGGTTTTGTTTAATTGCAGAATTTGTTATACCTTTTTCCATGGAAGTCGTCGCCTCTCCTGATATCTCCCTGCTCATTCTGTTAGTTGTAGTTTCACAATAGCTGATGCGGGACAGGTTACTGCCGTCGTGATTCTTAAGGGGACGGTAAAGAAAAATTCCTCTGCTTTCTATTATCAGCCATCAGCCAGCTAATGATGGCGGTTGTTTTTTTTTTTTTTTTTGTTAGTTTTTTTTCTTTGGAACGAACTACAGGAAGGAAGTCCGGAGTTGTTGCTTCTGCCTTGGTCTCTGTCCCGCCCATTGTAGGGTTAATGGTCCTTTTAACACTTCCTCCTCTGTACTCCCTGTTTCCCCCCCCCCCCCCCCCCCCCCAGCCCCGATCGTCTTTGTCCTCTGTACTCCCTGCCCCCCAATCGTCTTCGTCCTCCAGACTCCCTGGCCCATCTGATCGTCCTCCTTCGTACTCCCTGGCCCATCTGATCATCCTCCTTCGTATTCCCTGGCCCATCTGATCGTCCTCCTTCGTATTCCCTGGCCCATCTGATAGTCCTCCTTCGTACTCCCTGGCCCATCTGATCATCCTCCTTCGTATTCCCTGGCCCATCTGATCATCCTCCTTCGTATTCCCTGGCCCATCTGATCATCCTCCTTCGTATTCCCTGGCCCATCTGATCGTCCTCCTTCGTACTCCCTGGCCCATCTGATCATCCTCCTTCGTATTCCCTGGCCCATCTGATCGTCCTCCTTCGTATTCCCTGGCCCATCTGATAGTCCTCCTTCGTACTCCCTGGCCCATCTGATCATCCTCCTTCGTATTCCCTGGCCCATCTGATCATCCTCCTTCGTATTCCCTGGCCCATCTGATCGTCCTCCTTCGTACTCCCTGGCCCATCTGATCATCCTCCTTCGTATTCCCTGGCCCATCTGATCGTCCTCCTTCGTACTCCCTGGCCCATCTGATCGTCGTCCTTCGTACTCCTTGGCCCATCTGATCGTCCTCCTTCGTACTCCCTGGCCCATCTGATCATCCTCCTTCGTACTCCCTGGCCCATCTGATCATCCTCATTCATACTCCCTGGCCCATCTGATCGTCCTCCTTCGTACTCCTTGGCCCATCTGATCAGCATCCTCCTCCTTCGTACTCCCTGGCCCTTGTGATCATCCTCTTCCTTCGTATTCCCTGGCCCTTCTGATCCTCCTCATTCATACTCCCTGGCCCATCTGATCATCCTCCTTCGTACTCCCTGGCCCATCTGATCATCCTCCTTCGTACTCCCTGGCCCATCTGATCGTCCTCCTTCGTACTCCCTGGCCCATCTGATCGTCCTCCTTCGTACTCCCTGGCCCATCTGATCAGCATCCTCCTCCTTCGTACTCCCTGGCCCGTCTGATCAGCATCCTCCTCCTTCGTACTCCCTGGCCCTTGTGATCATCCTCCTCCTTCGTATTCCCTGGCCCTTCTGATCCTCCTCATTCATACTCCCTGGCCCATCTGATCGTCTTCCTCCTTTGTACTCCCTGGCCCGTCTGATGGTCCTCCTCCTACTCCGTATTCCCTGGCCCGTCTGATCGTCGTCCTCCTTATTCGTACTTCCTGGCGCATCTGATCGTCCTCCTCATTCGTACTCTCTGGCCCATCTCATAGTCTTCCTCCTTTGTATTCCCTGGCCCGTCTGATCGTCGTCCTCCTCATTCGTACTCCCTGGCCCTTGTGATCGTCCTCCTCCTCCTTCGTTCTTCTTGGCCCATCTGATCTTCCTCCTCCTCCTTCGTACTCCCTGGCCGTCGTCCTCCTCCTCCTTCATATTCCCTGGTTGCCTCTTCTATTTTTGGGAAGTACAGCGGTCACACATTATTGCCGATGTGCTGGTTTCATCATAGACACTTCCTCGGTGCAAACACCGTCATGTCCCGGCTCCTGATTACGAGAGGCTCCGCTGACCTTTGCACACCTCACTGCACCTATCCCCGGAGCAACTGCACCCGCAGTGTCAGCGCTGGGTCCTAGAAAAGCTGAGTGACACAAGTATGGTTGTCACGACGGCGTGATTGAGGCTTCCACCGGACTTCTGAATACCTGCTGGCGGCCATATTTGGGGATGGATAAGTGCTTGTTTTCGTGTGCATTTGAAGGGGTTGATGATCTACCCTTAAAATCACATCTTTGGGGTCCAAAACCCGGCACCCCCCAAACCTCTTAGTCTTATACTATGGGATTTGTCTTGTGCCCGACGGACCCTATCGACTATAACAGGGTTCTCTTTGGCCCTCTTCATACCTCAAAAAAAGGCTCCCACCCTTAGATTGTTGATGTTACCGACACTTTAAATCCTCAGCTGCTACTTGGTGAATGGTGGGGATCGCAGCTGTCTGACCCTCCCCCATCTTTTGGTGGAGAGAGGTAGCTGTCCCCCAAAGGTGTGTGCATATGTATGGAGGATCAGGAGAGGTAGCTGTCACCCATTGGAGCGTGCATGTGTACGGAGGGTCAGGAGAGGTAGCTGTCATCCATTGGAGCGTGCATGTGTACGGAGGATCAGGAGAGGTAGCTGTCATTCATTGGAGCGTGCATGTGTACGGAGGGTCAGGAGAGGTAGCTGTCATCCATTGGAGCGTGCATGTGTACGGAGGATCAGGAGAGGTAGCTGTCATTCATTGGAGCGTGCATGTGTACGGAGGGTCAGGAGAGGTAGCTGTCATTCATTGGAGCGTGCATGTGTACGGAGGATCAGGAGAGGTAGCTGTCATTCATTGGAGCGTGCATGTGTACGGAGGGTCAGGAGAGGTAGCGGTCATCCATTGGAGCGTGCATGTGTACGGAGGGTCAGGAGAGGTAGCGGTCATCCATTGGAGCGTGCATGTGTACGGAGGGTCAGAAGAGATAGTGGTCACCCATTGGAGCGTGCATGTGTGCGGAGGATCAGGAGAGGTAGCGGTCATCCATTGGAGCGTGCATGTGTACGGAGGATAATAATAATAATAATCTTTATTTTTATATAGCGCTAACATATTCCGCAGCGCTTTACAGTTTTGCACACATTATCATCACTGTCCCTGATTGGGCTCACAATCTAGGATCAGGAGAGGTAGCTGTCATTCATTGGAGCGTGCATGTGTACAGAGGGTCAGGAGAGGTAGCCGTAACCCATTGGAGCGTGCATGTGTACGGAGGGTCAGGAGAGGTAGTGGTCATCCATCAGAACGTGCATGTGTACGGAGGATCAGGAGAGGTAGCGGTCATCCATTGGAGCGTGCATGTGTACAGATGGTCAGGAGAGGTAGCGGTCACCCATTGGAGCGTGCATGTGTACAGAGGGTCAGGAGAGGTAGCGGTCACCCATTGGAGCGTGCATGTGTACAGAGGGTCAGGAGAGGTAGCCGTAACCCATTGGAGCGTGCATGTGTACAGAGGGTCAGGAGAGGTAGCGGTCACCCATTGGAGCGTGCATGTGTGCGGAGGATCAGGAGAGGTAGCGGTCATCCATTGGAGCGTGCATGTGTGCGGAGGATCAGGAGAGGTAGCGGTCATCCATTGGAGCGTGCATGTGTACAGAGGGTCAGGAGAGGTAGCGGTCATCCATTGGAGCGTGCATGTGTACAGAGGGTCAGGAGAGGTAGCGGTCATCCATTGGAGCGTGCATGTGTACAGAGGGTCAGGAGAGGTAGCCGTAACCCATTGGAGCGTGCATGTGTACAGAGGGTCAGGAGAGGTAGCGGTCATCCATTGGAGCGTGCACGTGTACTGAGGGTCAGGAGAGGTAGCGGTCATCCATTGGAGCGTGCATGTGTACGGAGGATCAGAAGAGGTAGCTGTCACCCATTGGTGCGTGCATGTGTACGGAGGATCAGGAGAGGTAGTTGTCATCCATTGGAGCGTGCATGTGTACGGAGGGTCAGGAGAGGTAGCTGTCATCCATTGGTGCGTGCATGTGTACGGAGGATCAGGAGAGGTAGCTGTCATCCATTGGTGCGTGCATGTGTACGGAGGATCAGAAGAGGTAGCTGTCACCCATTGGTGCGTGCATGTGTACGGAGGATCAGGAGAGGTAGCTGTCATCCATTGGTGCGTGCATGTGTACGGAGGGTCAGGAGAGGTAGCGGTCATCCATTGGAGCGTGCATGTATACGGAGGGTCAGGAGAGGTAGCGGTCATCCATTGGAGCGTGCATGTATACGGAGGGTCAGGAGAGGTAGCGGTCACCCATTGGAGCGTGCATGTGTACGGAGGGTCAGGAGAGGTAGCGGTCATCCATTGGAGCGTGCATGTGTATGGAGGGTCAGGAGAGGTAGCGGTCATCCATTGGAGCGTGCATGTGTATGGAGGGTCAGGAGAGGTAGCTGTCATCCATTGAAGCGTGCATGTGTACGGAGGGTCAGGAGAGGTGGCGGTCACCCATTGGAGCGTGCATGTGTACGGAGGGTCAGGAGAGGTAGCTGTCATTCATTGGAGCGTGCATGTGTACGGAGGGTCAGGAAAGGTAGCTGTCATCCATTGGAGCGTGCATGTGTACGGAGGGTCAGGAGAGGTAGCTGTCATCCATTGGAGCGTGCATGTGTACGGAGGGTCAGGAGAGGTAGCGGTCATCCATTGGAGCGTGCATATGTACGGAGGGTCAGGAGAGGTAGCGGTCATTCATTGGAGCGTGCATGTGTACAGATGGTCAGGAGAGGTAGCGGTCACCCATTGGAGCGTGCATGTGTGCGGAGGATCAGGAGAGGTAGCGGTCATCCATTGGAGCGTGCATGTGTACGGAGGATAATAATAATAATAATCTTTATTTTTATATAGCGCTAACATATTCCGCAGCGCTTTACAGTTTTGCACACATTATCATCACTGTCCCTGATTGGGCTCACAATCTAGGATCAGGAGAGGTAGCTGTCATTCATTGGAGCGTGCATGTGTACAGAGGGTCAGGAGAGGTAGCCGTAACCCATTGGAGCGTGCATGTGTACAGATGGTCAGGAGAGGTAGCGGTCACCCATTGGAGCGTGCATGTGTACAGAGGGTCAGGAGAGGTAGCCGTAACCCATTGGAGCGTGCATGTGTACAGAGGGTCAGGAGAGGTAGTGGTCATCCATTAGAACGTGCATGTGTACGGAGGGTCAGGAGAGGTAGCGGTCACCCATTGGAGCGTGCATGTGTGCGGAGGATCAGGAGAGGTAGCGGTCATCCATTGGAGCGTGCATGTGTACAGAGGGTCAGGAGAGGTAGCGGTCATCCATTGGAGCGTGCATGTGTACAGAGGGTCAGGAGAGGTAGCGGTCATCCATTGGAGCGTGCATGTGTACAGAGGGTCAGGAGAGGTAGCCGTAACCCATTGGAGCGTGCATGTGTACAGAGGGTCAGGAGAGGTAGCGGTCATCCATTGGAGCGTGCATGTGTACAGAGGGTCAGGAGAGGTAGCCGTAACCCATTGGAGCGTGCATGTGTGCGGAGGATCAGGAGAGGTAGTGGTCATCCATTAGAACGTGCATGTGTACGGAGGGTCAGGAGAGGTAGCGGTCATCCATTGGAGCGTGCATGTGTGCGGAGGATCAGGAGAGGTAGCGGTCATCCATTGGAGCGTGCATGTGTGCGGAGGATCAGGAGAGGTAGCGGTCATCCATTGGAGCGTGCATGTGTGCGGAGGATCAGGAGAGGTAGCGGTCATCCATTGGAGCGTGCATGTGTACAGAGGGTCAGGAGAGGTAGCGGTCATCCATTGGAGCGTGCATGTGTACAGAGGGTCAGGAGAGGTAGCCGTAACCCATTGGAGCGTGCATGTGTGCGGAGGATCAGGAGAGGTAGTGGTCATCCATTAGAACGTGCATGTGTGCGGAGGATCAGGAGAGGTAGCCGTAACCCATTGGAGCGTGCATGTGTACGGAGGGTCAGGAGAGGTAGCGGTCATCCATTGGAGCGTGCATGTGTGCGGAGGATCAGGAGAGGTAGCGGTCATCCATTGGAGCGTGCATGTGTGCGGAGGATCAGGAGAGGTAGCGGTCATCCATTGGAGCGTGCATGTGTGCGGAGGATCAGGAGAGGTAGCGGTCATCCATTGGAGCGTGCATGTGTACAGAGGGTCAGGAGAGGTAGCGGTCATCCATTGGAGCGTGCATGTGTACAGAGGGTCAGGAGAGGTAGCCGTAACCCATTGGAGCGTGCATGTGTGCGGAGGATCAGGAGAGGTAGTGGTCATCCATTAGAACGTGCATGTGTGCGGAGGATCAGGAGAGGTAGCCGTAACCCATTGGAGCGTGCATGTGTGCGGAGGATCAGGAGAGGTAGTGGTCATCCATTAGAACGTGCATGTGTGCGGAGGATCAGGAGAGGTAGCCGTAACCCATTGGAGCGTGCATGTGTACAGAGGGTCAGGAGAGGTAGCCGTAACCCATTGGAGCGTGCATGTGTACGGAGGGTCAGGAGAGGTAGTGGTCATCCATTAGAACGTGCATGTGTACGGAGGGTCAGGAGAGGTAGCGGTCACCCATTGGAGCGTGCATGTGTACGGAGGGTCAGAAGAGGTATCTATTTTTTTTGTTTTCTTTCTTAAATCCTGGATAACCCTATTAACTTTGGCTCTAGTGAAGCCATTCGCTAAGTGTCCTAGATGGGATTTAGTCGGGCGCTGCACCCGGTTTATGTAACCTCCCCAAAGTTGTGCTATCCTCAGTGCCGTTACTTCTGCTACGAGGCCACGGCAACCGAGCAGCGCCTGGCGTGAGCCACTTGTCAGCCGAAGCGTTTCCTGCGCAGCCCGCCGACCTCTGCATCCACCGCGTATAATAGGGCTTTCTTAGTAAGCCGCCATTGCGATACTTCCCAGGTAACACCGTCATTTGGGGCCGCAGTACGGATGGTTGCAATGGCGACCTGAAGCCAAGTAATGTCTTCGTGGCCGGGCAGCTTTCACTGCAAAAAGTTAAATATAATATCAATACAACTTCACCTTACAGAAAAAGTGATGGCAAAGAAGCGTGTACCCCAAAGTGGTGCAAGTGTAAACTGTAAGCTCGTCCCTTAAACCGTGTGCCCCTCCATGATGGTAAATGAAGAGCCGGCGCTCTCCGGGGACCTGGGAAGTGTTTTCCCAGCTTCATTCATTCGCTCCTGATTTGCTTCGTCAGCAGAGTTAACGGCATTAACTGCACCGTCAGGGGAAAAAAATGTAGAACTATAAATATCTCCCCGGAAGCCCCCGCTGGATGCCAGGGCTGATGCCAGTGCATGATGTGCCGCTCGATTAGAATCTAGCAGCGAGCACGCCCCGTCCTCATCGGGAGTCTCTAATATCCCACCCAATGTTAGACCTCGGCTTCTACTCGGTTGGCTGGGTGTCACATCTGTGGTAGTGATGTCACTGGAACTAGGTCGTTTATACAGTCGTTTGCATAAGTATTCACCCCCTTAGCATTTTTCGTGTTTTGCTCCCTCACAACCTGAATTTTCACTTTTTCTTGAGGGTTTGCGTCAGTTCGTGTAAAGAACGTGCCGACAACGGTGAACATTTTGGTTTTCTTTTTATTGTGAAGCGAACAGGAAAAAATAACTGAAAACTTTAAAATGTGCATAACTATTCACCCCCTTAAAGTCAGTACTGTGTAGAGCCTCCTTTTGTGGCAATTACAGCTGCAAGTCGCTTTGGATAAGTCGCTGAGCTTTCCACATCTGGCCACTGGGATTTTTGCGTATCCTCAAGGCAAAACTGCTCCAGCTCCTTCACGTTAGATGTTTCCTCTGGTGAACAGCGATCTTCAAGTCTGACCACAGATTCTCCATTGGATTAAGGTCTGGACTGTGACTCGGCCACTCCAAAACATTTATGTTTCCCCTTAAACAAACCCTAGTGTTGCTTTAGTAGTATGCTTTGGGTCATTTTCTTATTGGAAGGTGAACTTCCATCCCAGTCTCAAATCACTGACAGATTGAAACAGGTTTTGCTCAACAATATCCCTGTATTTCGCACCATCCATCTTCCCCTCAACTCGGACTGTTTTCCCTGTCCCTGCTGTCCAAAAACATCCCCACAACATGATGCTGCCGCAACCATGTTTCACTGTAGGGATGGTGTTCTTGGGGCGTTGAGCTGTGTTGGTTTGGCACCAGACATAGTGTTTACCTTTTTAGTGGCCCAAGGTTCAATTTTGGTCTCATCTGACTACAGCACCTTCCTCCATACATTTGGGGAGTCTCTTACATGTCTTTTTGGCAAACTCAAAATGAGCCTTACGAGTTTTGTGTGTAAGCAAAGGCTTTTCCTGCCTACTCTTACATATATAGACCACTTCTATGGAGTTTTTGGCTTACTGTGCTCTTGTGGACAGATACTTCAGTCTCTGCTTGGGAACTCTGCAGCTACTTCAGGGTTACCTTTGTTCTCTGTGTTGCCTCTCTGATTAATGTCCTCCATGCCCGCGCTTAGAGGTTTTGGGGGCGCCTTCTTTTGGCAGGTTTGTTGTGTTGCCATGTCCTTTCCATTTGATGATAATGGATTTGATGGTGCTCCCGGGAATCATCAGAGTTTGGGATGATTTTCTACAACCCTACCCTGACTTGTACATCTCAACAACTTTGTCACTGACTTGTTTGGAGATCTCCTTGGCCTTCATGGTGGTGTTCGCAGATCTCCTTGGCCTTCATGGTGGTGTTGGGAGATCTCCTTGGCCTTCATGGTGGTGTTCGCAGATCTCCTTGGCCTTCATGGTGGTGTTGGGAGATCTCCTTGGCCTTCATGGTGGTGTTCGCAGATCTCCTTGGCCTTCATGGTGGTGTTGGGAGATCTCCTTGGCCTTCATGGTGGTGGTTGGAGATCTCCTTGGCCTTCATGGTGGTGTTTGCAGATCTCCCTGGTCTTCATAGTGGTGTTTGGTTACTGGTGTCTCTTGGTAATGGTGTTGCAGCCTCTGTTGGCCTATCAGAAAAGGTAAAGTGTATATACAGCCATGTGACCCTTAGAACACATGGGTACGTCATAAGCATGGGACTTATGAAGGTAATTGCTTGCACCAGAAATTTTTAGGGGCTTCATCTCAAAAAGTGGTGAATACATATACACATGACAATTTTTAGTTCTTTGATCCCATAATTGTCATTTGTCTTTATTTTTATCACTTCACCAACTTAAGGTACCTTCACACTGAACGATATTGCTAGCGATCCGTGACGTTGCAGCGTCCTCGCTAGCGATATCGTTGAGTTTGACAGGCAGCAGCGATCAGGCCCCTGCTGTGCCATCGTTGGTCGGCGCAGAAAGTCCAGAACTTTATTTCGTTGCTGGATCTCCCGCTGACATCGCTGAATCGGCGTGTGTGACGCCGATTCAGCGATGTCTTCACTGGTAACCAGGGTAAATATCGGGTTACTAAGCGCAGGGCCGCACTTAGTAACCCGATGTTTACCCTGGTTACCAGCGTAAAAGTAAAAAAAAAACAAACACTACATACTTACATTCCGGCGTCTGTCCTCTCCAGCGTTCTGCTTCTCTGCACTGTGTAAGCGCGCGACCGGAAAGCAGAGCACAGCGGTGACGTCACCGCTCTGCTTTCCGGCCGGCGCTTAGTGCAGAGAAGCACAGCGCCGGAGAGGACAGACACCGGAATGTAAGTATGTAGTGTTTGTTTTTTTTACTTTTACGCTGGTAACCAGGGTAAACATCGGGTTACTAAGCACGGCCCTGCGCTTAGTAACCCGATGTTTACCCTGGTTACCAGGGGACCGGCATCGTTGGTCGCTGGAGAGCTGTCTGTGTGACAGCTCTCCAGCGACCAAACAGCGACGCTGCAGCGATCGGGATCGTTGTCTAGATCGCTGCAGCGTCGCTTAATGTGACGGTACCTTTAGGCTATTTATTGCTGATGCATCACACACAAATCAGATTACACAGATATTTACACAGGTTGTAATGTAATAAAATAGGTAAAAAGCCAAAGCGGGTTTACTTTCGCAAGCTACTGTAAGGTGGTCTCCTTTCTGTGGTAGTGATGTCACTGGTGGCTGTAGGTGTGGTTGGTCATACAGCTGGGTATAAGGTGGTCTCGGAGCTGTGGTAGTGATATCACTGGGGACCCAAGGCCTGCTCGTTCTATAAGGTGGTCTTGGTGCAGTGCTAGTGATGTCACTGGGGGCTACAGGTGTGGTCGATCATACAGTGTGGCTCTAAGGTGGTCTCGGAACTGGTACAGAGGTCACTGGGGGTACATGTGTGGTCGATCATACAGCACAGTATATAAGGTGGTCTCTGAGCTGTGGTAGTGCTGTCACTAGGGGCTGTAGGTGTGGTTGATCATACAGCGGGGTATAAGGTGGTCTCGGAGCTGTGGTAGTGATATCACTGGGGGCCCAAGGCCTGCTCCCTTGTTAAGGTGGTCTTGGTACAGATGTCATTAGGGGCTGTAGGTGTGGTCGATCATACAGCGCGGTATAAGGTGGTCTCGGAGCTGTGGTACAGATGTCAGTGGGGGCTACAAGTCTGGTCATTCATACAGAGCGGTATAAGGTAGTCTTGGAGGTGCAACTTTTTCCTTTATCTAGTGTTGGCACCTGCATGGCTACTGGATGGTCCTGAGCCCCCCATAAGGCTGCGTGGGATAAGCGGCTGCACATCGGTTGCTGCTTCCCATCATCCTGTCTGTGGTGCCCCCCATCCTGCACCAGTTTCTCAGGTCTTATAATGGAGCTGGTCATACGAGGTCTGGCAGTTGGTCACTGAAGCCCAGGCTTGTGGCCGGCCCACTCAGCGAGACCCCTCTGCCAAAGCCCAATGCACAGACAATAGGTCTTTGAGGTACAGTTCTTCCCAGTTCTTGGAAAGCCGTGGGCCGCAGTTGGTGCGCCATCACTTGCCCCTTGTTCTAACATAACTAGAAGACAGGGCCCCGCACTTTTTTTCCTCTGTGGGTCGCCTGCAGTACCTTGCACGGCCAGGTGGCAGAGGGGGTCGCCCTGCAGGTAGGGTGCAGCACTAAAGTAGCGGTGTGGGATTTGTTTCTTGGGTTTGTGGGCGATTCTCCGCTTTATAACCCCCCAGCAGTTATTGAAAGGGTCCGTCTTGGGATTTAACCCTTTCCCCACCTGTCTGGCCGGAGCATCGCTATTAATAATCTTGTGGGGGTCTGCAGATTTGCCAGCCAGCGCTGTGAAAAGGCTCTTTCTGTGCTTCACAAGTGTCCTCCATTGTAGAACTGGTTGCCATGACTCCAGGCGAAGCAGCGAGAAAAGCGAGGGCCCGAATCTGTGTCACATTAACCGCTGGCGGATGGCGGGGGGGACGGCGTATGGTAGCTTCAACTGTGCCTGTCTTCGTCTTCTTCACTCCTCTCTACATTGGGGGGCCACAAGTTCTCGCCATTATCTTATCGGACCCCTTCGCTCCGGTCTTGGAGAGGTTGGGAAGGGTGTAATAATGCCAAATTAGTCCCAGTCGCCCCAATATACATGTTCACGTGTTTAGAAGCCAGATTCACCGATTATTTTCAGGAAAGCATCAATTTTGAGGAGTTTTCCATCTAAAATGTTTTTAAAAATAATCTGGTTACTAAAGCACAGGTCATGTGACCGTTCTCTCGGAACTCTGGCAGTTTTTGAATGTTGGTTGCTAGGAGACCGCATGTTACAGTGTATCCACTGGCTGGGTACCTTCTCACTGCTTTAGTAATCGGAGTTTTTGAGATGTTCACCCTCGTGTTTCGTGACTGTTTTTGTTTTTTTTGGGTTTTTTTTAACATGCAACAATGACGTGACTGACCTCCCCATTTTTTTCCCTTCCTTTTTTTTTTCTCTTACAGATAGCGGCATCACAGATTTTAATTTCACTAAATTATTCTCAGCCTGGAAAATCTATTTTTTGTTCTTTCTGTTTTTTTTTTTTTTTTCTTCCTACGTTGGGATCGCAGAAAGATGTCCCGCAGCCCCGAGGTGAAGGAGGACCCCGTGGAATGCCCCCTTTGCATGGAGCCTTTGGAAATCGATGACATCAATTTTTTCCCTTGCACATGCGGGTATCAGATTTGCCGCTTCTGTTGGCACCGTATACGCACAGACGAGAACGGGCTCTGTCCCGCATGCAGAAAGGTTAGAGGCGCCAAAATTACCGGGGGAGGGGGTTTCCGCGATGGAAAAGCGCTGTACAGCACTGAGTAGTGGCCGTTCCTGGTACTGCAGCCGAGCCGCGGCATCCGCACGGGAAGCGTCGTGAGTAGCCGCGGGGGTGTCTTATGTTGTCTGTTACTCCTCCTCAGCCATATCCAGAAGACCCCGCCGTCTACAAACCTCTCTCCCAGGAAGAACTACAGAGGATAAAGAACGAAAAGAAACAAAAACAGAACGAACGCAAACAGAAAATATCAGAAAACCGCAAACACTTGGCCAGTGTCCGCGTGGTGCAGAAAAACTTAGTCTTTGTAGTCGGCCTTTCACAACGCCTCGCGGACCCAGAGGTGAGTGACCCCTCCCAGGAGGTGCCGTAAAGTCTCAATGTGAGGACCCCTTTTAAATGTGATTTTTTTTTTTTTTTTTTTTTTTTTTTTTTTTTTTCCCATCAAAATCCAATGCTCCGTTTAAAAAAAATGGATCAGGCCGCCGGATCCGGCACCTTCCGGCTCCCATAGGCTTCCATTCTAGCAAACAGCCGGATCCGGCGCTTCAGGCTTTTTCGCCGGAGACAAAACGTTGCTATAGACGTTTTTTCAAGAAACCGGAAGCGGCAGATTTGCCGGAACCGGCGAAAACCGGACGAAACACAATGTTTTTAACCTTGTTGTAAAATTAATTAAAAAAAATAATCAAGTAAAGAATTTATATCAACATAGATAAAGCTATACTTTAATATTTCATTTTTCTTAAAGAGGAAGTCCTTTTTTTTTTTTTTTTTTTAATTCTTTTTCTAAAAAGGCTCTAAATTGGTAAAAATAGAAAAAAATTGATCCATGGATTCCCCCCTCCTTCAAATGCCCCCACCACCCCCAGGCGTTCCTATGCTGACACTGTTGCTCCTCTCGACTTCCTGCTACAGTGTTGACCTCACGATTCAGGGGACATGTGACTCCTGCAGCCAATCATTGGCTGGGGTGTGTCTCTTATGTGGCCTGCGATTGGCTGAGCAGTCATTTCTTCTATTTCAAGAGGGTTCCAGAAGGTAAAGGCTGTAGCGGCAGGAGAAGGACTTCAGCAATTCTTTCATAAAAAGGCTCAAAAATTAAAAGAAGTGTTTTTTGCCATTTTATTTTTTTTTTGGGCTTGGACAGAGATAAAGGTGCAGATTTTTTTTTTTTTTTTTAATGATTTCTCTCCATTTCTAGGTTTTAAAACGGCCGGAATATTTTGGGAAGTTCGGTAAAATACACAAAGTCGTCATCAACAACAGCACGTCCTATGCAGGCTCACAGGTCAGTGCCGCTCCATGTAGTTTGAAGGAATGACTCCTTATATTTGGGGAGAGCTGTGTGGCCACCAACATGGCTGCAATGACCAGCCCCACATGGGGTCGTCGTCACCCGGCTTTCTAGTCTCCATGTATGATCAGTGTCTTGCTTTGTAAATAATGCAAAGGAGAAAAGCCAAAGGAGCACTTGGTGATTAAAGGGGTTTTCAAAAAAAATGTCAATGGTTTATCCTTTAGGATTGGAGGCGCCCCCACCGATCATCTGATTGCTAAGCTACAAAATATAAGATTGGAGGGGCAGTCGGCCCCTAATCAATCTGACAGATCACTTATGGGCACATATAGTTTGGTTCAGGGGAGCGCCATTCACGGATGTCTGTTTTCGGCCCAAGTCTCCGCACATAAAACTTGGGAGTTAAAAGTTATGAGAAGTTTGTAAAAAGTTTTCTAATATTTCTCTTTTCTTGTTCATTCCCAGGGTCCAAGTGCCAGCGCGTATGTAACGTACATCCGGTCAGAAGACGCACTTAGGGCGATACAGTGTGTCAACAACGTGGTGGTCGACGGCAGAACGCTCAAGGTAACAGCGTAGCTCAGCAGCTGTAAAGCCAAACCCTGCCCCTTTCTATTTTTTTTCCTTTATTTACCACCTCCTCCTCTTATTTTTATTTTTTTTGTAGTCCCAAAATTCAGTTTTTCGATGTCTTTAATAGCGGCTGTCGCTGCACACCACCTGCTAACAGGAAGGGTTAAATTACTGCCGATGGCCGGGAGCCCTAAATTGGTGCCACGGCTTCTTCATTCTCAGCCACCACGGATAGTGGTCTCTTAGTGAGGCCCCGTCTGCAGCTCGTCTCTGCTTCTTCTGACATCACCAACTTTCTTTTTATCTTAAAGGCATCTTTAGGCACCACGAAATACTGCAGTTACTTCTTAAAAAACATGCAGTGTCCAAAGCCAGACTGTATGTATCTGCACGAGCTGGGGGACGAGGCGGCCAGCTTTACAAAAGAGGAAATGCAGGTGAGTGAGCGGACGGCGTCAGGACGTGGAGGGTGAGGTGTCGGCGGTGATTCTGCTTATAGGCTTGGTTTATGGAGGCTTATAAACTGGCAGAGCGAGATGTGGGGCCCGAGGCCATGGAACTGCTAATTGCTCCTGTAATTACATGCAGTGAGGCCATTAGCACAGTACTAATCACACAACCTGCGAGTGGCCGGAGATGTGACCAGTTGTGCCGGCGCCGCTGTGTGATCGGTACCGTCGCTGAGGGTCATACTGGCCCAAACAAGTCCTGGCAAACTCGCTCACAGATACCGAGACATTTGCCTTATGTTTTACTCTTTTTCCTTTCCTTACTCTTTCTTCCTTTTTTCTTTCTATTTTTATTTTTGTTCTCCCCTTTCCTTTTTCCCTTTCATTCTCCCTTTCTCTCGTGTTTTTTTACTTTTCTTTTTGATTCTTTATAAATTTTCATTCTTTTTTTTTTATATATATTTTTTATACCCTTTCCCCTTTCTTTCCATCTTCCCATCCTCCCTTTCTTTCTCTCCTTCCTTTTTTTTCTTTTTATAGTTTTCATTTAGTGCTTTTTTATTTTTCATATTTTTATATATTATTTATATTCTTTCCCTTTCTCTCCTTTTTTTTTCTTTGCTTTTTTTTCCTTTTCCCTTTTTTTTTTTTTTTTTTTCCCCCCTTCTCCATTTTTCTCCTTTCTTCTTCTGATCCCGAGTTTCTTCCCTCTTTAGTACAGGAATTTTTAGCCCATTTCCATTCCAATCTTTTGCCCCTGGGTACAATGCGTCCTCGCTGACTAAACCCTCAGCACACCGTGCGTGTACCAGATGCGCTGAACCCTGAGGCTATGTGCACACGTTGCGGATTTTTTTGTGGATCCGTAGCGGATCTGCAGCTGCGGGTGCACAGCAGCTTTCCATGCGTTTACAGTACAATGTAAACCTATGGAAAACGCAATCCGCAGTGCCCATGCTGCGGAAAAAAACGCATAGAAACTCTGCGGGTTACAATCCGCAGCAAGTCAATTCTTTGTGCAGATTCCGCAGCGGTTAACACCTGCTCCATAATAGGAATCCGCAGGTGTAAAACCGCAGGTGGAATCCGCACAAAATCCGCTGTAAATCCGCAGGTAAAACGCAGTGCCTTTTACCTGCGGATTTCTCAAATCCGCTGCGGAAAATTCCGCAGAGCTCAAAACTTCGTGTGCACATAGCCTTAACCCTCCTTTTTCTTCTGGCTTCTTATTGAGGGAGAATATTCACAATTGGCACCGATGGGGGAGAATGATCGATCGTTTATTAAATTGCTAATTTCCTGACCCTCCTCTTTCCGCAGGCGGGTAAACATCAGGAATACGAGCAGAAGTTGCTTCAGGAACTCTACAAACTAAATCCGAACTTCTTACAGTTGTCTACGGGTACAGTCGACAAGAACAAAAACAAAGTAACGCCCCTGCAGAGGTCCGATGTGTAAGTACTGGTAACTGCGGTCCCATATCCGCCCGTCCCATGTGATAGACGCGGCCCCCGGGCTGGTCGTGCCTCCTGTATTTTTGTGGGGTTATAGGGTATTTTGTGTTGTTGTTGTTGTGATTTGTCAGGCACTTCTGATAGTCTGTTCCAGTGACCCGTGGGTTAAAGGGACGTAGTTTTGTTTTGTCATTGCAAATAACCAGTTTGTGGCTCCTTTAAGAGTTTGTATACACAGTAGTGCCTTGCTGACCCCTGCAGGCCATCAACGGTATTACATCCTCATACCTTTTTAGTTTAGGGCTTCTCAAGAAGCAATATATTGAATCATATGCGAATCGGTGATCACTCGGCTTCGCCGGACCCTCGTCCAATGAGGCAACAATTGGGTACTTGAAACTCATTCCTGCCAAGCCTGTCTGACATGTTTCATAGAGCTCGGGGCTCGTGTCATTAGTGATAACACTGCCGCCGTTCCCGGGTGCCCGATCCACCCTCCTAAATATAAAGGTCACGCTTCTTTCTTCATCTGCTTATTGGGATGATTTTAATATCTTAACGTCATGTTAGAAGGACCTGAAACCAGTAAGGTTCTACTTTTGAAAATTAGCTAAAAAGTTTTGGAACTTTTGTAAAAGCTTTCCTTTTGTCAGCGGGAGGGGAAAGTTGTCAAAAATATGGAAAAAAAAAATAAAAGTTCAAGTCCCCCATTAAAAATAAAGATGATAAAAAAATCCACTTGTGGTATTGCTGCATTCAGTAAAGTCCGATCTATAAAAAATAATTAACCCCGGCTTAGCAAAAACTTTTTATAGATCGTGTGACATTTCACTAACAAAAAAAAAAAAAAAAAAACTCTAAAATATGGAGGAAAAAAAAATTCCAATATGTATAAAATGGAATTGGTTTACCAGTGAAATTAGAAAGACTGGACAGATCACTAATGTTTTTTTTTCTGCGTTCTCACCCAGAGTAACAGTGAATGTTTGGAGGGTTCAGTCTCGGAATGTTCGCGGAGTTTTATCTGCAGAGGGTCATGTGATCAAACTGCTGAGCTCCCACAATGCTTTGCTCCCAGCGGTAACAGGGATAACCAGCAGAATTTGTTTTGTTTTTTTAATTTTTTTTTTTACCTTTTGGGTGTGGAAAAAAAAGCAAAAACTTTTCACATCCTTACAAAATAAGGATAATTACGCATCTGACTTGTGGGAAGTCCTGCGGAAGCTCTCCTTTAAGTAGCCACAAATGCTTAGAACTACAAGCTGCTGGCCCTTTTTTTTGTGGGGGAGGGGGGTTTATCCAGGATCAGAAAAGAGGAAAAAATGAGATTTCTGTAATTCAGAAATTCTGATAATCTGCAATATAAAGTGGAAGACTGAGCCAAGAGAGACTATTATCTTCGGCTTTGTCCCGACGTCTAATAATCCGGCACCTGTCCTTTGTCGCTGCGTGTGTATGGTTAATACGGCAACACAGTGTTCCTTTTCCACCAGCGGATCTGTTAAATCTCGACAGACCCATTAGCAGCAAAGGTTAGAGGCGTAACAAGCAGCACAGAGTATTTCAGGAGTGGATAAGAGTGTCCACTGCCTGGAGGGGGTCCATGGTATAGTGCAGAAGAGGATCGGAGCCTAGCAATAGACTAGAAACTGAAAATGGAGGGAGAGAAGGGAGGCAGGCTACTGCAGCACAGAGGATTTCAGGAGGGGAGTGTGACTGCCCTGCTGGAGGGGGTAAGAGTGGAGTAAATACTTGGAAGAATGGGGCGAAATAATGGAGGAGATTACGTAAGCAGCAGAGAGGATTTCAGGAGGGGAGTGTGACTGCCCTGCTGGAGGGGGTAAGAGTGGAGTAAATACTTGGAAGAATGGGGCGAAATAATGGAGGAGATTACGTAAGCAGCAGAGAGGATTTCAGGAGGGGAGTGTGACTGCCCTGCTGGAGGGGGTAAGAGTGGAGTAAAGACTTGGAAGAATGGGGCGAAGTAATGGAGATTACTTAAGCAGCACAGAGGATTTCAGGAGGGGCGTGTGACTGCCCTGCTGGAGGGGGTAAGAGTGGAGTAAAGACTTGGAAGAATAGGGTGAAGTAATGGAGGAGATTACGTAAGCAGCACAGAGGATTTCAGGAAAGGGGAGCACTTATCCGTCCGCTCAAGGGATGATGTTGGTAAAGGGGAATGGAGACAATTGAGATTTCAAGAGTTGGGGCCTCCACCAGCAGCACAGAGTGTTTCAGGAGTGTAGTAGCGTAGTAGATAACTTCAGCAGCACAGAGTGTTTCAGCGTGACCTCGGGTGGCTCTGTGGATATCTGGTCACACAGTCTATCGTGTTTTATGACCTCTGTGACCTGAGACTTTTCGTCCTTTTTATTTTTTTATTTTTTTTCACTGTTGTGTTCTTTTTTTTTTTTTTTTTTTTGCTTTTATTTTTTGCACATTCTGGTTTAATTTCTTCATCGCTTTTTTTTTTTCTTTTCTCTTTTGTACCTTCCCCCTCCCCCTTTTTTTTTTATTTTATTTTTTTTTTAGACCCAACAGTAATAACAAAGACGCGTGGCCATCATTACAGAGCTCGGGCCGATCCAGCAATGGTTTAACACTGGAACACAGGAAATCGCCTCCCATATTAGACAATGGCTTAGATCCAGACCATTTGACTCCAGACGGGCCAGACTCAGACTTTGGGTAATTGAGATTCCTCCTCCTCCTTTTTTTTTTTTTTCTTAATTTTTTGGGGGGCGGTTCACCATTCTTATAAACTCTCCCTCCTGCCCCCCACACCTCCCCACCATCACCTCCCTTGATTCGGCTTCATGTCTTCGTCCTCTGGTCATCCATCTTGTCTTGTTCCATTTCATTTTTATTTTTTTAATTTTTTTATTTTATTTTTTTAGTGACTTTGCTTCTAAATTTTTCCGTGGGGGGGGGGGGGACATATGGCGTCAATTGGTAGGGGGAAGACCCCGACCTTATCTTTACCAGTGTGGCTTACTTTCTGCAAGAAAGTCTCGCATGGTTGCCCTTTGACTGCAATAGGCATTGTTCAATTTTTGCACCATGACTGACTTAGATTGTAATTGCTTTGCTCCATAATAGTAGCCAATCCCCAAGGATCCTAAAAGTATGTCCTTCTCCGCAGCTGAAAGCGGCTAATTATGGCTTTTCCAAATATGCCTAGTCTGGTACATATAGTGCTGTCAGAAAGCTCATTAGATGCCAGAAATAGATTGCTTTGCTCCATAATAGTAGGCAACCTGTGAACATCATAGTACTATGCCCTTCTTTTCCCCAGCTGATAATGCTAATCATGGTTTTTCCAAATCTGCCTAGTCTGGTACATATAGTGCTGGCAGAAAGCCCATTAGATGCCAGTATTGTAGTAAATATCCAGTTTTTCTTTTACTGAAGGAGTAATTCCTTAAGGTAACATCCTTTATCTCGCTCTCTATAAGATAAACTCGTAGAAATTGTCCAACACAACTCGCCCACCAAACACAAGAATGGAGTGGGCATGTGCAGTTTATAGGACTGGCTGTCGAAAATTCTCAATAGCCCTCCATTCACACAAGGGACCCCCTCATTTTTGTGAATATTGACCCATAAAGGAGCTCAATTCAAGACCCAGAACCAGAGCTTGGGATGCTAAAAACTGTGCCTGGCATCCAGCTGAAAAGGACATTATGGGAGGAGCTTGGTGACGTAATCCTACTTTTCTCAACCAATCAGCATTGCTGAGAGCTGCTACCAGTCCTTTTCAGCTGAATGCCAGTTTCCTACATCACAGATCACATTCTTTATTTCTTGACTTTCTGACCACTTACCTTTACTTTTAGATGTAGTTTCCCCTCATTGAAGTAGTTTTTTATTCCTTCACCTCCACCTGACTGTTTTTGTTTTTTTTGTTTTTGCTTTTTTTTAATCCACATTTTGCCGCTTAAAAATCCTGTTTCTCGCAACTTTTTAGGCTGTTGTGGGAATCCGCAGAGCATAATGTTTCCAAATTTGGCAGGGTCATAGAGGACGATACAAGGTACGTACAGATAATCTAAATTTTTATTTTTTTTCACCTAGATCAAGGTGTTTAGCATTAGCTCGCTCCGTTCGCTGCTGTTAACTATTTATATGCTGCTGGGCTTCAAAGAACATTACTTTCTTATTTCTGTATTGCAGTATATTAGAAGAATCACAGGTTTTAAAAAAAAAATAATGTAAAAATTTAAAAAATACATAAATTAACATAATTGTCAGTTTAAAAATAATTTTTAATTACTAAAAAAAATCTAATTGGGTGTCACCGAGTCTATAAAAATTAGATCTATCATTATATATAATTAATTAAAAATTAATAATAGTAATATAAAAAAAAACTTAGAGGCCGGTGGGACGAAATGCCAGAATTTCCATTTTTGTTGTCGCAGATCCCTAAAAAAAAAAAAAGTGGGGAAAAAAACATAATTTTCTTGAATCTGACAGAATGAAAGCTGATTAACCCTTGGATAGGCCGTCGCTATTAGTCCGGTGAGGGTCTGTCTCTCAGTACCTCCATAAGCCTCGCTATCGCTAATTAAAGGAGCAGAGGATCTCCTTTGCTCACCACAAGCACAGCGCCATTCCTCCAGTAGTGGTGGCGCCTGGTATTACATCTCAAAAGCACATCAATTTAATCTGCAATATCGGGCAGCTCCCCTCAGCCAGCAGATGTTTATTTCTTATCCTAAGGACCATCTTTATAATCTGGGAGTACCCCCTTCAGTCGGTGTTCTGCCCGGAGGGCCCCTCCTTCCATTTACCCCCATATTACCATGCACGGGCAGCATTTAGGAGTTCTGCTCTGAGCCCCTTCTCCTAAATCTGCCGCCCCATGTGATGTCTATCTTTCATAAACCTGACCGTAAGTGATCGGGTGCCTGGACCTGCTCTCGTCGTCTCGGGGCACAGCCCACGTTCATCCCGGACCCTCGTACAATGCCAACAGCTGGCGCGACCCTGACTTCCTGACGGTATACCTTCCTATACATCTTTGTGGGTTTTTTCTCTCCAAACCATCGATCATTTCTGCCGACTTCTCCGTGAGTTTTTTTTTTTTTAAGAGTAATAATCTGTATGAATGTGTCAGTCACATCTGTGGGGGCTTGTAAATTGCAGATTATCAGAATTTCTGGACAGAAAGAATGTAACACTATTTTTCTATTTTTTTTTCTCTGAACTTTTATGTGCTAATAAGTTTTCTTGGCTTTTTTTTTCTGCGCCGTGCTCGCTTGTTGTAATTTCTCGGTTGTTTCATTGGGATGGGGGACAGGAGTAACCTGGACTATAGGTGCCTGACAAGATGCAGAGTCCTCTTCTCCTGTGTAGGCTACACCTGACTTCAGACACTGTGACTCCTCTTTAGCTTCTTGCCAATAGGCGGCAGGCACAGGTGGTTCTTTGCTTGCCGCTGACAACTGGACCATATAGAAGTAGGCTGGTATTGCTTCCCTGTTTCCCTCGCTCTGCCAGACAGGTATGATGGCTCCACCGGACAGGTGAGTATGATGGCTCCACCGGACAGGTGAGTATGATGGCTCCCTCGCTCCACCAGACAGGTGAGTATGATGGCTCCACCGGACAGGTGAGTATGATGGCTCCACCGGACAGGTGAGTATGATGGCTCCACCGGACAGGTGAGTATGATGGCTCCACCGGACAGGTGAGTATGATGGCTCCACCGGACAGGTGAGTATGATGGCTCCACCGGACAGGTGAGTATGATGGCTCCACCGGACAGGTGAGTATGATGGCTCCACCGGACAGGTGAGTATGATGGCTCCACCGGACAGGTGAGTATGATGGCTCCACCGGACAGGTGAGTATGATGGCTCCACCGGACAGGTGAGTATGATGGCTCCACCGGACAGGTGAGTATGATGGCTCCACCGGACAGGTGAGTATGATGGCTCCACCGGACAGGTGAGTATGATGGCTCCACCGGACAGGTGAGTATGATGGCTCCACCGGACAGGTGAGTATGATGGCTCCACCGGACAGGTGAGTATGATGGCTCCACCGGACAGGTGAGTATGATGGCTCCCTCGCTCCACCGGACAGGTGAGTATGATGGCTCCCTCGCTCCACCGAACAGGTGAGTATGATGGCTTCACCGGACAGGTGAGTATGATGGCTTCACCGGACAGGTGAGTATGATGGCTCCCTCGCTTCACCGGACAGGTGAGTATGATGGCTTCACCGGACAGGTGAGTATGATGGCTTCACCGGACAGGTGAGTATGATGGCTCCCTCGCTTCACCGGACAGGTGAGTATGATGGCTTCACCGGACAGGTGAGTATGATGGCTCCCTCGCTTCACCGGACAGGTGAGTATGATGGCTCCACCGGACAGGCGAGTATGATGGCTTCAGCGCACAGCCAATTATGATGGCTCCACCGCACAGGTGAGTATGATGGCTCCCTTGCTCCACCGGACAGGCGAGTATGATTGCTCCCTCGCTCCACCGGACAGGCGAGTATGATGGCTCCACCGGACAGGCGAGTATGATGGCTCCATCGGACAGGCGAGTATGATGGCTCCCTCGCTTCACCGGACAGGTGAGTATGATGGCTTCACCGGACAGGCGAGTATGATGGCTTCACCGGACAGGCGAGTATGATGGCTCCCTCGCTTCACCGGACAGGCGAGTATGATGGCTTCACCGCACAGGCGAGTATGATGGCTTCACCGCACAGGCGAGTATGATGGCTTCACCGCACAGGCGAGTATGATGGCTTCACCGCACAGGCGAGTATGATGGCTCCACCGGACAGGTGAGAATGATGGCTCCCTCGCTCCACCGCACAGGTGATTGGGCAGGGACAGGCGTCAATCGTCCCCTGCTACCTTAGCTTTGTCACATTACGAAAAGTCTCTCCCTGCAGGCTTTCTCTTTCCTCTGGAGCAAGAGGAGCATCGGTCCCCTCGTCTACCCCGCAGCCCACACACTGCGGACCTGTCCTCCGGTGGGATTTGAACCCTGGATCAACCCAGTATTGCAAAACACTGAGGCATCATGCTACCTCCAAGGTCACACACATCTTCCAGGTCTGCTTTCTTCTAAGTCCCCCCCCTGGTGTTCCAGGCTGGCTCCTTCTCATCCAGGTCACTTGGCCATCTGTGGCAGAGGAGGCCTGCGTCAGTGCAGTGGGTCCAATAAAAGCGATATTTTGTACCCCCATATCCGATTCTTTGAGATTCTGCCTCCCCAATCTCCAGCTTTCGGTTCCAATCAAGCTATTTGCGCACATCATTTTTTATTTTTTTTATTGGACCTGAAAAGTCTTGACTTGTACGTTGCCCTCTGACCCTTTCCTCCATTCGGACATGGTCTTGATGAACCCAATGAGCTCCCGTAATTGGTGGGCAAATCTCCCCTCCATTTTCCTGCAGCGGCTCACCGGTTAGCTTGGTGCCTGTAGGGCCGGTATAGCCTGCATAGGAGGAGACTGCTTTCTTGCCATCGGCTTTTGTGTCTTTTAATAAGCACGGCGAGTACAAAGATCACTCAATCGGGATGTCTCTATTCACCTCCAAAGCTGCCTTAAAAATTTTCTAAAGTCTCCCTTAGAGACCGCCTGCAAACCAGCTCCTCCCCGCCGTCAGACACGGGGGCGGTAAACTTTGAAATCTGCTTTAGATGTGAATAGAGAAGGAAAGTTCAAGGTGAGGAAAAGGTTTCTTGGGTAGATTCTTTGTGGACTTCCCCTTTAAATGTTTTCGGATGTTGTGTTTCTAAGAATCCGTGCCGTTACATCATTGTTATTGCTGTTTGGTCAATATATTTCTACAGGACGAAGTTTGATCTCTGCCTGTAAATTGTAAGCGTCATTTTTCTAAAAAAAAATAAATGTTGTTTTTATTTCCAGTTCTGTCGACAAATCATCAGAGTCATTGAGTATAGGGAACGGCGATAACCTTCAACAGGTGAGTGAAAATGGGTCAAAGAGAGTCTGATAGTATTAGAGGTTCGTATTGGGCTGCCTATGGAAGTCAATGGGCCCGTACTGTACCTCTGAGTATATGTAGGGGAGGGAAGTGCACATAGGTTCACTGCATGTCATATAACGGAGATATAGCAATGCTACACATAGGTAAACTGATTTGGTACAAAGCTACCTTTGCTATCTGACCTCTCCAAACTTCCCACTCGTTTCGCAACATAATGTCAAATCATACTGCTTTCTAAGTAAGTGTTTCATATCCGAGATGAATTCACAGCTACACTGCTCAGTACTGCTACGTAAAGCTGCTTCTGCAGAAATCTCATGACTGAAGAGTAGGAATCTCATGTCTTTGTGTGCAGTGTATGGCAGCTGAATTCACAGCTACATGCTTTATAAAGACTTCCATACTTCCACTGCTTCTGGAAAATAGAGACAGGGAAGCAAGACTCCCTCGTGTGTATGCAGTTTAAGGGAGCTTGATTCACAGAGACACTTCTCAGTACTGCTGTATGATGTAATCTATGCTGTCGTTGCTTCTGCGAATTAAAAACTAGAGCAGGATTCCATGTTTGTGTGCAGTTTGACAGCTGGATTCACAGCTACACTGCTGAGTATTGTATAATGTCTTCCATGCTTCCACTGCTTCTGGTAGATACAGTAGAGCAAGGCTCCCTCATGTCTGCAGTTTATGGGAGCTTGATTCACAGTTAAAGTGCTCAGTACTGCTGTATAAAATCCTTCATGCTGCTTCTGCTAAATAGAGACAAGGGAGCAAAAATCTGTCATGTCAGTGTGTAGTGCATAGGAGCTGGAATCACACACTGCTCAGTACTGATGTATAATGTGTTCCATGCTTTCACTGCTTCTGCTAAATAAACATGAGGGAGAATTGCTCCACTGTCTCTATGTGCAGTTTATAAGAGCTTGATTCTCAGCTACACTGCTCAGTACTATTATATAAAATCCTTTTATGCTGCTAAATAAAGACAAGGGAGCAGTACTCGATGTCAGTGTGTGCAGTACGTGGAAGCTGAATTCACAGCTATACTGCTCAGTTTTGCTGTATAATTTCCTCTATGGAGCTCATCGAAAGCTGAAAATTGGCGAGAGATTCTACAGAGGTGAAAAGGTGTGAGAAATGCATGATGTCTCTAATAAAGAAAAATTAGATTGTGAGCCTCATTGGTGAAGGGGACACACAGAGACCTGCTCTGTACAGCACTGCGGATTATGTTGGCAATAAATAACCAACAACCCCCAAAAAAAAAAAAATTGCAAAATTAACAAAAAAACTTTTTTTTGCCAAGTATCTAATCTTGATTTTTTTTTTTGTCTTATTTATCTCCAGATATTACCAAGCGACACCCCGTCACCTCCGCCAGGTTTGTCAAAACCCAACCCCACCGTCCCCGTCAGTCCAGCCAATCACAGTGCGAGGTCTCCTTTCGAAGACACCATGACAGAATCGCAATCTCTTTTCTCGGACAACTTCAGGCATCCAAACCCCATCCCCAGCGGTCTCCCGACGTTTCCTAGTTCCCCACAGACATCCAGTGAATGGCCCACAGCTCCAGAACCACAAAGTCTTTTCACATCAGGTATCTAGAATGTCTTTTTACCCTCCCAGTAATACGTGCTTGGATGTAAGGATGCTGCTTCATACACCAGCTCTTATGTATCAGCACAGCTTCATTCCTGGACTGACTTCTTCTTCTACAGCTTATGTTGCGTGATTGACCTCTTCACTGCCGGGTGGGAGTGAGGGAGAACAAGACACTCCTCAGCAGCAGTCTGATTCACTCTGTGTCTTTTGCACACTGTAATTTCCTCACTATGCACTAGTTCTAATGTAGCGGCACAGCTTCATTCCTGATCTGATTTTCTCCTTCAGCTCAAGGTATTTTCTCTCTTGTGCTGATAGACATGATGCTGAGGAGTGTGTGACCTTCACCTAGATGCTTTCCTCTCTACACTGATATGCGGCTTGTATTTATTACCTTGTCCCCTGGTAGATTGTGTGCTTTCTTTCCTCTTCACCAGCTCTTATGTATCAGCACAGCTTCATTCCTGGAGGGATTGACTCTCCCCTGTGCCAGAAGACATTGCTAGGGGAGTGAAGGAGAATAAGATACTCCTAAGCAACACCATGAGGGCTTTCCTCCCAGCCTGTGTCTTTCATGCCTTCTCCTGGCAGTGCGTGTGCTTTCTATTTTTATCCATTAGCTCATGGATCAGCACAGCTTCATTCCTGGATTGACTTTATCCTTTTACAACTTTAGAGATTGACTCTACCCTGTGCCAATAAACACTGCTGTGCGAGTGAGGGAGAAGATTCTCCTCAACAGTAGTCTTTCATGGGTGCTATCCTCTCAAGCTTGTGTCTTTCATGCATTCCTCTGGCAAGTGTGTGTGTGCTTTCCTTCTTATCCATTAGCTCTAGTATATCAGCACAGCTTCATTCCTGAGATTGATCTTCCCTTTCTAAAGACTTAGATGCTTTACTCCCTCGCTTCTTACATTTGCTCTGTGCCGCCACCACCTCCTCCCTTCTTCAGTCTCTAACGCTGACAGAAGGGAGCGGGTGAGAGACGCACACGGCTCCTATGTAAGAAGCAGCAGCACAGCCGACTATATACAGGAGTTGCACAGACTCTACATCTGCAAATTGGTAGAAAAACGTTGATACTGTACTGAAAGCTGCTTAGTTGTGCAGTTAGGAAGTAAATGAACCAAAAAGATGATTAATGCAAAAGTATATACATTTACACACACACACGCACGCACGCACGCACACACGCACTACGTGCATTTCCTACCGTCCTCGACACAGGCGACTGCATGATAGAAACCTGGGAAGGGTTGTCCCATTGCATATGTCTCTCTGTTTCCTCTCTCATGTTTCAAAGGCAGCAGCACAGCCGACTACGTACAGGAGTTTGCACAGGCTCTACGTTGACAAATTGGTAGAAAATGCTTTTTAATTTTGCAATGAAAAAAATTAATGTTAAAGTGTCCTTAGATTTTAAAGAGGAGAGGAGCTGCAGGGTTGACCTCTCGTCGCAGGAGGGGTGGTGTGCTTGGCTTAGTATTGATATTCTTGGTGCGGTTTGGTTTACTACATGGCGTGAATGATTAAAGTACATAAGAAACCATCTAAATTTTAAATTTTTTTGTTTTCACCCAGAAACGATCCCGGTTTCCTCATCTACAGACTGGCAAGCTGCATTTGGCTTTGGCTCTTCTAAACAGCAGGAGGACGACCTAGGTTTCGATCCGTTCGATATCACCCGCAAAGCCTTAGCAGACTTGATCGAGAAAGAACTCTCTGTCCAGGACCAGCCTGCGTTGTCCCCCACGTCTCTCCAGAACCCTTCCCCTCACAGTGCTGCCAAAGGGCCAGGATCGGGCTTCCTCCACCCGACCGCAGTCACCAATGCCAACTCTATCTCTAGCACCTTTCCTGTCTTGCCACAGCGGTTCCCACCCTTTCAACACAGAGCAGTTTATAACTCGTTCAGTTTCCCGGGCCAGGCAGCACGGTATCCGTGGATGGCCTTTCCACGCAATAACCTCATGCACTTGAACCACACGGCAAACCCGACGCCCAACAGTAACTTCATGGACTTGAGTCACCCTTCACAACACAACACGGGCCTAGGAGGGATTCCCATTTCAGGTAGGTTTGTACCCAAGTTCTTAATTACGGGGTTATGCTTTGGGATTTATTTGATTTTTTTTGTTTGTTTGTTTGTTTTGTTATTACTGGGCAAACCTGGGACCTTACGTAGACCATCGTGGAAGAGTCTCCACACACAACAGATTTATCTTCTAGGTTGGTTGTTCTCAAAGGTGTCAACCAAAGAGTCAGATGATTCTCATACTCTTTGTTTTACGGCTTTTTTTGAAGAATGGACATCGCTGCCCAAATATCGTGTGTTGCCATCCCAGCGCCTCTGCCCACAAAAAAGGAGAGTAAAGCGCATGCTTAGGGAGCTCCTGTAGAGCCATGCTTCAATTCCTTGGTCAGGAGCGGTGGTACGTAGCGCTAAACCAGCATCGATTCCCCTTCATTCTCATGATCAGATCCCCCTGCCTATCATTAGTGATGGGATTACCCCTTTATGGCAAGACTACTTTCTCATTAGTTCATAAAATTTTAGTTCCCCATCTCCTGGTCTTCACCTTCGTAGCGGCAGTGACCTATGAAAGTCTGACAACAATGCTACGTTCTGGATGACCTTGTGATTTTTGCTGCTTGATTGAACGGAAGGCCTTGTACTATAAGGTTTTTGTACATAACCGTTTTACCGTTGTCCTTATCTCCTGTAGTGGAGAGCTGGATCATCATATGTATTTGTTATAGTGTCCTCCTATTTATTGTACATTGAAAAGATTATTCTCAGTTTGTGTCTCGAGCAGCTCACAGTTTTCCAGTCCCTTCACATCGTTGTGGTAGTGCGCACTCCTCTTTAAGTGTATAGACATTTTAATAGCTTTTCAGCCTGTAATATAACTACTACGCGTAAACGGCCAGGCTCAGGTGTCCGAACTGTATGAAATCCAGCTCTTTACTACGCAAGATAAAAGCCTTCATAGCAGCAGAGTAACCGCAGACATAAATCTTTTTTAATGCTGGCTAACTAAATCAATTTCATAACTTGAGAATTCTCCTTTAAAGGTCAGTTTGTGTCTCGAGCAGCTCACAGTTTTCCAGTCCCTTCACATCGTTGTGGTAGTGCGCACTCCTCTTTAAGTGTATAGACATTTTAATAGCTTTTCAGCCTGTAATATAACTACTACGCGTAAACGGCCAGGCTCAGGTGTCCGAACTGTATGAAATCCAGCTCTCTACTACGTAAGATAAAAGCCTTCATAGCAGCAGAATGACCGCAGACATAAATCTTTTTTAATGCTGGCTAACTAAATCAATTTCATAACTTGAGAATTCTCCTTTAAAGGTGGTCCAGCTGCTGAGATTGCTTTTCGAGCAGCTCACAGTTTTCCAGGCCCTTCACTTCCTAGTTGCGGTGGGGACGAGCCCTTCTCTTTGACAATTCTAGTCTAGTAGCTTCCTCCTAGTGCTGAACTTTATGCTACTGTGACATATTAATGATCTATTCTGAAATCCACCATTATCCCATATTTCCATGTACAGATAACTGGGACTTTGAACAAGCTCAAAAAGTGAGAGCAGCGATTGAGAACTGCTTTGGAAACTGCAGTGGGAGCAGGACTAATTGCTGCTCACCTCCCTCTCAGATCCTGACCTGTTAACTGCTGTATAGACATTTTAACCCCTTCCCGACCTTTGACGCCACGTAGGCGTCATGAAAGTCGGTGCCATTCCGACCCATGACGCCTATGCGGCGTCATGGAAAGATCGCGTCCCTGCAGATCGGGTGAAAGGGTTAACTCCCATTTCACCCGATCTGCAGGGACAGGGGGAGTGGTAGTTTAGCCCAGGGGGGGTGGCTTCACCCCCCCCGTGGCTACGATCGCTCTGATTGGCTGTTGAAAGTGAAACTGCCAATCAGAGCGATTTGTAATATTTCACCCATTATAACGGGTGAAATATTACAATCCAGCCATGGCCGATGCTGAAATATCATCGGCCATGGCTGGAAATACTAGTGTGCCCCCACCCCACCCCTCCGATCGCCCCCCCACCCCCCCGATCTGGCCGGTACACTGCTCCGGCTCCCCTCCGTCCAGTGCTCCGCTCCCCCCCGTGCTCGTGTCCGCTCCCCCCGTGCTCCAATCACCCCCCCGTGCTCCAATCACCCCCCTGCACTCCGATCCACCCCCCCCCCGTGCTCCGTTCAACCCCCCCGTGCTCCATTCCACCCCCCCCGGTGCTCCGTTCCACGCCCCCCGCGCTCCGTTCCACCCCTCCCGCGCTCCGTTCCACCCCTCCCGCGCTCCGATTCCCCCCCCCCGTGCTCCGATCCCCCCCCCCCCGTGGTCCCCCCCCACCCTATCATACTTACCGATCCAGCCGTGGTCCCGTCCGTCTTCTCCCGGGCGCCGCCATCTTCCAAAATGGCGGGCGCATGCGCAGTGCGCCCGCCGAATCTGCCGGCCGGCAGATTCGTTCCAAAGTGCATTTTGATCACTGAAATATAATCTATCTCAGTGATCAAAATAAAAAAAATAATAAATGACCCCCCCCCCCCCCTTTGTCACCCCCATAGGGACAATAAAAAAATAAAGAATTTTTTTTTTTTCCACTAATGTTAGAATAGGGTTAGGGTTAGGGGTAGGGTTAGGGTTAAGGTTAGGGCTAGGGTTAGGGCTAGGGTTAGGGTTAGGAATGTGCACACGTATTCTGGTCCTCTGCGGATTTTTCCGCTGCGGATTTGATAAATCCGCAGTGCTAAACCGCTGCGGATTTATGGCGGATTTACCGCGTTTTTTTCTGCGCATTTCACTGCGGTTTTACAATTGCGATTTTCTATTGGAGCAGTTGTAAAACCGCTGCGGAATCCGCACAAAGAAGTGACATGCTGCGGAATGTAAACCGCTGCGTTTCCGTGCAGTTTTTCCGCAGCATGTGTGCAGCGATTTTTGTTTCCCATAGGTTTACATTGAACTGTACACTCATGGGAAACTGCTGCGGATCCGCAGCGTTTTCCGCAGCGTGTGCACATACCTTTAGAATTAGGCTATGTGCACACGGTGCGGATTTGGCTGCGGATCCGCAGCAGTGTTCCATCAGGTTTACAGTACCATGTAAACATATGAAAAACCAAATCCGCTGTGCCCATGGTGCGGAAAATACCGCGCAGGAACGCTGCGTTGTATTTTCCGCAGCATGTCAATTCTTTGTGCGGATTCCGCAGCGTTTTACACCTGTTCCTCAATAGGAATCCGCAGGTGAAATCCGCACAAAAAACACTGGAAATCCGCGGAAAATCCGCAGGTAAAACACAGTGCCTTTTACCCGCAGATTTTTCAAAAATGGTGCGGAAATATCTCACACGAATCCGCAACGTGGGCACATGGCCTTAGGGTTAGGGTTGGAATTAGGGTTGTGGTTAGGGTTAGGGGTGTGTTGGGGTTAGTGTTGTGGTTAGGGGTGTGTTGGGGTTAGGGTTGTGATTAGGGTTATGGCTACAGTTGGGATTAGGGTTAGGGGTGTATTGGGGTTAGTGTTGGAGTTAGAATTGAGGGGTTACCACTGTTTAGGCACATCAGGGGTCTCCAAACGCAACATGGCGCCACCATTGATTCCAGCCAATCTCGTATTCAAAAAGTCAAATGGTGCTCCCTCACTTCCGAGCCCTGACGTGTGCCCAAACAGTGGTTTACCCCCACATATGGGGTACCAGCATACTCAGGACAAACTGCGCAACAATTACTGGGGTCCAATTTCTCCTGTTACCCTTGTGAATCTAAAAAAATGCTTGCTAAAACATAATTTTTGAGGAAAGAAAAATGATTTTTTATTTTCACGGCTCTGCGTTGTAAACGTCTGTGAAGCACTTGGGGGTTCAAAGTGCTCACCACATATCTAGATAAGTTCCTTGGGGGGTCTAGTTTCTAAAATGGGGTCACTTGTGGGGGGTCTCTACTGTTTAGGCACACCAGGGGCTCTGCAAACGCAACGTGACACCCGCAGACCATTCCATCAAAGTCTGCATTTCAAAAGTCACTACTTCCCTTCTGAGCCCCGACGTGTGCCCAAACAGTGGTTTACCCCCACATATGGGGTATCAGCGTACTCAGGAGAAACTGGACAACAACTTTTGGGGTCCAATTTCTCCTGTAACCCTTGGGAAAATAAAAAATTCTGGGCTAAATAATTATTTTTGAGGAAAGAAAACGTATTTATTATTTTCACGGCTCTGCATTATAAACTTCTATGAAGCACTTGGGGGTTCAAAGTGCTCACCACACATCTAGATAAGTTCCTTTCAGGGTCTAGTTTCCAAAATGGGGTCACTTGTGGGGGGTTTCTACTGTTTAGGCACATCAGGGGCTCTGCAAACGCAACGTGACGCCCGCAGAGCATTCCATCAAAGTCTGCATTTCAAAACGTCACTACTTCAATTCCAAGCCCCGGCATGTGCAGAAAACAGTAGTTTACCCCCACATATGGGGTATCACCGTACTCAGGAGAAACTGGACAACAAATATTGGGGTCAAATTTCTCCTGTTACCCTTGGGAAAATTAAAAAATTCTGGGCTAAATAATTATTTTTGAGGAAAGAAAACGTATTTATTATTTTCACGGCTCTGCATTATAAACTTCTATGAAGCACTTGGGGGTTCAAAGTGCTCACCACACATCTAGATAAGTTCCTTTGGGGGTCTAGTTTCCAAAATGGGGTCACTTGTGGGGGGTTTCTACTGTTTAGGCACATCAGGGGCTCTGCAAACGCAACGTGACGCCCACAGAGCATTCCATCAAAGTCTGCATTTCAAAACGTCACTACTTCACTTCCGAGCCTCGGCATGTGCCCAAACAGTGGTTTACCCCCACATATGGGGTATCACCGTACTCAGGAGAAACTGGACAACAACTTTTGGGGTCAAATTTCTCCTGTTACCCTTGGGAAAATTAAAAAATTCTGGGCTAAATAATTATTTTTGAGGAAAGAAAACGTATTTATTATTTTCACGGCTCTGCATTATAAACTTCTATGAAGCACTTGGGGGTTCAAAGTGCTCACCACACATCTAGATAAGTTCCTTTGGGGGTCTAGTTTCCAAAATGGGGTCACTTGTGGGGGGTTTCTACTGTTTAGCCACATCAGGGGCTCTGCAAACGCAACGTGACGCCCGCAGAGCATTCAATCAAAGTCTGCATTTCAAAACGTCACTACTTCACTTCCGAGCCCCGGCATGTGCCCAAACAGTGATTTACCCCCACATATGGGGTATCAGCGTACTCAGGAGAAACTGGACAACAACTTTTGGGGTCAAATTTCTCCTGTTACCCTTGGGAAAATAAAAAATTGCAGGCTAAAAGATCATTTTTGAGAAAATAATTTTTTTTTTTATTTTCATGGCTCTGCGTTATAAACTTCTGTGAAGCACTTGGGGGTTCAAAGTCCTCACCACACATCTAGATTAGTTCCTTTGGGGGTCTAGTTTCCAAAATGGTGTCATTTCTGGGGGATCTCCAATGTTTAAGCACACAGGGGCTCTCCAAACGTGACATGGTGTCCGCTAATGATTGGAGCTAATTTTCCATTTAAAAAGCCAAATGGCGTGCCATCCCTTCCGAGCCCTGCCGTGCGCCCAAACAGTGGTTTACCCCCACATATGGGGTATCATCGTACTCAGGACAAACTGGACAACAATATTTGGGGTCCAATTTCTCCCATTATCCTTGGCAAAATAGGAAATTCCAGGCTAAAAAATCATTTTTGAGGAAAGAAAAATTATTTTTTATTTTCATGGCTCTGCGTTATAAACTTCTGTGAAGCACCTGGGGGTTTAAAGTGCTCAATATGCATCTAGATAAGTTCCTTGGGGGGTCTAGTTTCCAAAATGGGGTCACTTGTGGGGGAGCTCCAATGTTTAGGCACACAGGGGGCTCTCCAAACGCGACATGGTGTCCGCTAACAATTGGAGCTAATTTTCCATTCAAAAAGTCAAATGGCGCGCCTTCCCTTCCGAGCCCTGCCGTGTGCCCAAACAGTGGTTTACCCCCACATATGAGGTATCGGCGTACTCGGGAGAAATTGCCCAACAAATTTTATGATCCATTTTATCCTACTGCCCATGTGAAAATGAAAAAATTGAGGCGAAAATAATTTTTTTGTGAAAAAAAAGTACTTTTTCATTTTTACAGATCAATTTGTGAAGCACCTGAGGGTTTAAAGTGCTCACTAGGCATCTAAATAAGTTCCTTGGGGGGTCTAGTTTCCAAAATGGGGTCACTTGTGGGGGAGCGCCAATGTTTAGGCACACAGGAGCTATCCAAACGCGACATGGTGTCCGCTAACGATGGAAATAATTTTTCATTCAAAAAGTCAAATGGCGCTCCTTCCCTTCCGAGCCTTACCATGTGCCCAAACAGTGGTTTACCCCCACATGTGAGGTATTGGTGTACTCAGGAGAAATTGCCCAACACATTTTAGGATCCATTTTATCCTGTTGCCCATGTGAAAATGAAAAAATTGAGGCTAAAAGAATTTTTTTGTGAAAAAAAAGTACTTTTTCATTTTTACGGATCAATTTGTGAAGCACCTGGGGGTTCAAAGTGCTCACTATGCATCTAGATAAGTTCCTTGGGGCGTCTAGTTTCCAAAATGGGGTCACTTGTGGGGGAGCTCCAATTTTTAGGCACACGGGGGCTCTCCAAACGTGACATGGTGTCCGCTAAAGAGTGGAGCCAATTTTTGATTCAAAAAGTCAAATGGCGCTCCTTCCCTTCCAAGCCCTGCCGTGCGCCCAAACAGTGGTTTACCCCCACATATGAGGTATCAGCGTACTCAGGACAAATTGGACAACAACTTTCGTGGTTCAGTTTCTCCTTTTACCATTGGGAAAATAAAAAAATTGTTGCTAAAAGATAATTTTTGTGACTAAAAAGTTAAATGTTCATTTTTTCCTTCCATGTTGCTTCTGCTGCTGTGAAGCACCTGAAGGGTTAATAAACTTCTTGAATGTGGTTTTGAGTACCTTGAGGGGTGCAGTTTTTAGAATGGTGTCACTTTTGGGTATTTTCAGCCATATAGACCCCTCAAACTGACTTCAAATGTGAGGTGGTCCCTAAAAAAAATGGTTTTGTAAATTTCGTTGTAAAAATGACAAATCGCTGGTCAAATTTTAACCCTTATAACTTCCTAACAAAAAAAAATTTTGTTTCCAAAATTGTGCTGATGTAAAGTAAACATGTGGGAAATGTTATTTATTAACTATTTTGTGTCACATATCTCTCTGGTTTAACAGAATAAAAATTCAAAATGTGAAAATTGCGAAATTTTCAAAATTTTCGCCAAATTTCCGTGTTTATCACAAATAAATGCAGAATTTATTGACCTAAATTTACCACTAACATGAAGCCCAATATGTCACGAAAAAACAATCTCAGAACCGCTAGGATCCGTTGAAGCGTTCCTGAGTTATTACCTCATAAAGGGACACTGGTCAGAATTGCAAAAAACGGCAAGGTCTTTAAGGTCAAAATAGGCTGGGTCTTGAAGGGGTTAATAACTCTTCAGCCTCTAATTTAACTGTGACGGGCACATGGCCAGGCTCAGCTGGCTGAACTGTATGAAATCCAGCTCTACACTACGTAAGATAAAATCTTTCATAGCCGCAGAATGACCTCAGACATAAACCTATTTTTATGCTAGCTAACTAAATTCATTTCATAACTTGAGAATACTCTTTTAAAGATGGTCCAGCTGCTGAGACTGAGAATGAGGGTCTCCGCGTCAATTGTGTGAACAGTAGTGAGCATGTGCAATCACCACCTCTATAAACCGTGAATGCAGTCGAGGTCACACAAGCTCATTACCGCTTCAGGACCTACGTGGTCGAGATTGGTGAAGTCAGCATAGCGTTGCTGACTTTTCTGCTCTTTACACCTCAGCACTCTGCGACCCCGCTCACTAACTTTACACTTTGTGGCTGAGTTGCTGCGGTTCCTTCCACTTCTCAATAATCTCGCTCACAGGTGATGGGGAAAGATTTAGGAGAGAAGAAATGTCATGGACGGACTTGTTACCCTGGTGGCTCCTATTATAGGACTGCGCTGGTACCAGTGAGCTCTTCACCACCGGCTGTTCTGTTAAGTTAGTGAAGGCAGACTGCATGGCGGGAGAAGCCAGAGGCTATACACTGGGGGAGGGGACTGGGGCTGCTTTCTGGACACGGGGAGGAGCAGTGGGGCAATGGGGCTGGACTTTGTAAATGGGGGGGTGGGGATGCACACACGGCCGGACTTTATATACTGGGGGTGGGGAGCTTTGCGGCCCAATGTAGTACACTTGGCTTGGGAAGGGTGCAGGGCCCATCGTAGTACATTGGGGGTGGGGGGTGGACCCAACGTTGTACATCGACGAGAGTGGTCTTGGGGCCCCTCGTCGTAAGCTGGGGGGGTATGGGGCCCCTCATTGTAAGCTGGGGGTGGGGAGGCACATGGGGCTGGACTTTGTACACTGGGCGTGGGGAGGGCACGATGCCCATTGTTGTACACTGGGGGTGGGGGGCGTGACACCCAACATTGTACAGTGACGAGGGTGGTCTCGGGGCCTCTCGTCGTAAGCTGGGGGTGGTGGGCGCCGGGCTAATCGTTGTAAGCTGGGGGCGCTGGACCCGTTGTCGTAAGCTGAGGGTGGGGGCGCAGGGCCTGTCGTTCACTTGGGGAAGGGCGTTTGGAGGATGGGGTGGAGATGCAATGGGGCAGGATGTTATACACTGGGGGAGAGAGGGGCTCAGTGCGGCTGGACCTTATACACTCGGGAGAGACAAAGGGGCCGGATGTTATACATGGGGGCGACAATGGGGCAGGATGTTATACAAGGAGGTGGGATGGGGGCGGCAATGGGGCTGGATGTTATACACGGAGGTGGGATGGGGGCGGCAATGGGGCTGGATGTTATACAAGGAGGTGGGATGGGGGTGAGAATGGGGCAGGATGTTATACACGGAGGTGGGATGGGGCGGCAATGGGGCAGGATGTTATACACGGAGGTGGGATGGGGGTGGCAATGGGGCAGGATGTTATACATGGAGGTGGGATGGGGCGGCAATGGGGCAGGATGTTATACATGGAGGTGGGATGGGGCGGCAATGGGGCTGGATGTTATACACGGAGGTGGGATGGGGCGGCAATGGGGCTGGATGTTATACACGGAGGTGGGATGGGGCGGCAATGGGGCTGGATGTTATACACGGAGGTGGGATGGGGGCGGCAATGGGGCAGGATGTTATACATGGAGGTGGGATGGGGCGGCAATGGGGCAGGATGTTATACATGGAGGTGGGATGGGGCGGCAATGGGGCTGGATGTTATACACGGAGGTGGGATGGGGGCGGCAATGGGGCTGGATGTTATACACGGAGGTGGGATGGGGCGGCAATGGGGCAGGATGTTATACATGGAGGTGGGATGGGGCGGCAATGGGGCTGGATGTTATACACGGAGGTGGGATGGGGGCGGCAATGGGGCTGGATGTTATACACGGAGGTGGGATGGGGCGGCAATGGGGCTGGATGTTATACACGGAGGTGGGATGGGGGCAGCAATGGGGCAGGATGTTATACACGGAGGTGGGATGGGGGCGGCAATGGGGCAGGATGTTAACAAGGGGGAGAGGTAAGAATGGTGCAGGATGTTTTACACAGTGGGGCTGAATGAAAAAATGTAAGTCAATGATTAAGACAAGGGGCCAACACTTCTCTCTATATAGTTGTATATAGGACCTCACATTTTGATGAATTTTGTACAAAATTTTCTTTTAACAATCTAGTGACCGGAATCCTTGAATAAATCATATGTGGAGATATTTTTATTACCTTTTTATACATCTTAATTTACTCAATTTTTTTTTTTTTTTTTTTTTTTTTTTTTGAGCTCTACTGTTTTTTTTTTATTAGTTTTTTTTTTTTGTTTTTGTTTTTTCATTGTACACCCTCCCAAAAAAACTACTGTATATGGGGACGAATATCAAAAATATTTGGTTTACTAAGGAGTTGTGATGTTTTTTGAACTCGTTCATTTGACAGGAGGACAAAAAAAAGGACTCTCAAAAAAGCCTTTGCGTAATGTTTGTGTGCTGAAGGTGAACTACAGAGAGAACCCCTCGAGTTGGGAATCTCTGGACTTTTGAGAATGAGTTTAGGAATAAATGTGGAGTATGCTTCTTCTTTGTAAAATACAATTATGTAGTCCAGAATTTTTTTTTTATGTTGTAATAAAAAAAAGGCGTGATTTTCAAAGCCTGATCACACCTAAGTAAGTGTGCAAAAACTTACACATATGGTATTTTGCAAAATCAAGGGGTGACTAATGTATATCTTTAGGCTTTTTATCCTGGTGTTTTTAACTTTACCGAACTAACCTTGGACAACATACAAATGTTTTCTATGTAACGTTTATTAAAGAGGGACACATTTTTCAAGGTGAACTGGGCATAATATAATAGTGATTGTAGAGAGGTATAAAACGAGTTTTTAATTTTTCAACTTCACTGTCCGTTGCAAAGAGATTACCAATCAAAGTATTGGCACATAATTAGTTAAAAAAAAAAAAAAAAAAGTTAAGGCCAATGGATGGTGGTAGTTTATTCAGTGGGGGCGTGTACTTCTTCTCCCTGTAGAAGTTGCCCAATCATAAGCAGGCAGCTACACACTGGATAAAGAAGTTATCACAGTTTAGGTTTCTCAGTGTGTGAGATGGAAGGATACAACTCGGATTTCCTGGTCTCACTTCCTGCTTGATTAGACAGTTCTGGTCTTCGGGCATGGATGACAAGCACTGTCCGTGACACTTCAAAGTCCAATCAACAGTCTTAAAAAGGATATGACCGATCGACATCTTTCTAGACGATCGGTCGGCATGCTCCTCAATACATATTAGACAGTCGGCTGAACTCGTTGATATCGCCAGATTGAGATGTGTGTTCCCCCACACAAAAATTACATAAATGTTTTGTTAAGTTTTTCACTGGGGGGCGTGTACTTCTTTTCCATGTGTGAGATATCCAATCATAAGCAGGCAGCAACACAGTGGAGAAAGAACACACCCACATCATAGCTTAGAGCAGGTTTCTCAGTACGTGAGATATACGGATACAGCTCTGATCTCCTGGTCTAACCTCCTGCATGATTAGCCAGTGCTGGGTATAGAGCACAGATGCCTCACACTGTTAATATAATGTCAATGTTGGGGAAAGGGTGGCACAACTCAAGACCCCCATACACATTAGACTAATGTTGGCTGAATACGTGGATATCGAGGGGTACGGTTTACTGTCTAATGTGTATGGGGGAGCAGGCCAACTGATTGAACATGTCCGATTGACCTTTTTCCCAATGATTTCAGTTGTTCACATTGTTCTCCCAGACATAAGCCGCCAGCTTACTATCAAGGGCTGCCTATCTGAGCTGACAGTGCTATGAGATGTGGAGAGCTGATAACAGGGTTTGTATTGTGACCGTATCTTTAAGGCGTTGGTCATCTGTGCCTGAGCCCAGCACTGTCAAATCCTACAGGAGGTGAGACCAGGAGATCAGGGTTGTATCCTTACATCAAACACTAAAAAACCTAGGTTACGGTGGGGGCGTGTTATTCTTTCTTCACTGTGTTGCTGCCTGCTTATGATTGGGCAACTTGTACAGGGAGAATAAGTACACGCCCCCCCCCAACCCCCCCTCCCCCCAGTAGAAAAACTAACATCTCCTACTTAGACTTTAACTCATTATGTGCCAAATAAGTTTCTGATATCTCTACAATGGAGGCAAAATAATAAAAAAAAGAAAACTATTGTGCTCTTCAGCCGCATTTACATTATGTTCAGTTCAACATGAAAAATTTGGTGAAGGGTCCTTTTTAACCATAAATAATTGTACATATATTTTTATTAATAATTGTCTAGAGAATTATAAATAAACCATAAAAAAATTTGCACTAAATTTAATGTTAATTTTTAGAATTTTTTTTTTTTAATATCTATTCATACATTTACCTATTACTTTTTATGCAGTGAGTTGAAGCCGTAATAAAGTTCCCCTTCATTCAAAATCCAATCTTAAAAAAAGCACTTGGATTTTATATTAAAATTAGAAATTTAAAAAAGAAATTTATTAGAATTTAATCCTTAAAGAAGAAAATTCTAACAACAACTTTTTTTTATATATTTTTTTATTTTATTTTTTTTTTTTTATTATTTTGAATAAATCTCCCAGACCACAGCAATTCAGTAGAGAGTATAAATGTGAAGGAATGGCAGGACGGGCTAAGGGCGCTTCTGCCCAACATAAACATCAACTTTGGTGGGCTGCAAAATGCTTCTTCCCCTTCAAACGCCACCCACAGTGCGCCAACGTCCAACCATGCCACACCTAACAGCCTGAACTGGGACTGCCCGAGCAGCTGGATGGATCCCGCCATAATCACAGGTAACCGTTTCTTCCTCCTTCATTGACATCTCATCCCGGGCGGAGGACATGACGGCCGCATTCTCCGCCTTCGGCGACCCCCTCCGTTAAATGTTGTGAATAGTCGGAGCTGAAGAACTCTCCTCGTTCGGCTGAATTCGTTTTGTCGATCTTCTTCAGGAGCAAAAGATGCATTTTAGTTTAGCTACTTTCACAGATTTTTTTTTTGAATTTTTTTCTTTTTTTTTTTTTACTTAAAAATTTTGTAAGTTATTTAAAAATGAAATAAAGTGGGGTGTGGGCGAAATTATTTGAACTCTCAAACCATACTCCACATTTGTTCAGTAGAATGAAAGGATTGCTTGTATGAAATATATATTTATTTTTTTTTGGGGGGGGGGGGGGGTAATTTTCTTTTATCTTTTCTTTTTTTTTTTTTTTTTTTTTCTTCCCTCAAACTGAGAATTTTAGTTTTTCAATATTTTTAATTTTATTAGTAGAAACTTGGTAGCCACAATGCTCTGTGAGCGGAGCGTCTCTGCTGGTTTATCTGCCTGGACTCACAGAGCATTATACACAATGCTCTGTGAGCGGAACAAATCTTTACTGGTTTTGTTACGTTATCGGTCTGGATTCAGAGCATTGTCTAAACTGGATTTAGGATTTATACGATGATTTTAAAGGGGTTGCCTGGGATTTTTCAAAAAGGGCAAGAAATGGTATAAAAATGATTAAAGAAACCGCGATGGTGTCATTTGACCGATAATAGCGAATCATTTGCTTCTGTGGTTGTACTGGTATGTACGGCACGTGTCACCAAAAGTGAGGTTGAGTAGACATTTCAGTTTTCTGCCCTCCCAGCCAATTTTGCTTTCCTTTTTTCCTTTTTCCCCCCAAGCCCATTTTTGAAAAATCCCAGACCACCCCTATAAAGAGGATTTGTCACTAGCTCAAAAAAATTAACTACCTTGTAAAAATCCATGCGCTCCACTGATTCTGCCGTTTTTTTCAGTTTTGCTCTTCGTCACTCCTCTGCAGAGATATTAACATTTGTTGTTACTGAATCGCTATGTGAAATCCCTGCTTGTAGTCCAACGTGGGTGTTTCTTCAGTCTAGTCTGGGGGCGTACACTTTTACCCCTCTTTACCAGATTCTGCCTATCACTAGTAACTGCTAGATCAGCTGCCGAGCTGTGATTGGCCACATCTGGGAAGGAGAGATGAACGTGCACTGAAGAAACACTCACTTGGACTGCAAAGCAAAGATTTCACATACTGCACTCCAGAAGAAACAAATGTGAATATCTCCGCAATGGAGCGTCGCAGAGCAAAACTGAAAAGGGCTTCAAAATCAGGGGAGCGCGGGGATTTTCACAAGGTATTTAATTTTTCAGATCAAGCAATGGGTCCTCCTTTAACTGACAATACAATCTACATTGAGTTTGGGGATTTAAGGCAGAAAAATGTATTGTGGGCTGGTATCTACTCGCCTTACTACCTCCCATGGCTCTGTAATATTTTGGTGCCATAAAAAGTTTATTTTACTAGCGCACAGTTTGGCATTTACATTTCTTAGCATGTTAGAGAAGACTGCAGGAATGTTGTAAAGTTCAGCCAGAAAAGCAAATTCTACGCGGGATAGTTATAGGCTGTGTTCACACAACCTCCACATGAACACAGCCTAAAATGTCATTCTAGAGTCTTATCTGGTCCTCCACTCAAAGGAAAGTCTTATAAAGTCGTCTTGTGTATAAAACATTATTTTTTTGGTACTTGAGGTCGCCTGAGTGTCTGTAACGGAAAAAAAAGGCGGCTTTAGGCTGTCGACCTGACGCTAAATATGTTAAATGGAAATATATGGTTTTAAAATGATTTTTTTTTTCTCTCCAATTTTTACTGTAAAATTGGCAAAATCTATTATTTTTTTTTTCTAATTTTATTTTTTACTTGTTCCCGTAGGTATCCCATCATCCACCGGAAATGGTTTAGAACCTCTGCAAGATGACAATCCGCCACACTGGTTAAAATCACTACAAGCCCTGACAGAGATGGACGGCCCCAGCAGCTCTATACCCCCCCACCACCCCCATAACAATCTCTTCAGCACACAGATCCCCCTCCACAGAGCAAATTGGAGCCCCTACCCTCCCCCGACAAACCCTGCCAGTTTCCACTCCCCTCCCCCAGGCTTTCAGACAGCCTTCAGACCCCCAAACAAACCCCCCACAGATCTACTACAGAGCTCAGCCCTGGACCGCCATTGAAAATTTCAAGGGACAGTTTAGAAAATTTTTTGGGAAATTCTTCCCCCCTCCCAAACTATCCAATGTCAAAATAAAAATTAAAATCTTCAGTGTTTCCTTCTCATACAAGTCCTTCTCTGGAATTTTCAAGAATCTTTGGAAGTTGGACCCCCCGATACCTCGCACGCATTTCCGAAACTAACAGCCGAACCATCCGAGATTTCGCCAGTTCCTTTGATTTAAAGGGACTCGTTTTATTCCCATCTCGAATGCACCAACGAGTTTCCTAAACCACGAAAAAGAGAGATAAGGGAAAGACCCTCCTACAAAAAAATCGGATGACTATAAAAAAAATTTAAAAAATATATATATTTTTTTTTTTTTTTGCAAGTCTGGACGATCAGTGGTCTGCTGCATGAAATTTTTTTTTATTTTTTTCTTAATAAAGTAATAGCTTAATATAAAATGTGATTTAACAGCAGAAACTTAATCGTAAGACTTTAAATTGGGTAAATTAGAAACCCTAACGTGATCCGTAATTATAAGATAATGGGGGAAAGCACCACAAAAAAAGTAGTAATTTTTGCAATTTTTTTTTTTTTATTATTATTTTTTTTTTTTTAATAAAGTATACCATTTCATGCTTTATTTGTCTTCAGGACCAAAGGGGGGCTGGATTTACAAATTAATATATTTTAGTGCCCCTCTGACGTTTGAAGGGGGTTAAGGCAAAATTAACAAATTTGGCAGCTTTTGGAAAAATGTTGCAAATTTGATTTTTTTTATTATTTTTTTTATTTTTTTGTCTTGTAATGTTTGCCAGATTTTAGGGTGCTTTCCCGGGTATGAGCAGCAGCAGGCCACATGATGTTCAGGCAGTTTTTGTGATTTAGTAAAAAAAATTAAAATTAAAATTTTTCTCTTCTGGAGGGGAAAAAAAAAATAAATGTTTTTTTTTTTTGTTTTGTTTTTTAATTTATTTTTTTTTTCTGTGCATTCTCTCTTCATCAGTGCAAACTTGATTTCATTTTTTTTCTTTGAAGATCTGTGAAGGTGTTGGTGTGATCGCATCCCATCATTGAGTCACTCTCGGTCGTCTCGGAAGAAAAAAATCTGATTTTTTTTTTTTTTAATCCCCCCCAAAAAATCGAATAATTATGGATCTGTATCTCTGCTGCTTCCCTGGACTCGTGTTCCTGTCTTTTGCACATACGTGGATTTTCTGCCTTCTTCTCAAGTCACTACCTGATGGAAATTTGGGAAAAGGAGGCCATTTTTTTTCTCTCTCTCTCACCGAAGTTTCCAACTTCTTTATCTTCGTCCTTCATAACTGGGAGGTTCAGCCGTGTTAACAATTTCAGTATCAAGTGAAAAATTTTATCTTTTTTTTTTTTCCCAAAAAAAAATTCATTTCCAGGCCTTACTACCCGTCTGTTGAAATGTTATAATATTTCTGGCATTATTGTCTGCAGTATTGAGAGAAATTAAAGGAGAAGCCGACGAGGAGGGGGGGGAGGGGAGAAAAAAAATACATAAAATGATTAAAACCTGGTTATAACCTGACGCTAAAACTAAACCAAGAAAATGTACCTCTGTCTACAGAATTAAAACTAAAATCTTAAATAAAACAGAAAACTTGATGATAAATTCTGAGATGGATTTTTTTTTGCCTATTGGATGTGAATTTAAAGGGATATGCACAAACACCTTTGCTTCCTGTAGAGAGATGAGGACCCGCCATTGTTTCCTGTAGGGGGGCCAGGACCCATCACTCCCCTCACCCACCCTCCGCACCAGTAGGGGGCCAGAACCTGCTGCCCCCCCCCCTTCTTCCTGTAGAGGGGCCAAGACCCATCATATCCCTGCCCCCGCTTCCTGTGTGGGTACCAGGACCCATCACACCTCAACTCCTTGTAGGGCGGCCAGCACCCATAACCCTCCTGCGACCCTTCACACACCTCACCCACCCCACTGCGTCCAGTAGAGGAGGGAAAAGGACCCGTCACTCCCCTCTCTGCCCCCCCTACTTCCAAGACCAGTCTCACCTCTCTACACACCCTCCCTGCTTCAAGTAAAGGGGCCCCCCTACTTCCTGTAGAGGGGCGAGGACCCCCCAAACCCTTCTCCGCACCCCATTGCTGACAGTAGAAGAGCCAGGATCCATCACACTCCTTTCCCCCTGCTTCCTGTAGAGGGGCCGGGACCAGCCCCCCTCAACTTTCTGTAGAGGGGCCAGGACCTGTCACAACTCCCCTGTTTCCTGTAGAGCGGTCAGGACCCAACCAGTCTTCCTGTAGTGGTTCCAAGATCCGCCACATCCCACACACTTCTTATGAGGGGCCAGGACCTGTCCCCGATTTCTGTCAAGGGACCTCTTCCTCCCCCCCCCCCCCCCCCCAACTTCCTGTAGAGGGACCAGGACACCCCCCCCCCCCCCCAAACCCTTCTCTGCACCCCCCTGCTTCCAGTAGAAGGGCCAGGGCCCGCTACGCCCTGTCCCTCCTGTAGAGTGGCCGTGACCCATCCGGGTCCAGGACCCACCCCCCACAAACTTACTGTAGAAGGGACATGACTCGCCCCCACACAGTTCCTGTAGAGGGGCCAGGACTCGCACCCACACACACTTCCTGTAGAGGGGCCAGGACCTGCCCCCCCCCCCCCCCTCACCCAGTTCCTGTAGAGGAACCAGGACCCCCCCCCCCCCCCCCAAACCCTTCTCTGCACCCCCCTGCTTCCAGTAGAAGGGCCAGGTCTCGTTACACCCTGTCCCTCCTGTAGAATGGCCGTGAACCGTCCCCCTTGTTTCCTGTAGAGGGTCCAGGATCTGCCCCCCCAACACACACTTCCTGTAGAGGGTCCAGGACCCGCCCCCCCACACAGTTCCTGTAGAGCAGAGGTCCCCAACTCCAGTCCTCAAGGCCCACCAACAGGTCATGTTTTCAGGATTTCCTTTACATTGCACAGGTGATGCAATTATTACCTGGGCAAGACTAAGGAAATCCTGAAAACATGACCTGTTGGTGGGCCTTGAGGACTGGAGTTGGGGACCTCTGCTGTAGAGGGTCCAGGACTCGACCCCCCCCACACACACACATTTCCTGTAGAGGGTCCATGACCCACCCCCCCACCCACTTCCTGTAGAGGGTCCAGGACCCGCCACTTCCTGTATCAGTGTTTTCTGCTTCTTCGTGATTTGCAGATTGTCTATTTAGGACGTCAATTAAGACCAGAAAGTATAGTGACCATTAGAGAAAAAAATGGCTTAAATGGTCACAATCGTTTCTGCCTGTTCTGCTGCTTTACGCTAAACTTGCTAATAGGAAACTGTCTTATATGTTGTCAGAGGAACAGGCTGCAAGTTCCCAGAGGTATGTGATTACAGCTGAGGAGGAGGAGAGTCAGAAACATGCACACGGATTGTGCTGCTATTTTAGTGTTTTGTCACCCAAGAGCTGGATTCGCAGCTATACCGCTCAGTAGGTCTGTAATGTCCTCCACGCTGCTGCTGCTGCTGCTTTTGAATATGTGGTACATAGAAAAGAGTAAGAATCCCTTAAGTCTTTGTGTATGGGAGACGACATAGCAACCACTACCCCCACCGATCAGATATTGATGTCCTACCCGAAGGATGAACTATGACAAAAAAAAATTCAGAATAGAAGCAATTTTTTATTTATTTTTTTACAATGCTGCTCTGGGTTTCACCTCTTCATGGTCTGGCGACGGAGGTTTTCCGAAACCTGTAAGTTTATTGCCTTGCTGTAAACAGGATTTTTTTTCTTGGCGGAACCTAATTCCCCGAATAGAGATCCGCAGTGTTTGCGACGAGGTGTCATCATCGCTTCAAGACACGTGCTTTTTGTCCTTTTTTTTTTTTTTTTTTAATTTTTACAAAAACAAACTTTTTGCGATGAAATCCATGTAGTAAGCAATAAAACTAAATAGCTTATTTTTTTTTTTTTTATGTTTGAAAACCACAATTTTCAAATCCATTCGGGCCTTTGAAGTAGACGGAGCGGTAGAGGCCGGACTCTTGTGGGGGGTCAGGATGGAAACTGTTACCGCCGAACCGCACTGGGGTCTCCATGAAGAACCCTGGATTGGGCGCACTCCTGCAAAAAAAAAAAAATACTAATTTGCATCTTTGCGCCTTTTCTTGGACAGCCATGCTTGTAGTGGCGGCCTAGAGCGCTGCAGGACCTGACCATGACTGTCATTCCCATTGGTAGACGGGTCCTACTTTACCACCTTGTGTCCTGTACGTAACACACCTGCATTGATTCCTCCCTGTCCTCATGTCAGGTTGTATTGACTAATCGTAATGCAGGTTCAGGATCCTGTTAGGTCCGGCTTAAAGGGAATCTGACAGCAGATTTTAGTTATTTAATCTGAGGGAAGCATGATGTAGAGCAAGAGACCCTGACTCCGGTGATATATCACTTACTAGGGTGTGTGTTGTAGTTTCAGTACATTCAGTGTTTTATCAGCAGGAAATTATCACTACAAGACTAGGTGTCACGTGCCAGGCAATCCTGCTAATCTGTGAAACTCTGCCCACATCACTGGTAGCTTCTGGTGTACACTGCCAATCAGGGGTGTGGGCGGGGTTGTACACAACTCTGCATTCCGAGCAGAGAAAACAGGGATGCTATAAAAAAAAAAAAATTCACCAAGCAGCCCAGTAAGTGACACATCGCTGGAATCAGGGTCTCAGCCCCTACATCATGCAGCTTGCAGATATCATAGCAAAAACCTGTACCTGATGACATATTTCCTGTAACTCTGACCATGGAGAGAAATTCCTCTCTTTTTTTTTTCCTCTTTCTCTCTCTAAAACCTTGTAGTCTAAGTTCATAAATCTGATTTGCTCTGGAAATAATCCACACCCAAATCTGCCCTAAATGTTGTAGGTTTTTCAACCAATCAATTTCCTGCTTCCCCCTATGCTGATGTTACCTTAGATGCCCCCTTGCTCCTACAATGATCGGGCAATTACGTGACCATGCGGGGCCGGCAGAAGATTAAGAAGAAGAAGCATATACATTTTCCAAAATATTTTTAATTTGTGAATTTTCCTACGGATCTGCAGCAAAATCCCCCACAGATTGCAGATTTTTTTTATTTTTTTTATTCGCATTTGAAGATCATGGAAAATAATTTGCAACAACTTCATGCACGTTAGTCCTAACAAATTGAGATGCGCAGTCAAGTTGTGTGGTGCACCTTCCCGTCGGCTGTCTCCACGCCTTCTCCCATCTCTTACGGCTCCACCCCTATTTCCTGGCCCCACCCCTTGCCCCATCTCCCTCCCGTCTCCACCACCTTCTCCAATCTCCCCCCTTCTCCCATCTCCCTCCGGTCTCCCCCACTTCTCCCATCTCTCTCCCCTCTCATCCCATCTCCCTCCCCTCATCCCATCTCCTCCCCTACTTCTCCTGTCTCCACCCCCTTCCCTCTCCCTGTCTCCCTCTCCCATCTCCCCTGGCCCCACTTCTCCCATCTTCACTCCCGTCTCCACCCCCTTCCATCTCCCTCCCCTCTCCACCCCTTCTCCCATCTCCTCTCCCCCTTCTCCTGTCTCCTCTCCCCCTTCTCCCCTCTTCACCCCCTTTTCCCGTCTCTCTCCCCCCTCTCTCCCCTCTCCACCCCCTTTTCCAGTCTCCCTCCCCTCTCCACCCCCTTTTCCCATCTCTCTCCCCTCTCCACCCCCTTTTCCCGTCTCCCTCCCCTCTCTCCCGTATCCCTCCCCTGTCCACCCCCTTTTCCCGTCTCCCTCCCTTCTCCACCCCCTTCTCCCGTCTCCTCTCCCCCTTCTCCCACCCCTCTTCACCCCCTTTTCCACCCCCTTTTCCCATCTCTCTCCCGTCTCCCTCCCCTCTCCACCCCCTTTTCCCGTCTCCCTCCCCCCTTCTCCCTCCCCTCTTCACCCCCTTTTCCCGTCTCCCTCCCCTCTCCACCCCCTTTTCCCGTCTCCCTCCCCCTTCTCCCTCCCCTCTCCACCCCCTTTTCCCGTCCCCCTCTCCACCCCCTTTTCCCGTCTCCCTCCCCCCTCTCTCCCATCTCCCTCCCCTCTCCACCCCCTTTTCCCGTCTCCCTCCCCTCTCCACCCCCTTTTCCCGTCTCCCTCCCCTCTCCACCCCCTTCTCCCGTCTCCCTCCCCTCTCCACCCACTTTTCCCGTCTCCCTCCCCTCTCCACCCCCTTCTCCCGTCTCCCTCCCCTCTCCACCCCCTTCTCCCGTCTCCCTCCCCTCTCCACCCCCTTTTCCCTTCTCCCATCACCGCTCCGGCTTTACCAGGAGCCAGGTCAGTCGGCACCAAAATCTCGCGCATGCACCGATTATCGGGGTACTGGCGTATGCGGCTGAACAGGAAATAGTCTCATGTTCTAACACACTCCCTTTTAAAGCCTGGACCTTTAATTATACAGATATTCTTATGGATCGGACCTTAAAGGGCAAAATGCACGTGCCCTATATTCCTGGTCTTACCGTAAAGATTATTGGACGTCACTCACCTCCCCCAGGCCGCCTCTTGCTGCAGGCTCAGCTGTCGCTCCCGCACACAACAGACGGTGAAGGCGACAAACATTGTGATGATGATGAAGCAGCTGACCAGCGAGATGATGAGCGCAAGGCGAAAACCTTTATTTGGAGTCAGCGAGACGGCTGTGAGCAGAAAATGAGAAATGCAGGCGGGATGTGACTGGAAAAGTCAAAAACCTTTTATAAAAAAAAATAAAATAGCGCCACTTTTCTCCATTGGTTGTGTGATATTGCAACTCTGATTGAAGTGAATGGGGTTGTGCTGTCATTTACTGGTCTAAATTTCTAGTCTAGGATTAGGAGTCCTATTTGTTTATTGCCAGCCTTCTATGTAAAGTGTCTCCCTTATTGCAGGGGTGGGAACTAGACGGAATCGGTCTCCTTCCACCTCTGGCAGCTGACATAGACTCCTTTGCTCCTGTGCTGACAAACAGGGCAGGAGACTATTTCTATTGGCAAAGAGTCACGGCCTAGGAACTTGGCTGCCGAGAGTGTGACTGAGCATGTGCGACCATGAGCTTAGTGGACGTGAGCGTTATTACACACTCTGAACACCAGGTGGTGCTGCGTAAATGACATAATTCAGAGAGTTACCCTAGTGTTCCCCTCCTTACCCTGACACTGGGGTTCCTGATGATTCCACTGGAGGTCGTCTCCTTTCTTCTGACATCTGAGCTTATAAAATCCCAGTAATTGGAAGCCGTCTTGGCAGCTAAATATGGCTACCGAGCCCAAGAAACGTTCTTCAGCATCAGACATGTGGAACGATCCACCAGGTGGCGCCACGAGAACTGGACACAGCGCCACGGCTAGAACACAACGGAAGCTTTGGGTTTTTACGTGCATATTTTCGAACATCTTGTGTCGTTTACAGAAGAAGCCTAAACATCTAGAATTTTAATTCCTTTGTTTGCAATTTTTAAATATATATATATATATTTATTTATTTATAAGAAATAATCTGCAATATTCCCCCTCAACCCACCAAAAATAATAAAAACAAGGTTAAAAAAAAAACTCTTTATTTTCTTTAATTAAAAACAAACAAACTCTGATTTGGGTTTAGAAAAAAAAATATTGTAAAACTGGGGGATTTTTTTTTTTTTTTTCAATTCTAGTTTAGATTTTAAAAAAAACTAGATTAGTTTTTTTTTCATATTTTTGTAGCTTTCAAATTTAGGTTTTAAGTTAGAAAAAAAAATAATTTACCAAATTTTTCAAATTTGTGTATTTTTCTATGTAAAATTTCTTTTCTTTTTTTCGGTTTTACAATTTTTTAGGGGTTTTTTTTTGGACTTTTTATGATTGCATAAAAACTTATGTAACGGATTTTGGGTCGGATCAGGATTTACAGTATTTTTCCTACTAAAAAAAAAGAACACTAGAACACGGATGGGATTAGAAAATATTACAGTTGTAATTAAAAATAATAGGTTTTTCATTAACTTTTTATATTTTTTTATTGATTATACTTTTTATTGTTTGGTGTTTTTTGGTGTGTTTTTTTTTTCTCTCCAAAATTTGGGGAAAAAAAAAATTGGAGTAAGGACAAATTTTAGGTAAATGATCCAGATTGTTAGCAGAAATGCTACTACCTTAGTGGAGCGACCCTTACCTGAGGAATTGGGAGCGGGCGGGATTTCTGCGTCCAGTGTCTTGTTTCCTCCCTCCGCGTCTCCAGACGCGTTGATCCCGGGTAGAATGATGTAGAAGGTATAGAACATTATCGGTATCATATTATTTCAGCTTTTCCCATTTTCGCCTGGACCTTGAACCGACGATCGTGTCCTATGTCCGTGCGGACGGCCCTGATATCTCGGTGATGTCTGTTCCAGACGTGCCGTTATCCGCCCAAATTCTCCCTCTGCTGTAATCCGCCACCTTCTAATTCCAGCTCCTTAATAAAGGCCGCTGCCCACCAGATATCCCTTTTAATTCACAATGATAAAGGGCCATTAGACCCAAAGCCGAAGGCTTATAAAGTGCAGCTGGCTTTATAATTCTCACATATGGATGGAGCCTCTTAAAGGGGTATGCACAAGTCAGACTCATTGTGCCATAAACGTACGCTGCGACTTTCTCACAACCCGATCATGGAGCGATGGAAGAAGGTCGCCGGCGCTGATGGACCTCGATTGTCTGGTCGGCAGCCAGCTCTACCATACACAACGATTATCTATGAGAGAGCCTCTGACGGTGGTCTATGTCCAAGAGTCTGAAATGGAACACGCCAACCCCTTAAATCCCCCGACAATTGTCCAGGGCCCCCACACGTTGTATGGTTGTCAACGGAGCATTGTGAGCACGGTCGTCTCTCCCATACACGGGAGCGCTCGCTTGGCCCAAGCGCTTCTGTGTTCTTTATGAGAGAGCCGCTGCCGGATGACTTTGATGGTGGTCTAACTCCGGGAATTGCTAGGACATGTTGTTTCCTTAACTCCCCCAACAATTGTCAGGGCCCCCAGAAATGATATGGTTGTCACCAGAGCTTTGTGATCACAGTCGTCTCTCCCATACACAGGAGCGCTCGCTTCGTCCAAGCGCTCCTGTGATCTTTATGAGAGAGCCGCTGCCAGACATCTTTGTCGGTGGCCTAGAGAGCCGCTGCCAGACATCTTTGTCGGTGGCCTAGCTCCAAGAATTGCTGGGACACGTTGGTTCCTTAACTCCCCTGACAATTGTTTTCGGGCCCCCCCATACCTATTAGATGGTTGTTGCTCAAGCTATGCGATCTCGGCCATCTCTTCCATACACAAGAGCGCTCGCTTGTTACATATGAGAGAGCCGCTGCTGTCTCTCTTTGACAGTGGTCTATTCCCAGGAATCGCCAGTCTAAGATGGGACACACCGATTCCTTAACTCCCCCGACAATTGTCCAGGGCCCCCACACATTATATGGTTGTCGCCCGAGCTTTGCGATCCCGGCCATCTCTCCCATACACAGGATCGCTCGCTTGGCCCAAGTGCTCCTGTGTTGTTTATGAGAGAGCCACTGCCGAACGTCTTTAATGGTACTCTAACTCTGAGATCACCAGTCCAAAATGGGACACTCTGGTTCCTTAACTCCCCCAACAATTGACCAGGGTCCCCCACACACATTATATGGTGGTTTTTCGAGGTTTGCGATTTCGCCCGTCTCTCCCAAACACTGGAGCGCTCGCTTGGCCCAAAAGCTCCTGTGTTCTCTATGAGAGAACCACAGTCAGACGTCTTTGACGGTGGTCTTACTCTGGGAATCGTTGGGACATGTTGGTTCCTTAACTTCCCTGACAATTGATTTGGGGCCCCCCATACATAATACATGGTTCTCACTCAAGCTATGCGATCTCGGTTGTCTCTCCCATGCACAAGAGCGCTCACTTGGACCGAGTGCTCCTGTTTTCTCTATGACAGATGCTGCTGGATGTCTCTGACGGTGGTCTATCACAAAGAAATCAGCAGTATGAAATGGGACATTCCCGATCCTTAACTCTGGATTATCCAGAGTCCCCATACATGGAGAAACCAGTTTATCAATGAGTTCAGCCGACAGTAGTCTAATGTGTATGGGGGCTTGAGGAACATGACAAAGAGATCAAGGTGATGTTTGTCTCTAAATTTTACAAATCTCAATCTAAGATCATCTGGAGGAAGGATCAGCAGTAAGTGTTCAGTTTCCCCACAGCACTCCAACAGGAGAAAATAAGTATTACACTGTGCCAGTCTTGTTTTTTTCATCAGTTGTTTTGGGGATGGTGTAAGAGACGCTCCATGAACGCAGTCGGTGATGGCAGATTTTTAGACTTCTCTCAGTGAGAACGTGCAGCGGGATTAATCTTAATCTCGGGTGTTATATAGAGCTTTGTTCTGCCTCGCACCAGATTATGGGCCGGGGGCGACAAAGTGAGAATTAGAACTCTCCACTTGTTTTTCTCGGCCATATTTAAAGAGATTTCATTGTGTGTTTTTGCATCGAAAGTAATCCTATTAATGGGATATAATCCAGGATCGGAGAAGAGCCCTTCCATTAGAACTCGAGTGTACGCAGTTAAAGGAGACATGGATCCAACTAAACTTTATTCTTAAAGGGGAAGTCCCATTCATTACATACATGAGTGGTAATTGCTCATCTTGGTTTTTACAATAGACCCTCCTGTGAGAAAGTAAATCGTCTCCATGCAGGAACTTTGTACGAAGCATCGGCCACACGGATGTGACACGTGAGGGTCGATACTACGGGGCACGAGTCTGCCAGTCAATGAGAAGCATGTGCTGCCTTACTACACTCACAAGAGTTTGTATCACATGCTCAGATTGTGCACGCTCCCACTGAGCCACCCACCGCCCGCAATGTGATTACTCTCTGCTTAGCCCATGTACTGCCCAGCTACACCAATGCCGTGGTGCATAGAGGGGGCTCTGATATTGGAGACTAGGAAAATACAGAGGAAGTTGCCTAATAGACAAAAAAGGGGGGAATGTGGAGGGGCGACTCATTTTTCCAAAGTCCAGAATGGCAATTATGAGCAATGAGAGCCATTATAGCGTTAGAGATGGATGATAACTGCAGGAGATGGTAAAAATCCATTACAGGTTCTGTGGCTGATCTGCAGTAAAATCTCCCATTGTTAAAGCAAAGAGTTAAATCTACAGATAAAATCGGCAAAAGGAAAAAATGACATTATGCAGATTTTATAAAAAGAAAATCCAAAAAGAAAAACAGCAGAATGTCAATTTCAGCTGCCGATATTCACCGCGGATTTTCAGAGCCCAAGCAATTTCTGCACCATTCGATGGAGATTTTGCAGCTGCAGAAAAATGTGCTGGAAATCCGATCTAGGAGGAATAAAACTAGGAGAGACACTTGTAGAGAAGGATCCGGGCGAGATTTGTAGATCACAGACTAAATCACAGGATGAAATTTCAATCAGCATCTTCCATACAGGGTACTGTAAGAGCAGTGACTATATGAAGAGACGACCTAAGGCGCTGGTTCTTTACTGTAAGAGCAGTGACTATATAACAGACGACCTTAGGCGCTGGTCCTTTACTGTAAGAGCAGTGACTGTATGAACAGACGACCTCAGGCGCTGGTCCTTTACTGTAAGAGCAGTGACTATATGAACAGATGACCTAAGGCGCTGGTCCTTTACTGTAAGAGCAGTGACTATATGAACAGACGACCTAAGGCGCTGGTTCTTTGCTGTAAGAGCAGTGACTATATGAATAGACGACCTCAGGAGCTGGTTCTTTACTGTAAGAGCAGTTACTATGTGAAGAGACCTCAGGAGCTGGTCCTTTACTGTAAGAGCAGTGACTATATGAACATATAACCTCAGGAGCTGGTTCCTTACTGTAAGAGCAGTGAATATATGAACATATAACCTCAGGAGCTGGTTCTTTACTGTAAGAGCAGTGACTATATGAACATATAACCTCAGGAGCTGGTTCTTTACTGTAAAAGCAGTGCCTATATAAAGAGACCTCAGGAGCTGGTTCTTTACTGTAAGAGCAGTGCCTATATTAAGAGACCTCAGGAGCTGGTTCTTTACTGTAAGAGCAGTGACTATATGAACAGACGACCTCAGGCGTTGGTTGCTTACTGTAAGAGCAGTGACTATATGAACATATAACCTCAGGAGCTGGTTCTTTACTGTAAGAGCAGTGACTCTATGAACATATAACCTCAGGAGCTGGTTCTTTACTGTAAGAGCATTGACTATGTGAACATATAACCTCAAGAGCTGGTTCTTAACTGTAAGAGCAGTGCCTATATTAAGAGACCTCAGGAGCTGGTTCTTTACTGTAAGAGCAGTGACTATATGAACAGACGACCTCAGGCGTTGGTTGCTTACTGTAAGAGCAGTGACTATATGAACATATAACCTCAGGAGCTGGTTCTTTACTGTAAGAGCAGTGACTCTATGAACATATAACCTCAGGAGCTGGTTCTTTACTGTAAGAGCATTGACTATGTGAACATATAACCTCAAGAGCTGGTTCTTAACTGTAAGAGCAGTGACTATATGAACAGACAACCTCAGGCGCTGGTTGTTTACTGTAAGAGCAGTGACTATATGAACATATAACCTCAGGAACTGGTTCTTTACTGTAAGAGCAGTTGCTATACGAACAGACAACTTCTGGAGCTGGTTCTTTACTGTAAGAGCAGTGACTATATCAACAGATGACCTCAGGAGCTGGTTCTTTTCTGTAAGAGCAGTGACTATATGAACAGACAACCTCAGGAGCTGGTTCTTTACTGTAAGAGCAGTGACTATATGAACAGACGACCTCAGGAGCTGGTTCTTTACTGTATGAGCTTTAACTATATGAACAGATGACCTAATGAGCTGGTTCTTTACTGTAAGAGCAGTGACTGTATGAACAGACGGCCTCAGGAGCTGGTTCTTTACTGAAGGAGCTTTAACTATATGAACAGATGACCTCAGGAGCTGGTTCTTTACTGTAAGAGCAGTGACTGTATGAACAGACAGCCTCAGGATCTGGTTCTTTACTGTAAGAGCAGTGACTATATGGGCAGACGACCTCAGGCACTGGTTCTTTATGGTAAGAGTAGTGGCTATACAACCAGACGACCTCAGTAGCTGGTTCCTTACTGTAAGAGCAGTGACTATATGAACAGACGACCTCAGGAGCTGGTTCTTTACTGTATGAGCTTTAACTATATGAACAGATGACCTAATGAGCTGGTTCTTTACTGTAAGAGCAGTGACTGTATGAACAGACGGCCTCAGGAGCTGGTTCTTTACTGAAGGAGCTTTAACTATATGAACAGATTACCTCAGGAGCTGGTTCTTTACTGTAAGAGCAGTGACTGTATGAACAGACAGCCTCAGGAGCTGGTTCTTTACTGTAAGAGCTTTAACTATATGAACAGACGACCTCAGGAGCTGGTTCTTTACTGTAAGAGCTTTAACTATATGAACAGACGACCTCAGGATCTGGTTCTTTACTGTAAGAGCAGTGACTATATGGGCAGACGACCTCAGGCACTGGTTCTTTATGGTAAGAGTAGTGGCTATACAACCAGACGACCTCAGTAGCTGGTTCCTTACTGTAAGAGCAGTGACTATATGAACACATAACCTCAGACGCTGGTTCTTTACTGTAAGAGCAGTGACTATATGAACAGACAACCTCAGGATCTGGTTCTTTACTGTAAGAGCAGTGACTATATGAACAGACAACCTCAGGAGCTGGATCTTTACTGTAAGAGCTTTAACTATATTTACCGACAACCTCAGGAGCTGGTTCTTTACTGTAAGAGCTTTAACTATATGATCAGACGACCTCAGGAGCTGGTTCTTTACTGTAAGAGCTTTAACTATATAAACAGATGACCTCAGGAGCAGGTTCTTTACTGTAAGAGCAGTGACTATATGGGCAGACAACCTTAGGCACTGGTTCTTTATGGTAAGAGCAGTGGCTATACAACCAGCAGACCTCAGTAACTGGTTCTTTACTGTAAGAGCAGTGACTATATGAACAGTTGACCTCTGGAGCTGGTTCCTTACTGTAAGAGCAGTGACTATATGAACAGACGACCTCAGTAGCTGGTTCTTTATTGTAAGGGCTTTGACTCTATTAACAGAAGACCTCTGGAGCTCGTCACAGTGAGAATAGTCGGTTTCAAAAGAGAATAAAATAAATATGTAAAACTCTTGTGATCAGCTCTAGTTGATCAACACTCGGGATCAGAATGGAATCCGTGCTTTATAGCAGTGGCTATACAACCAGACGACCTCAGTAGTTGGTTCTTTACTGTAAGAGCAGTGACTATATGAACAGATGACCTCAGGAGCTGGTTCTTTACTGTAAGAGCAGTGACTATATGAACAGATGACCTCAGGAGCTGGTTTCTTACTGTAAGAGCAGTGACTATATGAACACATGACCTCAGGAGCTGGTTCCCTACTGTAAGAGCTGTGACTATATGAACAGACGACCTCAGGAGCTGGTTCTTTACTGTAAGAGCAGTGACTATATGAACATATAACCTCAGGAGCTGGTTCCTTACTGTAAGAGCAGTGACTATATGAACAGACGACCTTAGGAGCTGGTTCTTTACTGTAAGAGCAGTGACTATATGAACAGAAGACCTCAGTAGCTGGCTCTTTCATGTAAGAGCAGTGACTATATGAACAGACGACCTAAGGCAGGGGTGTCAAACTGCATTCCTCGAGGGCTGCAACCAGGTCATGTTTTCAGAATTTCCTTGTACTGCACAGGTGATAATTTAATCACCTACACACATAATGATTGCAGCACCTTGTGCAATGCTAAGGAAATCTTGAAAACACGCATGGTTTGCGGCCCTCGAGGAATGCAGTTTGACACCCCTGACCTAAGGAGTTGGTTCTTTACTGTAAGAGCAGTGACTATATGAACAGACAACCTCAGTAGCTGGTTCTTTACTGTAAGAGCTTTGACTCTATGAACAGAAGACCTCTGGAGCTCGTCAGAGTGAGAATAGTCGGTTTCAAAAGAGAATAAAATAAATATGTAAAGCTCTTGTGATCAGCTATAGTTGATCAACACTCGGGATCAGAATGGAATCCGTGCTTTTTAGGGCAGGCGGGGTGCACTTGCAGCTAATGTCCCTTCCCTTCGTCTTCACCATTCCTTGGCAGAACATGATGGACTATGCACTTAACCTGGCAGATCTACAGATCATGTGATTGCGGAGAGTGAGAGAATCTCAGCACCACCAGTAGTAATTAGATAACTGCAGATTATTAGATAACGCGTATTTCCTGACCCTGTTATATGATATATTGATTCCAGCCTGCTCTCTGCACAAAATAATGGCCACGTCTGGTATAATATGAGCTTTATCACGTCCAGAACTCCTAAAATTCACTAAATGACGGACACAACGTTTCCTATATGATGAAGTTTACGATAATCAGCCATAATATTAAAACCACCAGCCTGAATACCCAAGTTATACCAACTGTACATATATTATTATATACAGGAGATGCCCAGGTTATACCAGCTGTACATATATAATTATATACAAGAGATGTTCGGGTTATACCAGCTGTACATATATAATTATATACAGGAGATGCCCAGGTTATACCAGCTGTACATATATAATTATATACAGGAGATGCCCAGGTTATACCAGCTGTACATATATAATTATATACAGGAGATGCCCAGGTTATACCGGCTGTACATATATAATTATATACAGGAGATGCCCAGGTTATACCGGCTGTACATATATAATTATGTACAGGAGATGCCCAGGTTATACCGGCTGTACATATATAATTATATACAGGAGATGTCCAGGTTATACCGGCTGTACATATATAATTATATACAGGAGATGCCCAGGTTATACCGGCTGTACATATATAATTATATACAGGAGATGCCCAGGTTATACCGGCTGTACATATATAATTATATACAGGAGATGCCCAGGTTATACCGGCTGTACATATATAATTATATACAGGAGATGCCCAGGTTATACCGGCTGTACATATATAATTATATACAGGAGATGCCCAGGTTATACCAGCTGTACATATATAATTATATACAGGAGATGCCCAGGTTATACCAGCTGTACATATATAATTATATACAGGAGATGCCCAGGTTATACCAGCTGTACATATATAATTATATACAGGAGATACCCAGGTTATACCAGCTGTACATATATAATTATATACAGGAGATGCCCAGGTTATACCGGCAGTACATATATAATTATATACAGGAGATGTCCAGTTTATACCAGCTGTACATATATAATTATATACAGGAGATGCCCAGGTTATACCGGCAGTACATATATAATTATATACAGAGGATGCCCAGGTTATACCGGCAGTACATATATAATTATATACAGAGGATGCCCAGGTTATATCGGCTGTACATATATAATTATATACAGAGGATGCCCAGGTTATATCGGCAGTACATATATAATTATATACAGAGGATGCCCAGGTTATACCAGCTGTACATGTATAATTATATACAGAGGATGCCCAGGTTATATCGGCTGTACATATATAATTAAATACAGGAGATGCCCAGGTTATACCAGCTGTACATATATAATTATATACAGGAGATGCCCAGGTTATACCAGCTGTACATATATAATTATATACAGAGGATGCCCAGGTTATACCGGCAGTACATATATAATTATATACAGAGGATGCCCAGGTTATATCGGCTGTACATATATAATTATATACAGAGGATGCCCAGGTTATATCGGCAGTACATATATAATTATATACAGAGGATGCCCAGTTTATACCAGCTGTACATGTATAATTATATACAGAGGATGCCCAGGTTATATCGGCTGTACATATATAATTATATACAGGAGATGCCCAGGTTATACCAGCTGTACATGTATAATTATATACAGAGGATGCCCAGGTTATATCGGCTGTACATATATAATTATATACAGGAGATGCCCGGGTTATACCAGCTGTACATATATAATTATATACAGGAGATGCCCAGGTTATACCAGCTGTACATATATAATTATATACAGAGGATGCCCAGGTTATACCGGCAGTACATATATAATTATATACAGAGGATGCCCAGGTTATATCGGCTGTACATATATAATTATATACAGAGGATGCCCAGGTTATATCGGCAGTACATATATAATTATATACAGAGGATGCCCAGGTTATACCAGCTGTACATGTATAATTATATACAGAGGATGCCCAGGTTATATCGGCTGTACATATATAATTATATACAGGAGATGCCCAGGTTATACCAGCTGTACATGTATAATTATATACAGAGGATGCCCAGGTTATATCGGCTGTACATATATAATTATATACAGGAGATGCCCGGGTTATACCAGCTGTACATATATAATTATATACAGGAGATGCCCAGGTTATATCGGCAGTACATATATAATTATATACAGAGGATGCCCAGGTTATACCAGCTGTACATATATAATTATATACAGGAGATACCCAGGTTATACCAGCTGTACATATATAAATATATATACAGAGGATGCCCAGGTTATATCGGCTGTACATATATAATTATATACAGAGGATGCTCAGGTTGTGAGGAGTAGATATTATCTTTCTTTGATCAGAACTTTCTGTTTAATTCAGTCATCGGATTAAACACATATTTGTTCATAAGAAGAACTGTACTTCCTGCACTTATATAAGAACGCCGACACGAAATGATGCCACACACATTTATGTTCTTTTTCTTACTGTTCTCCCCTCTGTGCATATTAGTGACCAGATGTTCTGCCAGATCTTGGGGATGGATCAATGACATTTCTCTTTACATTTTCATCCCGTCTGAAAAGAAGAAAATCTAATTAAAATGCGGCCACGTAATTAGCGGAGGAGCCGCGTGACTACAGATGGGTGCGTCACCCAGAATTCATCCGAATTGGTTTCACAACAGTCTGGGCCCCAGGCTGAGGTCCTGAAGAAGAGGATGTATGTGATGTGAGGGTTAGTGATTGATGTCCCAGCCTTTTCCAACTTCTGGTCTCTCGATCTCACTTCTGAGATATTATGAACGTTGTTTCCTTCGAGGTCTGGTTAATACCAACCAATGTTTCTCATCAACTTAATTAAAACACATCTTGGTAATTAGCTCACAAAGCCTGGTTAGATGGTGAGCCCCAATGGGGGTGGCAGACTTGTAGTACAGGGGAAAGTATGATATAACGCTACAGATCTGGCAGAGGAGTTATGTGAGATGGAGGAAAGATCATGAGTTCTGTTTTGCACACATTGAGTTTTAAGAAGTGTGGTGAGAAGAAGGAGGACATGGCTGATAGACACTCTGGGATTCTGGACAGGAGAGAGGTGACGTCTGGACTAGATAGGTAGATCGGAGTATCATCAGCATAGATGGTACTGGAAGCCCAGGCCAAAAGTATAGATGGAGAAGGAGAAGAGTAGGGGTCCCAGAACAGGGCCTTGAGGGACTCTGACCCAGACAGGGCCGGGTGAGGAGGTAGTGTGGGAGTGGGAGGCATTAAATGTACAGTTGGAGAGGTATGAGAAGATCCAGGAGAGGGCTAGGTCTTTGATGCCTAGAGAGGATTTGTAGTAGGGGGCAGTGGTCAACTGTGTCGAAGGCTGAGGACAAGTCTAGAAGGAGGAGTATCGAGAATAGTCTTTTAACTTTGGCAGTAAGTCCTTAGTAATTTTGGACAGGGTATTTTCGGTGGGATGTTAAGGATGGAAGACAAATTGTAGGTTGTCAAAGAGTAGGTTAAATGAGAGATAGGAGGAAAGTTCAGCATGGACATGGTGTTTGAAGAGTTTGGAGGAGAACGGGAGCAGTAATATGGGTCAATAGCTGGACGTAGAGTTTGGATCGAGGCATGGCTTCTTAAGGGTAGATGTCATAGTGGCAAGTTTGAAAGCAGAGGGGAAGGTACCAGAGGTTAATGATAGGTTGAAGAGATGGGTTAAAGCTGGGATAAGCCTGGTGGTCAGTTTAGGGAGGTGGGATGGGATGGAGTAAAGTGAACAAGTGGTGAGGTGCAATTTGGAGAAGAGATGAGTGAGGTCTCTTTCAGTGACGGTGGGGAGGAAGGTTGTGGGGGAGAAGCAGTGGTCTTTTACACTTAGGGGATGTGGTGTGTGGTGGATGGGCAGTAAAGACTTGCCTTGCTTGGTCAACCTTATTTTTTAAATGTGTGGCGAAGTCTTCTCCAGAAATTACAAGTGTTGAATACCTGTGGGATAAAGACGATACGAGGGTTGTGAAGTCGTGTAGTTTAGCAGAGATGAGGGCTCATTTGCAGGTGAAAGTGGCTGTTTCGAATGCGATGAAGTCTTCTTGAGAATGTGTTTACTTCCAACGATGCTCCGTAACCTCGGATACTTGTCAAAGCTTTTTAGTGAGGTTGTTGTGCCAGGGTTGTCTGTTGATTCTTCGTACTCCCCCAAGCAAGAGAGGGGTGACAGAGCCAATAGCTGATGCCACTGTGGTGTTGTAGAAAACAGTGGCACTGTCTGCATCATGGAGTGAAGATGTGGAGGACAGTGGTTGAATAGGGTCAGACAGCGTGTGAGTAACTAGATGTGTGAGGTTTCTTTAGGAGTGTGCTAGTTTCTGATCATGGAGGGCAGGTGAGGAGGACAGGGATTAGAAAGCGAGTAGATGGGAGGAAAAGTGAGGTTAGATAGGAGCAGATTTGGATGAAGATAGGTCTAATGCATATGATCAAACAAGGGTATACCAGCTAAGCGTCTATCCTAAGTTGTCAAAACACTACCCGAGTCAGAACTGCAGTCATGGGATGAGATGCAACAACTACCTGTCCATGAAAACCTGCCTTGTTAAATGGTGACATTGAAGAGAACATGGACAAGACACAACCTGAGGGTTACATCAAAGAGAGTGAAGAGAATCTCATTGGCAAACCACTAGCAATCTCTCTATGGTTGTAAACTATTGGCAAGAGCGCGGATCACCAAAATGAGCAAAGTCTTATTGGAAGAAGGATATAAAAGAGGTCAAGCAGATCTGTGTTTATACAGAAAATGTACAGAAGGAAAGTGGATGTATATTCTCTTACATATGGACGATGTGATTACGGTTCATCAAGAGGAAACGGAAATTGCAACAATGAATACAATTCTGAATCAGCATTGGAAATGGGACATCTTATCTAGGAATCCAGGTTTAAAGAGAAGGAGATGGAAGGTTTCTCCTCAACCAAAATGCAAACATCAACTCAATTCAGAATAAGATTGGAATGTCAGAAGTCGAAGGTAAATCAACCCCAAAGGAACCATCCTAGTGACAGACAGGCAGTGGGGGCACTTCTCTACACAGCAACTACGACCGGACATCACAACTGCAACTGGAATTCTCTGCAGATATGTGGAAAAACTGCACCAAAAAGACAGTACAGAGATTAATCCGCTGCCAACAATAATAAACAGTGATGTCACAGTACAGGGATAATGCACACAGTGATGTCACAGTACAGAGAAAATGCACACAGTGATGTCACAGTACAGAGATAATACAGTCAGTGACATCACAGTACAGGGATAATGCACACAGTGATGTCACAGTATAGGGATAATAAACACAGTGATGTCACAGTACAGAGATAATGCTCACAGTAATGTCACACTATAGGTATAATAAACACAGTGATGTCACTGTACAGGTATAATAGACACAGTGATCTCACAGAACAGGGATAATAAATACAGTGATCTCACAATATAGGTATAATAAACACAGTGATGCCACATAACAGGGATAATAAATACAGTGATGTCACAGTACAGGGATAATGCACACAGTGATATCGCAGTACAGGGATAATGCACACAGTGTTGTCACAGTATAGGGATAATAAACACAGTGATGTCACAGTACAGAGATAATGCTCACAGTGATGTCACAGTACAGGGATAATGCATACAGTAATGGCACAGTGCAGGGATAATACTCACAGTGATGTCACAGTACAGGGATAATACACACAGTGATGTCACAGTACAGGGATAATACACACAGTGATATCGCAGTACAGGGATAATGCACACAGTGTTGTCACAGTACAGGGATAATAAACCCAGTGCTGTCACAGTGCAGGGATAATAAACCCAGTGATGTCACAGTATAGGGATAATACTCACAGTGATGTCACAGTACAGGGATAATACACATAGTGATATCGCAGTACAGGGATAATGCACACAGTGTTGTCACAGTATAGGTACAGTATAATAAACCCAGTGATGTCACAGTATAGGGATAATACACACAGTGATGTCACAGTACAGGGATAATACACATAGTGATATCGCAGTACAGGGATAATGCACACAGTGATGTCACAGTACAGGGATAATGCACACAGTGATGTCACAACCTTTTTTTTTATAGAATAGATCTAATTAAAAGTTCTATGGTCCCAATGCAAAATCTGTACGGGGGTCCTCTCCGACCATATGACATTTATAATACTGGGGTCTTCCTATATGACAGAGGGGCCTTTTTGGCCCCCGCAGATGCTAATTCTGCAAATCTGTAGCCTTATCACTGAAATTCGCACCTCTTTTGCCAATGTAGGAGCTGAACCCAAGTCGTTCCCCTCAATTGTCGCCCTCCAGTTCTAGGCAGTCAGTATTTTTCAGGATTTTTAGACCACTAGGTGGCAGTCTATAAGAGCTTGGCGGCATTAACCCTTCGTTACCCTTTCTCCTTAATGCCGGGAAGAGACGATCCCTCAGCAAATTAGGATGAGATTGTGATAATTCCACTCACATGAGTCTTAGATAAGTTCCCAGCCCACCGCAGCCGCTTGTCATTTCATGTGGCAGGATACAGCAGAGCTGACGGTGCGCCGTGTGCCTGTCAGCTGCCCGGAGGATGATGATGATGACGGCCGCGGAGGGGCTCAAGGGCTACAACGACCCGGACAAGTCACTATTCGAGGCAAGTCCCATTCATTATAACTAGCCCTCCTGCGTGTGACTCCGTGCTTAAAGGGGAACCCCAACTTTTGACATTGTCTATTAATTTTTCAACATCTCTGCTTTCTGTCAGTGAATTGAAAACCGTTCTTCTTTCCATCCCAAACCTCTACAGACTTGATATTTCTCACAGCTGAGGGTTTGTTACCATTGCATCCAGTGTGAACAGTCCTATGGTAGCTAAACACATCAGCAGTGCTGATAGTTTGTTACAATGTATCAGTGCAGGTAAAACGCCTCGGCACACAGCTGAGGGTTTGTTACACTGTCTCGGTGCAGGTAAGAAAGATGTTTATTTGTTTCCTATGTCTCTGCTTTCTAGCTTGAACAGAACCTAATAGCAGTGTAAGCTCTTGTGCCAGCAGGTGGCGGTATTGCGGCACTATATATGAAGTCAGGTCCCCTCTATTGTCGTAGTACTGGCCCTTTAAATATGCTGCTGTATTTTACCATCTCCGTTGCCTGAATAGTGATAAAATATGGCCTGCCTATCTTCAGCTCCAGGAAGCCCACCCAACATGGCCCCCCAGAACTGTTTTTAGGGTATTTTTCCTAAGTCAATCACTCCTTAAAGGGACGGCGCCAAATTGCTAATTCCTTTTGGATTTGATTTTCTGGGAATGCGTAAATGAGCGAGACCAACGGGTCGAGTTCACAGAAGTGAGGGTAACATTTTGGGGTACAGAGGAGCCCCTCTGCCACATAGGAAGACACCGGTATTATAAATAGTGCATAACCAATGGGGGCACATTAGTAGATTTTTCTTAAGGGCCGAGATCCTGGACAGGCTCCCTTTAAGAGAGGATTGATCAGTAACTAATATAATATTGTAATAAAATAATACCGCCATCATGTTGTTCCCTTTAAGCGCCTACGACATCTTCTCGCCGCTCCCTAAAATAGTTGTTAATCCTGGGCACCTTCTCGGTGCCAAGTCAAGTAATAATTGCGCCATTTGGTATAATGATGGCCGGGCAGTGACTGGGGAGGATCTGAGCTCTGCTGATTTACATAAGTCTCACACTTCGTCTCCTTTCTTCATTACTTATTGACTTGTGATGTTGGGAAACGTTGGTGAGCCGGTGCCTCCTGCCAACCTGGGGATGGGCAGGTAACTCCGCGGAGCTCAGTCTGTCACCTGCAACCAAAGAGATGGAGAAGGAGAGCGGTGGCGACGACGGCGGCGTGGACAACCCCACATTCCAGGTCACAACAACGCGCCACCAATGTATGGACATTTACTTTCAGGAAAAAGGGGCACTATGTTTATATATTCTGGGAAATTAGGGTCATTGGCCCCTTATGTACCCACCTAGGGCTTTTTATTTTCCAAAATAACAAGTTTTCCCCTTTTCGTTGGATTGAATTTTCACTTTTGTAAGGAGACTATATGGCTGCTTTATTTGGGTACTTTTTGGTGTGCAATGTGTTCACTATATCGCTGCATTATTTGAACGCCACATGGTCTGTTAAGTGATCGTTCTGTGATACTTTTATACAGCGCATGATATAGCTGTATTATTTGGGCACTCTATGGTATCAGTTTGTTTTCACTGCTGGGTACTTTGTAAGGAGACAATATGGCTGCTTTATTTAGGCACTTTTTGGTCTGCATTATTTGGACACCACATGGTCTATGTGTTCAATGTGATTCTCTTATGTAGGGCATTATATAGCTGTATTATATGGGCACTCTTTGGTATCAGTTTATTTTCACTGTTGGGTAGTTTGTATGGAGACTATATGGATGCATTATTTGGATACCACATGGTCTGTTATGTGTTCAATGTGATTCTTTTATATAGGGCATGATATAGCTGTATTATTTGGGCATTCCATGTATCAGTTTATTTTCATTGTTGGGTACTTTGTAAGGAGACTTTATGGCTGCTTTATTTGGGCACTTTTTGGACTGCAATGTGTTCACTATATGGCTGCATTATTTAGACACCACATGGTTTGTTATGTGTTTAATGTGATTCTTTTATGTAGGGCATTATATAACTGTATTATTTGGGCACTTTATGGTACCAGTTTGTTTTCACTGTTGGGCACTTTGTAAGGAGACCATATGGCTGCATTGTTTGTGTGACGCCCAAGAGACCGGGATACCCAGCACCGGACCAATGGGGTCTGTCTCTTGAGGGGGATGTCACGGGTGGCTTGACCCGGTGCTGTGGCCTCAGGCAATGCACAGTGTAAGGGGTATCGTGAGGGGACAGGCACTTACTTGATCAGCAGCAGGTTCTCCCAGCGGCGATGATCCCGATCCTGGATAGATGGCTATTGTCCAAATGAAAGACTGAGGCACTGAAACGTTTAGGCTGCGGATTTGCCGCTGCGGATCCGCAGCCGTTTTCCATGTGCGGTACAGTACAATGTAACCCTATGGAAAACGAAACCCGCTGTGCCGACGATCCTGAATTTCCCCGGAAAAACCGCGCGGAAACGCTGCGGAAAAAAAGAAGTACCATGTCAATTCTTTCTGCGGATTCCTCTGCGGGTTTCCGACTGCACCAATAGGAAAGTGCAGTTGGAAACCCGTAGAGGAATCCGCAGAAGAAAACGCAGGAAAATCCGCAGTGCAAAATGCAATGATTTTGCACTGCGGATTTTCCAAAAAAGGACCTGAAATATCCGCAGGAAATTCAGGATCGTGTGAACGTAGCCTTAACCAGTTTACTTCAACATAAAGGGATTTACAACCAGTCCTGTCACCGGAGTCTGTATGGGAACTCTGAGTTACTTTGACCCTGCCGGGGTCTTCGCCTCTTATTGTGCGCAATTTCTGTGTGGCCCTGCTGCTGTATGTGAACTGGCTGCCGGCCCAATCTGTCCCCTCCGGGTCCTGGTTCGACGGGCAACCCGAGTCCTTTTATCGGTTTACCCCCTCTGGGAGTACCGCTGAACTCTGTGTCTGTTGCTGCGTCCGGCCCTAGTGAAGCTGATATCACCTCACGTTTTTCCGGTTGCTGTATTATATATAATGAATACAGCCACGGATCCGGTATCCATCTTTGCGCCTGTTCTGGGTAGTGATTAATGCTACCCGGTTCTCACAATGTCCTTTTTCTCTATCCCTCTTCTCCTCAGGCCGGTGATTTGGGCCTGGAAACCGTCATAGGGCTGTTAGAGATTCAGTTGTATGACCTCTCACTTTCAACTCCTTAGCCCAACTGCCATTTCTTCTCTCAGACCAAAATGGATCAAGGGGAGTCTCTGGAGCTCCCCCTTCTGGCCGGAGGTGGTAGTGCAGTCTTGCTATTTTAGTATTTGTATTTACTGTCAGTAACTATTTTTGTGGCAAATACCCCTAGGGGTGCCACATTCCCCCTTAGTTAAGAACAGTACTCCGGGACTGTGGGACGATAACATTTTGAAATAACAATTAATATGTACAGAGTCTTAAAAATGAAAAGTTACAAAAACCACTCAAGGAAACAAAAATAGAGTTCTGTAAAAAGTCACTTCAAATAGCGTCCATTAATACAGTCCTATCCTTGAAGGTACTAGGAAAGGCACTGCACTTTGTGTCCAAGAATTTAGTTCCATTTTTCCAACGAAGTTGTCAATATAAAGTCTAAAGAAAGTTCAAAAAGAGCAAAAAGCAAAGTTCAAAAAGCAGTCTTTCCGGAGCTTTGATTTAGTGCCTCCGGGCTGATAACAAGTTCAAGAATATGCAAGAAGTTCATACAGACAAGTCTCTGTAGGTACTGGGCTTAAACGTTGCAGAATGATAACAATGACTATAGTTTTATAATTGGTAATCTGCATACCTGGCCGGTAATTGACCCTGGGTACTACGCTGTGATCTACGTAATAGCGGTATCTCTTCATGTGGTGTACTACTGTCTACTGCGGATGTAGTATCTGCCCGCTCTGCTAAAGATAATTCCATAACTATGGAGTTGGCAAGTCCACCGTGAATGGGATTACTATTTTCAGGAATCTGTTCTTCCTGGCCTGGAACCTCCCATAGTACGGGGTCAGCCTCTTCCTGTCTTGGGACTTCTGGTATTGGGTTCGGTGTTGGATAAAAGGCCACCATGGGAACCACTACTGCACCATGGTATGTTAGTAGGGTTTTGGGAAAGTCTCCTATACAGGTGTGATACACTTCCTCTTCTTTTTCCTTTACTGGTTGAACCTGTATGGGTTGAATAACTTCTGGTTCTGGCTGGACAACGTCTGGCTCTTTCAATGCTTCCGGACATAATTTAAGATTGTCTCTTGACACTAGTACAGATGTTAAACCTCCGTTTTTGCTAATGAGACACATTTTAGGATTATCCACTCTTGTTGGTAAAACTGTGTAGGGTACGGCTTCCCACTGATTGTCCAGTTTATTGGTTCGACGATTTCTCTTGAGCACTTGGTCACCCGGTCTTAATGGGGTCGCTAGAGCATTCTGGTTGAAAGTTCGCTCTTGTCTTTCTCTAGATTGCTGAAGGCTTCTTTCCACACTCTCTTGCACTTGGCGATACTGCTTTTGCCGTATGATATCCCAATTGGAGTCTTGAACTTCTGCGTCTGGTTTCAGAATTCCCATTTCTAGATCGATTGGTAATTGGCCGGGTCTTGCACGCATAAGATAAGCTGGGGTGCAGTTGGTGGAGCTCACCGGGACATGATTATACAGATCCACCAAGTCAGGCAATTTCTCTGGCCATTGATTCCTTTCTGTCTCAGGTAAAGTCTTTAGTAGTTCTATTACAATATGGTTCATCTTCTCGCATAAGCCGTTTGTTTGTGGATGATAGGCCGTCGTCCGGATCTTTTTGCAACCATACATATTACAGAATTCTCTGAAGATCTCTGATTCAAAGGCTGTACCTTGGTCGGTGAGAACCTGTTCCGGATATCCATGGGGTCTACAAAAGTACGTTTGGAACACTTTGGCTGCTGTTTTTGCTGTCAGATCTTTTACGGGTACTACTACCAAGAAGCGTGAATAATGGTCCACGATGGTCAAGGCATAGACATAGCTGGACCGGCTTGGTATTAACTTCACGTGGTCCATGGCTACAAGTTCAAGTGGTTGTTTTGTGATTATGGGCTGCAGTGGTGCTCTTTGGTTCTTTTGATCGTTTCTTCTGAGGTTGCACGGGCCACAATTTCTGCACCACTGTTCGATTGATTTTCTCATCCCGACCCAATAAAATCTTTCTCTTAGAAGTACTTCTAACTTTTTCCAACCAAAGTGACCAGCACCATTATGGTAAGCTTCGAGGACCATCTTGACATCTTGTTTAGGCACGATAATCTGCCAAACCAATTCATGTGTTTTCGGATTGGTGTACCTTCTACAGGTCCTTCTCAAAAAATTAGCATATAGTGTTAAATTTCATTATTTACCATAATGTAATGATTACAATTAAACTTTCATATATTATAGATTCATTATCCACCAACTGAAATTTGTCAGGTCTTTTATTGTTTTAATACTGATGATTTTGGCATACAACTCCTGATAACCCAAAAAACCTGTCTCAATAAATTAGCATATCAAGAAAAGGTTCTCTAAACGACCTATTACCCTAATCTTCTGAATCAACTAATTAACTCTAAACACATGCAAAAGATACCTGAGGCTTATATAAACTCCCTGCCTGGTTCATTACTCAAAACCCCCATCATGGGTAAGACTAGCGACCTGACAGATGTCAAGAAGGCCATCATTGACACCCTCAAGCAAGAGGGTAAGACCCAGAAAGAAATTTCTCAACAAATAGGCTGTTCCCAGAGTGCTGTATCAAGGCACCTCAATGGTAAGTCTGTTGGAAGGAAACAATGTGGCAGAAAACGCTGTACAACGAGAAGAGGAGACCGGACCCTGAGGAAGATTGTGGAGAAGGACCGATTCCAGACCTTGGGGAACCTGAGGAAGCAGTGGACTGAGTCTGGTGTGGAAACATCCAGAGCCACCGTGCACAGGCGTGTGCAGGAAATGGGCTACAGGTGCCGCATTCCCCAGGTAAAGCCACTTTTGAACCATAAACAGCGGCAGAAGCGCCTGACCTGGGCTACAGAGAAGCAGCACTGGACTGTTGCTAAGTGGTCCCAAGTACTTTTTTCTGATGAAAGCAAATTTTGCATGTCATTCGGAAATCAAGGTGCCAGAGTCTGGAGGAAGACTGGGGAGAAGGAAATGCCAAAATGCCTGAAGTCCAGTGTCAAGTACCCACAGTCAGTGATGGTGTGGGGTGCCATGTCAGCTGCTGGTGTTGGTCCACTGTGTTTCATCAAGGGCAGGGTCAATGCAGCTAGCTATCAGGAGATTTTGGAGCACTTCATGCTTCCATCGGCTGAAATGCTTTATGGAGATGAAGATTTCATTTTTCAGCACGACCTGGCACCTGCTCACAGTGCCAAAACCACTGGTAAATGGTTTACTGACCATGGTATTACTCTGCTCAATTGGCCTGCCAACTCTCCTGACCTGAACCCCATAGAGAATCTGTGGGATATTGTGAAGAGAAAGTTGAGAGACGCAAGACCCAACACTCTGGATGAGCTTAAGGCCGCTATTGAAGCATCCTGGGCCTCCATAACATCTCAGCAGTGTCACAGGCTGATTGCCTCCATGCCACGCCGCATTGAAGCAGTCATTTCTGCCAAAGGATTCCCGACCAAGTATTGAGTGCATAACTGAACATTATTATTTGATGGTTTTTTGGTTTGTTATTAAAAAACACTTTTATTTGATTGGATGGGTGAAATATGCTAATTTATTGAGACAGGTTTTTTGGGTTATCAGGAGTTGTATGCCAAAATCATCAGTATTAAAACAATAAAAGACCTGACAAATTTCAGTTGGTGGATAATGAATCTATAATATATGAAAGTTTAATTGTAATCATTACATTATGGTAAATAATGAAATTAAACACTATATGCTAATTTTTTGAGAAGGACCTGTATATGGGCACTCTATGTATCAGTTTATTTTCACTGTTGGGTAGTTTGTATGGAGACTATATGGCTGCATTATTTGGATACCACATGGTCTGTTATGTGTTCAATGTGATTCTTTTATATAGGGCATGATATAGCTGTATTATTTGGGCACTCCATGTATCAGTTTATTTTCACTGTTGGGTACTTTGTAAGGAGACTATATGGCTGCTTTGGGCACTCCATGTATCAGTTTATTTTCACTGTTGGGTACTTTGTAAGGAGACTATATGGCTGCTTTGGGCACTCCATGTATCAGTTTATTTTCACTGTTGGGTACTTTGTAAGGAGACTATATGGCTGCTTTATTTGGGCACTTTTTGGACTGCAATGTGTTCACTATATGGCTGCATTATTTAGACACCACATGGTCTGTTATGTGTTTAATTTGATTCTTTTATGTAGGGCATTATGTAACTGTATTATTTGGGCACTTTATGGTACCAGTTTGTTTTCACTGTTGGGCACTTTGTAAGGAGACCATATGGCTGCATTATTTGGATACCACATGGTCTGTTATGTGTTCTCAGTGATTCTTTTATTTTGGACATTATATAGCTGTATTATTTGGGCACTCTAATGTATCAGTTTGTTTTCACTGTTGGGTACTTTGTAAGGATACTATATGGCTATTTTATATGGGTACTTTTTGGTGTGCAATGTGTTCACTATATGGCTGCATTATTTGAACACTGCATGGTCTGTTAAGTGATCATTATGTGATACTTTTATATAGGGCATTATATAGTGGTATTATTTGGGCACTGTATGGTATCAGTTTGTTTTCACTGTTGGGTACTTTGTAAGGGGACTATATGGCTTTATGTAGGCACTGTTTGTTCTGTTATGTGTTCAATAGATGGCGGCATTATTTGGGCACTGTGCTTCATCAGAGAAAATACATTTGCAGGAAACAAAGAATCAGACTGCAATTTTGCTGAAGAACACGACCATGAATGAAGAATGAGATCTAAGCCTCCTCCAAGAGCAACTTCTCCCAATAATCCAGGAACAATTGGTGATGAACGAGGATTTCCAACATGACGGAGACCATGTCATAAGCAAAAAGTGATAATGAAGAGGCTCAGGAAACAAAACATTGACATTTTGGGTCAATTCTGCAAACATTTACAAAAGTCTTGAATGCAGCCTGAAACTGAGGAAGAAAAAAAAGATGCTGCAAAAGCAGATAAACAATACAGAGAAAAAAAAGGGTGCACTACAAGAACCAGAAATATCATCGAAAATAAGATTAGTGCAAAACAGAGCTCTTTCCTCTGATCTGGTTATTCTGCACCAGCAGAATAGTGAGTGCAGCTCTGGGGTATAATACAGGATGTAACTCAGGATCAGTAATGTAATGTACACAGTGACTGCACCAGCAGAATAGTGAGTGCAGCTCTGGGGTATAATACAGGATGTAACTCAGGATCAGTAATGTAATGTATGTACACAGTGACTGCACCAGCAGAATAGTGAGTGCAGCTCTGGGGTATAATACAGGATGTAACTCAGGATCAGTAATGTAATGTATGTACACAGTGACTGCACCAGCAGAATACTGAGCGCAGCTCTGGAGTATAATACAGGATGTAACTCAGGATCAGTAATGTAATGTATGTACACAGTGACTGCACCAGCAGAATAGTGAGTGCAGCTCTGGAGTATAATACAGGATGTAACTCATTATCAGTAATGTAATGTATGTACACAGTGACTGCACCAGCAGAATACTGAGCGCAGCTCTGAGGTAAACTACAGGATGGAACTCAGAATTAGTAATGTAATGTATGTACACAGTGACTGCACCAGGAGAATAGTGAGTGCAGCTCTGGGGTATAATACAGGATGTAACTCAGGAGCAGTAATGTAATGTATGTACACAGTGACTGCACCAGCAGAATAGTGAGTGTAGCTCTGGGGTATAATACAGGATGTAACTCAGGATCAGTAATGTAATGTATGTACACAGTGACTGCACCAGTTGAATAGTGAGTGCAGCTCTGGAGTATAATACAGGATGTAACTCATTATCAGTAATGTAATGTATGTACACAGTGACTGCACCAGCAGAATAGTGAGTGCAGCTATGGAGTATAATACAGGATGTAACTCAGGATCAGTAATGTAATGTATGTACACAGTGACTGCACCAGCAGAATAGTGAGTGCAGCTCTGGGGTATAATACAGGATGTAACTCAGGATCAGTAATGTAATGTATGTACACAGTGACTGCACCAGCAGAATAGTGAGTGCAGCTCTGGAGTATAATACAGGATGCAACTCAGGATCAGTAATGTAATGTATGTACACAGTGACTGCACCAGCAGAATAGTGAGTGCAGCTCTGGGGTATAATACAGGATGTAACTCAGGATCAGTAATGTAATGTATGTACACAGTGACTGCACCAGCAGAATAGTGAGTGCAGCTCTGGAGTATAATACAGGATGTAACTCAGGATCAGTAATGTAATGTATGTACACAGTGACTGCACCAGCAGAATACTGAGCGCAGCTCTGAGGTAAACTACAGGATGGAACTCAGAATTAGTAATGTAATGTATGTACACAGTGACTGCACCAGGAGAATAGTGAGTGCAGCTCTGGGGTATAATACAGGATGTAACTCAGGAGCAGTAATGTAATGTATGTACACAGTGACTGCACCAGCAGAATAGTGAGTGCAGCTCTGGGGTATAATAGAGGATGTAACTCAGGATCAGTAATGTAATGTATGTACACAGTGACTGCACCAGCAGAATAGTGAGTGCAGCTCTGGGGTATAATACAGGAGGTAACTCAGGATCAGTAATGTAATGTATGTACACAGTGACTGCACCAGCAGAATAGCGAGTGCAGCTCTGGAGTATAATACAGGATGTAACAGGATCAGTAATGTAATGTATGTACACAGTGACTGCACCAGCAGAATAGCGAGTGCAGCTCTGGGGGATAATACAGGATGTAACTTAATCTGCATTTAGCCTATAAAATGCTCATTCATCGGGTAAAATGAACTTTTGTACAGCATGATAGATCCTTGTTCTTGGCAGTGCATAATCCTGTGTAAACAAGACTCGCACTGCCAAGCACTATGGCAGCCTGTGCTCGCTGAGGGATCCATCATAGATCACTCTGTGCATATTGTTTACTGCGGTTTTTCTGTATAAATAGACTGTTATACAACCACCGATCAGTAAAGGTTCACACTGCAGCTGTCAGTTATTGCTGCCGGTCGTCCGTGTACTCCCATATAGAATATGTACAGATCCTGCAATGTGTGAAGTTATTGCACAATGGCCTGGGGCTGGCATGGGGGCTGGCATGGGGGCTGGTACAGATTTCGTTTTGATCTGATAAATGCTTCCTGTAATTGTCCCTTGGCGTCAGCTCCGCAATTGTTAATCATGATAATAAACCTTGGAGCTGGCGCTCCTCACTGTGAATCCTGTGTATCCCGGAGAGGTAACGGGAAGCGCCCATGTCCTACTGCAAAATCTGTCTCTGGCTACACCACCAGCCGAGTGCCAATAAGATTCCTACTAGGGATGGGCCCTTTTCGCTCCAAGGCCCCAAAAAGCGTTGACTTTTCTGTTACCGGTTAGAGCAGGAAGAGCAGCTCTGGAGCACAAACTGCAGCAGTAACAAGTAAGAGCGGAATGTTTAGGAATCCGTAGAACACCCACCGAATATGTAATATGGTTCCATTTGGCGCCAGCGGCCCGTTGACCTCTAATCAAGGTTCCTTCATTTTGACAGATAGAAGATGTTAATCATTATAACATCACATCTTCACCTGATACAAAACTTCCCGGCCAAGAAAAGACGAAAATCAGTCAGAGCGACAAGAACAGGAACAAGCTGGCGTATACGGTGACGGACGTGCCCCCCTGGTACTTGTGTATCTTCCTAGGCATTCAGGTAATGGGGGTCGGCGTTACCCTTAACATGGTCGACCAAGTCGATGGCGGCCATCTTTGTTGGCAGCCATTTTTCTCAGTACATTGACTTTTTTTCTCCCTGCTTTCGCAGCATTACTTGACCGCCCTCGGGGGGATTGTCGCTATTCCATTGATCCTATCCAAAGACTTGTGCTTGACCTACGACCCCTTGACCCAAAGTCACCTGATCAGCACCATCTTTTTCGTCTCCGGGATTTGCACCCTCCTGCAGGTTCTCTTCGGGGTCAGGTAAGTTCATAGAAGAGACGGCGCCATCCCTGTCCATGTATTGTATCTCGGATCCATTCACTTCAATGGGGCTGAGTTGTAATACCAGAAAGAACCCAACGCCAAGGGGTGGCGCTATTTGCTAAGGAGAGCGGCCATGTTTTTTTTTCCATTTTGGACAACCAAGTCATCTTTGATGGTTTACGGGGCAGGAAACGGGGGCTTTCTGGGCGACAGGCCTCCTTGTTGGTGGCGTTATGGGGGCGGTTTCGGAAGGCGTTGTCAACTTTGAGCAACTCAATTTGGGAGTCGAGAAAAGAAGTGAAACGCCTTATTGGATTATTGGCGGACATGTTTGTTATGCCCGAGTAGGAAAACTGTCTTCCCTCCCACCGCAACCAATCACAGCGCAGCTTTCATCTTTCATAAGCCTTCTCAGAAATGAAAGCTGCACCGTGATTGGTTGCTATGGACAATCTGCTGACATGATTTGGCGCTCGTTCTGGCATTTTAGTATTTCACTGTTTTACAACCATAAACATATATGTTTTTTTACTCATCAAGTCATAAAAATAGATAAATGACAGATATGTTATGCTGCAAAATAACAAAATGGAGGGTCCTCTTATCTCCTGTTATCTGTTGTGTCTGAGAGAGACCGTCCTTACAGATATTTAATGTTTCACTCCCCTAGTTTGCCGCAAGGTCATTAACTGATGAAGAAAAATCTGACAAGGAAAAACAGGAGTTACTGGATGACATATTATAGGCCCGAGGCATCAAAAGTGTTGGGAAACTAGGCCTCGTTGCCCATAGCAACCAATAAAAACACAAAATAAAAGCTCAGGTCTGGTTGCTATGGACAATATCGACTCTTTTGGCCACACCCCTTGCAAGCTTTCACCACACCTCCTTTATGCCCCCTTAATATGCGTTCAAGGGACCGCCAAAGTCTGAAAAACAAAGGTTTCCAGGAAATTTGCCAACTCTCTCCAGGAATCAGTGAGGCCTCAACTTTATCTGGGAGCCTTCATATATCTCAGGAGATAGGGCAAATATCATGACGTCCCAAAAAATGTCTATACTCAGAATATCCCTTTAAGAAAAAAGATAAGTAGCTGTCAAGTAATGTTGGGGGTCGCTTACCCGATGTTCGGTCTCTTATAGGCTACCAATCTTACAAGGAGGAACTTTTGCCTTCTTGACCCCAACCCTTGCCATGTTATCGCTTCCCAAGTGGAGATGCCCAGAATGGACCCAAAATGCCAGCCTCGTGAATGCAACGTCGCCAGAATTTGTGGAAGTTTGGCAATCACGGTTACGGGAGGTAATGTGGTATATGACTCTGACCAGACAGAAAAATCATGGTCCGAACTGAAAATTTCATACATTATTTCAGATATTATACTCCAGAGCTGCACTCACTATTCTGCTGGTGCAGTCACTGTGTACATACATTACATTACTGATCCTGAGTTACATCATGTATTATACTCCAGAGCTGCACTCACTATTCTGCTGGTGCAGTCACTGTGTACATACATTACATTACTGATCCTGAGTTACATCCTGTATTATACCCCAGAGCTGCACTCACTATTCTGCTGGTGCAGTCACTGTGTACATACATTACATTACTGATCCTGAGTTACAACCTGTATTATACCCAGAGCTGCACTCACTATTCTGCTGGTGCAGTCACTGTGTACATACATTACATTACTGATCCTGAGTTACATCCTGTATTATACCCCAGAGCTGCACTCACTATTCTGCTGGTGCAGTCACTGTGTACATACATTACATTACTGATCCTGAGTTACATCCTGTATTATACCCCAGAGCTGCACTCACTATTCTGCTGGTGCAGTCACTGTGTACATACATTACATTACTGATCCTGAGTTACATCCTGTATTATACCCCAGAGCTGCACTCACTATTCTGCTGGTGCAGTCACTGTGTACATACATTACATTACTGATCCTGAGTTACCTCCTGTATTATACTCCAGAGCTGCACTCACTATTCTGCTGGTGCAGTCACTGTGTACATACATTACATTACTGATCCTGAGTTACCTCCTGTATTATACTCCAGAGCTGCACTCACTATTCTGCTGGTGCAGTCACTGTGTACATACATTACATTACTGATCCTGAGTTACCTCCTGTATTATACTCCAGAGCTGCACTCACTATTCTGCTGGTGCAGTCACTGTGTACATACGTTACATTACTGATCCTGAGTTACATACTGTATTATACTCCAGAGCTGCACTCTCTATTCTGCTGGTGCAGTCACTGTGTACATACATTACATTACTGATCCTGAGTTACATCCTGTATTATACCCCAGAGCTGCACTCACTATTCTGCTGGTGCAGTCACTGTGTACATACATTACATTACTGATCCTGAGTTACATCCTGTATTATACCCCAGAGCTGCACTCACTATTCTGCTGGTGCAGTCACTGTGTACATACATTACATTACTGATCCTGAGTTACCTCCTGTATTATACTCCAGAGCTGCACTCACTATTCTGCTGGTGCAGTCACTGTGTACATACATTACATTACTGATCCTGAGTTACCTCCTGTATTATACTCCAGAGCTGCACTCACTATTCTGCTGGTGCAGTCACTGTGTACATACGTTACATTACTGATCCTGAGTTACATACTGTATTATACTCCAGAGCTGCACTCTCTATTCTGCTGGTGCAGTCACTGTGTACATACATTACATTACTGATCCTGAGTTACATCCTGTATTATACCCCAGAGCTGCACTCACTATTCTGCTGGTGCAGTCACTGTGTACATACATTACATTACTGATCCTGAGTTACATCCTGTATTATACCCCAGAGCTGCACTCACTATTCTGCTGGTGCAGTCACTGTGTACATACATTACATTACTGATCCTGAGTTACCTCCTGTATTATACCCCAGAGCTGCACTCACTATTCTGCTGGTGCAGTCACTGTGTACATACATTACATTACTGATCCTGAGTTACATCCTGTATTATACCCCAGAGCTGCACTCACTATTCTGCTGGTGCAGTCACTGTGTACATACATTACATTACTGATCCTGAGTTACATACTGTATTATACTCCAGAGCTGCACTCTCTATTCTGCTGGTGCAGTCACTGTGTACATACATTACATTACTGATCCTGAGTTACATCCTGTATTATACCCCAGAGCTGCACTCACTATTCTGCTGGTGCAGTCACTGTGTACATACATTACATTACTGATCCTGAGTTACATCCTGTATTATACCCCAGAGCTGCACTCACTATTCTGCTGGTGCAGTCACTGTGTACATACATTACATTACTGATCCTGAGTTACCTCCTGTATTATACTCCAGAGCTGCACTCACTATTGTGCTGGTGCAGTCACTGTGTACTTATACATGGCAGCTGTAGGTCAGGTACCTCCAGTTAGTAGAGCTGATTGCCAGTCTGCTATACATTTTCTCTTCTTTTATCATTATGGTATTGCTTACGCCTTCACCAGTTAGACATACAATGTGAACAGCGTCGTACACCCGCCGTGCAATAATGGAATTCAGTTATTACAAATAAGGAAACTTGTGACAAAGTCCAGAGTCCGTTCTTCAATACAAAAACATCATGAATGATCTTGGTGTTTCTGTGACTTTGGTCATCACCGGTCTATAAACACAAGTAATACTAATTATCTGTAGCTTTATTGGGTTCAATGTCCACTAGGCGGCACTAGTGAGAAACTTTTCTTATATGCTGTTAGCTAATTTTTATCCTTTTCTTTCCCCCTATGGAATGATGCCAATTAGTTTTCATACACAGCCGGACCCTCCCGCGAAGTTGCAGATAAATGTTTGTCCATACGACGACCACTGAACATCTCCCTCATTCTGTCTCATCTGTTGTTGTCGTTGAGCTTTTGGCTTTTTGTGCAAATTTGGGGTCATTTTGTCACTAAACTTTCGCGTAGGAGGCAAAATAAAGTGGTAGCACTCAGTTTCACAGCATAGTGTAAAGCGAGATGGTTTAAATTGGATTCTACAGATGCTGTACTGACATCTAGTGGCCAATGTGAAAACTGCAGCGATTCAAATTTTTCATTTTTTTTTACATATATATTATAAATGTAATGTTTTTGTTTAAAATATATATATATTTTACATAGACATTTTAATTAACTATATAATCTCCTATTTTTCCAGGTTCAAGGAGCCGTTATGGTCGCATCCTGCTTCCAAATCCTAGTTGGATTTTCCGGATTGATTGGCTTCCTTATGAGATTTATTGGACCCTTAACCATCGCTCCTACGATTACTCTCATCGCTCTCCCCCTCTTCGAGTCTGCTGGTAACGACGCGGGATCCCACTGGGGGATATCCATCATGTAATTAACTAAAAAAAAAATCAAAATAAAATTCCAGATCTGAGCCTGATTTTTAGGTTACTCTGTATTTTATTGTGGAGTTCCCCTTTAAATATTGATTTCTTCACTTCTTGTCTTCCAGGACGACTTTCTTCATCATATTGTTTTCCCAATACTTACGGAACATTCCTCTCCTGATCCCGTACTACTCAAAAAGTAACCGGAAGTGGCAGTACTCCAGAACATACGTCTTCCAGATCTTTCCGGTAATGTCTTATGATTTTATCTATACAGCCCAGATTTTAAAGGGGTTGTCCATCTCCACCTTTTCCGATAATTTTTTTTTTCTTTTTAAATACTTTTGGCTAAAAATAATTTTTACCATTAGATCTCTTTATTATTGCCTCTGAGCTGTACTGTCTATCACTGAGTGGATAATGAGTTAACTGAGGATCCATCAGTGAGCTCATTCTGACAGTCCAATGGGTGTTACTCGGGATCCATATTCCTTACTTCTTCCATCTTTTCTGCTTAAGGTTCTTCTTGGCATTTCCATTTCTTGGTTGATCTGTTACATTCTCACCATCACCAACGTCTTCCCAACCAAGCCCGAGACTTATGGGTATTTCGCTCGTACCGACGTCAAAGGGGATGTCTTGTTTCGGGCTCCATGGTTCCGCTTTCCATATCCAGGTAAGAAACATTTCACGTGTCATGTTTGAGTATTATGAAGTCCGGCAGCAGCTGAGGTCGTATTATTATTATGACTGCATACACTATATATAACCTGTCTATCTTCGACTCCATTGTAGGGATGTACCAGCCTCGTAATGGTGCGGTGTGGAAATCTTAGACAATTGTACGGCTCTGTGCTCCTGTCTTTTTGCTCCTCATCAGGGCAAGATAAAAAAAAATGGATATATGGAGTCAGTGCTCATTAGGGTGTTTTTTTTTGTTCCATTTATCCCAGTACTTCATGACATGACTGGATATCGAGTCTGTTTTTTTTTGCCAGGTTTCTTTTCTTAGACCCCTGGTTTTCGTATCTTGCACTGATGAGGTCTAACAAGCCTGGAACAGACCTCTTCTTCTACTTCTATATGAAAATAGTGGACGGCACAAAACTGAGAACCTAAATTAACGGGGTGTCCAGGTGACAAAAAATTATCACCTATTAGCAGGATAAATGTCCACATCTAGAATGATGGGGATCTTTTTTGGGGAGGGACCTAGTTAAAGGGCAGCACACTGGTAAAGGGCATTGTTGAGAGTACCTTCTATTAGTTAGGATATGACATCAAAATATGTCAGTTTTTGTCTTTTAGGCCAATGGGGTACGCCTACCGTCAGTCTGGAGGGCGTGTTTGGGATCCTGGCAGGAGTCATCTCATCCATGGTGGAGTCGGTGGGTGATTACCATGCATGCGCCAGACTTTCTGGGGCACCACCCCCACCGAAGCATGCCATAAACAGAGGAATTGGGATAGAAGGGATCGGTTGCTTACTGGCCGGGGCATGGGGCACCGGGAATGGGACCACATCCTACAGTGAGAATGTCGGCGCCCTGGGAATAACAAGGGTAAGTGTTCTCGCACTATTGATCCGATATTAATTAGAAATGGAACATTGATTCTAAAGAGGAATTCCAACCAGCAGCACTTTTTATCCCTACTGTCCATGGTGAAAAATCCTACATCCCTGGGCATCCGACTGCCAAAACGGGTGACCCCATAGTCATCTTTATTCCAAACTAGAAGACCAAGAGAAGTTTGGATGGAGTGGTGATCTAGCAAGCAATATGATGTTGATCATTGTCTTCCAGGTTGGGAGCCGGATGGTTATCATTACCGGCGGGGTACTGATGCTCCTCTTGGGCGTGTTCAGTAAAATCGGTGCTGTTTTTGCTACTATCCCAACTCCGGTGATCGGTGGGATGTTTCTGGTGATGTTTGGAGTAATAGCTGCTGTCGGGATGTCCAATTTGCAGGTAAATGATATCGCTTTCACATATGGAGGTCAACTGATTTGTTCCCGTATACTCATACACCTTTAGTCTGGTAAGCCAAAAGTAGCGCCATCTACAGGAAATAGTCCTAGAGTCATCCAATAGTCTGGAAGTTTGATCCTGCCCTGCACTGTTCCTAAGGCTAGGGCCCTTACTATCCCTGCTCTCAAAGGTACCTCTAAAGGTGAGGAGGTTTGGGCCACCAGCCTTACTGTTCTCCTCTTTTACCCTAAGCTGTCCTCTCGCCTTCCCCAGGAGATCTGAGACAGAAATGCTAGTATATAAACGCATAAGACAAACAGGGATAACAGAATGCAACTAACATATAAACACTCACCCAAAGACAGAGCGGAATAAAGGGAAGGATAGAAATGTACAAACCAAATGGGAATAGGACAATGAAGAAAGCATACACCCAAAAACAGCACGCAACAATCTCCAGCAGCAACGATGACCTCCAACTCAGCACAGAGACTCCAAGGAGCTAGGAAGTAAAACTTTAACTGGCAAGGAAGAGAAGGTCTGGTCAGATTTTACAGGGAGAAGAAATGACCAGGTCAGTAACAGCTGTGAGATGGAGATGCACGTTTCTAACCAGCATAGGAAGGGTTGTTAACCTTTTCAGCACGAAAGGAAATTAAATCCATTGAATATGAAACACAAACACACAGGCTAAATGGAAGATCTGCGATTCACAATAAGTAGTGATCTTCTAACCCCAGATCTCCCAGGAGGACTAGACACACTCGTGACACTCTGTCCTCTTCTCTCAGTTACATGACTGCAGGATCCGACTATACACAAGGTAGTAGTTTTTCGCAATTAACTTTTTTTTATGTTTTTATACTCGCAGTACGCCGACATGAATTCCTCCAGGAACATATTCATTATTGGTTTCTCCATATTCTGTGGCCTTTCTATCCCAAACTGGGTGAACAATAATGCAGAACTTCTGAAAACCGGTAAGAAGCAAAAACTGACAATCGCTGTTTTTGAGGTGGCCATGCATGTTCATTCATTTAATGTATACTCTCCCTCAACCAGCAGTGTTGCGTAAAAAGAAAGGTTGAACATGTTGGATGTCAACATGCTCAATCCTTTTTTTCTCACGGGGGAGGATTAACCATCCTCCGAGGTGTCTCGCAACGTCATACTCTTTTCCTAGAGAACATGTGCATGATGGGCTGAAGAGGAGGTGGGGTTGTAAAAAAGAAAAAGAATCTGGGCTAAGGGTTCAGTCCATGTCAGTGCCCTTGTTCATTACTTTTTTAGGGGGGATATGGTCTTAATTCCATGGTAGACTACCTTACAGAGTATGGCAAAAAAGACTGGCTCCGTCGAAAATAAGATAAACTGGAGTGTAAAGTTTCATCTTTTGGACTTCAAGTTCGTAAACCCCGTCTTTCGGTAAATCTAGTGGAAGTCCCTGACAAAGTCAGAAATGGGAGAACTGTCATGATCTGAACCCGACCTAAGGTGTATGGGCGCCTTCACATGTTTGGGATTGAATTGAACCCTACTGAATGAGTCCAGAATGGGGACGTTCTCTTTTCCTTCTGTTGGGGTTCCAGGGCAATTTGTCGTTATATCAAGTAGAGTCAGATACGTCGATTACTTCTTATATTTCCATTCTTGACACAGGTATTCTTCAACTAGACCAAATCATCATGGTGCTGTTGACCACGGGAATGTTCGTCGGCGGGTTCCTAGGATTTTTCCTAGACAACACGATACCAGGTAATGATGGTCATCAAGCTAGAATGATCTCCAGAAGAGAAGATAGTCTATCTAAAACATGGACAACATCTAATCCTGGGCAATCCATACTGTTTTTTCTTCTTTCGATATATACTCCTTTTCCTTCTCCACCATTTTTCCTCGAAACAAAGAATTTAGTAACAAGAGTCAAAGATGTTGGTTGTCAACACAATATTATATATGGAGGGTGTGCAAACGGACAATAGGAAGGACCAGATTCTGGGGTAAATTTAAGAAGGGAGAACAGGGAAGAGTTAGATTAGTGAGGTGTTGAGCCAGTCGAGCATGCTTAAAACCAGGACTGTGGAGTTGGAGCCCATTTTGGTGGAGTCGAACTTGAGGGGTCAGAGTCGGAGGTTTGGCTTACCGACTCTACACCCCTGCTTAAAACCATGGATACTAGGAACTCACTGGATTGTCCGAGGTAGTGCATTCAAAAGAACTGGAGCAGCACATGATAAGTCTTGGAGATGAGAGTGGGATGTTCGGATTATGGAGGATGTAAGTCTTAGGTCAATAGCGGAACGTAGAGTATTGGTAGGGTGGTAGACAGAGATGGGAGAAGAGATTTAGGGCCGTGCAGAACTGTGGAGAATGCGCCACCACTCCTTACTTTCGATTCCTTCACTTGTCCTCTCTACCATCTCTCCAAATATTGTTGAGCCGCAAGAAGAAAGACTCTAACATTCTCTACATGCCATTACTAATGCTTTGCCTGCTATTTATCAGCATAATGCCACCTTCTCTGCATATCTGAGAGCTTTCTCTATGATGGAGCTCCATGTTCTTTTTCTTCTTCTCTGGACTCCCACTACATTATTCCTTACGGTAAAAGTAAGGCTTGAGAACGTGAGGTGTTGACTGAAGTATCTTCCTTGCCTTTTGTTTATGACTTGATAGGCACAAAAGAAGAAAGAGGAATAGCGTCATGGAACAAGATCAATGTTGAAGCCGGGGAGAACTGCTCTGACATTGAAGACGTCTACGACCTTCCATTTGGCATCGGCACAAAATTCTGCACTTCTTCTTGGCTCCGATACATTCCTTTCTGTCCGAAACCCAGAAAACTACCTCTTGTCGATCATGAGAACAACCATTGTAATAGCTACACGGAAACTAACCACTGAATTATACCAAAGAGCCACGGAGCCCTATAATCAAGGACAATACACAACACATGAGTATGTTCAGGACCTTCTCAGGACCTCTTTCATTATGACTTGAGGACTGCAAACCAGGTTGTAGAGATTGGATGCCAATGGGCATCTTGTCACGGTTTTTCATATTTCCTCTGTTGTATACAACTGATGGGAATGGTCTCCCTACGGAAGGACCTTCAATTCTCCACTTCCAAGAGAATGGCCTACAAGAAGTCATTTAGATTGAAGAAGACATCTGAAGACCAATTATTTTCATGTATTGGTGCTAAGGACAACAATATGATTAGTGAATTCATTACTTTTTTTGTTTTTAGGTCGCCGACGTTTTTCGAACAAAATGGATTTCTTTGAAGGATTAAATATTCAGCACCAAAATCCTTGACTTGAAGACCTTCAGATAATGCAAAAGCCAAATTCGACCTCAATTCGTGACCGAACGGGGTGCTTTCCCTCATCCCTTTCCTTCAGGTGAAAGTCTCGATCTGTCTTCCTATTACATGCGTTCTCAATAACGGTCATTACGATACTGTGATACTTCTTGTAAGGAGTTTATTAAACCATCTGTGCTGGAGAAACCTCCCGATCTAAGTCTCTTCTCCGGTGTTTATTGTCCAGATTAACGGAAGTCGTCATGGGTAGACCCGTAGTTTAGACCAGAAAGTCCGTACTTGCATGTAAACTGGTGTTAAACACAAGAGCTCAATGAAAGACTTCATTCCAAAGTCCTCGAGATTATGAGGATCTACGATTTCCATGACGTCTCCACCAACTGGGCGATGGCAGAATTGGTGATGGCGAAAAGCGTACGATCGGGTTAAATTTTTAAAAGATCAGACTTTTGTGGACATAGGAATGCCACCACAAAAATCATGTCTCCTATGAATACTAGCCCCAGGTGGGTAGGACTACCTTCATGACAGGCACGGTGGTCTTCAGCAGACCCCTGGCCATCATGTGAACATATCGATGACTCGCGCTGTGCAGGCGTCACAGGTTGACAAGTTAGCAGCTGCATCTGTTAAATGCAGATGATGGCTTAATAAGACCGCCATCACATGCCGGGAAAGATGCGGGCGCACATTCTATTGAAATGTAATGCGGGGCAGTAGCAGCCATCGACCCGTCAGTGGCCAGCAGCGGATGTCGGCGTACCACGCACCACCCCAACTGTGGAAGAGAAGAAAATGCTGTACACCGAGGAAACGAGGACAACTGAGAAGGATGAATTCAATTTTTTTTTAATGTGTATGTGAAGAGCAGCCCAATGGGGACATTACTACAAGATAAGGGCCAGGATGTGGACATTACTACAAGATGGGGACCAGGATGGGGATATTACTACAAGATAAGGACCATGATGTGGACATTACTACAAGATAAGGACCAGGATGTGGACATTACTACAAGATGGGGACTAGGATGGGGATATTACTACAAGATGGGGACCAGGATGGGGATATTACTACAAGATGGGGACCAGCATGGGGATATTACTACAAGATAGGGACCAGGATGGGGATATTACTACAAGATGGGGATATTACTACAAGATGGGGATACTACTACAAGATGGGGACCAGGATGGGGATATTACTACAAGATGGGGACCAGGATGGGGATATTACTACAAGATAGGGACCAGGATGTGGTTATTACTACAAGATGGGGATATTACGACAAGATGGGGATATTACTACAAGATGGGGACATTACTACAAGATAGGGACCAGGATAATAATAATAATTTTTATTTATATAGCGCCAACATATTCCGCAGCGCTTTACAAATTATAGAGGGGACTTGTACAGACAATAGACATTACAGCATAACAGAAATACAGTTCAAAACAGATACCAGGAGGAATGAGGGCCCTGCTCGCAAGCTTACAGACTATGGGGAAAAGGGGAGACACGAGAGGTGGATGGTAACAATTGCTTTAGTTATTCGGACCAGCCATAGTGTAAGGCTCGGGTGTTCATGTAAAGCTGCATGAACCAGTTACCTGCCTAAGTATGTAGCAGTACAGACACAGAGGGCTAATACTGCATAAAGTGTATGAGAACATGATGCGAGGAACCTTTTTTTTTTTATTATAAATAGGCCACACAGGGATCGTTAGGTTAATGCATTGAGGCGGTAGGCCAGTCTGAACAAATGAGTTTTTAGGGCACGCTTAAAACTGTGGGGATTGGGGATTAATCGTATTAACCTGTAGAATGTAAGCCCGCAAGGGCAGGGTCCTCGCCCCTCTGTATCAGTCCGTCATTGTTAGTTTGTTTACTGTATGTGATATTTGTAACTTGTATGTAACCCCTTCTCATGTACAGCACCATGGAATCAATGGTGCTATATAAATAAATAATAATAATAACCTAGGTAGTGCATTCCAAAGAATCGGCGCAGCACGTGTAAAGTCTTGGAGATGGGAGTGGGAGGTTCTGATTATTGAGGATGCTAACCTGAGGTCATTAGCGGAGCGGAGGGCACGGGTATGGTGGTAGACTGAGACCAGAGAGGAGATGTAGGGTGGTGCTGAGCCATGGAGTGCTTTGTGGATGAGGGTAGTAGTTTTGTACTGGATTCTGGAGTGGATGGGTAACCAGTGTAATGACTGGCACAAGGTAGAGGCATCGGTGTAACGGTTGGTGAGGAATATGATCCTGGCTGCAGCATTCAGGACAGATTGGAGCGGGGAGAGTTTTGCAAGAGGGAGACCGATTAGTAGAGAGTTACAATAGTCCAGACGAGAATGAATAAGTGAAACAGTAAGAGTTTTTGCAGAGTCGAAAGTAAGAAAAGGGCGAATTCTAGAAATGTTTTTGAGATGCAGGTAAGAAGAGCGAGCCAGTGTTCGGATGTAGGGGGTGAATGAAAGGTCAGAATCAAGGATGACCCCAAGGCAGCGGGCATGTTGCTTTGGAGTAATGGTGGAACCACACGGAGATGGCAATGTCAGGCAAAGGTAGGTTAGTAGAGGGAGAGAACACGAGGAGTTCAGTTTTTGACAGGTTTAGTTTCAGATAGAGGGAGGACATGATGTTAGAGACAGCGGTAAGACAATCACTGGTGTTTTCTAAAAAGGTCGGTGTGATATCAGGAGCAGAAGTGTATAATTGGGTGTCGTCAGCATAGAGATGGTACTGGAAACCAAATCTACTGATTTGGATGGGGTTATTACTACAAGATGGGGACCAGGATGGGGATATTACTACAAGATGGGGACCAGCATGGGGATATTACTACAACATAGGGACCAGGATGGGGATATTACTGCAAGATGGGGATATTACTACAAGATGGGGCCCAGGATGTGGACATTACTACAAGATGTGGACCAGGATGGGGATATTACTACAAGATGTGGACCAGGATGGGGTTATTACTACAAGATGGGGACCAGGATGGGGATATTACTACAAGATGGGGATATTATTACAAGATAGGGACCAGGATGGGGACATTACTACAAGATGAGGACCAGGATGAGGACATTACTACAAGAAGGGGACATTACTACAAGTTGAGAACCAGTGTAGGGTACACTACTAAAATATAGGGACCAGCATTGGGACATTACAAGATGAGGACCAGGATTGGGTACTTTATTACAGGAAAGGGACCCGGATGGGGACATTACTACAAGATGAGGACATTACTATGAGGTTGGGACATTACTTCAGGATACGGACATTACTACAAAAATAGGGATCAGGATGGGAACATTCTTACAGTATAAAAACCAGGATGGGAACATTATTACAGTATAAAAACCAGGATTACTTCAAGACGTCGGCCAGAATTACTGTACTGGCGCTAATTGTTAGGCAATATTACTGTATGGGGCCAATTGGGGGATAAAAAAAAAAAAAAGTAAACACAAAATTCAAAATAAAAGTATGAAAAAATAGAAAAATATTTGACCACTAAAAATGCAGTTTCTAGATCCCAGATATAAAACTGTACCTTAACCCATACTATGAATGCCATGAAAAAAATATGGCAAATGTTTAAAAAAAAAAAAAAAGATCAAAAAAGTGAATAGAAAAAAAATAGACTACTACGAACAATATCTTCTCTTGGGGAACATATAGCTTCACAGTCCATTTGCATTCTTTGCAGGAGTGACAGTATATGGGTAATTGCAGAAGTCGACTTTCTCGCACCGGATCTAGTAAAAGTCCATTATAAAACAATAATCTCGGCACATTTCCTCAATAAATAGATTTTATTATAATATTTAACAAAAGTGTAAACGAGACATGAAAAAAAACATCACAAATATTTAAGATCGCCGCTCCCCAGACATCACAAATCTTGCTTATACTTTTTTGGGGGGAGGAAAAACTGAATGACTGATGTGGCATTCTACCCAGCTTTTCCAGACCCTGAAAGGCAAATCTGCCTACTTGTGCAGCATTTTTTTTTTCAATGTTTTTTAGGGGGAGTGATTAAAATACTGAACATTAATAACAGTGTAACAAATATAAACTTTTTTTTTAATAAATATTTATCTTAAAAGTTTTTCTTATTTTTCCCATAAATCACAAAAATAATCCTATAATAAATAATAATACTCTTCAACTGACTGACAACTACAGGGACGTATGTGACGGATGGTTGTCGGAGGTCATGTGACCGGATTCTGTCCTTCGCTTTGTTCTTTTAACCCTTGCATTTCCCGCTCACACGGACTGTACGCTGCGGGGTATTTGGCGCAATGTCTGCATTTAGAAAAGCCGGGCGATAACTGATACGAATCCTCGGAGAGAGGTTTTCACTCGGCTTTCCCAGATAATTATATAACTATGAAATAAGCGAACTTCCCCGAGACGATGGACGGAAACGTTGACCTATTCGGGAGGCAGAAGTGGCAAACAGTATAGGACGGCGGCGCTCCGATCCTCAGAGGTCGTCCAAGTCATCGAAGTTCTCTGTGCATCTCAGCATCAGCGTCTCGTAATCGTACTGCGGAGCGGAGGCCTAAATAACAGAGGAGGCGTTATATTCCTGTACGAATCACGGGCACAGCGCCGGCCACACGGACACCCCACTATACACACACCTACCTGGGGGCAAAGAGAGAACTTCCGCCTCAAGAAATCAGAGACACATTGGTGCAGCTGCTCCTCACCTTGTGGACTGCTCCATAGGGAAACGTCAGGTGTAGGACTGCTGCAATGCGAGAAACCAGGTGTCATAGGTTACCTGCTGCATTATACCCCAGAGCTGCACTCACTATTCTGCTGTCACTGTGTACATACATTACATTAGTGATCCTGAGTTACCTCATGTATTATACTCCAGAGCTGCACTCACTATTCTGCTGTCACTGTGTACATACATTACATTAGTGATCCTGAGTTACCTCCTGTATTATACTCCAAAGCTGCACTCACTATTCTGCTGGTGCAGTCACTGTGTACATACATTACATTACTGATCCTGAGTTACCTCCTGTATTATACCCCAGAGCTGCACTCACTATTCTGCTGGTGCAGTCACTGTCTACATACATTACATTACTGATCCTGAGTTACATCCTGTATTATACCCCAGAGCTGCACTCACTATTCTGCTGGTGCAGTCACTGTGTACATACATTACATTACTGCTCCTGAGTAACATCCTGTATTATACCCCAGAGCTGCACTCACTATTCTGCTGGTGCAGTCACTGTGTACATACATTACATTACTGATCCTGAGTTACATCCTGTATTATAACCAAGAGCTGCACTCACTATTCTGCTGGTGCAGTCACTGTGTACATACATTACATTACTGATCCTGAGTTACCTCCTGTATTATACCCCAGAGCTGCACTCACTATTCTGCTGGTGCAGTAACTTTATACATAATTACTTTTTGTTTGTTTTTAAGAGGTCAATGAAAGACAAATGCACTTGTATTGCAGGGGCTGTTGCAGCTTTGGCTGTGATTGGAGTAGGGCTTGTGTGCACAGTCCCCCACGTTCCCCGGGCTGTGCTGTCCAGAGCTTTGTCCCTCCATGTCTGCAGCGATGGCGTCTTACCCCGGGCTGGACGTCATCCGGTTTGCTCTTTGATCTAGAAATACAGCCGCCAATTCGAACGCATCGTCCAACAGGATCTAAAGACAGAAAAAGGAAGCGATGATCAGTGGCGGACGAGGAGTCTCCCAGGAGCCCGACCACCTCCATCACTCACATCTTCAGGGGTGGAGGACAGGAACGAGCTGGTGGCCTCCTGACTCTCTGCCCCGCTGTCTCTTATGTGCCCGTTGGGGCAGCCGGTGTCCGGGGGGGAGGAGAAGGAGCAGGAGGCGGCGGTCCGGTCTTGGGAAAAGTAATTCTGATAATTGTTGGTTTTCCCGCTCTGGAGAAGCTCCTGCCACAGATTGGAGATGGCCTTGGACACCACAGGAAGCGTCACCTGCGCCTGAGACACCACCCTGCTCTCCACCAGAAGGTCCACCGTCTGCTTGTAGAAGCGCAGATACCTGGGGGAAATATATATATATGTGTGACATAGAGCGCAGCTCCGGAGTATAATACAGTAATGAAATGTATGTACACAGTGACTGCACCAGCAGAATAGTGAGTGCAGCTCTGGGGTATAATACAGGATGTAACTCAGGAGCAGTAATGTAATGTATATACACAGTGACTGCACCAGCAGAATAGTGAGTGCAGCTCTGGGGTATAATACAGGATGTAACTCAGGATCAGTAATGTAATGTATGTACACAGTGACTGCACCAGCAGAATAGTGAGTGCAGCTCTGGGGTATAATACAGGATGTAACTCAGGAGCAGTAATGTAATGTATATACACAGTGACTGCACCAGCAGAATAGTGAGTGCAGCTCTGGGGTATAATACAGGATGTAACTCAGGATCAGTAATGTAATGTATGTACACAGTGACTGCACCAGCAGAATAGTGAGTGCAGCTCTGGAGTATAATACAGGATGTAACTCAGGATCAGTAATATAATGTATGTACACAGTGACTGCACCAGCAGAATAGTGAGTGCAGCTCTGAGGTATAATACAGGATGTAACTCAGGATCAGTAATGTAATGTATGTACACAGTGACTGCACCAGCAGAATAGTGAGTGCAGCTCTGGAGTATAATACAGGATGTAACTCAGGATCAGTAATATAATGTATGTACACAGTGACTGCACCAGCAGAATAGTGAGTGCAGCTCTGAGGTATAATACAGGATGTAACTCAGGATCAGTAATGTAATGTATGTACACAGTGACTGCACCAGCAGAATAGTGAGTACAGCTCTGGAGTATAACGCAGGATGTAACTCAGGATCAGTAATGTAATGTATGTGCAGAGTGACTGCACCAGCACAATAGTGAGTGCAGCTCTGGGGTATAATAAAGGATGTAACTCAGGATCAGTAATGTAATGTATGTGCACAGTGACTGCACCAGCAGAATAGTGAGTGCAGCTCTGGGGTATAATACAGGAGGTAACTCAGGATCAGTAATGTAATGTATGTACACAGTGACTGCACCAGCAGAATAGTGAGTGCAGCTCTGGAGTATAATACATTTGCTTTACATACTGTAAGGGTATGTTCACACGTTCAGGATTTCCATCCTTTTTTTTTCAGGACTGTTTTTTTAAAAAACTGCAGCTCTTGGCAGAAAACGCAGGTCCTTTTTTTGGTCCTTTTTTGATGCGTTTTTTGATCCTTTTTTTTTATGCAGTTTTCTAACCCTAACCCTAACCCTACCCCTACCCCTATTCTAACCTTAGTGAAAAAAAAAAAAAAAATTCTTAATTTTTTTATTGTCTCTACCAATGGGGGTGACAAAGTGTGGGGGGGTGTCATTTACTATTTTTTTATTTTGATCACTGAGATAGGTTATATCTCAGTGATCAAAATGCACTTTGGAGCGAATCTGCCGGCCGGCAGATTCGGCGGGCGCACTGCGCATGCGCCCGCCATTTTGCAAGATGGCGGCGCCCAGGGAGAAGACGGCCGGACGGACACCGGGTAAGTATAAGGGGGGGAGATAAGGGCACGGGGGGAGCATCGGAGCACTGGGGGGGGGGCATCGGAGCACGGGGGGGGGGGGGGCATCGGAGCACGGGGGGCGGGATCGGAGCACGGGGGGGCAGCCACACTCCGCCCACGCACTTTCGCCTGCTCCCCCGCACTTCCTGCTGCAGCGGTTCTGCACATCAAATCGCAGTAAAACCCGCAGATATATTTTTGATCTGCGGGTTTTACTGCGGTTTTGACCTCACAATGGAGGTCTATGGGTGCAGAACCGCTGCGGTTCAGGAAAAAGAAGTGACATGCTCCTTCTTTTTTGCCGCAGCTATTCTGCGCGGCTTTTTAAACGAAATTCCGGATCATGTGCACAGCAGTGACTGTTTTCCATAGGGTTACATTGTTATGTACCCTGCATGGAAAACCGCTGCGGTTCCGCAGTAAAAAACGCACTGTGTGAACATGGCCTAAATGTTACTTACTTTTCGAATTCCATCAGCTCTGGTGAGGAAAATGGCTCTCCAGTATTTGCGATTTTCAATTCTTCCACTGTTTCATCCAGGTCTTCTTGAATTTCCGGTTGCATGTACAGGAGCACAGGGTCGATGTCATCGATATCCACAGGGTCAGCAGTGGGGCCTCTAAAATTGGAATTATAAGTTTGTGAAGGGTCAGTGGCAAAACAAAACCTCACAGTGGGTTGTACTCAATGTGTCCTCCTTTATTTTCTGTTGAATGACATCTTTTAAAAGGTGCCCAACATCCGGGACACCCCTCTATCATCCAGAATGGAGAGCAACCAAAAAAATAGCCTCCCATCCAAACATTACTCTGGTGGCCAAATGGGTTGCATTAGTCTCTGTCACTTACCCCTCCTCGCTACTGACCAGATGTAAGAATTCCTCCCTGACGTCCTCCAGGGTGTAGGGGGCGCTGTGCTCCAGGAAAATGTCAGCTGAGGGACAAGGCAGCCACATTATAACACACGGGGCCACGGCACATGCACCAATTAACCATTGCATTAACATTAACCCCTTAAAGACAGGGACAATTTTCATTATTGCGCTTTTCCTTTTTTTCTCCTCTCCTTCTTCCAAGAGCCATAACTTTTTTTCACTTCTAATATTCTTTTGTTAACACTTTATTTCTTTTTGTATGGGTGATTCCAATGTTTATGTTTTCTTAATTTTTTATAAATATTTTTAAAACCTTTACTTTTTTATTACTTTTTTTTTTTAATTTTCCTTTTTTTTGTGCCCCTAGATTATTTTGATTTCTTGTACTATATAAAATATTTTGTAATAATGAAAAATTGCTAAATAAATCTAATTTTTATTCCTGACACTTTGCTCTATATATATATATATATATATATATATATATATATATATATATATATATATATATATATATATGTATATATATAAAAATACACAGCTGGGATCACAAAAAAAAGACAAAAAAAAAATTCAGAATTGCTATTTTCAGAAAAAAAAATGATTAACAGTCATATCCACAGGGTCAGCACCGGGGCCTCTAAAATAGGTTTTTTGTTTTTTTTTTTAAATACTGTAGCCGATCATCTTTATTTTTCAGTCTCCATAATTTTTTTTTTTTTGTTATTACGGAAAAAAACATAAAAAAATAAAAATTATTTAAAAACTTGGTATCAAGTTTTGGATGTTCCCAATGAAAACGCAATGCAAAATGCAATTTAACCTGCAAATTAAATAATCTGTCCTGTCGCTATGTCAACTTAAAAAAATAAAATATAAAAATAAAAGTTCTGGCGACTCAAAAAGTTTTCTAGTTATTAGTAAAAAAAAAAAAAAAAAAAAAAAAAAGGTTCCCCCCACCCCCCAAAAAATGAAGAAAACGTCGTGTCCTGCAGGGGTTAATGTTACGTTGGATCGGTGCATGTTCACATTACGCTTCGTTCTTTGTACGCTCACCTTTCATTTTCAGCAGGGAGTCCAGAGTGCTCTCCAGCTGCAGGATGTACTGCTTCGCCTGCTGCAGAACCTCTTTCTGGATTATGAGAAATGTCGATAAAACAACACATCAGAATTGAGGTGGGGGGTGTGAATTGCGCCCTAGGGCGAGGAATCTTTGCCCCCCCCTACCCTGGTGGCTTTTGTATCAGGTTCGGGGAACACGAGGTCCCGTAGTCTCTGGATGAGCTGCGGGACGGATGTGGAGCTCGGGGTTCTCGCTTTCCGCTTCCTCGCTGCTGGTCTCTTGCCGCTGTTTCTCCCTTTTTGGCTGCCGCCTTCACCTGCCGCGTCCATCCAGCCCGCACACGTCCTTCATGTATATCTGGATCAAATAGTAACACATAGCATAGTACACCAGCATCCGTTCCTTCCTGAAGAGGTGGAGCTTATGTCATGCCCCGCCCACTTGTCAGCATCACACCTTACCCAAGAGTAATCCTTTAACCCCTTAGTGAATGGCACATAAGAATGTCTATGACAGCTGCCTGCGGTCAGGATCAGAGATAACTCCAATCCCAGTCGTTTAACCCCTTTAGATGCAGCGGTGAAAACCAACTGCAGCATCTAAGCGGTTAGACGGACTGAAGAAGTTTTGTGTCGCCTCATAAGCCCCTGATAGGGTACGGGGACTTAATAATGAAAGGGTCGGCCGTCTTTTACCTATTCTGATCTGTGAGAGGCATAATATACAAGTATGGTATTATAGGAGGAAAAATAAAGGACTAAAAAAAATAACAAAAAAGTAAAAAATAACATTATAGGAGGCAGAAGAAATAAAAAACAAGAAAAATAAAAGCTTTATAGGAGAAAGGACTTAAAAAAATAACAAAAAAGTAAAAATAACATTATAGGAGACAGAAAAAGTAAAAAAAAAAAAAGAAAAAAAGGTTTCTAGGACAAAAAAAATTAAAAAATAAGTAAAAAAAAAAAAAGCTTTATAGGAGAAAGGACTAAAAAAATGAATAGACAAAATGGCTTTATAAGAGAAAGGATTGAAAAAAATAAGAAAAAGTAAAAAAAAAAAAGGTTTAGAGGGGAAAAAACTATATATAAAAAAGCTTTGTAGGAGAAAGGACTAAAAAATAATTTTGGAATAAAACCAAAATAAAAAACAACAACCGCATTCCTCATCTGTCCGTCGTTCTGTTGTAAGAAATCTGCGATGAATTCAGTAACTTCTTCCCATGGTGCTGAGGTCACCGCAGTTCAGCCCGCCTGGGAATGCAGCCTCGGTGACCGGGGGTAACCTCAATGACGTCACCGCCGGTCACTGACACTTACTCTCCAGTCTCCATTACTAAGCCGTTGGGCTTGATGTCACCAGTCAATACAAAGGTGACATCAACCCCACAAATATGAACCCCAATTGCTACTGCTACAGGCCAAGTGCCAGAATAGATGTGCCTTTTCTAGGAGGCTGCTTTATTTAGGATGTGGGAGCCAATATCCATGGCCCCTTACCAGCCTGAGACTACCAGCCCACAGCTGTCTGCTTTAGCTTGGCTGCTTGTCAAAAATGGGGGAGACCCCACGTCATTTTTTAAAATTATATATTTAACTAATTTAAAAAATCAGTGTGGGGACCCCTCTATTCTTGATAACCAGCCTTGCTGAAGCTGACAGCTGAAGGTTGCAGCCCGCAGCTGTCAGTTTTACCTGGCTGGTTATCAATAATACAAAGAAACCCATCATTTTTGTAAAATTATTCATAGCGCAGGCGACGGCTCCATCAGCTGCCATCAGCCGCCGCCTGCTCTCGCTGTTAACAGTTGAATACAACTCTCAACATTCTTCCCTGCAAGTGTGAGCAGTGGACGGTGATGTGAGCCGTCTTCAGCACCAAGCACTGGGGAACAGCACGAACAGTACCGCTGATTCCCAGGTGCCAGTACGTGTGACACTGATGTGACACAAGTATTTAACACACGGACATCTCCAGTACTGTTTTTCCCAGTATCGGAAATATCAGGACGTACGAAAGAGCCCTTAGAGAAAGGACTAGAAAAAATAAGAATAAGTAAAAAAAAAAAATCTTTATAGATGAAAGAAGGACTAAAAAAATAAGAAAAAGTAAAAAAAAAATCTCTATAGATGAAAGGACTAAAAAAATACGAAAAAAGTAAAAAAACTTTATAGATAAAAAGGATTAAAAAATAAGAGAAAAGCAAAAAATAAATCTTTATAGATGAAAGGACTAAAAAATAAGAAAAAGTAAAAAAAACTTTATAGATGAAAGGACTAAAAAATAAGAGAAAAGTAAAAAACAAATCTTTATAGATGAAAGAACCAAAAAATAAGAAAAAGTAAAAAAACTTTATAGATGAAAGGACTAAAAAATAAGAGAAAAGTAAAAAACAAATCTTTATAGATGAAAGAAGAACTAAAAAATAAGAAAAAGTAAAAAAAAAAAATATTTATAGATGAAAGGGCTAAAAAATAGTAAAAAAAAAAAAAAAAAAGCTTTATAGGAGAAAAAAAGACTAAAAATAAAAAAAAGGAAAAAAATAAAATAAACCCGCAATGACTCAAAGTATAAATTGATGTTGGTAATTCACACACATGTGGAACACAGTAAAAAAGTGAATAAAAAAAATTATATATTATTTTATTCCCCTATTAAAAAAAATAAATAAAAAGTGATAAAAAAAAGTCATATTTAATCCCCCAAAATAATACTAAAAAAGCAACACAAAATCAAAGGAATTTTTTTAAATGTAAAATAAAAAAATAAACAGATTTGCTGTTGTCGCGCTCTGATCGAGCCGTGAAATGAAGGGAGTAACGTTATTCGCTTGTTTATACCACATGGTGAATGTAAAAAAAAAACATGAGAGAAAAATAACAATAAAAAAACACCATAAAATGTAAAAAAAAAATAAAAATAAAACGTGGCCTGAAAAGAAAGTACTAAATATATTTGGTGTTGTCGCACTCGGACTGAACCGTGGAATAAAGTTATCTGGTCTTTTATACCACGTGGTAAACGTAAAAAAAATGCGAGAAAAATAACAAAAAAAAAAACAAAAAACATAAGATGTAAAAAAAATTTAAACGTCCTTACCCCCCTCCTAAAAAGAAAGAAATTATAGTTATTGTAAATAGTTTTTTTTTGGGGGGGGTGGGGTGGGGAGGAGGGATCAGCATTTTGAACAGGTTAAGGCCTGAGGTCTCTCCAGGGTCTCAGCTGATGGGTTTTATTATGGGAAACTGACAACACTTCTGGTCTCCACTCTCCTGGGTAGCTTCCCCTTTAAGGGGGCTTCCATAGGAGTTTTCCCTTGGCTTGTTGATGGATATCAGTGCACTCCTAGATAAAGGGGTCTTCCTGACCCCGCACATGACGGGGGTCTCCCCACAACTTACTGCGCTAGGACCGGCCCGCACACCAGGGTCGCTCTCCCGACTCCTCAGGCCGCGGAATTCCATCCACAGCTGACTAGAAGCTGCTGCAGCGGAGACCAATCACTTTACGCTCCAGCAACGAATCCGACCAATCGGAAGGAAGAAGAACCCAATCGGCGCTCTCGGCAACCAATCAGATGAGAGGAAATGAGGAGAACTGTATCACGTACTGCGGAGGCCAGGAGGGCAGGATTCTAATGGGAAAAAAGGGCGGGAGAACGTGACTGGACATGTAGTAAAATAATGGGAGCCCCCTCCTCCTCACAGACAGGAGGCTTCTGTGACCTCCCCTCATACAGGGGCCCAGAAGAGGCGGCCATTGGCCTATAAGTGTCCAAATAAATCTTATGTGAAAGTTCTATAAGCGCTGACACAGTGACCCCGAGAAAGTACTCGCCATATTAGGTTCAACCCTATATCCAGTGCCATACCCAGGTTTATGTGGCCCCTTGGGGCCCCTGTTCGCTTTCGATTTTCCCTATCATCGATTTCCCCCTATCATCGCCATTTTGATTCTGACTTTTGGTGCGGTTGGTCCACGGTCGGCGGTGCTGGCACCAGTCCTATCCACACCTGATGGGCACAAGGGTCTGAGACAGCCCTGCCAGGCACTGTAATGCGCAGGGTGTCTGCCGTACTGTGCGCCATATTCCCCAATAGGGTTGAGCGAAACGGATCGTTCATTTTCAAAAGTCGCCGACTTTTGGCAAAGTCGGGTTTCATGAAACCCGACCCGATCCCTGTGTGGGGTCGGCCATGCGGTACGCGACTTTCGCGCCAAAGTCGCGTTTCGTATGACGCGCTTGGCGCCATTTTTTTCAGCCAATGAAGGGGCGTGGGCAGAGTGATGACATAGAGAGAGAGAGAGAGAGAAAGAGAGAGAGTACCGAGCACAGTGTCGCTATGACAGTACCGAGCACAGTGTCGCTATGACAGTACCGAGCACAGTGTCGCTATGACAGTACCGAGCACAGTGTCGCCATGATAGTACAGAGCACAGTGTCGCTATGACAGTACCGAGCACAGTGTCGCTATGACAGTACCGAGCACAGTGTCGCTATGACAGTACCGAGCACAGTGTCGCCATGATAGTACAGAGCACAGTGTCGCTATGACAGTAATGAGCATAGTGTCGCCATAACAGTACTGACCACAGTGTCGCTATGACAGTACCGAGCACAGTGTCGCCGTGACAGTACCGAGCACAGTGTCGCTATGACAGTACTGAGCACAGTGTCGCCATGATAGTACAGAGCACAGTGTCGCTATGACAGTAACGAGCATAGTGTCGCCATAACAGTACTGACCACAGTGTCGCTATGACAGTACCAAGCACAGTGTCGCCGTGACAGTACCGAACACAGTGTCGCCGTGACAGTACCGAGCACAGTGTCGCTATGACAGTACCGAGCACAGTGTCGCCGTGACAGTACCGACCACAGTGTCGCCGTGACAGTACCGAGCACAGTGTTGCCATAACAGTACCGACCACAGTGTCGCTATGACAGTACAGAGCACAGTGTCGCTATGACAGTACCGAGCACAGTGTCGCCATAACAGTACTGACCACAGTGTCGCTATGACAGTACCGAGCACAGTGTCGCCGTGACCGTGCCGAACACAATGTCGCTATGACAGTACCGAGCACAGTGTCGCCATGACAGTACCGACAGTGATGAATATGCGCATATTCATCACTGTAATGAGCGGTACTATGTGACCGCTCACACAGGACCTGCTGCCGGCGCTGAGAGCTTACATCGCAGGAGCTGGGTATTTCTCGGCAAGCGGGCGGGCGCACAGGGGATGGGAGGCGGGAGGTGACCCACAAACTTTATTTTTAACACACAAAAAAAACCTTGATTTTTCATTCCTTCTCTCGAGCGAACGCTGCTGGGGAGAAGGAATGAATGCCGGCTTCAGCACCAAAAGCAGGGGACAGCGCTTAACTGTAGCGCTGTCTCTCCTGCGGGCCTTATGTACGTGCACACGGAGGAGAGTGCACACTGTTCTCCGTGTGCACGTGTGCGGGACGTATTGCGGTACGTGCTGCCGTAGAAAAGCGGACATGTCTCCGTGTTTTGCACACGGACACACGGTCCGTGAAAACACGGAGACATGAATGGGTTTACGTGTGTCAGTGTGGCATTGCCTACTATGGAGGACAGAGAATGAATTTCAATCCAATATTGCAGCCAGCATGCAGCCAGCGGGTAAGGAAAGGGTGAATCAAACACCCGAAAACCCCGCCCCTATGGCTGAAAATTGTTCCATCCAAATTCAGGTGACAGTGTCCCTTTAAGGGCTTGTTTTCACTTGCGAGGAACACGTCCGTGTCTCACATGTGGAAACGAAGCTCTGGTGCCGGCACTCCGGAGCGGAGCGTGCGGCTCCATGTGTTGCTATGCGGCCGCACGCTCCGCTCCACAGTGCCGGCGCCAGAGCTTCGTTTCCACATGCGAGACACGGACGTGTTCCTCGCAAGTGAAAACAAGCCCTAAGGGTGAAAAAAGTTAGAAAATTTTCACACAAAAAAAAAGTGTTCGCCTATGTCGCCATTTTCCGAGACCCATAGCGTCTCCATTTTCTGAGATCTGGGGCCGGGTGACATCTTGTTTTTTTGCGCCCTGAGCTGACATTTTTATTGATACCATCTTGTTGTAGAGACAATATTTTGATGGCTCGTTATCGCATTTAATTGCAATATTGCGTCGACCAAAAAAACCTTCATTCCGATGTTTTTTTTTTTCTTGTTACACCATTTACCGATCGGATTAATCTATTTTATATTTTTATAGATCGGGAGTTTCTGAATGCGCCGATACCAAATATGTGTGTTTAAAAAAATAATAATTAATGGTTCAAAAGGGGGGTGATTTGAACTTTTAAGGGGTTTTTTATATATTTTTTTTTTATTTTTACGGTATTTAATAGTCCCCTTAGGGGACTGGTAGCTGCGATCGTCTGATTGCTTGTGCTAGACGTAGCGAGGCATCAGGGCAGCTATGTAGAGTGAAAATCACGGTCTATGAACGACGGCTTCAGGCTGACGTTCACAGGAAGATCATAGCAGGTACAGGGGACTGGTCATCAGCAGACCCCCAGCTGTCATGGCAAGTGTCTACAAAATACTGACCAAATACTGAACATGTGAATGCGGCCTAATGCAAGGTAATGGAACACATGGTGAGACGTTATGTACAGTACGGACTACACTGTATTACAACGTCACTTTCAATAAAGCTTGTTTTATTGTAATTGCTGTATAAACACATCACACTGTAAACACTTCCTAACGACAGGCGGTGGATTACGGCCGCAGAGAACAGCGGAATAAGCGGTTGGGGAGTGTGTCAGCCTCGCTTTCATTCCAACATGGCGGATGTGAAAAGGCTCTATCTGTGGCGCACACTCTGCTGAAGTATAGGGGACTTTCACATCCCCTCGTGACCGGCGCTTCCTGCTTTGTCATGTGACCAGACCGCCTGCATTATCCACGGTGACAGCAGCGGCAGAGCGGGGGTCCCCGGGAGGTAAGAGCCGGCTGGGGGGCGGCAGGCTTCTGGGGGAAGGAAGCGCGGATGGAACGTTGCACGTGGGGGATGGAACGTGGGCGGGGCTAAGAGAATCTGATGGAACGTTGTGTGATCCGGGGACATATAGTATACAGACTGCAGCCATCCAATGCAGAGGAAGCCCTGGGATCACACTGCAGGGCCCCCACTTCATATGGGCCCTCTACATCCACACCATATGGGGCCCCCACTTCATATGGGCCCTCTACATCCACACCGTGTGGGGCCCCCACATCCACACCATATGGGGCCCCCACTTCATATGGGCCCTCCACATCCACGCCGCATGGGGCCCCCACATCCACGCGGCATGGGGCCCCCACATCCACGCGGCATGGGGCCCCCACATCCACGCCGCATGGGGCCCCCACATCCACGCCGCATGGGGCCCCCACATCCACGCCGCATGGGGCCCCCACATCCACGCCGCATGGGGCCCCCACATCCACGCCGCATGGGGCCCCCACATCCACGCCGCATGGGCCCCCCACATCCACGCCGCATGGGGCCCCCACATCCACGCCGCATGGGGCCCCCACATCCACGCCGCATGGGGCCCCCACTTCCACGCCGCATGGGGCCCCGACATCCACGCCGCATGGGGTCCCCACAGACATCCACGCCGTATGGGGCCCCCACATCGTATGGGGGCCCCATTGTTCACTAATGGTGGGGATGCAGAGAATATAGATGGGGTCTTGTAAGTGAGGTCAAAATCTGCATCCCCTCCCCCACTGATCGGTCAGGAGACTGAAAACACTTTCCAATGCAGATCCCATAAACTGTTCTTTGCGCCAAAACTATAGGGGTCCCATTGTGATGTGAGGGGGGCTGACATACGGGACCGCCTCCTCCTGACTTGTACACCCAGCATAATGTCTTTTTTTGCAGCGCACACAGTGTGATCAGGCCCGGGCGTGTAGCGGGGAGCCCTCCGATATCAGTGGGCGACATCCTCTGTACATGTATGGAAGCTGCGTCCTACAGCCGGCACCGGAGTGTAACCCATCCAGCTGCGATCGCAGCAGTTTAACCCCTTAGATGTCACTGATTAGCAGCAGCTAATAATGGCCAGTGCTGTGATCTAACCTCTAGGGATATAACCGCCATCATGTACCGCGGAGGCGGATCACATACAGTGGAGCATCTGTGTATAGTATGGCAGAGCAGGCCCCGGCGGACAGCGTTATAAGTCACCGCTGGGGATCGGCGTGTGATGGATCCATCGTTGCGGACCTTCCCATCTGTTAATGTTCTTTAATACTTATTTTTGTTTCTCCTATGTTAAGACGTTAGGGATGACGTCGGCGGTGGAGCGCACGAATGACCTGGTGCGGGAGTACCTGACCTTCAGGGGCTTCACCAACACCTTGAAGCATTTTGAGGCGGATATTAAAGTGGATAAGGAGAAAGGTTTTCGTGTAAGTTCCAGTCCGGACATTTCTTGTCTTATCGTTCTATAGGTTTTTTTACATTTCCTGTCACTTGCCCTTAACATGTTTTTTTTTTTTTACCTGATGTAAATGCCGCTGTTCTCCTGAATCCGGCGATGTTTTTCTTTTCTTTCTGCGCCTCTCCGTTCCTGAGATATGGCCCCTTTTTCCCTGTATATAAATCTGGCCTTATAAGGCAAGTGGGCGTGGTTCCTGACTCTTCTCTTAGGGCCACACCCACATTTGTAACAAGACGCGATTTAAATACTGGAAAGAGGAGGCCATATCTCAGGAACGGAGAGGCGCAGGATCAAAAGAAAAACAACTCCGGATTCAGGAGAACAGCGACATTTACACCGGGTAAAATAATTAAATATTTATGGCAAGTGACAGGTCCTCCTTAAAGGGGAGGTCAAGTCAAAATGATTATGTATAAAAGCATTATCACATGCTTTTTGAGCAATGGTTGATTCATTGAGTTTGTTATGCACTCTGTCCCTCAAGATCCTTCATGTGCCTGGACCCAGCCTTGAGAAAACACCACATAATGGAGCCAGATGGGATCTTGATGTAGTTCGCCTGTAAACCTAATCTTTTTACGTCCCATTGCTTCATTTATCTTCCATTAATCTGGTATTTAATTGTCCATAAAGGTTTGCAAAATCTGTAATTGCCGCAGTATAAAGTATGGGGGAGGGACATGGCACCTGGTCAAATATGACTTTTTTTTTTTTTTTCTTAAGGTGGATCGCATCGTGGAGCAATTGCTGCAGTTTATCCAGAGTTATGACCTGAACGGGCTGGTGGATTATTGGAGTTACCTGGAGCGGCGGCTCTTCAGCCGATTGGAAGACGTCTATCGGCCGACGGTTATCAAGCTGAAGACCAGCCTGTTCCGCTATTACCTGGTGTGCACCATACAGGTACGGGTCCTGACACATATTCCTTAATCCTCCTAAGACACTTTGCTGTAGGCTGTAAAGTGAGATTTTGTTTTTTAAACCTGTCTGTAGTTGCGCCACTTTGGCCACTAGGTGTCAGCGGCGTACAACTGTTAATCCCTCCGTACGTAATATTCTATTACAGAGCAGCCGGACGGACAAAGCGCACGACTTCTTCCAGAAGCAGGCGCCGGAGCTGCAGAACCAGGCCGAATGGAAGGAATGGTTCGCGCTTCCTTTTCTTCCTGCGCCCGATGTCAACCCGACCTTCTCCACGTACTTCTCCCGGCAGTGGGCAGACACCTTCACCGTGTCTCTGCACAACTTCCTCAGCGTCCTCTTCCAGTGCATGCATATCCTTACTGGGAAAGCAAAATATAGGGTGCGAGATAAACTCTCCCGAAATAAACAATTGTGTAAATCCCCCAGTATTCCTGCTTGTTCAGTGTCTGCGGATACAATTGTGTAAATCCCCCAGTATTCCTGCTTGTTCAGTGTCTGCGGATACAATTGTGTAAATCCCCCAGTATTCCAGCTTGTTCAGTGTCTGTGGATACAATTGTGTAAATCCCTCAGTATTCCTGCTTGTTCAGTGTCTGTGGATACAATTGTGTAAATCCCCCAGTATTCCTGCTTGTTCAGTGTCTGCGGATACAATTGTGTAAATCCCCCAGTATTCCTGCTTGTTCAGTGTCTGCGGATACAATTGATCCCCCAGTATTCCAGCTTGTTCAGTGTCTGTGGATACAATTGTGTAAATCCCTCAGTATTCCTGCTTGTTCAGTGTCTGTGGATACAATTGTGTAAATCCCCCAGTATTCCTGCTTGTTCAGTGTCTGTGGATACAATTGTGTAAATCCCTCAGTATTCCTGCTTGTTCAGTGTCTGTGGATACAATTGTGTAAATCCCCCAGTATTCCTGCTTGTTCGGTGTCTGCGGATACAATTGTGTAAATCCCCCAGTATTCCTGCTTGTTCAGTGTCTGCGGATACAATTGTGCAAATCCCCCAGTATTCCTGCTTGTTCAGTGTCTGTGGATACAATTGTGTAAATCCCTCATTATTCCTGCTTGTTCAGTGTCTGCGGATACAATTGTGCAAATCCCCCAGTATTCCTGCTTGTTCAGTGTCTGCGGATACAATTGTGCAGATCTCCTGCTTGTTCGGTGTCTGCACATCGAATGCCTTGATGTGTAATGTATCAGACTCCCACAATGCCGTTTGTACCTTGGTAAAAGGAACCTGTTAAATCCACAGTTTAGTTTTGGGGCGACTAGAGAAGAAAAACATAATTTAATGTAAAACCAGTACAGAATGTTCCATATTGTATGAATTTAATCTTAGAAATAGAAATGTAATTTATGTAAGTTTATTGGAGACGGAGTTTTCCTTTAACTTTAACCTGCACCGATCCCAACTATCCTGAACTTTGATGCGGAATGTCAGAGAATCTTCCATGTACAAGAGGAGAACGAGGCGCTGAGACAGAAGGTGGGAGAGGAGGAGCGAAAGAAGGGCGAGTGTCAGGGTCCAGAGGGAAATGCCATTTTACATTTTTATTTTCTTCTTTCCATGACTACATCTGTTGTTTTCTTAGCTCTTTGCTCTTCAGGCAGAGGCGCACCGGCTGAAAAAAGAGGGGGATGACGGCCCTATGGTTCACCATAAGCTGCCGCACTACGTCTCCAACATGGATCGTCTGGGAGACTCCGAGCTGTGAGTGACATCAGGACAACACCAATACATATAACTGCTATAATACTGCCCCTATGTACAAGAATATAACTACTATAATACTGCCCCTATGTACAAGAATATAACTACTATAATACTGCCCCCTATGTACAAGAATATAACTACTATAATACTGCTCCTATGTACAAGAATATAACTACTATAATACTGCCTCCTATGTATAAGAATATAACTACTATAATACTGCCCCCTATGTACAAGAATATAACTACTATAATACTGCCCCCTATGTACAAGAATATAACTACTATAATACTGCCCCTATGTACAGGAATATAACTACTATAATACTGCCCCTATGTACAAGAGTATAACTACTATAATACTGCCCCTATGTACAAGAATATAACTACAATACTGCCCCTATGTACAAGAATATAACTACTATAATACTGCTCCTATGTACAAGAATATAACTACTATAATACTGTTCCTATGTACAGGAATATAACTACTATAATACTGCCCCTATGTACAATAATATAACTGCTATAATACTGCCCCTATATACAAGAATATAACTACTATAATACTGCCCCCTATGTGCAAGAATATAACTACTATAATACTGCCCCTATATACAAGAATATAACTACTATAATACTGCCCCCTATGTGCAAGAATATAACTACTATAATACTGCCCCCTATGTGCAAGAATATAACTACTATAATACTGCCCCCTATGTGCAAGAATATAACTACTATAATACTGCCCCCTATGTACAAGAATATAACTACTATAATACTGCCCCTATGTACAAGAATATAACTACTATAATACTGCCCCTATGTAAAAGAATATAACTACTATAATACAGCCCCTATGTACAAGAATATAACTACTATAATACTGCTCCTATGTACAAGAATATAACTGCTATAATGCTGCTGTGACGTAATGTTGTGCTCACATTCGCAGTACCATGATCTCCAGTCAGAGGACCTCCGGATCCGCTGTCCAGTCCCAGAAGACCACCGGGTTCCTCTCTTCTTTGCTGCCACAGAGCAAGAAAGTCCCCAAGCCTCCCCCAGCCGCCATCTCCTCTCCGACACAGAGCGCCGCTGGTCTTCCCCTGAAGAAAGATCCGGGGAACAGTCAGGTATTGATTTGCCGTTTGTGTCCGGACCGTGTGATCTCGGCCTCTTTGTAGCCTGACATGGCTGATAACAGAGAACAATACCAGTTAAACGTTTCTTTTTTCAGGCCCAGAAAACGAAAGAGACCCTGTGTGTGACTAAGGAGGTGAAGAGTGTGACCAGTGTCCTCGGCGCCCCGGCCGTCCCTGAGGTCAGTATGGTGCAGCAGAGGCAGCGGCGCCTCCAGGAGAGGAAGGAGCTGTTCTCCAAGACGCAGTCACAGGTGAGGAGACATTTACGAAAAGAGGGAATGAGACTCTAAATGGGGGGAGGGAAGTGGACAGGTCGGCTTTGAAGGACTATTAAGACTTTTTTTTTAATTTGGGCAAGTCTGAGCCTAGAAAGAGCATTCTAGAGAATAGGGGCAGCACGAGAGGAAACCTGAAGATGTGTCGTCTCTTACAGCAAAGCCTGGACAAGAAGTCGGAGACATCAGACGCTGAGTCCGAGCTTCGCCCCGAGACCCCGCATGACCCGGTGGACGCTCTGATGAGAGGGGTGAAGGGGGTCTCGTCGGGCGGAGGAGGGGAGAAAGCGGAGCAGCCGTTCATCGTGCTCAGCCAGGACGAGTATGGAGAGCACCACTCCTCCATCATGCACTGCAGGTCCTCGGGACTTCCTGATACATTGTAACAAACTGTCAGCAGTGGACGGAGGTTTATGGGTGGTCGCTCTGACTCCGCTGTTTTCTTGCCTTCCAGGGTCGACTGCTCGGGCCGACGTGTCGCCAGCCTGGACGTGGACGGGGTTATCAAGGTTTGGTCCATCGACGGTATCATGCAGACCAAGGCGTCGGCCATATCCAAATCTGCGCTCCTGTCCCTGGAGTGGGCGACTAAGCGGGACCGACTGGTGAGTACGGGCGGCGTACAGGGGCCCCGCACCCTCGGAGCCTGCGGAGCCCACGTCACCACTCTGTTCTTCTCCCCGAGCGCAGCTCTTGCTGGGCAGTGAGGTCGGCACCGTTCGCCTGTATGACACCGAAGCCAAGAAAAACCTCTGTGAGATCGGGATCTGTGACGACATGCCGAGGTGAGCGCCGCCCTACGGGGGTCCGGGGTCACCGACCTGTGCGGTATGTGACACCGAGGATCTCTGTGCTCCTAGGATCCTCTCACTGGCCTGTAACCCCAGCGGGACGTCCTTCGTGTGTTCAGCCGCAGCCCCATCATCGGCCCCAGAGCTTCCCATCCCCGGGACCGGAGAGAACGGCGGCAACCAAGTGCCGGGACGACTGCTACTGTGGGACACCAAGACCATGAAACAGCAAGTAAGAAGCCTGGTATAGGGTGTTACTCCAGAGCTGCGCTCACTATTCTGCTGGTGCAGTCACTGTGTACTTACATTACTGATCCTGAGTTACATCCTGTATTATACTCCAGAGCTGCACTCACTATTCTGCTGGTGCAGTCACTGTGTACATACATTACTGATCCTGAGTTACCTCCTGTATTATACTCCAGAGCTGCACTCACTATTTTGCTGGTGCAGTGTCTGTGTACATACATTACATTACTGATCCTGAGTTACCTCCTGTATTATACTCCAGAGCTGCACTCACTATTCTGCTGGTGCAGTCACTGTGTACATACATTACATTACTGATCCTGAGTTACCTCCTGTATTATACTCCAGAGCTGCACTCACTATTCTGCTGGTGCAGTCACTGTGTACATACATTACATTACTGATCCTGAGTTACCTCCTGTATTATACTCCAGAGCTGCACTCACTATTCTGCTGGTGCAGTCACTGTGTACATACATTACATTACTGATCCTGAGTTACCTCCTGTATTATACTCCAGAGCTGCACTCACTATTCTGCTGGTGCAGTCACTGTGTACGTACATTACTGATCCTGAGTTACATCCTGTATTATACCCCAGAGCTGCACTCACTATTCTGCTGGTGCAGTCCCTGTGTACATACATTACATTACTGATCCTGAGTTACATCCTGTATTATACCCCAGAGCTGCACTCACTATTCTGCTGGTGCAGTCACTGTGTACATACATTACATTACTGATCCTGAGTTACCTCCTGTATTATACTCCAGAGCTGCACTCACTATTCTGCTGGTGCAGTCACTGTGTACGTACATTACTGATCCTGAGTTACATCCTGTATTATACTCCAGAGCTGCACTCACTATTCTGCTGGTGCAGTCCCTGTGTACACACATTACATTACTACGTCCCCGTTTTTCCCTCCACAGCTGCAGTTCTCTCTGGAGCCCGTTCCCATCGCTGTGAACTGCACCTCATTCAACCATAATGGCAATCTGCTGGTGACCGGTGCCGCTGACGGTGTGATTCGGCTCTTTGGTAAGTGGCGCAGTGTGTGGTGTTATATTTCCTTCTCATCAGTAGAGGGCGCTGTCCTTCTTGGTTTTTTCCTTTTCATGCTCGGGTGCACTGTCCCTTTTAAGTGACGTGTCCTTGTGCATGCTGGACGTACAGTTGGTGTCTTTGCTCCGCAGACATGCAGCAGCACCAGTGTGCGATGAGTTGGGAGGCGCACCGGGGGGAGGTGTACTCTGTAGACTTCTGCTACGATGAGAACGCTGTGTACAGCATCGGAGAGGATGGGAAGGTGAGCGGCGCATGCTGGGGGTTGTAGTCCTATCCTGCGCTCCCCTATAACTGCAGGATCTGACTACACAGTTTCTTTGTAGTCTGTTACCATGGATACACATAGATCTGTACAGGAGCTGTATACACAAAACGAGCATCGCTGTTTTTTAATGAGGACGAGTCGCTGAGTTGTATTTTACATATAAACGCATCTGAACAATGTCCCCGCTGATCGCCAAGTGTCCCTGGCTTCACCAGCTTGCTGACTGTTTCCACTTCCTGAAGTCGGGGAATAACATTTTTTTTTCTCTCCAGTTTATTCAGTGGAACATTCACAAGAGCGGCCAGAAAGTGTCGGAGTACTCGCTGCCTCCTGACGCCACGGGGCCCTTCATGCTGTCCGGCTACTCGGGCTACAAACAGGTGCAGTTTCCTCGCGGACGACTCTTCGCTTTCGACTCGGAAGGAAACTACATGCTGACGTGCTCCAGCACCGGCGGAGTCATTTATAAGGTGAGAGGATCCCGAGGGTCGCGGCCGGGAACGTCTGCTGTATTCACGGGTTGTGATAGCGGTGCCGGTGTAGCAGAGCCGACTGTGCCGCTCTCTGGTCCCTATAGACTCCTCAGACCCCGGTGTAGCAGAGCCGACTGTGCCGCTCTCTGGTCCCTATAGACGCCTCACATGCCAGTGTAGCAGAGCCGACTGTGCCGCTCTCTGGTCCCTATAGACTCCTCACACACCGGTGTAGCAGAGCCGACTGTGCCGCTCTCTGGTCCCTATAGTCTCCTCACACGCCGGTGTAGCAGAGCCGACTGTGCCGCTCTCTGGTCCCTATAGACTCCTCAGACCCCGGTGTAGCAGAGCCGACTGTGCCGCTCTCTGGTCCCTATAGACTCCTCACACACCGGTGTAGCAGAGCCGACTGTCGCTTTTTGCTCTGTATAGACTCCTCAGACGCTGGTGTAGCAGAGCCGTCTGCTGCTTTTTGCTCTGTATAGACTCTGGTGTAGCAGAGCCGACTGTGCTGCTTTTTGCTCTGTATAGACTCTGGTGTAGCAGAGCCGACTGTGCTGCTTTTTGCTCTGTATAGACTCCGGTGTAGCAGAGCCGACTGTGCTGCTTTTTGCTCTGTATAGACTCCTATGTAGCAGAGCCGACTGTGCTGCTTTTTGCTCTGTATAGACTCTGGTGTAGCAGAGCCGACTGTGCTGCTTTTTGCTCTGTATAGACTCCGGTGTAGCAGAGCCGACTGTGCTGCTTTTTGCTCTGTATAGACTCCGGTGTAGCAGAGCCGACTGTGTCGCTTTTTGCTCTGTATAGACTCTGGTGTAGCAGAGCCGACTGTGCTGCTTTTTGCTCTGTATAGACTCCTATGTAGCAGAGCTGACTGTGCTGCTTTTTGCTCTGTATAGACTCCGGTGTAGCAGAGCTGACTGTGTCGCTTTTTGCTCTGTATAGACTCTGGTGTAGCAGAGCCGACTGTGCTGCTTTTTGCTCTGTATAGACTCCTATGTAGCAGAGCTGACTGTGCTGCTTTTTGCTCTGTATAGACTCCGGTGTAGCAGAGCCGACTGCTGCTTTTTGCTCTGTATAGACTCCTATGTAGCAGAGCCGACTGTGCTGCTTTTTGCTCTGTATAGACTCCGGTGTAGCAGAGCCGACTGTGCTGCTTTTTGCTCTGTATAGACTCTGGTGTAGCAGAGCCGACTGTGCTGCTTTTTGCTCTGTATAGACTCCGGTGTAGCAGAGCCGACTATGCTGCTTTTTGCTCTGTATAGACTCCTATGTAGCAGAGCTGACTGTGCTGCTTTTTGCTCTGTATAGACTCTGGTGTAGCAGAGCCGACTGTGCTGCTTTTTGCTCTGTATAGACTCCTATGTAGCAGAGCTGACTGTGCTGCTTTTTGCTCTGTATAGACTCTGGTGTAGCAGAGCCGACTGTGCTGCTTTTTGCTCTGTATAGACTCCTATGTAGCAGAGCTGACTGTGCTGCTTTTTGCTCTGTATAGACTCTGGTGTAGCAGAGCCGACTGTGTCGCTTTTTGCTCTGTATAGACTCTGGTGTAGCAGAGCCGACTGTGCTGCTTTTTGCTCTGTATAGACTCCTATGTAGCAGAGCTGACTGTGCTGCTTTTTGCTTTGTATAGACTCCTATGTAGCAGAGCTGACTGTGCTGCTTTTTGCTCTGTATAGACTCCGGTGTAGCAGAGCTGACTGTGTCGCTTTTTGCTCTGTATAGACTCTGGTGTAGCAGAGCCGACTGTGCTGCTTTTTGCTCTGTATAGACTCCGGTGTAGCAGAGCCGACTGTGCTGCTTTTTGCTCTGTATAGACTCTGGTGTAGCAGAGCCGACTGTGCTGCTTTTTGCTCTGTATAGACTCCGGTGTAGCAGAGCCGTCTGCTGCTTTTTGCTCTGTATAGACTCCGGTGTAGCAGAGCCGACTGTGTCGCTTTTTGCTCTGTATAGACTCTGGTGTAGCAGAGCCGACTGTGCTGCTTTTTGCTCTGTATAGACTCCTATGTAGCAGAGCTGACTGTGCTGCTTTTTGCTCTGAATAGACTCCGGTGTAGCAGAGCTGACTGTGCTGCTTTTTGCTCTGTATAGACTCCGGTGTAGCAGAGCTGACTGTGTCGCTTTTTGCTCTGTATAGACTCTGGTGTAGCAGAGCCGACTGTGCTGCTTTTTGCTCTGTATAGACTCCGGTGTAGCAGAGCCGACTGTGCTGCTTTTTGCTCTGTATAGACTCCGGTGTAGCAGAGCCGACTGTGCTGCTTTTTGCTCTGTATAGACTCCTATGTAGCAGAGCCGACTGTGCTGCTTTTTGCTCTGTATAGACTCTGGTGTAGCAGAGCCGACTGTGCTGCTTTTTGCTCTGTATAGACTCCTATGTAGCAGAGCTGACTGTGCTGCTTTTTGCTCTGTATAGACTCCTATGTAGCAGAGCTGACTGTGCTGCTTTTTGCTCTGTATAGACTCTGGTGTAGCAGAGCCGACTGTGCTGCTTTTTGCTCTGTATAGACTCTGGTGTAGCAGAGCCGACTGTGCTGCTTTTTGCTCTGTATAGACTCTGGTGTAGCAGAGCCGACTGTGCTGCTTTTTGCTCTGTATAGACTCCGGTGTAGCAGAGCCGACTGTGCTGCTTTTTGCTCTGTATAGACTCTGGTGTAGCAGAGCCGACTGTGCTGCTTTTTGCTCTGTATAGACTCCGGTGTAGCAGAGCCGACTGTGCTGCTTTGGTCGCTCCGTCCTCACGCTTTGCTCTGTTTCCTGCAGCTGAACAGTGACGGCAGCACGCTGGAGAACTGTCTGTCCCTCGGGGGGCACCGGGCCCCGGTGGTCACTGTGGACTGGAGCACGGCCGTGGAATGTGGCACCTGCTTAACGGCCTCCATGGACGGAAAAATCCGGCTGACCACTCTGCTGGCCCAGAAATAGCGGGGGGATCCGAGCACCTGTGAATTCTCCTTTTAGTTCGAGGGTCCGATATATTTAGACAACACGACGGACGACCGCCAGGGACCAATCGTAAGCTCCGGTACACAGCGTGCTCCAGGACCCCTCTCAGGCCGTAGCAGACGCCATCATGGCCGCCGCACAGTCCAGCACCGAGCGCAGTATTAATGTGTTACCGTATTACTCCAATAAACCCAAATGTGGTGTTCCCCTCCCCCGGTCCTGACTCCGCCTCTTATTTATAGATGTCCTTAAAGGGGCGGTGGTGATGAGGGTTATATGGGGACACGGCGCATCTAAGAGAATCACAAAGTGTGTGGTAAATTCCTGCAATCTGACAACAATGGTGACAAAACGCGCTGACAACCGGCAGATCGGTGTGGGGAGGAGGAGTCAGTGTGGGGAGGAGGAGTCAGTGTGGGGAGGAGGGGCTTATCAAAAGGTGTGATGGTAGGGAGGAGCTTATCCGCTAAGGGGGTGCAGCTTAGTCAAGGGACCACCTACCAAAGTCAGGATCTTATAGAAAAATGGACCTTGCCTCTTAAAGGGAATGTCGCTGCCTGACTCTCGCGGAAACTCTCCACCCTGGCCACAACTATAAGGATCTTTAACAGTATTCCTCCTCATCGAGGGTCTCGCTTAGGCTTCTGGCGCTCGTGCGCTGCCCCCGCTGTAGTTAGGCCCCTGCTACTAGTACCCACCTGTGCCAGAATAGGGTCCCAGTTGCTAACAGCAGCTGCACAGGAGAAACATTGGGAAAATAAGTTCTGCCGGACTGTAACATTATCAGCCAGCTCCTCCTGATCACCAGGGACCCCCCCAGTATAAAGCTGCCCCCCACAATAAGAGCAGTAAGTGGAGAACTCCTGAGGACTTTCTATTGCAGCCAGCGCCACCTGGTGGTAAATAGACGTGCTGCGCAGTGGATAATAGATCCTTTCATAAGTTCCTAGTGCAGCAGCGCCATCTAGCGGTCACTCGTGGTTACTGCGGATGTAATAATGTACTGGTGCCGCCTTCCGGCTGGTAGCGCGCTGCAGTTTGGGGAATGTAGTTCTTGCTAAATTGAGGAAGTCGCCCGATCCGGGTGTGAGCATGAGGGGCTTCAGCTGTGAGGCTGCGGGTCCTGCACTGACTCACCCTGTGCGCGCTCACTAACCTGTGGAAACATAAGTATGAGGCAGCGAACTGGTTAATTACAGGTACATGGCGGTGATGGGAGGGGGCTGGGGACCTGATGGGGGCGCTGTGACTGGAGCAGTGGGATTAAGATGGGGTGCTGTGCTTATAATAGGGGGGCTCTAATTATGGAGCGCTGTGGTAATGATGGAGGTGGATGCTGTAATTTTGGGGGCTTTAAGATGGGGGTGCTAGAATTGTTATGGGGCGCTGTAATTATGGGGTGCAGTAGTTAGGAGCGCTGTAATTGAGTGCTGTAGTTACGAGGGTGCAGTAATTATGGAGGCACTGTAACCATTATGGGGGCACTGTAATTATTATGGGGGCACTGTAGTGATGGCGGTGCTGTAGTTATTATGGGGGCACTGTATTATGGGGGCACTTTAGTGATGGGCGCTGTGGCCGCCATTGTTGTGGGCGAGGCATTAATAACAGTCGTCTGTTAGTGACATGGACGCCGCTGGCTCCGCAGTGAAGAGGCGGCTGCTCCCCTCCTGGATGACAGATGATAACTCCGCGCCCAAAAAGCCGCACAGCGCAGAACCGCGGAGGAGGAAGACACAAGTGTGAGATATGGGGGTCTCTGACTGTAGTTACACGGACCCTCCAGTGTTAGTGGCTGCAGGGGCCTCTGCCGCTGCTGTTCTGACTTTGCTTTTTATTTCTGTTTTAGTTCGGTTTCTTCCAGGAAGAGGACGGTGTATTGTATGAATGAGCGGGAGCTGGTGGAGTGCGCCCTGGAGGTGCTGAGCCAGGTACTGCGCCGCGAGGGGTCCGAGCCACTGGAGGGCGCTGCTGTACATAATGGTGTGATCGGAGTCACCACCCCGAGGCTCCAGCAGGGGGCGCTGCCGTACATAATGGTGTGAACGGAGTCACCACCCCGAGGCTCCAGCAGGGGGCGCTGCCGTACATAATGGTGTGATCGGAGTCACCACCCCGAGGCTCCAGCAGGGGGCGCTGCCGTACATAATGGTGTGATCGGAGTCACCACCCCGAGGCTCCAGCAGAGGGCGCTGCTGTACATAATGGTGTGATCGGAGTCACCACCCCGAGGCTCCAGCAGGGGGCGCTGCCGTACATAATGGTGTGATCGGAGTCACCACCCCGAGGCTCCAGCAGGGGGCGCTGCCGTACATAATGGTGTGATCGGAGTCACCACCCCGAGGCGCCAGCAGGGGGCGCTGCCGTACATAATGGTGTGATCGGAGTCACCACCCCGAAGCTCCAGCATGGGGCCCTGCTGTACATAATGGTGTGATCGGAGTCACCACCCCGAGGCTCCAGCAGGGGGCGCTGCCGTACATAATGGTGTGATCGAAGTCGCCACCCCGAGGCTCCAGCAGGGGGCGCTGCCGTACATAATGGTGTGATCGGAGTCGCCACCCCGAGGCTCCAGCAGGGGGCGCTGCCGTACATAATGGTGTGATCGGAGTCGCCACCCCGAGGCTCCAGCAGGGGGCGCTGCCGTACATAATGGTGTGATCGGAGTCGCCACCCCGAGGCTCCAGCAGGGGGCGCTGCCGTACATAATGGTGTGATCGGAGCCGCCACCCCGAGGCTCCAGCAGGGGGCGCTGCCGTACATAATGGTGTGATCGGAGTCACCACCCCGAGGCTCCAGCAGAGGGCGCTGCTGTACATAATGGTGTGATCGGAGTCACCACCCCGAGGCTCCAGCAGGGGGCGCTGCCGTACATAATGGTGTGATCGGAGTCACCACCCCGAGGCGCCAGCAGGGGGCGCTGCCGTACATAATGGTGTGATCGGAGTCACCACCCCGAGGTGCCAGCAGGGGGCGCTGCTGTACATAATGGTGTGATCGGAGCCACCACCCCGAGGCTCCAGCAGGGGGCGCTGCCGTACATAATGGTGTGATCGGAGTCACCACCCCGAGGCTCCAGCAGGGGGCGCATCATCCCACATGGTCTCTGCCTGATTGTAGGCATTGAGGTTTTCTCAAGCAATTTCACACCTACTACAACCCCCAATATTGTTCCTGCTGTGAGGCTTTTATCATTTCTCCTTCTAGAGTAAAGTACAGAGAGAAGAGGAGAAGAGCAAAAACGAGGCGGCCTCCCCCTCTGCCGGCCGTGAGGAGACGCCTCCGACTGCCGCCGGATCCGAGAAACCGCGGACTAAGCCGCCATCATGTAATGACTCTGACGACCCGGACGACGACCCCCTAAAATACGTCCGGGAGATTTTCTTCAGCTGAGGAGAGAATAACGTTTCATATTTGTAATAAACGGATCTGTAGCATCCTCAGTTGTCAGGATCTCTGCTTGTTGTCAGTGAATAGAAATGTTACTGATTATGCGAAACCTGCGCAGACCTCGTGCCTCACACAGCCGGCCGCTACCGGGGTCACTGCACTGGATGTCCCTCATTAGCATATAATTATTATATCATGTAATATTAAGTATGCTGCCCCCTATATACAGTATGTGTCCACACACAGTACCCCCTAAATATTGTGAAAGCCCCCACACACAATCCCTCTTTATACAGTATGTACCCACACTACACCCCTATAACACAGTATCCCACACACAGCCCCCTATATATAGTATGACACGCACATAGCCCCTTATTTACAGTATGAACAATCCTATATCCCCCTATATACAGCATGAGCTTCCACACAGAACCCCCTATTTATAGTATGAGCCCACACACATTGCTCCTATATAAAGTATGAGCCCTCACGGCCTCCCTGTATACAGTAGGAGTCCTCTATATACAGTATAAGGCCCCCTGTATATACTATAAGACATCACATAGACGCCCCAGACAGTCCCCTCACATAGCCCCTCTATATACAGCATGAACCCTCACATTGCCCCCTATATGAGGTATAAGCCCCCACAAAGCCTATAGGCAAACAGATCCTGCACACACATTAAAAATCAAACACCTCACTCCTGACGCTCTGCTCCCGACTTCGCTGTGTGCTCTGGCACACTGCTCCGCACGCAATGTCGTGACTTTTGCCGTCTGTCGCACACTCTGAATTATGGAAGGAGCCACCATTGTATTCACCGCTCCCTGTATCCTGAGGACGTATATAATGGTGACATCGGGGTGCCGGGTGGGGGAGGGTGGTTGTATGGTACGACCCATAGGTAACATCCAGGGGAGCCAGCAGGATACATTTGCCCCAGTCTAGTATAAAGTGAAGAGAGGAGGGAAAGCCACATAACACAGACCAAGCTATCGGGAGGAAAGTACCATGGAGGGTAAAGGACGCAGGTGGTGTTTGTACAGAGAGAAGAAAGCATTCATGACAGGTGTGGTCACCTTGAGAAAGAGACGAAACGCGCGTCGGTGGCGGCGTGGACACTGATCCTGACACACTATGAGCATGGGTAAGCAATTTACTTAGTTTGGGACCTAGTCCTTGGAATGGTAAAGCACGCAGACTTACCTGGTTACCAATGTATTCCGGACTTCTCGGTCTCTCTCTGTGGCACTTGGGCACCTTACCCATGTTGTATATTTAACATCCTTTGATCAGGATTTGTGTGTCCTGTTATTACCTGGTCCTAGTCTATTTACCTGTTGTATTACTTATGATTTTCTTAATAAATTGAATTTTGTATTACTTTTGGACTTTTTACTCCATTTTTTTCATATGTTTTATGTAGTGACTGACAGTCTGCTCTCCTGATCTCACTGCAGAGCTGTGTGTGATTACAACTAACAAAGTACAGATTCCCTCTAAGGGTATGTTTCCATGTTCAGGAAACGCTGTGTGTTTGACGCTGCAGAGAGACGCAGCGTCAAACATGCAGCATCCAGATGTTACAGCATAGTGGAGGGGATTTAATGAAATCCCGTCTCCACTATGCGTGGTAACACGCACCCGGCGTCCCTGCGATTCCGGACATGCGGCGCGTCTTTTTAGATCGCAGCATGTCCGTTTACCTTGCGGCGACGCTGCGCCGCCGCAAGGTATAACACAGGGCCCTATGTGTGGGGTGCAATGATACCGGATGTGTGCAATGAACACATCCGGGATCATCGCATCCCCAGAAGGGGGGGGAGCGAGTTTGCCGCTCCGTCCAAACCGCCGGCCATCCTGAGTTGGACACGTACCCTGAGGGTATGTGTCCACGTTCAGGATTTGGTCAGGATTTTATGCAGGTAAAATCCTGAACAAATCTGCACCTGAGGTCACTGGCAGGTCACCTGTGTTGTCCTTGCGTTTTTTCTGCAATGTAAGGACATGCTGCGTTCTTAAAAGATGCACCGCATGTGCGTTTCCGCAGGTCTGCCGCATGCGTCTCTTACTGCATAATGGAGACGGGATTTCATTAAATCCCCTCCACTATGCTGTAACATATGGACGCTGCGTCAAAAACGCAGCGTTTCCTGAACGTGGAAACAAACCCTAAGGGCTCATTTCCACTTGCGAGAAACACGTCCGTGTCTCGCATGTGAAAACCAAGCTTTGGCGCCGGCACTTTGGAGTGGAGCGTGCGGCTCCATGTGTTTCTATGCGGCCGCACGTTCCGCTCTGGAGTGCCGGCGCCAAAGCTTGGTTTTCACATGCGAGACACGGATGTGTTTCTCGCAAGTGGAAATGAGCCCTGTCACGATTCACTCCGTGACCGTCACCCCCACGTCACGGGTCGGGGTGACTTTAGGCCAACAGACGGCTATCACATGTGCAGGGGGGCTTATCTTAATTATCCCTCCACAATGCGATGAAAAAAACACGCACAAGGCTATTGACCTCTTAGTTTACAGCAGGGGCTTATTCTAGGTATCCCACTGCTCTTCAATATACCATGAGCTGCAGGGATTTATGTATATCCCGCTTACAGTTCCACTTAAAACTTGCAGCTCTCTGGCGCCCCCCTTTCAGGTCAGATTAGGTACTGCACCGGGGGTAATTAGTCGCCAGAAAGGCTGCCTGCTATGTACTGGCTATTGGGCACGCTGCAGTGACGCGATAAACTCCTCCCACTCAGGCAGGAACAATAATTATCAACGCCGCAGCCGCTACGACACCCAAAGGCCTGCACAAATGTATGCTGCCACCAACTTCGATTAAACGGGTCCGAAGCTAACCCAAAACAGCGTAATTCCCTTCAGGAGACATAGGGCACGTTTTAGAGCAGGAAGAAAGAAAACTAGTAATTTATATATTTTTACTCCGAAAGAAGGCAGTGTTTATAAAAAGTTATATAATGGTGTTACAATATGAGACAATTGAAAATATGTACAAGGTAATTATAAAAATAACAGGGGTTAAATGAGAAATAACACTTACATGTGTTCAGATCATGTGGGGCAACCAGGCTAGTGGTGTTTCCATCTGTCCCAGTGCATCAGGACACTGGTTAGGAACAGCTCTTCAAGTCAGCCTCACATAGGCTCCAGCAGACAGACTCCCTGCTGGGGTCTGGTATAACACTTATAGCTCAGCCTGGTGACATCACTAAAAGGGGTTGGTTTACCCAGTCCGTCCTACCTCTTCAGTCTTACTAGATTTAACACAAGTTTGTCTAATGCCTGTATCTCCGCTACAGAACATGTCATAGTCATAACAAACCCAGCATTCATCTCGTATTAACATTGGCATTCTAATGAGATCAAATATGTCCTATTTGTGATGCATAATTACAGAGAAATCCCTACTTTTTACCTGATGGAGTTAGAAGCTCGTGTTTACAGCGGTTGACCAATCCGCCGAGGGACGTTAAGAGTAGGTATTTTCCTTTTTCTAGCCTAAATCGTTAGCCCAATATCTTACAATAATAGAACAAAGACTCTCATGGATTCTGGAAGCTTCTATACCAGTTTCTGCTGGTGCAGTTGGGAGGGGGGCGAGTAACTTTCTTCGAGCCTGGAATTTATGGCCCGGGCAATAAAACCCCCTTCTACCATACATTCCGAAGCACACAGAGAAACAAAGAGAGCCAGAGAGAGAAGGGCAGTTTTAGCCCCCAGCATGGGCTGAAGGACAAAGCTACAACATCATATTATATTTCATACAATATCGTGACACCTCCCCCTTTTGGTGTGCGCTACGGAGGTAGAACCCCTCGGTATGCCTCCATGCGCACCTCAGTAGGTTCACCCTGGCAGGACAGCCCATCTGCATTTCCATGCTCCCTGCCTGTTTTGTGTTCAATGGTGAAGTCAAACTGCTGAAGGGCAAGGCTCCAGAGTAGCAACCTGCCATTGGTTCCACACATGGCGTTTAGCCAGCGCAGAGGGTTGTGGTCGGTCACCACGGTGAAGGTGCGACCGTACAAGTAGGGCTGAGAGCGCTGCAGGGCCCAGACTATGGCCAGGCACTTCTTCTCGATGGTGGAGTAGGCCACTTCCCTCGGCAAAAGTTTCCGGCTCAGGTATAACACGGAGTGCTCTTGGTCCTCCGGGTCAACCTGGCTGAGCACAGCACCAAGGCCAAACTCGCTGGCGTCGGTCTGCACCAAGAACGGTCGACTGCTGTCGACTGCTTTCAACACAGGGGCGTTGCACAGTGCTGTTTTCAATGCCTGGAAGGCCCCCTCACAGCCATCGGTCCAGTTGACGATGTGGGGTAGCTTCTTCCTGGTGAGGTCAGTCAAGGGTTTTGCCAGGCTACTATAGTGCTGTACGAAGCGCCTATAGTACCCTGCAGTGCCCAGGAAGGACATCACTTGTTTCTTGGTCCCGGGAGTGGGCCAGTTCACGATCGCGCCCACTTTCTCAGGCTCGGGCTTTAGGGTGCCTCTGCCTACCCAGTGCCCCAGGTAGTGGACCTCCCTCATGCCCATCTGGCACTTTCCGGGCTTGATAGTCAGTCCTGCTTGGTGAATTCGCCTGAGCACCTCCTCGAGATGCTGCAGGTGTTCCTCCCAGGAGGGACTGAAGATGGCAATGTCATCCAAGTACGCCACTGCGTACTTCTCCAGTCCCTGAAGCAGGAGGTTAACCATCCGCTGGAAAGTGGCAGGGGCATGACCGTGGACTCGTACAGTCCAAAGGGTGTGATAAAGGCGGACTTCTCCTGCGCCTCGGGGCTCAGGGGAATCTGCCAGTATCCTCGACTCAGATCCATTATTGTCAGGTATTTTGTGCCAGCTAACCTCTCAAGCAGCTCCTCAATGCGTGGCATTGGGAGCGCGTCAGAGGCTGTGATGGCGTTGAGCCCCCTGTAGTCCACGCAGAACCGGGTTGTCCGGTCCTTCTTTGGCACGAGAACTACAGGTGAGGCCCACGCGCTCTTTGACCGTCAAATCACCCCCAGCTGTAACATCTCATCGATCTCCTCGCACATAACCTGCTGCACCTGGTCGGAGATTCGATGGGGTGTTCGCCGTAGTGGGGCGTGATTCCCGGTGTCCACCTCGTGGACTAATAAATCAGTCCTCCCAGGTCTGTTGGAGAACATGACCCGGAAGGGTTCCAGTGTGGTTTGCAAATGCAACCGCTGGGGTTCAGTTAACGAGGCGCTTACCTCCACATCTTCGATGGACCCACCGGCCTTGGCTTGGGCCAGCATGTCCAGGAGGGTGTCTTCCTCCCTGTCTTCGGGTAAGCTGCAGACCGGTAGGACGAAAGGTTCACGTTCGTGATGAGCCTTCATCATGTTGACGTGAAAGGCCTTTCGCCTACCCCGAGCGTGGTCAAGCATGACCACATAGGTGACCGGGTTGAGCTCTTGGTGGACGACGTACGGGCCCTCCCAGGCTGCCTGAAGGTTATCCTTTGGTACGGGGACCAGCACCCACACCTTTTGACCCACGTGGTAGGTCTGCTCCCGGGCGTTCTGGTCGTACCAGTGCTTCTGGTCAGCCTGAGCCTGCGCCATGTCATGCACCAACTGCGTCAAGGTCTGCATCTTGTCACGGAAGCGCATGACATACTCCACTATGGACACTTCAGAAGGGTTCGGCTCCTCTTCCTAGGATTCTCTTACCAACCCAAGGGGTCCCCGGACTCGCCTCACGTACAGGAGCTCGAAGGGGGAGAACCCCGTCGAGGCCTGCGGAACCTCTCGGTAAGCAAATAGCAGGTGTGGGAGGTACCGCTCCCAGTCGCGCCCTTGGGTCTCAACCAGCATGCGTAGCATTTGTTTGAGGGTACCATTGAAGCGTTCACACAAGCCATTGGTCTGTGGGTGATACGCACTCGATACCAGGTGCTTCACCTGCATTCTCTTACAGAGAGCCTCCATTGTTATGAACAGGTAATTCAGAACCACAATGGGTCTAGTGGTTAAGAACACACAAGGTGACCTGACAGTTACCAATAACAAGGACAAACTCTGAGACGTGGGAACTCTGCTGACCGCAATCCCTAATCCTATCATACCACATTAGAGGTAGCCGTGGAGCGCTCCTGTCCAGGCCTAGGCGCCTCGAGCACAGCCTGAGAAACTAGCTAGCCCTAAGAGAGAAAAATAAGCCTACCTTGCCTCAGAGAAATTCCCCAAAGGAAAAGGCAGCCCCCCACATATAATGACTGTGAGTTGAGATGAAAGTACAAACACAGAGATGAAATAGATTTTAGCAAAGTGAGGCCCGACTGACTGAATAGACCGAAGATAGGAAAGATTGCTTTGCGGTCAACACAAAACCCTACAAACAACCACGCAGGGGGTGCAAAAAGACCCTCCGCACCGACTAACGGTACGGAGGTACCCCCTCTGCGTCCCAGAGCTTCCAGCAAGCAAGAAAAACCAATATCGCAAGCTGGACAGAAAATATAGCAACAAAAGTAACACCAGCAAAACTTAGCTTATGCAGGAAAGACAGGCCACAGGAACGATCCAGGAGAGAGCAAGATCCACACTAGAACATTGACTGGAGGCCATGAGCAAAGCACTAGGTGGAGTTAAATAGAGCAGCACCTAACGACTTCACCACATCACCTGAGGAAGGAAACTTAGAAGCCGCAGTACCACTCACATCCACCAACGGAAGCTCATAGACAGAATCAGCCGAAGTACCACTTGTGACCACAGGAGGGAGCTCGACCACAGAATTCACAACAGTACCCCCCCCTTGAGGAGGGGTCACCGAACCCTCACCAGAGCCCCCAAGCCGACCAGGATGAGCCATATGAAAGGCACGAACAAGATCGGCAGCATGGACATCAGAGGCAAAGACCCAGGAATTATCTTCCTGACCATAACCCTTCCACTTAACCAGATACTGGAGTTTCCGTCTCGAAACACGAGAATCCAAAATCTTCTCCACTATGTACTCCAACTCCCCCTCCACCAAAACCGGGGCAGGAGGATCAACAGATGGAACCATAGGTGCCACGTATCTCCGCAACAATGACCTATGAAATACGTTATGGATGGAAAAAGAATCTGGAAGGGTCAAACGAAAAGACACAGGATTAAGAACCTCAGAAATCCTATACGGACCAATGAAACGAGGCTTAAATTTAGGAGAGGAAACCTTCATAGGAATATAACGAGATGACAACCAAACCAAATCCCCAACACGAAGTCGGGGACCCACACAGCGTCTGCGATTAGCGAAACGTTGAGCCTTCTCCTGGGACAAGGTCAAATTGTCCACTACATGAGTCCAAATCTGCTGCAACCTGTCCACCACAGTATCCACACCAGGACAGTCCGAAGACTCAACCTGCCCTGAAGAGAAACGAGGATGGAACCCAGAATTGCAGAAAAACGTCGAAACCAAGGTAGCCGAGCTGGCCGGATTATTAAGGGCGAACACAGCCAACGGCAAAAAGGACACCCAATCATCCTGATCAGCAGAAACAAAGGGCAAAAGCAACCCACTGGCACGAGAACAGCAGGGCTTAGCCCGAGCACAAATCCCACAGGACTGCACAAAAGAACGCACATCCCGCGACAGAGACGGCCACCAAAAGGATCTAGCCACTAAATCTCTGGTACCAAAGATTCCAGGATGACCAGCCAACACCGAACAATGAACCTCAGAGATAACTTTATTCGTCCACCTATCAGGGACAAACAGTTTCTCCGCTGGGCAACGATCAGGTTTATTAGCCTGAAATTTTTGCAGCACCCGCCGCAAATCAGGGGAGATGGCAGACAAAATTACTCCCTCTTTGAGAATACCCGCCGGCTCAGGCAAACCCGGAGAGTCGGGCACAAAACTCCTAGACAGGGCATCCGCCTTCACATTTTTAGAGCCCGGAAGGTACGAAACCACAAAGTCAAAACGGGAGAAAAACAGCGACCAACGAGCCTGTCTAGGATTCAACCGTTTGGCAGACTCGAGATAAGTCAAGTTCTTGTGATCAGTCAAGACCACCACGCGATGCTTAGCTCCTTCAAGCCAATGACGCCACTCCTCGAATGCCCACTTCATGGCCAGCAACTCTCGATTGCCAACATCATAATTTCGCTCAGCAGGCGAAAACTTCCTGGAAAAGAAGGCGCATGGCTTCATCACCGAGCAATCAGAACCTCTTTGCGACAAAACAGCCCCCGCTCCAATTTCAGAAGCATCAACCTCGACCTGGAACGGAAGCGAAACATCTGGTTGACACAACACAGGGGCAGAAGAAAAACGATGCTTTAACTCTTGAAAAGCTTCCACAGCAACAGAAGACCAATTGACCACATCAGCACCCTTCTTGGTCAAATCGGTCAATGGTTTAGCAATACTAGAAAAATTACAGATGAAGCGACGATAAAAATTAGCAAAGCCCAGGAACTTTTGCAGACTCTTCAGAGATGTCGGCTGAGTCCAATCATAAATGGCCTGGACCTTAACAGGGTCCATCTCGATAGTAGAAGGGGAAAAAATGAACCCCAAAAATGAAACCTTCTGAACACCAAAGAGACACTTTGATCCCTTCACAAACAAAGAATTAGCACGCAGGACCTGGAACACCATTCTGACCTGCTTCACATGAGACTCCCAATCATCCGAGAAGACCAAAATATCATCCAAGTATACAATCAGGAATTTATCTAGGTACTCTCGGAAGATGTCATGCATAAAGGACTGAAATACTGATGGAGCATTGGCAAGTCCGAATGGCATAACCAGGTACTCAAAATGGCCCTCGGGCGTATTAAATGCAGTTTTCCATTCATCGCCCCGTTTAATACGCACAAGATTATACGCACCACGAAGATCTATCTTGGTGAACCAACTAGCCCCCTTAATCCGAGCAAACAAATCAGATAGCAGCGGCAAGGGGTACTGAAATTTGACCGTGATTTTATTTAGAAGGCGGTAATCAATACAAGGTCTCAGCGAACCATCCTTCTTGGCCACAAAAAAGAACCCTGCTCCCAATGGCGATGATGACGGGCGAATATGACCCTTCTCCAAGGATTCTTTTACGTAACTCCGCATAGCGGCGTGCTCAGGCACAGATAAATTAAACAGTCGACCTTTAGGAAACTTACTACCAGGAATCAAATCGATAGCACAATCACAATCCCTATGCGGAGGTAGGGCATTGGACTTGGGCTCATTAAATACATCCCGGTAATCTGACAAGAACTCTTGGACCTCAGAAGGGGTGGATGACGAAATAGACAGAAATGGGACATCGCCATGTACCCCCTGACAACCCCAGCTGGACACAGACATTGATTTCCAATCCAATACTGGGTTATGGACTTGTAGCCATGGCAACCCCAACACGACCACATCATGCAGATTATGCAACACCAGAAAGCGAATATCCTCCTGATGTGCAGGAGCCATGCACATGGTCAGCTGGGTCCAGTACTGAGGCTTATTCTTGGCCAAAGGCGTAGCATCAATTCCTCTCAATGGAATAGGACACTGCAAGGGCTCCAAGAAAAACCCACAACGCCTGGCAAACTCCAAGTCCATCAAATTCAGGGCAGCGCCTGAATCCACAAATGCCATGACAGAATAAGATGACAAAGAGCAGATCAAAGTAACAGACAAAAGAAATTTTGACTGTACCGTACCAATGGTGGCAGACCTAGCGAACCGCTTAGTGCGCTTAGGACAATTGGAGATAGCATGAGTGGAATCACCACAGTAGAAACACAGCCCATTCTGACGTCTGTGTTCTTGCCGTTCAGCTCTGGTCAAAGTCCTATCGCACTGCATAGGCTCAGGTTTATGCTCGGATAATACCGCCAAATGGTGCACAGATTTACGCTCACGCAAGCGTCGACCGATCTGAATGGCCAAAGACATAGACTCATTCAAACCAGCAGGCATAGGAAATCCCACCATGACATCTTTAAGGGCTTCAGAGAGACCCTTTCTGAAAATCGCTGCCAGCGCACATTCATTCCACTGAGTGAGCACAGACCACTTCCTAAACCTCTGACAATATACCTCTACCTCATCCTGACCCTGACACAGAGCCAACAAATTTTTCTCTGCCTGATCCACTGAATTAGGTTCTTCATACAGCAATCCGAGCGCCAGAAAAAACGCATCAATATTACATAATGGAGGATCTCCTGGCGCAAGGGAAAATGCCCAGTTTTGAGGGTCGCCACGTAATAAAGAAATAATGATCTTAACTTGTTGAACTGGGTCACCAGAGGAGCGAGGTTTCAAAGCCAGAAAAAGTTTACAATTATTTTTGAAACTCAGAAATTTAGCTCTATCTCCAGAAAACAAATCAGGAATAGGAATTTTTGGTTCTAACATAGAATTCTGAGCCACAAAGTCTTGAATATTTTGTACTCTTGCAGTGAGATGATCCACACATGAAGACAGACTTTTAATGTCCATCACTACACCTGTGTCCTGAACCACCCAAATGTCTAGGGCAGCGGTTCTCAACCTGGGGGTCGCGACCCCGAGGGGGGTCGAACGACCAAAACACAGGGGTCGCCACCTCTCTCACCTCCCCATCCACCTTCCCAGTGGCGTAGGAAGGGGGGTGCGGGGGAAGGCGGGCCGCCCCGGGCGGCACACTGCGGGGGGCGGGGCGGCCGGCGCTGCAGAAGGAGGAGAAAAAAAACACCCCGTGGGCCCTTTAAGTCTTCGGGCGCCCGCCCCCTTCCCCCGGTGCCAGTGCTAATACTCACCTCTCCTGGTTCCTGCGGCTGCGCGGTAGCTGCAGCCAGCGTCTTCAGCGCCCTCTGACTCTGCGACGTCTCAGGGCAGAGGGTGCGATGACGTCATCACTGCGCGCTCTGCCTCTCTGTCTTGAGCGTTGCAGAGCCGGAGAGACGCTGACTGCACCGGACCTGCACTGGGAACGGGAGAGGTGAGGATTTTACTTTTTTTTTTTTTTCTTTATGTCTGTCTGGGGGCAATGCTGGAGACCCTGGGGCAGATTTCTGGACAGACTGGGGCAGATTTCTGGACAGACTGGGGCAGATTTCTGGACACACTGGGCAATGCTGGACACTGGGGCAGATTTCTGGACACTGGGGCAATGCTGGACACTGGGGCAGATTGCTGGACACGCTGGGGCAATGCTGGACACTGGGGCAGATTGCTGGACACGCTGGGGCAATGCTGGACACTGGGGCAGATTGCTGGACACGCTGGGGCAATGCTGGACACTGGGGCAGATTGCTGGACACACTGGCGGCAATGCTGGACGCACTGGGGCAATGCTGGACACACTGGGGCAATGCTGGAGACCCTGGGGCAGATTGCTGGGCACACTGGGGCAGATTTCTGGACAGACTAGGGCAGATTTCTGGACACACTGGGCAATGCTGGACAGACTGGGGCAGATTTCTGGACAGACTGGGGCAGATTTCTGGACAGACTGGGGCAGATTTCTGGACACACTGGGCAATGCTGGACACTGGGGCAGATTTCTGGACACACTGGGCAATGCTGGACACTGGGGCAGATTTCTGGACAGACTGGGGCAGATTTCTGGACAGACTGGGGCAGATGTCTGGACACACTGGGCAATGCTTGACACTGGGGCAGATTTCTGGACAGACTGGGGCAGATTTCTGGACACACTGGGCAATGCTGGACACTGGGGCAGATTTCTGGACACTGGGGCAATGCTGGACACTGGGGCAGATTGCTGGACACGCTGGGGCAATGCTGGACACTGGGGCAGATTGCTGGACACGCTGGGGCAATGCTGGACACTGGGGCAGATTGCTGGACACGCTGGGGCAATGCTGGACACTGGGGCAGATTGCTGGACACACTGGCGGCAATGCTGGACACACTGGGGCAATGCTGGACACACTGGGGCAATGCTGGAGACCCTGGGGCAGATTGCTGGGCACACTGGGGGCAGAGTGCTGGACACACTGGGCAATGCTGGAGACCCTGGGGCAGATTGCTGGGCACACTGGGGGCAGAGTGCTTGACACACTGGGCAATGCTGGAGACCCTGGGGCAGATTGCTGGGCACACTGGGGGCAGAGTGCTGGACACACTGGGCAATGCTGGAGACCCTGGGGCAGATTTCTGGACACACTGGGCAATGCTGGAGACCCTGGGACAGATTTCTGGACACTGGGGCAATGCTGGACACTGGGGCAATTTGCTGGATACGCTGGGGCAATGCTGGACACTGGGGCAGATTGCTGGACACACTGGCGGCAATGCTGGACACACTGGGACAATGCTGGACACACTGGGGCAATGCTGGACACACTGGGGCAATGCTGGAGACCCTGGGGCAGATTTCTGGACACACTGGGGCAATGCTGGAAATACTGGGGCAGATTGCTGGACACACTGGGGGTAATATGCTGGACACACTGGGGCAGATTGCTGGACACACTGGGGCAGATTGCTGGACACACTGGGGCAGATTGCTGGACACACTGGAGGCAGGACTTGAGGCATGGGCAGAATGTAGATACGGGGCATGATTGGAGACACGGGGCAGAATGAAAGACATGGAGCAGGATGGATACGATGGAGACTGATGGGGCAGGATGGGGAGATCATATGGGGTAGAATGGATACTCATGAGGGCAGGATGGGAGAACATATGGCTGGAGCCAGGAATGAGATAAACGGGGCCAGGGTGGGGAATATTATTACCATAGGGGCTAATTAAGGGATATTATTACTGCAGTGATGTATTTATTTTATTTTTTGAGTATACTGTTTTAAATGGGGGGCGGTCCTGTTACTGTGCAGAGTGACACTATATCGCCTTTTTTTTCTTCGTGGTGTAATGTAGAAGTTGTTAAAAATTAAGTAATGTGTTCTACAAGCGGAGCTCGAGATAACTGTTATTTCCTGCAGAAACGAGTCCTGGCTAGAAGAAATGATGGCGGTCTGTGCTGGATGAAAGATGAAGGACTTCACCTAGAGACGTCACTGGTGAGTCAGTGTTACCTATACACTGACACTATACACTGTATACTATATAGAGGTCCTGTGTATAATGTCACCAGTGATCTCTGTATTACCTCTACACAGACACTGCATACTAAGTACAGATCTCCTGTGTATAATGGCACTTATGGTGATAGTATTGTGTTTTTTTTATTACTGATCAGTATTGTAGTATTCAGTCACTATGTGGTGATAATATTTGGTGTGGAAATGGTGTTGTGGTATTTGTCCCTTGTATGTGCTATTTGGTCACCAAGTGGTGGTAATATGTGATCTGGTCATGGTGAGGCGGTATTTGTCCCTTGTATATAGTATTATTTGGTCCCTATGTGGTCTGGTCATGGTGTGGTGGTGTTTCTTCCTGTATGTGATATTATTGGTCTTGGTATAGTGGTGCCGCAGCCTCCTCGAGTATATACGGTAATTGTTTTTGTGATTATTTATTATGTTTGATTTGTAGCAATGAGAATACAATACATAATGCATATCAGATATTTACATTCCGAATCATAACTAATAAAATTACAGTTTTAAAGTAGCCACCAAAATTATTTTTTGGGTTGGGGGTCACCGCAACATGAGGAACTGTATTGCGGGGTCACGGCATTAGAAAGGTTGAGAACCACTGGTCTAGGGGGAAAAAAAGGAAAAACACAGTGCAAAGAAAAAAAAATGGTCTCAGAACTTCTTTTTTCCCTCTATTGAGAAGCATTAGTACTTTGGGCCTCCAGTACTGTTATGAACAGGTAATTCAGAACCACAATGGGTCTAGTGGTTAAGAACACACAAGGTGACCTGACAGTTACCAATAACAAGGACGAGCTCTGAGACGTGGGAACTCTGCTGACCGCAATCCCTAATCCTATCATACCACACTAGAGGTAGCCGTGGAGCGCTCCTGTCCAGGCCTAGGCGCCTCGAGCACAGCCTGAGAAACTAGCTAGCCCTAAGAGAGAAAAATAAGCCTACCTTGCCTCAGAGAAATTCCCCAAAGGAAAAGGCAGCCCCCCACATATAATGACTGTGAGTTGAGATGAAAGTACAAACACAGAGATTAAATAGATTTTAGCAAAGTGAGGCCCGACTGACTGAACAGACCGAAGATAGGAAAGATTGCTTTGCGGTCAACACAAAACCCTACAAACAACCACGCAGGGGGTGCAAAAAGACCCTCCGCACCGACTAACGGTACGGAGGTACCCCCTCTGCGTCCCAGAGCTTCCAGCAAGCAAGAAAAACCAATATCGCAAGCTGGACAGAAAATATAGCAACAAAAGTAACACCAGCAAAACTTAGCTTATGCAGGAAAGACAGGCCACAGGAACGATCCAGGAGAGAGCAAGATCCACACTAGAACATTGACTGGAGGCCATGAGCAAAGCACTAGGTGGAGTTAAATAGAGCAGCACCTAACGACTTCACCACATCACCTGAGGAAGGAAACTTAGAAGCCGCAGTACCACTCACATCCACCAACGGAAGCTCATAGACAGAATCAGCCGAAGTACCACTTGTGACCACAGGAGGGAGCTCGACCACAGAATTCACAACACTCCATTAGGCGAGACATAAATTGGGTCCCTTGATCAGTAAGCATCTCTCTGGGAAATCCTACACGTGAAAAGATAGCCAACAGAGCATCCATCACCTTATCTGCTGTAGTTAACGACAGAGCTACTGCCTCTGGGTGCCGGGTAGCGTAGTCTACCACAGTAAGGATATATTGCTTTCCAGAGCTGCTGGGGACAGCCAGCGGGCCCACAATGTCCACCGCGATCCTCTGGAAAGGCTCCTCTATCACTGGCAAAGGGATCAGGGGAGCCTTAAGAGCAGGCCCCGCCTTCCCCACTCGTTGACAGGTGATACAGGAGCGGCAGTAGTTTGACACATCTGTCCCCATCTTAGGCCAATAGAAGTGTTGAGACAGCCGGGCCTTAGTTTTGCTGATCCCCAAGTGTCCAGCTAGCGGGATCTCATGGGCAATCCGTAACAACTCACCCCGGAATTTACTGCGGGAGGACCAGCTGTCTTTCCCTCAGCCACTCCTTTTGTGATTCTCCGGGTACTGTCTCCCAGTACAACCTTCCTCGTTCCCAGAACACCCTCTCCTTATCAGTCACGGAGGTGGGCGTCTCGGCGAGTTGTCTCAAACTCTCTAGGCTCGCATCTGCGCGCAGAGTGGCCTGAAACTCCTGGCTAGGGGAAGCCAGAAGTGACGTTAGGGTCCCTTCCCCACGGGAACCCTCTTGGACCTGCTCTGGGTCCACCTCTGGTTCAGTCACAATGATGACTGAGGAGGGTCCGGAAAGCAGACATCTGCGTTCCGAGCACTCTGACTGCGGGTGACAGCAGCTACGTAGGCTGTCTCCCCGGGGATTTCTACAGACCCATCAGCTGACGCTGCTATGGGGTCTACCTCCCCATCCACCCCCATTACCTCAGGAGCATTGCTATTTATGGGCCAGTTACCTTCCTCGTTGGCACTGGTCAATTGCATGGCATCACCTTTCTCACGGTTCCCATGTATCTCCCCATTTCTTGTAGCACCGACACTTGCCCCTGCTAGGGGTTCCTCAGCCGTCTTACTCCGCAGAGCGACGTGGCTGGGCACGCCTGTACCTATGGACACATTAACCTTTGCAGAAAAATGGTTATCAGGTTCAGTTGGCACAGGTACAACATTTTCACCATCAATCCTAGGGAAAAAATGGTTATCAGATGCATCATTACAAGATAAAGCATGGTCAGGTAACAAATGCGATTTCCCATCATCATCATCAGGGTTATTGTTACCCTCATTAGTAGATTGGGGAGGGGTGTCAGGGACGTAGTATGCAACCATCCTCCCCAAATCAGTCCCCAACAAAACATCAGTGGGCAAATTATCAGACAGCCCCACTTCCTTCACCCCGCTCCCGGCACCCCAATCAATATAAACCCGGGCCATTGGTAAGGGACAGCTGATGCCCCCAATCCCAGTGACAGTTAGGGTTTTCCCCGGAATGATTTCTTCAGGGGCCGCTAGTTTGGGTCGGATGAGGGTTCGTTCAGCCCTGGTGTCCTTGAGGCCTGTAGCAACATGGCCTCCCACCGTGACATGCTGTACATTGTCACACACCCTCCTAACCACACCACCCACCAAAAGAACTGCTGCATTAGGCCCTGGGGCATTGGCTGGGGGGTTCTTCGGCTTGTCTGGACAGTAGTGACTGATATGACCAGGCCGCTTGCAGTGGAAACACTGGCGAGGGTCGGTGGTAGGTCTGGTGCTGTTGGCCATGGGGACAGGACCTCTGGGGGGTTGGCTGGCAGGGGTACTGGCGTTGGTTGCAGGCTTACCCCCTCTCCAGCTGGTGGTGACCGGCTTCCGCACTTCCGATCTACGGTTGGCCTCATAGGCATCGGCAATCTGCGCTGCTTTCGTCACGTCTTTGGGTTCTCTGTCCATCACGAACTGTCGCACCTCAGCTGGGCAAATATTATTATTATTATTATTATACATTTTAATAGCGCCATTTATTCCATGGCGCTTTACATGTGAATACGGGGCAAATATAGACAAATACATTAAACATGAGCAGATAACAAGGCACACGAGTACATAAGGAGGGAGGATGTTGTGAATTCTGTGGCTGAGTTCACTTCTGTGGTCACAAGTGGTATTGCAGTCTCTGGGCTTCCTCCCTCAGGTGTTTTGGTGAGCTCGTTGGCTGCCTTGCTATTTAGCTCCACCTGAGTCTGTCTTCCTTGCTCCTTGTCAATGTTCCAGTGTTGGATCTGAGCTACTGCATCTTTCCTTGGGCCTGCTGCTCTGCTAGATAAGTGCTTCTAGTTTGTTTTCTGTTTTTTCTGTCCAGCTTGCTATTATCTTTTGCTGGAAGCTCTGAGAAGCAGAGGGGTGCACCGCCGTGCTGTTAGTTCGGCACGGTGGGTCTTTTTGCCCCTTTGCGTGGTTTTCGTTTTAGGGTTTTTTGTAGACTGCATAGTTCTCTTTGCTATCCTCGCTCTGTCTAGAATATCGGGCCTCACTTTGCTGAATCTATTTCATTCCTACGTTTGTCTTTTCATCTTGCTAACAGTCATTATATGTGGGGGGCTGCCTATTCCTTTGGGGTATTTCTCTGAGGTAAGTCAGGCTTGTATTTCTATCTTCAGGCAGTGCCGAGTTGCATAGGTAGTTGTTAGGCGCAATCCACTGCTGCTTATAGTTGTGTGAGGATAGATCAGGTACTGCAGTCTACAGAGATTCCACGTCTCAGAGCTCGTCCTATTGTTTTTGGTTATTGCCAGATCTCTGTATGTGCGCTGATTACTGCACGCTGTGTTGCCTGATTGCCAGCCATAACAGTACAAGGAGCCAAACAAATGATTCCCAATAGAGGGAAAAAAGAAATCCTGACATCATTTTTTTTTCTTAGCTCTGTCTTCAGTCTTTTTTTTCCCCTAGACATTAGAGTGCTTCAGGACACAGCTGTGGACATGGATATTCAGGCTCTGTGCTCCTCAATGGATAATCTCGTTGTAAATGTACAAAAGATTCAAGATACTATTGATCAGAAATCGATGCTAGAACCAAGAATTCCGATTCCTGATTTGTTTTTTGGTGACAGAACTAAGTTCCTGAGCTTCAGAAATAATTGTAAGCTATTTTTGGCCTTGAAACCTCATTCTTCTGGTAATCCTATTCAACAGGTTTTGATTATTATTTCTTTTTTGCGCGGCGACCCACAGGACTGGGCGTTTTCTCTTGCACCAGGAGATTCTGCATTGAGTAATGTTGATGCATTTTTCCTGGCGCTCGGATTGCTTTACGATGAGCCTAATTCAGTGGATCAGGCTGAGAAAAATCTGCTGGCTTTATGCCAGGGTCAGGATGATGTAGAAGTATATTGTCAGAAATTTAGGAAATGGTCAGTACTCACTCTGTGGAATGAATCTGCACTAGCGGCTTTGTTCAGAAAGGGTCTCTCTGAAGCTCTTAAGGATGTAATGGTGGGATTTCCTATGCCTGCTGGTTTGAATGAGTCTATGTCCTTGGCCATTCAGATCGGTCGTCGCTTGCGCGAGCGTAAATCTGTGCACCATCTGGCGGTACTGCCTGAGAGTAAACCTGAGCCTATGCAGTGCGACAGGACTATGACTAAAGTAGAACGGCAAGAACACAGACGTCTGAACAGACTGTGTTTCTATTGTGGTGATTCTACTCATGCTATTTCTAATTGTCCTAAACGCACTAGGCGGTTCGATAGCTCTGCCGTTATTGGTACTGTACAGTCCAAATTCCTTTTGTCCATTACCTTAATGTGCTCTTTGTCATCGTATTCTGTCATGGCGTTTGTGGATTCAGGCGCTGCCCTGAATCTGATGGATTTGGATTATGCTAAACGTTGTGGATTTTTCTTGGAGCCTTTGCGGTGTCCTATTCCGTTGAGAGGAATTGATGCTACACCTTTGGCCAAGAATAAGCCTCAGTACTGGGCCCAGCTGACCATGTGCATGGCTCCTGCACATCAGGAAGTTATTCGCTTTCTGGTACTGCATAATTTGCATGATGTGGTCGTGTTGGGGTTGCCATGGCTACAAACCCATAATCCAGTATTGGATTGGAACTCTATGTCGGTAACCAGCTGGGGTTGTCAGGGAGTACATGGTGATGTTCCATTTTTGTCTATTTCGTCATCCATTCCTTCTGACATCCCAGAGTTCTTGTCGGACTTTCAGGATGTATTTGAAGAGTCCAAGTGTGATGCCCTACCTCCGCATAGGAATTGTGATTGTGCTATCGATTTGATTCCTGGTAGTAAATTCCCTAAGGGTCGTTTATTTAATTTGTCCGTACCTGAACACACCGCTATGCGCAGTTATGTGAAGGAGTCCCTGGAGAAGGGACATATTCGCCCATCGTCGTCACGATTGGGAGCAGGGTTCTTTTTTGTAGCCAAGAAGGATGGTTCGCTAAGACCGTGTATTGATTACCGCCTTCTTAATAAGATCACTGTTAAGTTTCAGTATCCCTTGCCATTGATTTCTGACTTGTTTGCTCGGATTAAGGGGGCTAGTTGGTTTACTAAGATTGATCTTCGTGGTGCGTATAATCTGGTGAGAATCAGGCAGGGAGATGAATGGAAAACGGCATTTAATACGCCCGAGGGTCATTTTGAGTATCTGGTGATGCCGTTCGGACTTGCCAATGCTCCATCTGTTTTTCAGTCTTTTATGCATGACATTTTCCGTGAGTATCTGGATAAATTCTTGATTGTTTACTTGGATGACATTTTGATCTTCTCAGATGATTGGGAGTCTCATGTGAAGCAAGTCAGAATGGTTTTCCAGGTACTGCGTGCTAATTCCTTGTTCGTGAAGGGATCAAAGTGTCTCTTCGGTGTGCAGAAAGTTTCATTTTTGGGGTTCATCTTTTCCCCTTCTACTATCGAGATGGATCCGGTTAAGGTTCAGGCCATCCAGGATTGGACTCAGCCGACATCTCTAAAAAGTCTGCAGAAATTCCTGGGCTTTGCTAATTTTTATCGTCGCTTCATCTGTAATTTTTCTAGCATTGCCAGACCATTGACCGATTTGACCAAGAAGGGTGCTGATTTGGTTAATTGGTCTTCTGCTGCCGTGGAAGCTTTTCAGGAGTTGAAGCGTCGTTTTTGCTGTGCCCCTGTGTTGTGTCAACCTGATGTTTCTCTTCCGTTCCAGGTCGAGGTTGATGCTTCTGAGATTGGTGCAGGGGCGGTTTTGTCACAGAGAGGTTCTGGTTGCTCAGTGTTCAAACCATGTGCTTTCTTTTCCAGGAAATTTTCTGCTGCTGAGCGTAATTATGATGTGGGCAACCGAGAGTTGCTGGCCATGAAGTGGGCATTCGAGGAGTGGCGTCATTGGCTTGAGGGTGCTAAGCATCGCGTGGTGGTATTGACTGATCATAAGAACTTGACTTATCTCGAGTCTGCCAAGCGCTTGAATCCTAGACAGGCCCGTTGGTCGTTATTTTTTGCTCGTTTTGATTTTGTGATTTCATACCTTCCGGGCTCTAAAAATGTGAAGGCGGATGCTCTGTCTAGGAGTTTTGTGCCCGACTCTCCGGGGTTATCTGAGCCGGCGAGTATCCTCAAGGAAGGAGTCATTGTGTCTGCCATCTCCCCTGATTTGCGGAGAGTGTTGCAGAAATTTCAGGCTAATAAACCTGATCGTTGTCCGGCCGAGAAACTGTTCGTCCCTGATAGGTGGACTAGTAAAGTTATCTCTGAACTTCATTGTTCGGTGCTGGCCGGTCATCCAGGAATCTTTGGTACCAGGGAGTTGGTTGCTAGATCCTTCTGGTGGCCATCTCTGTCACGGGATGTGCGTGCTTTTGTGCAGTCCTGTGGAATTTGTGCTAGGGCTAAGCCCTGCTGTTCACGTGCCAGTGGGTTGCTTTTGCCCTTGCCGGTCCCGAAGAGGCCTTGGACACATATTTCGATGGATTTCATTTCTGACCTTCCCGTTTCTCAAAAAATGTCGGTCATTTGGGTGGTCTGTGATCGCTTTTCTAAAATGGTCCATCTGGTGCCCTTGGTTAAATTGCCTTCCTCCTCTGATTTGGTGCCTTTGTTCTTCCAGCATGTGGTTCGTTTACATGGCATTCCTGAGAATATTGTTTCTGACAGAGGTTCCCAGTTTGTCTCGAGGTTCTGGCGAGCCTTTTGTGGTAGGATGGGCATTGACCTATCTTTCTCCTCGGCCTTCCATCCTCAGACTAATGGCCAGACCGAACGAACCAATCAGACCTTGGAAACATATCTGAGATGTTTTGTTTCCGCTGACCAGGATGATTGGGTGTCATTTTTGCCGTTGGCTGAGTTCGCCCTTAATAATCGGGCCAGCTCGGCTACCTTGGTCTCTCCATTTTTCTGCAATTCTGGGTTCCATCCTCGTTTCTCTTCAGGACAGGTTGAGTCTTCGGACTGTCCTGGTGTGGATTCTGTGGTGGACAGGTTGCAGCAGATCTGGACTCAGGTAGTGGACAATTTGACCTTGTCCCAGGAGAAGGCTCAGCTTTTCGCTAATCGCAGACGCCGTGTGGGACCCCGACTTCGTGTTGGGGATTTGGTTTGGTTATCTTCTCGTCATATTCCTATGAAGGTTTCCTCTCCTAAATTTAAACCTCGTTTTATTGGTCCGTATAGGATTTCTGAGATTCTCAATCCGGTGTCTTTTCGTCTGACCCTCCCAGACTCCTTTTCCATACATAATGTATTCCATAGGTCGTTGTTGAGGAGATACGTGGCACCTATGGTTCCATCTGTGGAGCCTCCTGGCCCTGTTTTGGTGGAGGGGGAATTGGAGTATATTGTGGAGAAGATTTTGGATTCTCGTGTCTCTAGACGGAAACTCCAGTATCTGGTCAAATGGAAGGGTTATGCTCAGGAAGATAATTCCTGGGTTTTTGCCTCTGATGTCCATGCCCCAGATCTTGTTCGTGCCTTTCATGTGGCTCATCCTGGTCGGCCTGGGGGTTCTGGTGAGGGTTCGGTGACCCCTCCTCAAGGGGGGGGAACTGTTGTGAATTCTGTGGCTGAGTTCACTTCTGTGGTCACAAGTGGTATTGCAGTCTCTGGGCTTCCTCCCTCAGGTGTTTTGGTGAGCTCGTTGGCTGCCTTGCTATTTAGCTCCACCTGAGTCTGTCTTCCTTGCTCCTTGTCAATGTTCCAGTGTTGGATCTGAGCTACTGCATCTTTCCTTGGGCCTGCTGCTCTGCTAGATAAGTGCTTCTAGTTTGTTTTCTGTTTTTTCTGTCCAGCTTGCTATTATCTTTTGCTGGAAGCTCTGAGAAGCAGAGGGGTGCACCGCCGTGCTGTTAGTTCGGCACGGTGGGTCTTTTTGCCCCTTTGCGTGGTTTTCGTTTTAGGGTTTTTTGTAGACTGCATAGTTCTCTTTGCTATCCTCGCTCTGTCTAGAATATCGGGCCTCACTTTGCTGAATCTATTTCATTCCTACGTTTGTCTTTTCATCTTGCTAACAGTCATTATATGTGGGGGGCTGCCTATTCCTTTGGGGTATTTCTCTGAGGTAAGTCAGGCTTGTATTTCTATCTTCAGGCTAGTCAGCTCCTCAGGCAGTGCCGAGTTGCATAGGTAGTTGTTAGGCGCAATCCACTGCTGCTTATAGTTGTGTGAGGATAGATCAGGTACTGCAGTCTACAGAGATTCCACGTCTCAGAGCTCGTCCTATTGTTTTTGGTTATTGCCAGATCTCTGTATGTGCGCTGATTACTGCACGCTGTGTTGCCTGATTGCCAGCCATAACAGGAGGACCCTGCCCGCGAGGGCTCACAGTCTGCAGGGGGTGGGTGAGGATACACTAGGAGAGGGAAGAGCTGGATGTGCGGCTGTTCAGTAGGTTGAGGATCACTGCAGGCTGTAGGCTTGTCGGAAGAGATGAGTCTTCAGGTTCTTTTTGAAGGTTTCTATGGTAGTCGCGAGTCTGATGTGTTGGGGTAGAGAGTTCCAGAGTATGGGGGAAGCACGGGAGAAGTCTTGGATGCGGTTATGGGAAGAAGAGATGAGAGGGGAGTAGAGAAGGAGGTCTTGAGAGGATCGGAGGTTGCATGTAGGTAGGTACCGGGAGACTATGTCACAGATGTATGGAGGAGACAGGTTGTGGATGGCTTTGTATGTCAGTATGAGGGTTTTGAACTGAAGTCTCTGGCCGATAGGAAGCCAGTGAAGGGCTTGACACAGGGGAGAGGCTGGGGAATAGCGGGGGGACAGGTGGATTAGTCGGGCAGCAGAGTGTAGGATGGATTGGAGTGGTGCCAGAGTGCTAGAGGGGAGTCCAGAGAGTAGGAGGTTGCAGTAGTCGAGGCGGGAGATGATAAGGGCATGCACTAGCGTTTTTGCAGTGTTGCGGTCAAGGAAAGCACGGATCCGGGAAATATTTTTGAGTTTGAGACGACAGGAGGAGGCAAGGGCTTGTATATGTGGCTTGAAAGAGAGGGCAGAGTCGAGGATCACCCCGAGCCACTGGGCGTGTGGGACTGGGGATAGTGAGCAGCCACAAAGATGTGGTTCTTACAAAGATGTAAGAACTGGTCTTTGATCAGGTCTCGCAGCTGTGCAAAGGTGGTCACTGACAGACCTTGGGTCCACTGGTCAAAGTGGGTCCCCAGTCCATGCGCCACATCACTAACTGTCGTGTGGGCCACGTTGGAGGTTCCGGAACTTTCTGCGGTAAACCTCAGGTGTAAGCTGGTACTTGGCTATCAGAGCCTGCTTGATGGCCTCATAGTCGCCATCTTGTTCTTGAGGGAGGGCAGCAAACGCCTCCAGAGCTTTGCCTCTCAGCCCTGGGGTCGGGTATCGTGCCCATTCATCTGCAGGCAGACGGTACTGTCTGCAGGCTTTCTCAAATGCCCGCAGAAAAGTGTCCAAGTCCCCATCCTTTTCCATCACAGGAAAGTGCTCGGGCCGGGGCTTCGGTGTCTGAGCGCTGCTAGGCTCACGGCTGGACTGGGACGACCCCTGCATTTGCAGTCGGGCCATCTGCAGCTGGTACTCCCACTCCGCTTGCCGCTCGGCTCGGGCCTCGGCCTCCTGCCGGTATTGCTGAATCAGCTGCCGACGTCTCTCATGGTCGTCAGTGGGGAATTCTTTCAAGGCCGCCTGCAAGTGGGGTCCAATTCGCCCTAGTTGCTAGTCGGGCCCGTATTCAATGGTTGGACCTCTGCTGCAGCACCATGTTCGCTTGTGCTGGCTTCTGCGGCCTCTGGGCTCTGTGGCCTGGCTTGGTCTGCTTCAAATTGCACCAGTTCAGTGACCATTTGAGCCTTGGTCTTGCCCGCACAGTCAATCTGCTGTGACATGCACAAGGCCATAAGAGTGTCCTTGGACTGCTTCTTATAAAAGGTTTCTCCCAGCACAACCATGGTTGCCAAATAAAAGATAGGACAGAAAAACGAAGAGAAAGGGAAGAAATAATTACCAGTACACACAATTGTCTCAGGACTAATAAACACTGAGTTTGTTCTCCAAACTTATTTGCGCAGAGTCCTCGCAAGAACTTTGCAAGTTTTAATGAGAGGAATGATTGCTCAAACCAAATCACTAATGCTCTAAGATATCCCACCGCTGCCACCAATATGTCACGATTCACACCGTGACCGTCACCCCCACGTCACGGGTCGGGGTGACTTTAGGCACCTGGGGTAATTAGTCTCCAGAAAGGCTGCCTGCTATGTACTGGCTATTGGGCACGCTGCAGCGACGTGATAAACTACTCCAACTCAGGCAGGAACAATAAGTATCAACGCCGCAGTTGCTACAACGACACCCAAAGGCCTGCACAAATGTATGCTGCCACCAGCTTCGATTAAACGGGTCCGAAGCTAACCCAAAAAAGTAGCGTAATTCCCTTCAGGAGACATAGGGTACGTTTTAGAGCAGGAAGAAAGAAAACTAGTAATTTATATATTTTTACTCCTAAAGAAGGCAGTGTTTATAAAAAGTTATATAATGGTGTTACAATATGAGAGTTTGAAAATATGTACATGGTAATTATAAAAATAACAGGGGTTAAATGAGAAATAACACTTACATGTGTTCAGATCATGTGGGGCAACCAGGCTAGTGGTGTTTTCATCTGTCCCAGTGCATCAGGACACTGGTTAGGAACAGCTCTTCAAGTCAGCCTCACATAGGCTCCAGCAGACAGACTCCCTGCTGGGGTCTGGTATAACACTTATAGCTCAGCCTGGTGACATCACTAAAAGGGGTTGGTTTACCCAGTCCGTCCTACCTCTTCAGTCTTACTAGATTTAACACAAGTTTGTCTAATGCCTGTATCTCCGCTACAGAACATGTCATAGTCATAACAAACCCAGCATTCATCTCGTATTAACATTGGCATTCTAATGAGATCAAATATGTCCTATTTGTGATGCATAATTACAGAGAAATCCCTACTTTTTACCTGATGGAGTTAGAAGCTCGTGTTTACAGCGGTTGACCGATCCGCCGAGGGACGTTAAGAGTAGATACTTTCCTTTTTCTAGCCTAAATCGTTAGCCCAATATCTTACAATAATAGAGCAAAGACTCTCATGGATTCTGGAAGCTTCTATACCAGTTTCTGCTGGTGCAGTTGGGAGGGGGCGAGTAAATTTCTTCGAGGCTGGAATTTATGGCCTGGCCAATAAAACCCCCTTCTACCATACATTCCGAAGCACACAGAGAAACAAAGAGAGCCAGAGAGAGAAGGGGGGTTTTAGCCCCCAGCATGGGCTGAAGGACAAAGCTACAACATCATATTATATTTCATACAATATCGTGACAAGCCCTAACTGTAATGGCCGCTCTGGCTTTCATCCTCTGCAATCTTCTCCACATACACCAGGTCGCTGCCCCCTGAAGTCTGATTTTTTTATTGAAGCAATATCCAAGGCTGAAAAATGTGACCGAAGTCACACCAAAACAGCGCACAAGGCGAGGATTCATGTGGACAGGGGTGAGGGTCACCAATAAATCATCCCCTTCCCTCCAAGCCAGAAGGTCGCTACAAGAGTCACGGATCTTCGATGCTCTCCCTAGCCAAGGCCGGGTAGAGACCTTTTCGTGCTCCCAGCATCCAACCAGACTCTCACCCTAGTGGAGCTGGGAACCCTGTGTCGTGTTGGTTTCTCAGCCCAAAGCTGACCGGACCTTCGACCGGGTTTATAAAAATTCCCCTTCCTGACCCAAAGGCCAGGAATAGATAAGGTGCTCAAGAAAGTATGAAAGGCATGGTGCAGCCTGCTACGGAGTCCAAGACTTATCTGGGATCTCACTCCAATTAAGCTCAGACTCCCACCAGGGCGACCACTTCTGGGGCACATTGCACCATAAGCCTTCACACTTACCCAGTCTAGTAACCTTCGATCCTGGGGGGCCATGGTTTCCACCAAATGACTGTATCAGCCTCCTGGCATACTGGCAAGTGCACCAACCCAGTTTGTATTGTGTATCAAGGAGCAGGCCACCTTTTCGGAAGATACTACACTTGATCTTAGTCAAAAGGCCGCCCCCGTAAGTCTGATGTTTTAGTTGCTTTGTCAACCAAGAAAAAATGGGACAGTTCTCAATGTAGCAGCACAGCTGGCAAGGGTGGAGACTAATGGAAGTATTCCCTCCGCCCAACCTCCCATTTCACAGAGGCACAAAAAAAAAAAAAGACTTCCTGTTTGGATTCTCTTCCTCTGTCAGCCATGGCGTCCGCTGATCTGAGAGAGGAGCTGGACTGCTCCATCTGTCTGAGCACTTATACAGATCCTGTAATGCTGAGATGTGGACACAACTTCTGCCGGGTCTGTATTGATCGTGTGCTGGATACACAGGACGGGTCTGGAGTTTATTCCTGTCCTGACTGCAGAGAAGAGTTTCAGGAGCGGCCGGCACTGATGAGATGTTTGGCTCTGTGTAAGATCATGAAGAATTTTCTGCGTGTTGAACCAAGTAAGGAGGCCACCAAGATCTGCTGCACTTACTGTGTGGACTCTCCGTTACCTGCTGTTAAGTCCTGTCTACTGTGTGAGGCTTCTCTGTGTGATAAACACCTGAGAGTTCACAATAAGGCAGCAGAACACGTCTTATCTGATCCCAGCACTTCTCTGGAGAAAAGGAAATGTTCTGTCCATAAGAAGATCCTAGAATATTACTGCACTAAGGACGATTCTTGTATCTGTGTGTCCTGCAGTTTGGCCGGAGAACATCGGGGACATCGGGTGGAAACGCTGGATGAGGCCTCTGAGAAGAAGAAGGAGAAACTCAGAAATGTTCTCCAGAAATTGACCACAAAGAGAGAGAAGACTGAGGAACAAGTCAAGAATCTGGAGGAGCAAAGGAGAAAAGCTCAAGAAAAAGCAGCTGTACAAGCGGGGAAAGTGACTGCCCTGTGTACAGACATCAGGAGACGGCTTGATGACCTGGAGAAGAGAGTCCTGAGTGAGATCTCCAGTCAGGAAGAGAAGATGTCACTGTCACTGTCTGCTCTGATCCATCAGCTGGAAATAAAGAAGGACGAGCTGTCCAGGAAGATGAGACACATTGAGGAGCTGTGTAACATGACGGATCCACTGACTGTCTTGCAGGATCCTAACATTGGTGACTTGTGTGATCCTAAGAAGGATGGAGGTGATGGTGACACAGGAGGACATGATAAACAGCTCCATGGTGGAGATGACCTGGATATGGCTGTGATGTCTAATAAGTTACACATGGGATTACTTAGTATTTTGACTGAATCCATGTCAAAATTTTATGTGAAGGGAAGTAAGGATCTTAGTATAAGGTTAGACAAATTGTCTTTGGCTTCAGCTGTCGAAAATGAGAAGGTGACTGAAGCCAAACCTAAAAAGGTTACTATTGCGCAAAAAACACCAGGCCCAAACATGGCCTTTAATCCTATGGACTATGCTATAAAATCTAGTCTAGATGGTAATTTTTTTCGGGTTCATAAATAGCAATATAAATTGCTTTGTTTTTTTGCCATACTGCCCATTTATATAGACCAATTGTATAATTTCAATAACATATCCCTAAAATTAGTGTAGACCCTAGACCAGGGCCCTCCTTTATATAGAGCAGGTGTTCGGGTCCTCACCTCTCCTGATGCCGGGTCCAACTGTAGATCGTACGTGGACATTCACACTAGCTGTAATTGACCATGCCGGTAATATTCACTATTGAATGTAATTTCTGATGTGTTGTATTTGATCATAAATAAAAGTTAAGCAATTTGCTGTATTTTTTGTTTCTAATTTTCAGCAATTTTTAAGTAAATTTACTATAAACGTCTTTCCAAGCAGCAGTCGAAATGATAGCCGGCACTTACATCTTCTTAAACCAATTTCTTTATTGATCCGGTAGTATAAAAGGCACAAATAAAATAGTTGAACACAACAGCACAAAAATAAAAAAAGCAGAAAAGAAATATTCGCTGCGCTCGCAAGGAACATGTTTCAGACCTTCAGGGTCCTTCGTCAAGTCAGTTTTTGTGCTGTTGTGTACAACCATTTTTCGTGCCTTTTATACTACTGGATTAATAAAGCAATGCTGACGCTGCTGTACATAATGGTGTGATCGTAGTCACCACCCCGAGGTGCCAGGAGGGGGCGCTGCTGTACATAATGGTGTGATCGGAGTCACCACCCCGAGGTGCCAGCAGGGGGCGCTGCCATACATAATGGTGTGATCGGAGTCACCACCCCGAGGCTCCAGCAGGGGGCGCTGCTGTACATAATGGTGTGATCGGAGTCACCACCCCGAGGCACCAGCAGGGGGCACTGCCGTCCATAATGGTGTGATCGGAGTCACCACCCCGAGGCGCCAGCAGGGAGCGCTGCTGTACATAATGGTGTGATCGGAGTCACCACCCCGAGGGGCCATCAGAGGGCGCTGCCGTACATAATGGTGTGATCGGAGTCACCACCCCGAGGCGCCAGCAGGGAGCGCTGCTGTACATAATGGTGTGATCGGAGTCACCACCCCGAGGGGCCATCAGAGGGCGCTGCCGTACATAATGGTGTGATCGGAGTCACCACCCCGAGGCGCCAGCAGGGAGCGCTGCTGTACATAATGGTGTGATCGGAGTCACCACCCCGAGGGGCCATCAGAGGGCGCTGCTGTACATAATGGTGTGATCGGAGTCACCACCCCGAGGCGCCAGCAGGGAGCGCTGCTGTACATAATGGTGTGATCGGAGTCACCACCCCGAGGGGCCATCAGAGGGCGCTGCCGTACATAATGGTGTGATCGGAGTCACCACCCCGAGGCGCCAGCAGGGAGCGCTGCTGTACATAATGGTGTGATCGGAGTCACCACCCCGAGGGGCCATCAGAGGGCGCTGCCGTACATAATGGTGTGATCGGAGTCACCACCCCGAGGCGCCAGCAGGGGGCGCTGCTGTCCATAATGGTGTGATAGGAGTCACCACCCCGAGGCGCCAGCAGGGGGCACTGCCGTACATAATGGTGTGATCGGAGTCACCACCCCGAGGCGCCAGCAGGGGGCGCTGCTGTCCATAATGGTGTGATAGGAGTCACCACCCCCAGGCGCCAGCAGGGGGCACTGCTGTACACAATGGTGTGATAGGAGTTACCACCCCGAGGCGCCAGCAGGGGGCCCTGCTGTACATAATGGTGTGATCAGAGTCACAACCCCGAGGCGCCAGCAGGGGGCGCTGCTGTACATAATAGTGTGATAGGAGTCACCACCCCGAGGCTCCAGCAGGGGGCGCTGCTGTACATAATGGTGTGATAGGAGTCACCACCCCGAGGCGCCAGCAGGGGGCACTGCTGTACATAATGGTGTAATAGGAGTCACCACCCTGAGGCTCCAGCAGGGGGCGCTGCCGTACATAATGGTGTGATCGGAGTCACCACCCCGAGGTGCCAGCAGGGGGCGCTGCTGTCCATAATGGTGTGATCGGAGTCACCACCCCGAGGCTCCAGCAGGGGGCGCTGCTGTACATAATGGTGTGATCGGAGTCACCACCCCGAGGTGCCAGCAGGGGGCGCTGCTGTCCATAATGGTGTGATCGGAGTCACCACCCCGAGGCTCCAGCAGGGGGCGCTGCTGTATATAATGGTGTGATGGGAGTCCCCACCCCGAGGCGCCAGCAGGGGGCTCTGCCGTACATAATGGTGTGATTGGAGTCGCCAACACGAGGCGCCAGCAGGGGACTCTGCCGTACATAATGGTGTGATTGGAGTCACCACCCCGAGTCGCCAGCAGGGGGCGCTACCGTACATAATGGACGCCCCATACAGTCCCCTCACATAGCCCCTCTATATACAGCATGAACCCTCACATTGCCCCCTATATGAGGTATAAGCCCCCACAAAGCCTATAGGCAAACAGATCCTGCACACACATTAAAATTATAATAAATACCCAGATCTACGTCCTTCTACAGAACCTAATAATTGTATGATACAATATTGTTCTGCTCCAGGAAGACATCCAGGCCTCTCTTGAACCCCTCGACTGAGTTCGCCATCACCACCTCCTCAGGCAAGCAATTCCAGATTCTCACTGCCCTAACAGTAAAGAATCCTCTTCTATGTTGGTGGAAAAACCTTCTCTCCTCCAGACGCAAAGAATGCCCCCTTGTGCCCGTCACCTTCCTTGGTATAAACAGATCCTCAGCGAGATATTTGTATTGTCCCCTTATATACTTATACATGGTTATTAGATCGCCCCTCAGTCGTCTTTTTTCTAGACTAAATAATCCTAATTTCGCTAATCTATCTGGGTATTGTAGTTCTCCCATCCCCTTTATTTATTTTGTTGCCCTCCTTTGTACTCTCTCTAGTTCCATTATATCCTTCCTGAGCACCGGTGCCCAAAACTGGACACAGTACTCCATGTGCGGTCTAACTAGGGATTTGTACAGAGGCAGTATAATGCTCTCATCATGTGTATCCAGACCTCTTTTAATGCACCCCATGATCCTGTTTGCCTTGGCAGCTGCTGCCTGGCACTGGCTGCTCCAGGTAAGTTTATCATTAACTAGGATCCCCAAGTCCTTCTCCCTGTCAGATTTACCCAGTGGTTTCCCGTTCAGTGTGTAATGGTGATATTGATTCCCTCTTCCCATGTGTATAACCTTACATTTATCATTGTTAAACCTCATCTGCCACCTTTCAGCCCAAGTTTCCAACTTATCCAGATCCATCTGTAGCAGAATACTATCTTCTCTTGTATTAACTGCTTTACATAGTTTTGTATCATCTGCAAATATCGATATTTTACTGTGTAAACCTTCTACCAGATCATTAATGAATATGTTGAAGAGAACAGGTCCCAATACTGACCCCTGCGGTACCCCACTGGTCACAGCGACCCAGTTAGAGACAATACCATTTATAACCACCCTCTGCTTTCTATCACTAAGCCAGTTACTAACCCATTTACACACATTTTCCCCCAGACCAAGCATTCTCATTTTGTGTACCAACCTCTTGTGCGGCACGGTATCAAACGCTTTGGAAAAATCGAGATATACCACGTCCAATGACTCACCGTGGTCCAGCCTATAGCTTACCTCTTCATAAAAACTGATTAGATTGGTTTGACAGGAGCGATTTCTCATAAACCCATGCTGATATGGAGTTAAACAGTTATTCTCATTGAGATAATCCAGAATAACATCCCTCAGAAACCCTTCAAATATTTTACCAACAATAGAGGTTAGACTTACTGGCCTATAATTTCCAGGTTCACTTTTAGAGCCCTTTTTGAATATTGGCACCACATTTGCTATGCGCCAGTCCTGCGGAACAGACCCTGTCGCTATAGAGTCACTAAAAATAAGAAATAATGGTTTATCTATTACATTACTTAGTTCTCTTAGTACTCGTGGGTGTATGCCATCCGGACCCGGAGATTTATCTATTTTAATCTTATTTAGCCGGTTTCGCACCTCTTCTTGGGTTAGATTGGTGACCCTTAATATAGGGTTTTCATTGTTTCTTGGGATTTCACCTAGCATTTCATTTTCCACCGTGAATACCGTGGAGAAGAAGGTGTTTAATATGTTAGCTTTTTCCTCGTCATCTACAACCATTCTTTCCTCACTATTTTTTAAGGGGCCTACATTTTCAGTTTTTATTCTTTTACTATTGATATAGTTGAAGAACAGTTTGGGATTAGTTTTACTCTCCTTAGCAATGTGCTTCTCTGTTTCCTTTTTGGCAGCTTTAATTAGTTTTTTAGATAAAGTATTTTTCTCCCTATAGTTTTTTAGAGCTTCAATGGTGCCATCCTGCTTTAGTAGTGCAAATGCTTTCTTTTTACTGTTAATTGCCTGTCTTACTTCTTTGTTTAGCCACATTGGGTTTTTCCTATTTCTAGTCCTTTTATTCCCACAAGGTATAAACCGCTTACACTGCCTATTTAGGATGTTCTTAAACATTTCCCATTTATTATCTGTATTCTCATTTCTGAGGTGGATGTTGAGGTCCTCAAATATCTCAGATCGGGAGGAAAAGGGAAGTATAGGATTGGAAAAGGCAGATAACTAGTAGGTCGACCTGCTCAAACTTTCCTGAAGGTCTCTGCTGTTGGCTCCTCAACAATGGGCCACAATGGGGTCATCAGAGATCATTTGTGTAGCGGTTACTTCAGCTAGACTTTGAGGTCATCTTTGCAAAAAAAAACCAACATGTTGTGTTGGGGCTCCGTACAAACCTGAAACTCTGCAGCCAGTGTTTGGGATCATTTTTGGAGGCCTTTACACTGTTATGGCTCCATCGGACAGACATATAAATTAGACAGAGGTCAGAAGGCAATGCTCGGACTGGCTGGTGGGCCTTCCTACTCCAGCGTGACAGATTTATAAAATTCTATGCAGCTGTCACACTCTGGTCTGGCCAGTCCGAACATTGCGTTCCGATATCGGTTCCATTTACACTGGCCCTTATAGAGATTGTCCTCAACCTAGGGCATAAAACAACTACAGCAGGAGCTCAACCCAACTGTTCTGCGATGAGTCTCCACTAGTGATGAGCGAGTGTACTCGTTGTTCGGGTTTTCCCGAGCACGCTCGGGTGGTCCCCGAGTATTTATGACTGCTCGTAGATTAAGTTTTCATTGCCTCAGCAGCATGATTTGCAGCTACTAGACAGCTTGAACACATGTGGGGATTCCCTAGCAAACAGGGAACCCCCACATGTACTCAGGCTGGGTTGCAGTTGTAAATCATTCAGCTGAGGCGATGAAAACTAAACCTCTGAGCAGTTACAAATACTCGGAGACCATCCGAGCAACGAGTACACTTGCTCATCACTACTAACGTCAAGTCAACAGTTCTGAAGCCAGTCCGTGAGCTCAGCTGCTCTGCTCATGTAGACTGAGCGCTCTGCTCGGAGCCACTGAGCCCATCGATTAGCTGCCTCGCTGTCCACGTGACATCAGAGCTTCGACACTGGGAGCGGACACTCTGTACTAGACTTGGGGACAGTGAATAAAAATAATTTTTTTTAAAATTCAGCCCCTCAATTGTGTGCCAACCTAAGGCTCATGCAGACCTCCATGCCAGTCCGTATGATAGGACCGAGTTGCACGGATGTCTGTATGAACCTTAAATCAAGTAGATCAGAAGGAAACAATCATTTATGTTCTCACCAAGAGATCCACAGACAAATCTTGCAGGTGGAGAAACAGGTTTTTTGTGAGCTGAGCACAGAATAAAGGTCAGGGTTTATTTGGAAACCACACAGGCGTGGAGTAGGGTGTGCACCTAAGAGGTGCAGTGTTTTCCTTCACACTTTCAGTCATGGCGTCTGCTGTTCTGAGAGACGAGCTCGACTGTTCCATCTGCTTGGACATTTTTAGAGACCCTGTAACGCTGAGATGTGGACACAACTTCTGCCGGGTCTGTATTGATCGTGTGCTGGATACACAGGACGACTCTGGAGTTTATTCCTGTCCTGATTGCAGAGAAGATTTTCAGGAGCGGCCGGCACTGATGAGGAACATAGCTCTACGTAACATCATGGAGAATTTCTTGTTTACTCCACCGACGCAGACAGAAATCGGGATCTTCTGCACTTACTGTGTGGACTCTCCGGTACCTGCTGTTAAATCCTGTCTGATGTGTGAGGCTTCTCTGTGTGAGAAACACCTGAGAGTTCACAGCAAATCAGCAGAACACGTCTTATCTGATCCCAGCACTTCTCTGGAGAAAAGAAAATGCTCCATCCATAAGGAGCTCTTGGAGTATTACTGCTTTGAAGATGCTACACCAATCTGTTCCAGCTGCTACTTCTTTGGTGGCCACAGAAAACACCAGGTGGAGATGTTGGATGAGGCCTATAAGAAGGAGAAAGATCTCCTGAGGAGTGTTCTGCAGGAACTGACCATAAAAAGGAAGGAGACTGACAAAAGGGTCCAGTGTCTACAGGATCACAGAAGAGAGGCGCAGGGAAAAGCAAGTCATCTAACAGAGACAGTTACCACCTTGTTCGCAGACATGAGGACCCAACTGGACGACTTGGAGAAGAAGGTCCTGAGTGAGATCTCCAGGCAGGAAGAGCAGGTGTCACTGTCAGTCTCGGATGCAATCAAGAACCTGGAGACAAAGACAGAAGAGTTGACAGAGAAGATCCGCCATTTAGAGATGACATGTAACGTACAAGACTCTTTGGATTTTTTAAGAGAATCGGTCAGCTGGAAACTATGGGAAGATAAGTCAGAAGGTGACGTGACGGCACGTATTGTATCTGATCTGGATGACGGTTTGATCTCGGACACTTTGCACAAAGATATAGATCATATCGTATCTGGAGTGAAGAAAATGTTTTGCGTGGAAAAGAAATCTGATGATTTAACAGATCCGACCAAGATGGCACCTGAGGAACGAGGCAATACCTCATTCTTTAGTTTCTTGCCAATAAATCGGCTATTTCATGGTGACAGAGACAGGTGGAGCTTGTTCCCGTCCAGAGAACAGCAGACAGCACCTTCTGTCCCTGCACCATCTGTAGCTCGGGAGCCATTTATGATAATTGAAAGCCCCTCTACTTCCTCCAGGTCAGAAAACAAAGGTTTATTCAGTAACATCCCAGACGTTACATTGCCAACGTGGGAGAATTGGCTGAAAAAATAACGTGAGAAGATGAACACGAAGACAAGTTGACTAGAATTATGTAATGCATACTTGGCGACTCTCCTCGCAATGGGGGAGGCCGTCCAGATTTCCATAGGATTTGTTGCGATCCAGGAGCCATATTCTACATACTCCCCTCTCCTCATTCCTGAAGTTCTCCCCACCCTCGGGCCTTGTAGGGCCACCAAGGGTTCAACACTGCAAGCTACAGCAGCGAGATGAGAAAAGTATCTGTAGAGCAGTGGTCCCCAACTCCAGGCCTCGAGGGCCGTCAACAGTGCAGGTTTTCAGGAATTCCTTAGTATTGCACAGGGGTTGGAATCATCACCTGTGCAGATGATCACATTACCACCGATGCAATACTAAAGAAATCCTGAAAACCTGCACTGTTGGCGGCCCTCGAGGCCTGGAGTTGGGAACCACTGCTGTAGAGTCTGGTCTTGGCTTCGTAGTCAATGATGGGAACCTTGTCTGTGGTTGTTTTTAGGGGATCTGTAAATGTTCAGTGGATCTGGATTGGAATTTATTTAAGTGGGGTGGTCTGACGTCGGCATTAGTTTAGGTGGGCCTGTCTGGGCTTTGTATTTAGAGCGTCTTGAGTCTAAAGATCTTTAGAAGGATCTAATGTGAATTTAGAATAATTATCAAGGTTTAAATAGTTAAACCTAGGATGTTAAAGCCCTCCTAAACCACCAAGCCTGCCCCAAAATGCCTAAAAATACCCACTTTTGGGTAGAGATTTGCACTAGGTTTGCACTTTGTTTCATGGGACTGTCCCAGTTAAAATTGGGTTGTTGACCAATATGATTTTAGTTCTGGGGTCTCTATTTACGAGAAGGCCATCAGAGGTCTGCATTAGTTCAGGGTCTATCTGGTATCTGAATTAAGGGATCAGGGGGATATCTAAATCAGGGTCCTATAGCAAGCTTCTTAGAGGGTCCCCGCTCATTGTCATTATTAGAGCTGGTCGTTCTGATACAGCCCTCCTAGCAATCCTGTCCCCTCTGAGAGTACCAGTACCATGGGACATCGAGCGTGGGCCCAGCTATGATGAGTGGGGGTAGGCGTTAGAGCATAGTCAAGTAGCCACAACAGACCTGAGCCCGGTGAACTGTCCCTTCTGCGACGGCATCCCCAGCCCCTCTTTCGAATACATGACCTTGTGTGACATCATTACAGTGGGACGTACATGTGCCATCACAGGAGCCTGAAAAAAAGCTGGGGATGCTGGCAGATAGGAAGCAGTTCTCAGAGCTCTTGTCCGGTGGCTGCTGGACCTGGTCCATTCTATTAACACCATCTCTAGTCACTACACCTGTTAGGGAGTCTTGTCTGGATCTATATATATTTCGGGGGTTTGGATTCCTTTTTTTTTTTCGGGCTAGGTTCTGTATCCATGTAGGAGTGTATGTGTGTTTCGGGGGCTGGTCCCGGATTTACATTTATTTTGGGGTGTGTGCTACTTTGGATTCCAGTGCCTTAGTTTGGGGTTGTAAATTATATAAATTAGGGTTTATATATATAAATATTACATTTCTCCTTGCAGTTATGTTATATTCTCTGCCCAAAAAGCAAACACTGTGACCTGTTATACAGGACCGCACCTTGGCATCCTGAAGTTTAATTAACTGTATATAAGGTAATGCGATGGCTAAAACTCCTACACTAGGCCTCATTTATCACAACTGTTCCTGTTACACATAGCAACCAATCAGAGCTCACCTTTCATTCCTCACACTGTCCTGTAGCAATGAAAACAGGGCTCTGATTGGTTGCTATGGGAAACGGGCCTAGTGCAAGGATGGAAGGATTGAAGCCTATCGAGAATGTTCTGTACCTTTTTTACATTGATAACATTTTACAATATTTCGCATCACATTAATATTTCTAGAATTGATCTTCAAATATGTTGTAATTGGTTTCACCGATCTGTCGAAAAGATCTGTAATCTGTGTATGATAAAAAATTCTAAAAGTTAGTAATATTTTTTTTATAATTCTTTGCCATTCTCAGGATGTATGTCATACATCTGTACCAGATAATTGTAATGCTTTTTTGGCTCCGTTCACTATTTTTACATCTGGAGCTGAAAATTTCTCAAGAATAGGTGTACCGGGTGATGGACCCCCATAGATCTGAACTGTCCAAGGGACGGGTCCATCAATATCATAAACCTGGACAACCCCTTTAATTATAGCCCAGACTATCTGCTCCTGGAGAAAACAAGGATTGGTTGTGTACAAATTAATGGAGGTAATCCAGGATTAGGAAAACATGGCTGCTTTCTTCCAGAAAATTGGCCACTTATGTCAACAGTTTAAGTGAATGCGCAACCCGCAGAAACTTGGGGCTCCGCTTCTGAGAATAATGCAATCATGGTTTTTTTTTTTTTTTTTAGAGCAAATCTTCTCCAAAATCTTCCAGAAACTGTCCAAAAAGGAGCATTTTCTGCTTGAAAAACTGCAGGCTGATTCTGGATGCTTTTTTTTGTGTGTTCTATCCTTTGTTCCCCCAAAAGCGGCATCAGATGCGAGTGTATTTCACGGAGAGCACTAATACCTAAAATAGGAAATGAGTCTTTTTGCTGAGTTTTTGGAGCGAAAACTGAGCAATAACTCCAGATTTTTTAAGAGGATTTTGGAGAGTTTTCTCCGAAAACTCAGCAAAATACTCAGTGTGGACATAACCATAAGATGTGTCTGTGCACACGTCATATTTTAAGATGCTAGTGAGAACCGCCAAGGTTTTCCAAGCGAAAACGCTTCAGGAAAAAGCTGACAGTCTTCGCAGGAGGTTTTGCCATGATTTTTGCAAAGACTCTTCTGCCAGCGTCTTTTTTCTATAACTTGAACCATAACTAAATATATAAAAACCTTTTCACTATTTCCAAGAAGTAACAAAAGACTGAACATATATTATGCTCATTTTCTGCATCTGATTTGTGAAGTCTTTTCAGGTGTAATCCGCTTGAATAAGACGTTTGGCGTTTTTGCTGCATTTTTCGAGGAAATCCTCACCGAAAATCACAAGAAATTAAAAAAAAACAACCAGTTTTGATCTGAGTTTCTGCTTTAAAAACCAAGAAAAAAAAAAATCAACCTAAGGGTTTGTTCAGACTTCCTTGTTCTACGTACAAGTGCAGGCCAGTCTCACACGTCCAGACAATTCCGGTACCGGAAAAATCGGTACCGGAATTATCCGTGTCCTCACGTGGCACATCAGTGTGGCACACGTGCGGCATCCGTGTGCCGACTGGGTACCACACGCACCGTGCAGGAGACAGCGCTACAGTTAAGCGCTGTCCCCTGCATCTGGTGCTGAAGCCGCCATTCATCATTTCTTCTCTCCAGCAGCGTTCGCTGGAGAGAAGATATGAAAAATCTTTTTTTTTTGGGTGTTTAAAAAAAAGATCCCTGTCCCCAACCCCCTCCCACCCCGTGCGTTTCCCCCCCCCCCCCATCTGTTAATAAAATACTTACCCGGCTCACTCACTGCTTCTTCTCGCTGCAGCTTCTCCTGTATGAGCGGTCACGTGGTGCCGCCCATTACAGTAATGAATATGTGGCTCGGAGGTGGAGCCGCATATTCATCACTGTAATGGGCGGCACCACGTGACCGCTCATACAGGAGAAGCTGCGGCGAGAAGAAGCAGCGAGGGAGCCGGGTATTTTATTAACAGCGGGGGGGGCGCACAGGGGGAGGGAGGGGGTTGGGGACAGGGATCTTTTTTTTAAACACCAAAAAAAAAGATTTTTTGTATCTTCTCTCCAGCGAACGCTGATGGAGAGAAGAAATGAATGGCGGCTTCAGCACCACGCTGGGGGGACAGCGCTTACTGTAGCGCTGTCTCCTGCACGGCACACGGACTGCACACGGACAGCATCCGTGTGCGGTACGTGTTTTACACGGAGCCATTGACTTTAATGGGACCGTGTAATACGTGCGCTCCCACGAACACTGACATGTCTCCGTGTTTTTCAAACGGACACACAGTCCGTGAAAACACTCTGACATGTGCAGAGACACATTGATTTTAATGTGTCTACGTGAGGAAACTGTCACCTTATGTATCGGAGCCACTGACGTGTGAAACCGGCCGCAATCTGAGTTTTTCACACTTAAGCCTATGATAGTCTATGGTGTTCTGACTTTTGTCCTCGGACAAAATATTGACCCGATAGTAGGAGCAAAAGTTTGAAAAACTAATGAAATTCTGACTATTGTCCTATGACAAACTAATCAAAAACACTGATGGAACTCACAGGTTTTCTCGTACCAGATAAATCGCTGATGTCTGAATAAACTTTTAGAATTTGTTTCACACAGTTTTTTTGGCTGAGTTTTCAAGAACAGAAACTCAAATCAAAACTAGTGTTTTGTGAACTTCTTGTGATTTTTAGAGAGTTTCTGCTCTGAAAACTCAGCAAAAAAACTCAAACTCTTTTTAGAAGTTTTTGGAGTAGAAAATGACCAGAAACTCTCCGAATTTTACTCAACAACTCAAAACTCCTCAAAAAGTTAGATGTTCTGCTCGGTGGCTATGTGAACACGGAGTCTTTTTCCTGAATTTTTTTTTTTTTTTTAGAGGAAACTGAGCAGAAATTCCAAATTTTTGGAGAATTTGGCACTTTTGAGGAGCATTTGGAGATTAACCACTTAGTTTTTCAAAGTGGCAATGCTCAGTCTACATGTTTTTCCCAGTTATGAGACGCAAAGAGTCATCAAACCCCCCCAAAAATATAATTTATTGTACACAAAATACCAATAACACAGATTCACATGTCGATTATTATTGGCAAATTCAAAACTTGAATGCAAATTTGTTTTCACTTAATACTTTCTAAACTTATAAAGTATAATAAACACAACCTTCCCCAGTAACTACAAGTTCACACAAAAAAAGTAGACAATCATCACCTAAAAAAAAACCACACACACACAAAACCAAATATTGCAAAACACTTAAAGGGGTTGTCCAGTCTGGAGGAGGCATGATGCTTCGCAGTATGGTGATGGAGTCAAGTGACTGTATTGTCAACACACCTCCCATCATTCCAACCCCAGTTATGGGACATTTCAAGCATCACACTAATGGATAATTTTTGAACACATCTGCCCAAGCCTAACCACCTTTAAAAGCCGTTGGCAAGTGGTGCAACCATATGGCCACATCTGGGACAATTATCGGGCTGCTGCACGGTAGTTACAGGGGTTGACCCACTGAACACTCATCATCGCTAGGAACCCCTCCAAGCCTAAAAACAGGACTAAATGAAGGGGTAGTGACGGACCCCAGGCCACCACTCCATTCTCCTCTTTAGGACTGAATGATGTTCCGTTAAGTCCCGTAATAGTGAATGAACCCCATTTTCTGTATCGGTGAGGCTCTCGTAGTGTATACATACTGGGCACTATATAGTGTAGTAATTGGGCACTACATATTGTGCGATATCTGGTGATTCCGATACAAGGAGCCAGGTGGGATGAGGATTACAAATATTCCGCAATTCGAGACACATTTTGATATAAAGTGCAATACAAAGTTATAGTAAATCAATGGAGTAGTAAAATACAGTAGAAGGAGGTAGACCCTGACACTACGCAACTCTCCATCCTCCATGTTCCTCCCCCGTTCCCCACTTATCCGTGTAGCATGAAGACGTAGTCACCAGTGCATCTCAAAGTGTCTGGTGAGTATTCCAGTAGCGAAAGTGGTCACCTCAAACAACAGTTCGCAAAAGGAGAAATCATCATGGACGTCACCAGTTCCCCACTAGGCCACCTAGTCATTGAGGTCATGATGGACGTTACCAGTTCCCCACTAGGCCACCAAGACATTGAGATCATGATGGACATCATCAGTTCCCCACTAGGCCACCAAGATTTTGAGCTCCTTTGCCTCGTGTTCCTCAGTTTTACACTCTGACAACACATGGTTGAGTCCTACGTAACGACTTATGAGACAAGTCTGAAGAGCTAACCCCCCAATGGCCAACAGCAATGCCCAGAAACCAGGAGTCATTTGGAAAAAGTCATAATGATCCCAGTTAACAAAGAGGTGGATGCTTGTCCCTACGAAAAGTCCTACCAGACTTAAGATGTTTACACCCAGTTCAGAGTGCCACAGCGTTTCATCCTTGAAGCTCTGAGCTAAGACCATGCTTAAGAGACCCATGAGGACGAATACCAGCGAAGAATACGCTAAAATGAGGGACAATTTGGCTTCGAAGCCGAAGAGTTTTGAGTTCAGCTCCTCAAATTGGGTGATGCAGTGGCAGCTGCCATCGTTATTGGCGTTGTGTAGGCAGAAGTTGTAAAAGCCGATCTTTTTGCAGCCATCGATAAGGAAGTTCCCAGCTCCGATGAACAAGGAGTAGGAGAGGAGAACGCAGATTAGGGTCTGCACTACCACGATTGTGTATGCCAAATATTGAAGGCTCGGACTCGTCTTCTGCTTCTTGACTATCTTGTCCTCCATCCTCTAAGAAGGTCCAAACACTGTGGAGAAAATAGAAAATCTTAAAAACTTTTGGAGTCAATGGGTCCCATACAAAGTCAATATTCTGTATGAACGCAACCTCTGCAAATCCTTGTCCAACCACCCAACCCATGGTGGTGACCAGAAGGAATAGGTGGAAAATGAGTAGAGTCTTCATAGATGGAGGACAACCCCTCCCAAGGAGACCCAGGAGCTGCAGCTGTCACGGGTCAATCAAGTCTTCACCCGCTAATTATAAGGAGAGGATGCTGTTGACCCCATTTCCTTCACGGACCCCTTTTCTCCCAATAGAAGAGGTTTGTCCCACAACTACCAATCATTAATGTCATATTCTGGGGAGATGTCGCTATTGGTTAGGGTTAGAAGACCCCTTTATAGAATGTCACGTTCTGATGATACATTGAAACTGAACACAGTGCCACCTAGAGGACAGAAATACATAAAATGTCCCTGTGTAGTAAATAGGTGACCACTCAGACAGTAAGTATTTGCCCCAAGGTACAACAAAGACACAACGACATCTGCCAGGGTGCATCACAGCAGAACAACCACCAGAGGGCAGCAGAGAGCGCACAGCCTGCCATAAAGAGGAGAGGGCAGCAGAGAGCACACAGCCTGCCATAAAGAGGAGAAGCCAGCAGAGGGCAGCAGAGAGCGCACAGCCTGCCATAAAGAGGAGAAGCCAGCAGAGAGCAGCAGAGAGCACACAGCCTGCCATAAAGAGGAGAAGCCAGCAGAGGGCAGCAGAGAGCACACAGCCTGCCATAAAGAGGAGAAGCCAGCAGAGGGCAGCAGAGAGCACACAGCCTGCCATAAAGAGGAGACGCCAGCAGAGGGCAGCAGAGAGCACACAGCCTGCCATAAAGAGGAGCAGTCAGCAGAACTGTGAATGCCGCTCTGAGGCACATGATACCACCAGAGGGCAGCAGAGAGCGCACAGCCTGGAGCCTGCGATAAAGAGAAGTCAGCAGAACTGTGAATGCCGCTCTGAGGCACACGATGGAACCGAGGAGTCATGGCTCAGGCAGACACAGGACCGGTTACCTTACTTACCTGCAGTCCTATGTAAAACTACATGGGCGCATTGTGATTTCAGCCGGAGATGGACGCAGCGCCGCTGTCTCGTCCTCTCGGTTTCCGGGAAGGTTATTATAGGTTGTTGTGATTCGGCTTCCGAGAAACTGAAACCCACAGTCCGCAGCGACTTACATGGGGGTTATTATGTCATGTGATTTGCACAGGACTGCCTACCTGAGTGCACGAGCTCAGCGACACAAGACCGACCCTTCTATGTCACAGGGGACGTGGCCGGCTGCGGGGAAGAAAGAGTTAACGTGAACCGGTGAATCACGGGACAGACTGGAAAAAGACCCCAGAAAATGGATCTGCATGAGGCTGGGGTATACTGCAGGGTGGACCCCTCTGTACAGCGCGGTCTCCTGTGGCCCCTCTGTATAATGCGGTCCCCTGTGGCCCCTCTCACCTCTGTATAGTGCGGTCTCCTGTGGCCCCTCAGTATAGTGCGGTCCCCTGTGGCCCCTCTCACCTCTGTATAGTGCGGTCTCCTGTGGCCCCTCAGTATAGTGCGGTCCCCTGTGGCCCCTCTCACCTCTGTATAGTGCGGTCTCCTGTGGCCCCTCTGTATAATGCGGTCCCCTGTGGCCCCTCAGTACAGGGTGGTCTCCTGTGGCCCCTCAGTACAGGGTGGTCTCCTGTGGCCCCTCTCACCTCTGTATAGTGCGGTCTCCTGTGCCCCTCTCACCTCAGTACAGGGTGGTCTCCTGTGCCCCTCTCACCTCAGTACAGGGTGGTCTCCTGTGGCCCCTCAGTATAGTGCGGTCCCCTGTGCCCCTCTCACCTCTGTATAGTGCGGTCTCCTGTGCCCCTCTCACCTCAGTACAGGGTGGTCTCCTGTGGCCCCTCTCACCTCTGTATAGTGCGGTCTCCTGTGCCCCTCTCACCTCAGTACAGGGTGGTCTCCTGTGCCCCTCTCACATCAGTACAGGGTGGTCTCCTGTGCCCCTCTCACCTCAGTACAGGGTGGTCTCCTGTGCCCCTCTCACCTCAGTACAGGGTGGTCTCCTGTGCCCCTCTCACCTCAGTACAGGGTGGTCTCCTGTGGCTCCTCTCACCTCAGTACAGGGTGGTCTCCTGTGGCCCCTCTCACCTCAGTACAGGGTGGTCTCCTGTGGCCCCTCAGTATAGTGCGGTCCCCTGTGGCCCCTCTCACCTCTGTATAGTGCGGTCTCCTGTGCCCCTCTCACCTCAGTACAGGGTAGTCTCCTGTGCCCCTCTCACATCAGTACAGGGTGGTCTCCTGTGCCCCTCTCACCTCAGTACAGGGTGGTCTCCTGTGGCTCCTCACCTCAGTACAGGGTGGTCTCCTGTGGCCCCTCTCACCTCAGTACAGGGTGGTCTCCTGTGCCCCTCTCACCTCAGTACAGGGTGGTCTCCTGTGCCCCTCTCACCTCAGTACAGGGTGGTCTCCTGTGCCCCTCTCACCTCAGTATAGGGTGGTCTCCTGTGGCCCCTCTCACCTCAGTACAGGGTGGTCTCCTGTGCCCCTCTCACCTCAGTACAGGGTGGTCTCCTGTGCCCCTCTCACGTCAGTACAGGGTGGTCTCCTGTGCCCCTCTCACCTCAGTACAGGGTGGTCTCCTGTGCCCCTCTCACCTCAGTACAGGGTGGTCTCCTGTGCCCCTCTCACCTCAGTACAGGGTGGTCTCCTGTGGCTCCTCTCACCTCAGTACAGGGTGGTCTCCTGTGCCCCTCTCACCTCAGTACAGGGTGGTCTCCTGTGGCTCCTCTCACCTCAGTACAGGGTGGTCTCCTGTGGCTCCTCTCACCTCAGTACAGGGTGGTCTCCTGTGCCCCTCTCACCTCAGTACAGGGTGGTCTCCTGTGGCCCCTGACTCCTCAGTATAGGGTGGTCTCCTGTGCCCCTCTCACCTCAGTACAGGGTGGTCTCCTGTGGCCCCTCTCACCTCAGTACAGGGTGGTCTCCTGTGCCCCTCTCACCTCAGTACAGGGTGGTCTCCTGTGCCCCTCTCACCTCAGTACAGGGTGGTCTCCTGTGGCCCCTGACTCCTCAGTACAGGGTGGTCTCCTGTGGCTCCTCTCACCTCAGTACAGGGTGGTCTCCTGTGCCCCTCTCACCTCAGTACAGGGTGGTCTCCTGTGGCCCCTCTCACCTCAGTACAGGGTGGTCTCCTCCTCGCCGTCTCTTCTCTCCTCTTGTGTTTTGCTACTTTCTGTTTAGTGTTTATGTCTGAAGAGACTTGATATTTATTTGGCCAAACCCCCCCCCCCCCCTCCCAGTCTGGACCCCCGACCCCCGCCCAGGACCCTGACCCCGGGGCCACACACACACCCGGAGGTGAAGATAAGAAGTCACACTTCAGCAGACCCTCAGCCGTCGCCCCCCATGGTGTTACTAAAACTAAAGAAAATATCATCTGATTTTTCCTTTTTTTTTAGTTCTAAAACCTCCCAGATGCCGGATCAGTAATATAATAATAATAATCATAATAATAATAATAATAATAATAATAATCATGGCCGCCGCTGAGGGGTTACAGTCACCTCCTTCGCCAGGTTTGCAGCAAAGAGTCAGGGGCGCCACTCCGCACAGGGTGGTCTCCTGTGTCCCCTCGCTGCCTCCGCACAGGGTGGTCTCCTGTGTCCCCTCACTGCCTCCGCACAGGGTGGTCTCCTGTGTCCCCTCACTGCCTCCGCACAGGGTGGTCTCCTGTGTCCCCTCACTGCCTCCGCACAGGGTGGTCTCCTGTGTCCCCTCGCTGCCTCCGCACAGGGTGGTCTCCTGTGTCCCCTCACTGCCTCCGCACAGGGTGGTCTCCTGTGTCCCCTCGCTGCCTCCGCACAGGGTGGTCTCCTGTGTCCCCTCGCTGCCTCCGCACAGGGTGGTCTCCTGTGTCCCCTCACTGCCTCCGCACAGGGTGGTCTCCTGTGTCCCCTCGCTGCCTCCGCACAGGGTGGTCTCCTGTGTCCCCTCGCTGCCTCCGCACAGGGTGGTCTCCTGTGTCCCCTCGCTGCCTCCGCACAGGGTGGTCTCCTGTGTCCCCTCGCTGCCTCCGCACAGGGTGGTCTCCTGTGTCCCCTCGCTGCCTCCGCACAGGGTGGTCTCCTGTGTCCCCTCGCTGCCTCCGCACAGGGTGGTCTCCTGTGTCCCCTCGCTGCCTCCGCACAGGGTGGTCTCCTGTGTCCCCTCGCTGCCTCCGCACAGGGTGGTCTCCTGTGTCCCCTCGCTGCCTCCGCACAGGGTGGTCTCCTGTGTCCCCTCGCTGCCTCCGCACAGGGTGGTCTCCTGTGTCCCCTCGCTGCCTCCGCACAGGGTGGTCTCCTGTGTCCCCTCGCTGCCTCCGCACAGGGTGGTCTCCTGTGTCCCCTCGCTGCCTCCGCACAGGGTGGTCTCCTGTGTCCCCTCGCTGCCTCCGCACAGGGTGGTCTCCTGTGGCCCCTCGCTACCTCCGCACAGGGTGGTCTCCTGTGTCCCCTCGCTGCCTCCGCACAGGGTGGTCTCCTGTGTCCCCTCGCTGCCTCCGCACAGGGTGGTCTCCTGTGTCCCCTCGCTGCCTCCGCACAGAGTGGTCTCCTATAGCCCCTCGCTGCCTCCGCACAGGGTGGTCTCCTGTGACCCCTCGCTGCCTCCGCACAGGGTGGTCTCCTGTGTCCCCTCGCTGCCTCTGCACAGGGTGGTCTCCTGTGACCCCTCGCTGCCTCCGCACAGGGTGGTCTCCTGTGTCCCCTCGCTGCCTCCGCACAGGGTGGTCTCCTGTGGCCCCTCGCTGCCTCCGCACAGGGTGGTCTCCTGTGTCCCCACTGCTTCCGCACAGGGTGGTCTCCTGTGACCCCTCGCTGCCTCCGCACAGGGTGGTCTCCTGTGGCCCCTCGCTGCCTCCGCACAGGGTGGTCTCCTGTGGCCCCTCACTGCCTCCGCACAGGGTGGTCTCCTGTGTCCCCTCACTGCCTCCGCACAGGGTGGTCTCCTGTGACCCCTCACTGCCTCCGCACAGGGTGGTCTCCTGTGTCCCCTCGCTGCCTCCGCACAGAGTGGTCTCCTATAGCCCCTCGCTGCCTCCGCACAGGGTGGTCTCCTGTGACCCCTCGCTGCCTCCGCACAGGGTGGTCTCCTGTGTCCCCTCGCTGCCTCCGCACAGAGTGGTCTCCTATAGCCCCTCGCTGCCTCCGCACAGGGTGGTCTCCTGTGACCCCTCGCTGCCTCCGCACAGGGTGGTCTCCTGTGTCCCCTCACTGCTTCCGCACAGGGTGGTCTCCTGTGACCCCTCACTGCCTCCGCACAGGGTGGTCTCCTGTGTCCCCTCACTGCCTCCGCACAGGGTGGTCTCCTGTGGCCCCTCACTGCCTCCGCACAGGGTGGTCTCCTGTGTCCCCTCACTGCCTCCGCACAGGGTGGTCTCCTGTGACCCCTCACTGCCTCCGCACAGGGTGGTCTCCTGTGTCCCCTCGCTACCTCCGCACAGGGTGGTCTCCTGTGTCCCCTCGCTACCTCCGCACAGGGTGGTCTCCTGTGACCCCTCACTGCCTCCGCACAGGGTGGTCTCCTGTGTCCCCTCGCTGCCTCCGCACAGGGTGGTCTCCTGTGTCCCCTCGCTACCTCCGCACAGGGTGGTCTCCTGTGACCCCTCACTGCCTCCGCACAGGGTGGTCTCCTGTGTCCCCTCGCTGCCTCCGCACAGGGTGGTCTCCTGTGTCCCCTCGCTGCCTCCGCACAGGGTGGTCTCCTGTGTCCCCTCGCTGCCTCCGCACAGGGTGGTCTCCTGTGTCCCCTCGCTGCCTCCGCACAGGGTGGTCTCCTGTGTCCCCTCGCTGCCTCCGCACAGGGTGGTCTCCTGTGTCCCCTCGCTGCCTCCGCACAGGGTGGTCTCCTGTGTCCCCTCACTGCCTCCGCACAGAGTGGTCTCCTGTGACCCCTCGCTGCCTCTGCACAGGGTGGTCTCCTGTGGCCCCTCACTGCCTCCGCACAGGGTGGTCTCCTGTGTCCCCTCACTGCCTCCGCACAGGGTGCTCTCCTGTGGCCCCTCTCTGCCTCTGCACAGGGTGGTCTCCTGTGTCCCCTCTCTGCCTCTGCACAGGGTGGTCTCCTGTAGCCCCTCACTGCCTCTGCACAGGGTGGTCTCCTGTGGCCCCTCTCTGCCTCTGCACAGGGTGGTCTCCTGTGTCCCCTCTCTGCCTCTGCACAGGGTGGTCTCCTGTAGCCCCTCACTGCCTCTGCACAGGGTGGTCTCCTGTGGCCCCTCACTGCCTCTGCACAGGGTGGTCTCCTGTGACCCCTCACTGCCTCCAGTTTTGGATTAACAGACCCCTTAACATTTGCATTTCTTTTCCTTAGAAACTGTTAGGCCCCCAACCCCCTAAAAGCCCCCTACTTTCATGCAAATTTGCACGAGCCATACCCACTCAATTTTACTGTACATTTCTGTGAAAATAATGGTCCATTTTGGGGTGAGGGTCCGGCTTCAGATCAGTCATCAATATAAGATAGCAGGGGGTCCGACTCTTGTCCCCCAATGATCAGGTGACGGAGGCGTCTGCCGCACTCTGGCGAGCTGTCTTACCTCTTTATGGTGCATCAGATGCAGCGCCGCTCTTTAACAAGTGGCCATGCCGGGTATTGCAACCCAGTCCCATTTACTTTAATAGGGGTTAGGTGGTGTAATACCAGGCACAGCCACTGCCTAGAGTGCGGCGCTGTGTCTGTAGCACCTGCCGGAGCGCCATGGACCCTTTACTCATGTGATCAGATGATGATGATGAATAATCAGCTTTACGTTAAGTACAAAATTCTGCTCTTAATTTTTTTTTTTATTGCGGCCACCACTAGGGGGAGCTCAACACATACAGTATTATACAGCCAAATAAACAAGCACAAGGCGCCACCTAGTGGTCACTGCGGGAAAATACCAGGAATATGATGGTAATCAGTTCTAGTGCTCCCCCACAGTCGTGCACTTTGCCCCCGTCACCTTGTAGGTCCATCCTAATAATAACACAACCATGAATCCTCAGTAAAGGGCAGAGTACAGATGTGTTTTGCATTCTTAGCTGGTGTGAGCAGGTTTGCCAATGGCGAAGACCAAGGAGCCAAAGTTCAGATCCCTTTAAATCAACACCGTGTACCTTGAGAGACTTCAGAACTACAACTCTCAGCAGGGGACGAAAATCAGACCTAATATGGCGCCGTTATACCTTTATAGGCATTTGCCCCTTTAAATCAGTGGCGCCACCTGGTGGTGGGAAGGTGTAGGCAGCACATTTATTATTTTGTGGCCCCTTTGGGCCGGTCACTACTGACCCTCGTCTATTCTACCGCCGGATGATGAGTGCAGCGCGCTTCAGCACCATGTGGCGGATGTTTTTATTTCTTTTCCCAGACTGGGATTGGATCCAAAAAGGAAAAAGAAGCCAAAGTCTGAGCAAAAGCAAATAAAAACCTGGACCTGTCTGGGCGATAGATATCCATGCTGCTCTGGATAATTTAATCCTTTAATCCGGCACAATGCGGATTATCGGGTGCCATAAAAAAAAGAATATAACGAAACCTATAAGGACGTGTGGATATTGAAAAACTACAACTCCCAGCAGCTGAAGGCTGGAAATGGTCTATACGTAATAAAAGAAGCCACAAATACAGGCGGCGGCAGCACGGCAGGGGTTAATACCGAGGACAGTCCGAGGCCGAATACTTACGGAATAAGATGGGAGCACTCACCGCCCGCAGGTGTGATCGGTGCGGCTGCGCTCGGGGCCCGGGAGCGGCCGCCGTCAGCACTGGGCGATCAGCCGCCACCGGTCACAGATATTTATCTATCTGTCATTATCTGCTGTAACTACTGGAGTGTTGGCGGCACGTGTCCATGGTGTTGGCGGCACGTGTCCATGGTGTTGGCGGCACGTGTCCATGGTGTTGGAGGCACGTGTCCATGGTGTTGACGGCACGTGTCCATGGTGTTGGCGGCACGTGTCCATGGTGTTGGCGGCACGTGTCCATGGTGTTGGCGGCACGTGTCCATGGTGTTGGCGGCACGTGTCCATGGTGTTGGCGGCACGTGTCCATGGTGTTGACGGCACGTGTCCATGGTGTTGGCGGCACGTGTCCATGGTGTTGGCGGCACGTGTCCATGGTGTTGACGGCACGTGTCCATGGTGTTGGCGGCACGTGTCCATGGTGTTGGCGGCACGTGTCCATGGTGTTGGCGGCACGTGTCCATGGTGTTGACGGCACGTGTCCATGGTGTTGGCGGCACGTGTCCATGGTGTTGGCGGCACGTGTCCATGGTGTTGGCGGCACGTGTCCATGGTGTTGGCGGCACGAGTCCGTTACTGATGCGTGCTCTCTCTGGCCATTACAGGACTTGTGCTTTTTTTTATGTATCAGCCTTTCCTTCCGCACTAGAAGCCCCAGCATTCTCTCCTTACATCTTCTCTTCGCTCTCCATAGACTTCTAGGCTCAAGGGTAATTTGATCCTTCACCGAAGACAGACCTGTAGACCGATTCGAGCAATTTTTGAGAGTGACAAAAAAAAATAAAATTGGATTAAAAAAAAGCAGATTTCTTTAATAACATTACATTTATTAGGTTACGCTGGGAGTTTGTATCCTTTGTGCATCTTTCAGACATAAAAATTCAATGTAAGCCCCTCATAATGAATCGGGCTGTCCTGTGTGATTAAAGTGTGGGCATAATGCAGGATAAATAAGAACTGTAGTGAATTCTCCACCTTTTACCACCAGGCTTTGTTCTGATCCAGAGCTCTAAATCCTCTACACAAAAAAAAAAATAAAAAAATGAAATTCTGGCAGCCACCAGTAGGGGGAGCTCACTGAAGACAGATTTATTATTGAATGCAATGTATAAAGTGTATGCGCTCAGCTCCTGGGCTCCCTCTAGTGGAGGCTACCGGTAGACAAATATCACCAATTACATGCTGAAAGTTTCACCACAGACCCGGTAAGGCAGAATATCTGCAATATGCAGCTAACCTGCTATATGCCAAGTCAGCAGGAATCACAAGAAACGGAAAGAGGAAATCATACTTACACAATATTTTTGGTGCGGTTTTATTTAAAGGCGCAATGGATACAAAATCCCTAATAATCCAGCTTGGACTATACAGTGCCTAGTGAGCCCGTCATGATGAGATATTATCCTCTATATTAATAGTAGCGTCCCATCGCTCCTGATTAAATGGGGTGCAGTACCCTCCAATAACCAGTAGAGGGAGCAGCAAACAATTAGGAGTATTGGCCTCCCGCCAAATAATACATATATATCTCAATGTACATTTGCAGACTTTTTTTTTTTTTTGCTCAAATACTTCTTCAATGGAAAATACAATGTTTTTGTAAATGGCCTTGATTAAAAATCTCCTACTGCTTCACGCATACAGCTCCTATTGAGAACTATGTGTCTCCATGGTTACAGACTACAAACAAGCCCTGCGTAGTCAGGACCTGCAAGGAAGCTACAAACAGTAGAGGAGAAGCCGCACGAAAAAAAGGAACACGACTACAGGATCAGACTACGCAGAGTTTGGTTGACGTCTGTAACCATGGAGACAAATAGCTTTACTTAGGAGCTGCAGACTGTACATTTTTAATCAAGACTGTTTGTACAGGCGTTTCATTTATGAAAAGATGTGCAATACTCCGGAACTGCCCGTAAAGAAGCAGAATACCTGACCGATGCATGAGCGGTACACCTGACCGATGCAAGAGCGGTACACCTGTCCGATGCAAGAGCGGTACACCTGACCGATACACCAGGGTTACACCTGACCGATGCAAGAGCGGTACACCTGACCGATGCAAGAGCGGTACACCAGACCGATGCAAGAGCGGTACACCTGACCGATGCAAGAGCGGTACACCTGTCCGATGCAAGAGCGGTACACCTGTCCGATGCAAGAGCGGTACACCTGTCCGATGCAAGAGCGGTACACCTGTCCGATGCAAGAGCGGTACACCTGTCCGATGCAAGAGCGGTACACCTGTCCGATGCAAGAGCGGTACACCAGACCGATGCAAGAGCGGTACACCTGTCCGATGCAAGAGCGGTACACCTGTCCGATGCAAGAGCGGTACACCTGTCCGATGCAAGAGCGGTACACCAGACCGATGCAAGAGCGGTACACCTGACCGATGCAAGAGCGGTACACCTGACCGATGCAAGAGCGGTACACCTGACCTATGCAAGAGCGGTACACCTGTCCGATGCAAGAGAGGTACACCTGTCCGATGCAAGAGCGGTACACCAGACCGATGCAAGAGCGGTACACCTGACCGATGCAAGAGCGGTACACCTGACCGATGCAAGAGCGGTACACCTGTCCGATGCAAGAGCGGTACACCTGTCCGATGCAAGAGCGGTACACCAGACCGATGCAAGAGCGGTACACCTGACCGATGCAAGAGCGGTACACCTGTCCGATGCAAGAGCGGTACACCTGTCCGATGCAAGAGAGGTACACCTGTCCGATGCAAGAGCGGTACACCAGACCGATGCAAGAGCGGTACACCTGACCGATGCAAGAGCGGTACACCTGTCCGATGCAAGAGCGGTACACCTGTCCGATGCAAGAGCGGTACACCAGACCGATGCAAGAGCGGTACACCTGACCGATGCAAGAGCGGTACACCTGTCCGATGCAAGAGCGGTACACCTGTCCGATGCAAGAGCGGTACACCAGACCGATGCAAGAGCGGTACACCTGACCGATGCAAGAGCGGTACACCTGACCGATGCAAGAGCGGTACACCTGTCTGATGCAAGAGCGGTACACCTGACCGATGCAAGAGCGGTACACCTGACAGATGCAAGAGCGGTACACCTGACAGATGCAAGAGCGGTACACATGACCGATACACCAGCGGTACACCTGACCGATGCTAGTGCGGTACACCTGACCGATGCAAGAGCGGTACACCTGTCCGATGCAAGAGCGGTACACCTGACCGATGCAAGAGCGGTACACCTGACCGATGCAAGAGCGGTACACTACACCGATACAAGAGCAGTACACCTGACCGCTACGGTTTGAGTCCATGTGACCACTATGGGTGCACCACTATGGGAGCTTGACTATGCCTCCGAACTGTACATGAAAAAGGGTCCGCACTAGAAAATGGGGCCATGAATTTAGCCATCATTCAAGGTCCAGTCATTGGGATGAGGGGACTGTTTTTGGAAGAGGCGCCAGGCTGACCCTCTGCCCAGATTTCTGTGTGCATCCCCCTAACCCATCAGAAGTCCCACTTTTTAGAAGATGCCCCTTAGAAAGTGCAGGTCTGGGCCGGTCCCTGGACCCTCCGTCCATCTGTAGCCCCATCAGGATGTCCTTCCAGGTGTTAGCCGGTAGCTTGGCATGCTCAGTAGTAACGCGATCTTCGGGGGGTTGTGGACCAATGAGCTTTCCCAGTTTCCTTTTCTCTATTGCCCCTTTGGTAGAATGAAGCGACCGGCCTCTGACTTTGGCAGGCGGCAGCGACCGGGCGTTGGCGGACGACTTGTGTGAGGTATGAGGGTGGGACGTCATTTTGGGTAACATGTTCTGCAGCGACCTATAGGCGATAAAACATTGTAATATAAATGTATATAAAATAGAGAACAAGTAAAGGTAGAAAAAAAGGGGGGAGAAATTGCAAAATGAAACCACCCCGATGTCTCTACAATAAAGTCCGATCTCTCCAGTGACTTAAGGTAGTTCATGCATCCGTGAACAACCCCTTTAAGAACCAGTACGTACCCCCCTCCGATGGCAGCGGCGGTGTACAGGATGTCAGGTCCCATAGGCGGCACTTCTCTAGGGGCAGTCACGGCTGGCAGGAGGGTCTCTACCTTCTCTTGTCTCGGGTGGTCTACGCTTTCTCGTTTCTGGCCGCCCTCTCTGTGATCACGGCTATTTTGGGGGGCGGAGGAGATGACCCCCATCTTTTTGCTTTTACTTTTCACCACATTATCTTGAGAAAACAATAGAAAACATTTGGCGTAATTATTTAAAGGAACAACCTGAAAAAACAAAAAACAAACCTGATGCCCCTGTGTAGGTCCTGAGGGGGAGGAGCCTGACACAGGGCGTTCCGGAATTCCCGCGTCAGGCTCCGCCCCCTCCAGGTCACCAATAAAAAGGAGAATTATGGGAAGTTCTGTAACTTTCTAATAAACTTTGCTGATCATTGTCAAGGAACCTGCTTGCTGTCAGTGAATGAGAACATTCTTGGGTACACATGGGCTAAAAAAACAAACACTTCACAGCTGAGAAGTTGTTCCAATTGCATCTGGTTTAGATGATCTTTCTGTGGCCACCATGAAGTTTTCCTGCACAGATGGAATTAATGGCACTATAATAATAATACTAATGTATATGATTTCCCTACACGGGTCCACTATCTCACCAGTCCTCTTAGCAGGCTGATCCTGATCCTTCAGAGGCGCAGTACACGACGCCGGTGGAGCAGATTCGGTTGCTCTCACATGTGAAGGCAGCAGACGTCCCTTCATGTCTTTTTCCAGAAGTTCTCCAGGCCAGAATTTTTTAGAACTAAAAAAAAAGTGATAAAAATAATAATAATATGCCCTGCCAGTTATTAGATACCTTGGTGGCATAGTGCGCTGGCCAAAAGAAGAGCTGGAAGCTGCAGATGTGAAGACACGAAAGCTCCTCACAATGCATGGAGGTCTCCACCCTAAGTCTAACACCCAAAGATTGTATGCCAACAGAAAGGAGGGCGGCCGAGGCTTGGTAAGCATCGAAGCCACGTTCACGGATGAAACAAGGAGTATCCAGGAATACATCGGAAAAATGGCACCAAAAGATGAGATACTGAGAGGAAGCCTAAGGCAGCAACAACAACATATCTGCAAGGAAGGACAAGAACATGAAGCGCCATGGAAAGACAAGCCGCTGCCTGGGATGAGCCATCGTCAGATAATGGAGGTGGTGGACATGGAGAAATCCAACCAATGGCTGGAGGAAGCTGAACTCCGAGACAGCACAGAGGCCCTAATCATAGCAGCACAGGAGCAAGCACGAAGTACCGGATCCATAGAAGCAGGAATCTACCACACAAGACAAGACCCAAGGTGCAGACTGTGCAAAGAAACCTCAGAAACCGTCCAACACGTAGTGACAGGATGCAAAATGCAAGAACAGTATACCGAAAGCCACAACCAAGTGGCGGGGATTGTATACAGGAACGTCTGCACAGCATATGGGCTAAGTCCAGGTGGGAGACCCCAGAAAAAGTGGTGGAGAATGAAAGGGCTAAAATCCTGCGGGACTTCAAGATCCAGACGGATAAGTAGGTGTTGGCTAACCAAACAGTCAAGGATCAGAAGACAGCAATGATAATAGAAGTGGCAGTGCCAAGTGACGTCAACATCAGAAAGAAGGAATGTGAGAAGCTGGAGAAGATGGAGATGGAGAGGCTGGAGAAACAAAGGAGAACTGGAGAAGATGGAGATGGAGAGGCTGGAGAAACAAAGGAGGACTGGAGAAGATGGAGATGGAGAGGCTGGAGAAACAAAGGAGGACTGGAGAAGATGGAGATGGAGAGGCTGGAGAAACAAAGGAGAACTGGAGAAGATGGAGATGGAGAGGCTGGAGAAACAAAGGAGAACTAGAGAAGATGGAGATGGAGAGGCTGGAGAAACAAAGGAGAACTGGAGAAGATGGAGATGAAGAAGCTGGAGAAACAAAGGAGAACTGGAGAAGATGGAGATGGAGAGGCTGGAGAAACAAAGGAGGACTGGAGAAGATGGAGATGGAGAGGCTGGAGAAACAAAGGAGGACTGGAGAAGATGGAGATGGAGAGGCTGGAGAAACAAAGGAGAACTGGAGAAGATGGAGATGGAGAGGCTGGAGAAACTCAAAGGAGAATTGGAGAAGATGGAGATGACGAGGCTGGAAAAACAAAGGAGAACTAGAGAAGATGGAGATGAAGAGGCTGGAGAAACAAAGGAGAACTAGCGAAGATGGAGATGAAGAGGCTGGAGAAACAAAGGAGAACTGGAGAAGATGGAGATGAAGAAGCTGGAGAAACAAAGGAGAACTGGAGAAGATGGAGATGGAGAGGCTGGAGAAACAAAGGAGGACTGGAGAAGATGGAGATGGAGAGGCTGGAGAAACAAAGGAGAACTGGAGAAGATGGAGATGGAGAGGCTGGAGAAACTCAAAGGAGAACTAGAGAAGATGGAGATGAAGAGGCTGGAGAAACAAAGGAGAACTGGAGAAGATGGAGATGGAGAGGCTGGAGAAACTCAAAGGAGAACTAGAGAAGATGGAGATGAAGAGGCTGGAGAAACAAAGGAGAACTAGAGAAGATGGAGATGAAGAGGCTGGAGAAACAAAGGAGAACTGGAGAAGATGGAGATGGAGAGGCTGGAGAAACTGAAAGGAGAATTGGAGAAGATGGAGATGAAGAGGCTGGAGAAACTCAAAGGAGAACTGGAGAAGATGGAGATGGAGAGGCTGGAGAAACTGAAAGGAGAATTGGAGAAGATGGAGATGAAGAGGCTGGAGAAGCTCAAAGGAGAACTGGAGAAGATGGAGATGGAGAGGCTGGAGAAACAAAGGAGAACTGGAGAAGATGGAGAGGCTGGAGAAACTCAAAGGAGAACTGGAGAAGATGTGGAAGGTGAGGGCAACAGAGATTCCAGTGGTGATAGGAGCACTTGGAGCAGTGACCCCTAAATTGGAAGAATGGCCACAACAGATCCCAGGAGCAACATCTGAGCTCTCTGCCCAGAAAAGAACAATGCAGGGAACAGCTAAGATCCTGCGCAGAATCCTCAAACTCCCAGGAGGACCCGAGAATCAGAATGGACGACAAAGACCACCCCCATTGATCGGGGGTGAGAAGGAAGTTTTTATAATATATATATATATATATATATATTATAATTTATTATTTTATTAATGTAACATGCATTATAAAATGCTTTAAATCAATAATGCTATAATATAATAGTCAAAATAATATAATAAAATAAATTAGTATAATCAATTATATGATTGATATTTATTACTTATTGTGAATATACCTTATTACAGTATAATAATTAATATAACAATAACATAATTCTATAACAGGGATAATAGAAAAGTGATATAATAATAATAATAATAAGAAGAAGTAATATAACAATAACATAATTCTATAACAGGGATAATAGAAAAGTGATATAATAAGAAAATGATATAAAATAATAATAAATGTTTTATTCTACATAGGAGGCGACTTTGTGAGACGCGTCACTTACTGGCAGAGCGACGGCCGGTCGTATACAGGAGACGGCAATGACATTTTCACTAAAAAAAAAAAACAACAAACAAGTCGTGTCAAGTGAAGGCTCCTTAAAGCAATATCACAGCAAAAAATAAATAATATCCTCTCCCTCGAAACAAGACAAAAGCATGTGATCCCGGCTCTTCCATCATCCTGCTCAGTGCGAGATCTGGTGAAACGACGACTCACAGCAGCGAGGAAGCCACATTGTGGAATCGGCTGCTAACGAGAAACAACGGTACTGGAGTTGTTTTGTTTTTTTTATTCAGGCGATGTACAATGTGAGGATTCTCCGGCGCCAGCAGCGGCAGACGTGTGATTGTGGTTTTCATACATCCAGCCACATTCCAACTAGAAGGGACACAGTCTAGTTGGAATGTGGCTTTAAGTATGAATATCACATACTCGCAGTCACACGTCTGCCGCTTGTCTGCAGACTTGTAGCCTGGGACCGGACTACCCCTTTAAACTGACTGCAGACTTGTAGCCTGGGACCGGACTACCCCTTTAACTCTTAAAACAAACCAGTAACTTATTCCCATTAGTACACAGTTCCCATTTCAGCATCTTGCACTTATTTTTGCATCTTTTGCTCCCTAGATTCTAGGCCATATTTGGCCGATTTCGTGGATCTCAGCAGCTCTCAGGCCGCTGTGTGTCTGGCTAGGAGTCAGCTTACTGCAGCAGAAACCTCCCCCCACTGGAAACTCTATAAAGCAGAGACAATAAGCCAGATAGGCGGTCTCTGTTGTGTCGCTATCATGCAGTAACAATCACAATTCTCTACAAATTTACTTTAGGCTTAGTGCAGGGGCCGACTGATTATTCTCAGGGTCCTGGGCAATAAAAGGTCATGGGCCCCTTTTCTATAAGTTTAATTCCTTCCATCTTTTTTGATTCTCTGTTTCCTCTTAAAGGAATTTGTCTCTGGGGCTTTTGGATTTACACCTCATCCATGGAAGTCTATGGGAGCAGAATAAATCTGTATGTAGTGGAGAAGCCCCGTTTCACTGCTTAGCTTTTAATGGGCGTGCTCTGAGCCAATCACATTTCTCCTGCACTGCTTTGACTCCACATTGAAAAACTAGGTTAGAAGCTGCAGCTGCATCCCCCTCCTCTCCCCACCTATTTCTGTAATTACTCTAGATGCATTTGGGGAGGGGGGTTTATGTGCCGTATACAATGTACAGTCATCTATTTGATTTTTTTAGGGACTTTCACCCTTTATCATACTGACCCGGTTCCTGTGCTCCATCACCAGAGACGTCCTCGCACCCATGGCAGGCGGTATTTGGCCTGGAGGACTCGTCGTTGTCGGGGCTGACATAATAACCGCATGGCTCTAGGATATTATTGCACGGGAATCGCTGGGAGAAGAGATTCTTAAATATTGGGAGGGGTCTTTTCCAGTTAAAACCTGGGAAAATAAAAAAAAGCAACCCCAATATTCAGTATCATCTGCAGGAGTAAAAGGCAAGTTAAAGGGCATTTCCCCTTTAAGTGACAAAAATAACTACAAAATGCAAAAGTTCATAACTCCGGGGTTATAAAAAAGTAAAATAAAGCGTGTCGCGCTACCTGCCTGTGTGAACACATCCTTATGGCGTTAATAACACACACAGCCGGCATCGTAATGTGCTCTAATTACTAAATACAGGATCTATCAACGCCAACCTGCTGATGGTTTCCATACAGCTTCATTCTACACAGAAAAACTGAAAACACTGATGGAAACGTCTTATTATTACAAATAATACATCTGGCGGGAGGAGGATTGGGATCGGAGTGGCGGATTCAGTACTTTACTCACTATTAAAGGTGCTCGTTATATTGACGACATCCTGGCTCCTGGCACCGGAGAGAGACTGGGTGTGAAATACAGAAAAATGGTCAAAATACAGAAAAATGGTCAAAATACAGATCAGATACAAGGAAGGAATCACAGGTAGATTAGGTGATATGAACACAGGAACCAACCAACCTGGTGATAGGGATCAATCAGTCCTATGGAACCAACCGACCTAGTGATAGGGATCGGTGATCTCTAAAAAACCAAACAACCTGGTGATAAGGATCAGTGACCCCTAAAGAACCAACCGACCTGATGATGCGAACAACTAAGGAACCAAGCGACCTGAAGACAAGGACCCCTAAGGAACCAACCGACCTGATGACATGGACCCCTAAGGAACCAACCGACCTGATGACACGGACCCCTAAGGAACCAACCGACCTGATGACACGGACCCCTAAGAAACCATCCAAGCTGATGACACGGACCCCTAAGAAACCATCCAAGCTGATGACACGGACCCCTAAGGAACTATTCGACCTGATGACATGGACACCTAAGGAACCAACCAACCTGATGAAGTGGACCCCTATGGAACCAACTGACCTGATGACACGGACCCATAAAGAACCAACCGACCTGATGACACGGACCCCTAAGGAACCACCCAACCTGATGACACGGACCTCTAAGGAACCAACCGACCTGATGACACGGACCCCTAAGAAACCATCCAAGCTGATGACACGGACCCCTAAGGAACTATTCGACCTGATGACATGGACACATAAGGAACCAACCAACCTGATGAAGTGGACCCCTATGGAACCAACTGACCTGATGACACGGACCCATAAAGAACCAACCGACCTGATGACACGGACCCCTAAGGAACCACCCGACCTGATGACACGGACCCCTAAGGAACCAACCGACCTGATGACACGGACCCCTAAGGAACCATCCAAGCTGATGACACGGACCCCTAAGGAACCATTCGACCTGATGACATGGACACCTAAGGAACCAACCAACCTGATGAAGTGGACCCCTAAGGAACCATTCGACCTGATGACACGGACCCCTAAGGAACCATAGAACCTGATGACACGGACCCCTAAGGAACCAACCGACCTGATGACACAGACCCCTAAGAAACCAACCGACCTGATGACACGGAACCCTAAGGAACCATCCAACCTGATGACACGGAACCCTAAGGAACCATCCGACCTGATGACACGGACCCCTAAGGAACCAACCGACCTGATGACACGGAACCCTAAGGAACCATCCGACCTGATGACACGGACCCCTAAGGAACCAACCGACCTGATGACGTGGACCCCTAAGGAACCAACCAACCTGATGACACGGACCCCTATGGAACCAACCGACCTCATGACACGGAACCCTAAGGAACCATCCGACCTGATGACACGGACCCCTAAGGAACCAACCGACCTGATGACACGGAACCCTAAGGAACCATCCGACCTGATGACACGGACCCCTAAGGAACCAACCGGATGACGTGGACCCCTAAGGAACCAACCAACCTGATGACACGGACCCCTATGGAACCAACCGACCTCATGACACGGACCCCTAAGGAACCAACCGACCTGATGACACGGACCCCTAAGGAACCAACCAACCTGATGAAGTGGACCCCTAAGGAACCAACCGTCCTGATGACACGGACCCCTAAGGAACCAACTGATCTGATGACACGGACCCTTAAGAAACCAACCGACCTGATGACACGGAACCCTAAGGAACCAACCAACCTGATGACAAGGACCCCTAAGGAACCAACCGACCTGATGACATGGACCCCTAAGGAACCAACCAACCTGATGACACGGACCCCTATGGAACCAACCGACCTGATGACACGGAACCCTAAGGAACCATCCGACCTGATGACACGGACCCCTAAGGAACCAACCGACCTGATGACGTGGACCCCTAAGGAACCAACCAACCTGATGACACGGACCCCTATGGAACCAACCGACCTCATGACACGGAACCCTAAGGAACCATCCGACCTGATGACACGGACCCCTAAGGAACCAACCGACCTGATGACACGGAACCCTAAGGAACCATCCGACCTGATGACACGGACCCCTAAGGAACCAACCGACCTGATGACGTGGACCCCTAAGGAACCAACCAACCTGATGACACGGACCCCTATGGAACCAACCGACCTCATGACACGGACCCCTAAGGAACCAACCGACCTGATGACACGGACCCCTAAGGAACCAACCAACCTGATGAAGTGGACCCCTAAGGAACCAACCGTCCTGATGACACGGACCCCTAAGGAACCAACTGATCTGATGACACGGACCCTTAAGAAACCAACCGACCTGATGACACTGAACCCTAAGGAACCATCCGACCTAATGACACGAAACCCTAAGGAACCATCCGACCTGATGACACGGACCCCTAAGGAACCAACCGACCTGATGACACGGAACCCTAAGGAACCAACCAACCTGATGACAAGGACCCCTAAGGAACCAACCGACCTGATGACACGGACCCCTAAGGAACCAACCGACCTGATGACATGGACCCCTAAGGAACCAACCAACCTGATGACAAGGACCCCTAAGGAACCAACCGACCTGATGACACGGACCCCTAAGGAACCATCCGACCTGATGACAAGGACCCCTAAGGAACCAACCGACCTGATGATGTGGACCCCTAAGGAACCATCCGACCTGATGACACGGACCCTTAAGGGACCATCCGACCTGATGACACGGACCCTTAAGGAACCATCCGACCTGATGACACGGACCCCTAAGGAACCAACAGGCCTGATAACATGGACCCCCAAGGAACCCAAGAACCTCATAATAGGGATCGGTAATCCCTATGAAAAACAGATTTTGGATGATGGATGGAAATTAGGGACATCATATCACATTAAAATCTGACATTTGGGAATGTTGGATGCTAAGAAGGACAATTACCTATAATCTGTGCTGTTACAGTATGTTACATCATTAAACCTCTGAGGCAGGAGGGCCCTTGTCTGTCCATGGTCCCTTTGTTCTTCTGATCACCCCCCTGCAGGTGAGCTATCAGAGACCCCTACAGGTGAGCTATCAGAGACCCCTACAGGTGAGCTATCAGAGACCCCTACAGGTGAGCTATCAGAGACCCCCTACAGGTGAGCTATCAGAGACCCCTACAGGTGAGCTATCAGAGACCCCTACAGGTGAGCTATCAGAGACCCCCTACAGGTGAGCTATCAGAGACCCCCTACAGGTGAGCTATCAGAGACCCCCTATAAATGAGCTATCAGAGACCCCCTATAAATGAGCTATCAGAGACCCCCTATAAATGAGCTATCAGAGACCCCCTATAAATGGGCTATCAGAGACCCCCTATAAATGAGCTATCAGAGACCCCCTACAGGTGAGCTATCAGAGACCCCCTACAGGTGAGCTATCAGAGACCCCCTACAGGTGAGCTATCAGAGACCCCCTGCAGGTGAGCTATCAGAGACCCCCTACAGGTGAGCTATCAGAGACCCCCTACAGGTGAGCTATCAGAGACCCCCTACAGGTGAGCTATCAGAGACCCCCTACAGGTGAGCTATCAGAGACCCTCTACAGGTGAGCTATCAGAGACCCTCTACAGGTGAGCTATCAGAGACCCCCTACAGGTGAGCTATCAGAGACCCCCTGCAGGTGAGCTATCAGAGACCCCCTGCAGGTGAGCTATCAGAGACCCCCTACAGGTGAGCTATCAGAGACCCCCTACAGGTGAGCTATCAGAGACCCCCTACAGGTGAGCTATCAGAGACCCCCTACAGGTGAGCTATCAGAGACCCCCTACAGGTGAGCTATCAGAGACCCCCTACAGGTGAGCTATCAGAGACCCTCTACAGGTGAGCTATCAGAGACCCCCTGCAGGTGAGCTATCAGAGACCCCCTACAGGTGAGCTATCAGAGACCCCCTACAGGTGAGCTATCAGAGACCCCCTACAGGTGAGCTATCAGAGACCCCCTACAGGTGAGCTATCAGAGACCCTCTACAGGTGAGCTATCAGAGACCCTCTACAGGTGAGCTATCAGAGACCCCCTACAGGTGAGCTATCAGAGACCCCCTACAGGTGAGCTATCAGAGACCCCCTACAGGTGAGCTATCAGAGACCCCCTACAGGTGAGCCATCAGAGACCCCCTACAGGTGAGCTATCAGAGACCCTCTACAGGTGAGCTATCAGAGACCCCCTGCAGGTGAGCTATCAGAGACCCCCTACAGGTGAGCCATCAGAGACCCCCTACAGGTGAGCTATCAGAGACCCCCTACAGGTGAGCCATCAGAGACCCCCTATAAATGAGCTATGAGAGACCCCCTACAGGTGAGCCATCAGAGACCCCCTACAGGTGAGCTATCAGAGACCCCCTGCAGGTGAGCTATCAGAGACCCCCTATAAATGAGCTATCAGAGACCCCCTACAGGTGAGCTATCAGAGACCCCCTGCAGGTGAGCTATCAGAGACCCCCTATAAATGAGCTATGAGAGACCCCCTACAGGTGAGCCATCAGAGACCCCCTACAGGTGAGCTATTAGAGACCCCCTGCAGGTGAGCTATCAGAGACCCCCTATAAATGAGCTATCAGAGACCCCCTACAGGTGAGCTATCAGAGACCCCCTACAGGTGAGCCATCAGAGACCCCCTACAGGTGAGCTATCAGAGACCCCCTGCAGGTGAGCTATCAGAGACCCCCTATAAATGAGCTATCAGAGACCCCCTACAGGTGAGCTATCAGAGACCCCCTACAGGTGAGTTTTCATAGACCCCTGATAAATGAGCTATCAGAGACCCCCACAGGTGAGATCTGTACACCCCCCTGAGCTGTTGGAATATTCCCCATTGTTCTTCAGATGGACATCATGCCTCCTAGTGGGGTGTGAAACTGTCCTCGGCCTTTGGACAAAAAGACTTTTCTTAAATACAAGGACTCCATCTGCAGGAAGATGAAGACCCCTGTAAAGATCCTTGACCCTCCAATCTATTCTGCACCTAGGAGCGCCACCTTCAGGAGCGTGTGGTCATCAGCAGCCATATATATCTTCCATGGGGTGTATAGGGTTGGAGCCGTTCCCTGCACTCACCTTGGTGGTGATGACTTCTCCTTTGGCGTTGAACACCAGGTAGATCACGGAGACCTGTCACACAGACAAGGGGTTAAACGTCAGCGAAGCCGAGAAGGAAGCAGTGATATTATGCTGCCCTCTGGTGTCCACACGGAGAATTGCCATGTTGGTAAAGCTGCTCTGTATAGCAGTATTATCTGGATACTGAATGTAGGTATTATATATTCATTGTATAGCAGTATTATCTGGATAGTGAATGTAGGTATTATATATTCATTGTATAGCAGTATTATCTGGATACTGAATGTAGGTATTATATATTCATTGTATAGCAGTATTATCTGGATACTGAATGTAGGTATTATATATTCATTGTATAGCAGTATTATCTGGATACTGAATGTAGGTATTATATATTCATTGTATAGCAGTATTATCTGGATACTGAATGTAGGTATTATATATTCATTGTATAGCAGTATTATCTGGATAGTGAATGTAGGTATTATATATTCATTGTATAGCAGTATTATTGGATACTGTATAGAGGTATTATTTATTCTTTGTATAGTAGTACTATCTGGATACTGAATGTAGGTATTATATATTCATTGTATAGCAGTATTATCTGGATACTGAATGTAGAATGTAGGTATTATATATTCATTGTATAGCAGTATTATCTGGATACTGAATGTAGGTATTATATATTCATTGTATAGCAGTATTATCTGGATACTGAATGTAGGTATTATATATTCATTGTATAGCAGTATTATCTGGATACTGAATGTAGGTATTATATATTCATTGTATAGCAGTATTATCTGGATACTGAATGTAGGTATTATATATTCATTGTATAGCAGTATTATCTGGATACTGAATGTAGGTATTATATATTCATTGTATAGCAGTATTATCTGGATACTGAATGTAGGTATTATATATTCATTGTATAGCAGTATTATCTGGATACTGAATGTAGGCATTATATATTCTTTGTATAGCAGTATTATTGGATACTGTATAGAGGTATTTTTTTATTCTTTGTATGGTAGTATTATCTGGACACCGAATGGAGGTATTATTTATTCTTTATATACCTGCATTATTTGGAAACTATGTGGCAGTATTATTTTTTCTTTGTATAGTAGTATTATACCTGTATTATTTAGAAATTACAAAGAAAGAATAATATTGCCATAGAGTTTCCGAATAACTCTGGTATCCAAATACTACTACCCTATAAAGAATAAATAATACCTCTATACAATATTCATATACTACTATACAAAGAATACAGAATATTGCCATATATAGTAGTATATATATATATAGGCATTACTAATTCCTAATATAGAGGAGTTATTTGGATATAGTATGGAGGTATTTTTTTTTTCGTAGTATATAAGTATTATTTGGATATTTTATGGAGGTATTATTTATTCACTGCAATGACAGTATTATTTTGGAGCGGTAAGCAATGTATCCTGCCTGCAGTACTATATCTCATGACATTCAGGATTCCGGTCACTGTTCTGGCCGGACCGCAGCGATCAGTCACGGATAACGTTATCCACCACACGGACGGACGGAGAGGGTAGCAGGTACGGTAATATTCTTGGTGCTGCACGTTTGGCAGTGACACGATCAGTAAACCTCGCGCAGAATACAGACCTTCTTAGTGCTTAGGTCTTGGAAGAGAGGCGCCCTCTGCTGTTTGGTCAGCCTGTTTTTTTTGGAAACTTTTTGCAGGTTTTGCAGCTTCCGGATGGAGCTGAGTTTTGCCTAAAAAGATAACGATTTGTAAATCATCTGCATAGCCGGATCTCGTGGCCTCTTTAGCCCTCAGACCATGATGGGAGTTGTAGTCACATAGAGGTGCAATCAATAGATTGGTAATTAGGTTCATAATATCTCTTTGCTAATGATTGGAACAGTTTGTCTGATGCACTGCTCCAAATCCCCTGTATAGATGTAGTGTGACTGCAGTCACCACTAGAGGGAGCTCACTGCATACAGGTTACACATTGAAGTCAATGAGAACACAGTCTGCGGTAAGCTCCTGAGCGCCCTCTAGTGGCGGCTGCAGGGAGCTAGAAATTGTATTATCTTTAGGCCACAAAAAAAAATAAAAAAATATTTCTTACCGCCACAAATTCCTTCCCGCAGGATGAGAGCAGAGAAATATAAAATATGTTCTTTTAGATCCAAAAAGAAAAGGGGAGAAGGTGCTGTAGAAAAGCTGGGCAACAACCACTAGGGGGCGATCTAATGAGGGCCATTACTGGCTGTCACCCAGAATGTTACCAGGGTGTAACGGAAGCAATCACATCACATCACATCACAAGCTCCGTCATCACGGCACACAGAACCGAATATTGGGCACACGTCCTCAGAGGTTCAGTAGGAGGAATCCTTTTCCTAATAATAAACCTTAATATTCGGCTTCATGAGACGTCTGGAAGCAAAAGAGGATCAGACCTCTGAAGAGAGAAGGATAAAGGAGAACTCCGGTCTAGTAGTGTGGCTCCACCCATAATCTGTACAAATCCATTGAAAAATAAACGGAGATCATTTTGGAGGAGAAAGAAAAATAACTCAAATAATGTGTTTGCATAAATCTGCACACCCTTAGACTAATACTTTTGTTGTAGCTCCATATGCGCCCTCTGCTGGATGTCCTTCGAGCGTGGGAAAAAAAAAATCAGAAAAGTTCCCAGGCTCGAGTTCATATGAGGACAACCAGCAGAGGGCGCCTCACCGCAAATGAAGGTAACTACAGGTCATTGACCTAGTTTCCATTCATTCGCTGGGGTTTTACAGTCAGGAGCACAGCTGCATTATAGCAGAGCTCCTGGCTGTAAAAAAAATTAACCCCTTCAGATGGATTTACATCGTGGGACGTGACAGATCATCGGAAGGTATGGATATTGTTGGTTTATTATTTTTTCTTTGTCCCAGAGCGAGGGTCTTCAGGTGGATTACCAGAATAATAAAATATTCAAACAACCTGTGTTTTTATTTCATTAAAATACTTTGTAATAATGTGTTTGTGTTTTTTTTAACCCTTTACTAGTATTGGATTAATAATGGATAGGTGTCATAATTGACGCCTCTTCATTATTAATTAGGCTTAATGTCACCTTACAATAGCAAGGTGACATTAACCCTTCATTACCCCATATCCCACCGCTACACGGGAATGGGAAGAGAGTGGCCAAGTGCCAGAATAGGTGCATCTTCCAGATGTGCCTTTTCTGGGGTGGCTGGGGCAGATATTTTTAGCCAGGGGGGGCCAAAAACCATGGACCCTCTCCAGGCTATTAATATCTGCCCTCAGTCACTGGCTTTACTACTCTGGCGGAGAAAATTGCGTGGGAGACAACGCCAATTTTTGCCGCCATTTAACCCTTTAATTTAATAGCTAGAACGACCAAATTTTGCACATACACACTACTGACATTAGTAGTGTAGAATATGCAAAGAAAATGGTGATATGAGATGGTTTACTGTATGTAATCAGGTCTCATATCATGTCGGGTTTAGGAAGGAGATAGCAAAAGCCGGTAATTGAATTAACCGGCTTTTCTCCTATCTAGCGCTGGATGAAATATTAATATATATACATATATGTGTCTACTGATATATATATATATATATACCTATTATATTCTGTCAGTGTGATTTTACTGTACACCGCACTGAATTGCCGGCTTTTCTCTCTAACAGCGCTGCGTATTTCTCGCAAGTCACACTGCTGGTCCGTGTGTAATCCGTATTTTTCTGGCTTCCATAGACTTTCATTGGCGATTTTTTTGCGCAATACGGTGACAAACACAGCATGCTGCGATTTTCCACAGCCGTAGAAAGCCGTATAATACGGATCAGTAAAATACGGCAGATAGGAGCAGGGGCATAGAGAATAATTGGGCTGTGTGTAATGCGTGTTTTACGGACGTATTTTATGCGCTCATACGTCCGTAAAACTCGCTAGTGTGAGGCCGGCCTAAAGGGGCTGCAGAATTTTAAATGCAGCTCTGGTTCAGACTGGAGTATAAAATAGTTTAAAGGGGCTATCCACAAAGCGAGCATGTAAACAATACAGTCTGGAACCAGAAAACGCGTTGAAAGCTCCGGATGTGAACACACGGTTAGGTCCGTACAGAACATTTACATTTTGGTGGTCAGAGCTCGCCCTCCATGACCCCGAGCTTTTTTTGTCCCCGTAGGGTGTCGCTGCCTCTGCCTTAATAAAGGAAGAGAAAAAAAAAAACAGAGACACGCTATAAAGAGTTAACACTAACTTTTTAAAGGGAAAGCACACTCTTAGCACTTTAGGTCCTGGGCACCTATAGGGCGACCATGCACATCATTGTCGCTCCCTCTTGAGTTGCCACTTGGTTTTTCAGGATTGTAGCGCTGCACATCAATGTGGCTAGGAAAGCCGAGTGGCTACCAATGTGGCTACCAAGGCAGCTCTCCCGGACTCCTCTATATCACAGGAGACATCACCGACACTTACAGCCTCTGGGCTCCGCCACCGCCGCTGCGCCACCATCACCGCCTGCGTCTTCTCACCTTCATCCTGCACAAAGCAAATGTCCGCTCATTACTGGGGTCTGCAAAATATTCCCAAATATTACAGCCTCTTAGAATGCTTGTATTCATGGGTAACGACCATAGTGCCCCAACAACAGTGCCAGCCCCAGCAGTATAAATCAGTATAAATCACAGCGCCCCAACAACAGTGCCAGCCCCAGCAGTATAAATAACAGCGGCCCAACAACAGTGCCAGCCCCAGCAGTATAAATCACAGTGCCCCAATAACAGTGCCAGCCCCAGCAGTATAAATCACAGCGCCCCAACAGTGCCAGCCCCAGCAGTATTAACCACAGCGCCCCAATAGCAGTGCCAGCCCCAGCAGTATAAATAACAGCGCCCCAACAACAGTGCCAGCCCCAGCAGTATAAATCACAGTGCCCCAATAACAGTGCCAGCCTCAGCTGTATAAATCACAGCGCCCCAACAACAGTGCCAGCCCCAGCAGTATAAATCACAGCGCCCCAATAACAGTGCCAGCCCCAGCTGTATAAATAACAGTGCCCCAATAACAGTGCCAGCCTCAGCTGTATAAATAACAGTGCCCCAATAACAGTGCCAGCCCCAGCTGTATAAATAACAGTGCCCCAATAACAGTGCCAGCCTCAGCAGTATAAATAACAGTGCCCCAATAACAGTGCCAGCCCCAGCAGTATAAATCACAGTGCCCTAATAACAGTGCCAGCCCCAGCAGTATAAATAACAGAGCCCCAATAACAGTGCCAGCCCCAGCAGTATTAACCACAGCGCCCCAATAACAGTGCCAGCCCCAGCAGTATAAATCACAGCGCCCCAACAACAGTGCCAGCCCCAGCAGTATAAATCACAGCACCCCAATAACAGTGCCAGCCCCAGCAGTATAAATCACAGTGCCCCAACAACAGTGCCAGCCCCAGCAGTATAAATCACAGAGCCCCAACAACAGTGCCAGCCCCAGCAGTATAAATCACAGTGCCCCAATAACACTGCCAGCCCCAGCAGTATAAATAACAGAGCCCCAATAACAGTGCCAGCCCCAGCAGTATAAATCACAGCGCCCCAACAACAGTGCCAGCCCCAGCAGTATAAATAACAGCGGCCCAACAACAGTGCCAGCCTCAGCAGTATAAATCACAGCGCCCCAATAACAGTGCCAGCCCCAGCTGTATAAATAACAGTGCCCCAATAACAGTGCCAGCCTCAGCTGTATAAATAACAGTGCCCCAATAACAGTGCCAGCCTCAGCAGTATAAATAACAGTGCCCCAATAACAGTGCCAGCCCCAGCAGTATTAACCACAGCGCCCCAATAACAGTGCCAGCCCCAGCAGTATAAATCACAGCGCCCCAACAACAGTGCCAGCCCCAGCAGTATAAATCACAGCACCCCAATAACAGTGCCAGCCCCAGCAGTATAAATCACAGTGCCCCAATAACAGTGCCAGCCCCAGCAGTATAAATCACAGCGCCCCAACAACAGTGCCAGCCCCAGCAGTATAAATCACAGCACCCCAATAACAGTGCCAGCCCCAGCAGTATAAATCACAGTGCCCCAACAACAGTGCCAGCCCCAGCAGTATAAATCACAGAGCCCCAACAACAGTGCCAGCCCCAGCAGTATAAATCACAGTGCCCCAATAACACTGCCAGCCCCAGCAGTATAAATAACAGAGCCCCAATAACAGTGCCAGCCCCAGCAGTATAAATCACAGCGCCCCAATAACAGTGCCAGCCCCAGCAGTATAAATCACAGTGCCCCAACAACAGTGCCAGCCCCAGCAGTATAAATCACAGAGCCCCAACAACAGTGCCAGCCCCAGCAGTATAAATCACAGTGCCCCAATAACAGTGCCAGCCCCAGCAGTATAAATAACAGAGCCCCAATAACAGTGCCAGCCCCAGCAGTATTAACCACATCGCCCCAATAACACTGCCAGCCCCAGCAGTATAAATCACAGTGCCCCAATAACAGTGCCAGCCCCAGCTGTATAAATCACAGCGCACCAATAACACTGCCAGCCCCAGCAGTATAAATCACAGCGCCCCAATAACAGTGCCAGCCCCAGCTGTATAAATCACAGCGCACCAATAACACTGCCAGCCCCAGCAGTATAAATCACAGCGCCCCAATAACAGTGCCAGCCCCAGCTGTATAAATCACAGCGCACCAATAACAGTGCCAGCCCCAGCAGTATTAACCACAGCGCACCAATAACAGTGCCAGCCCCAGCAGTATTAACCACAGCACCCCAATAACAGTGCCAGCCCCAGCAGTATTAACCACAGCGCCCTAATAACAGCGCCAGCCCCAGCAGTATTAACCACAGCGCCCCAATAACAGTGCCAGCCCCAGCAGTATTAACCACAGTGCCCCAATAACAGTGCCAGCCCCAGCAGTATTAACCACAGCGCCCTAATAACAGCGCCAGCCCCAGCAGTATTAACCACAGCGCCCCAATAACAGTGCCAGCCCCAGCAGTATTAACCACAGTGCCCCAATAACAGTGCCAGCCCCAGCAGTATAAATCACAGCGCTCCAATAACAGTGCCAGCCCCAGCAGTATAAATCACAGTGCCCTAATAACAGCGCCAGCCCCAGCAGTATTAACCACAGCGCCCCAATAACAGTGCCAGCCCCAGCAGTATTAACCACAGTGCCCCAATAACAGTGCCAGCCCCAGCAGTATAAATCACAGCGCTCCAATAACAGTGCCAGCCCCAGCAGTATTAACCACAGCGCCCCAATAACAGTGTCAGACAACATTCCCCAAAACCAGTATCAGACTCAGTGACAGTCTCCCGGACACTGGCGGACAGCAGACACACGATAGACCCCTATATTCGGTCTGGGGTGGTCTCCATTTATCCACACAGTGAAAGTCACAGTTAATAGAACTGAATCCTTCGCTGTGTGATTTGACCCAGAAGGGAACATAAAAAAAAAATCACACAAATGTTCAAAACGGTTCTGTGTAATTACAGAGACGTCTCCGCTGGTGAAATGCCAAACAAAGGTGAGACAATTAGTGGATAACGAGCGAGGAGCCTGTAATCAGGCCGCCATTAGTTCCAGGTTGTGTGTTCGCTTTGACCTTTTCTTTGATGCGTCTCCGGTGGATCGTAGAGAAGATGCCGAGATCTGATCAACGCGAAGCAGCAAAAAATAACAACGTGCAAACATGGAAACTCCCGTCTGACCGTACGGGGTAAGATTAGAGAAGTGGCGCCAGACGGGCCCGGACACCTGCTTATCTCCGCCGGCCTGTCCTCTTACCTGGGGGTCCGGGACCATCGCTGGAGGTTTCCTCTGCGAGTTCCGTTCTCTCTTGGACTTGAGGACTTTTCTACGGGATTTTACCTGACAAGATACAGAAATAAAGTGAAGACTCTCAGGAGCCCCCTGTAGTGCCCTCCTTTATCCGTGACGGTATAACGGGGGGCACCCGTGTATGTGTGTAGTATACTGGCGCTCTCCCCGTATACATACCTTACCAGCGAACTCCATCAGATGGGCAGGAGGACCGTTCGAGTCAGAGCTGTCCGATCCCCTGGTGCTGAAATCGACAAAGAGCGGTCATACATACCGTATACTCGTACTACAGCCGCACTTTACATTCTACTGCTGCAGTTACCTCCAGAGCTGCAATCACAATTCTGCTTCTTTATTTTCTATTGTCTTGCAGTTTTGGGATATGTAAAGTTTACACCGCGCGCTGCCCAGTAATGTGCTGGAGAAAATGTGAGTCCAAACTCACCTGGAATCAAAATCCGACAGGACGTCTTCTAGAACAGATTCAGAGTCCAAGCCGAGCTGGTGATTGTAGTTCACTCGCTGCTTCACCATCTCCTCCAGCTCCCTCACACAAGAGTAATACTGCAAACAGATCATCAAACCTACGGTATAACATCTGGCACATAGCGGAAGTATTATACAGTGGCATGTAAAAGTTTGGGCACCCCTGGTCAAAATGACTGCTATTGAGAACAGTTAAGCAAGTTGAAGATTAAATAATCTCTAAAAGGCCTAAAGCTACAGATGACATATTTCCTTTGTATTTTAAGCAAAACAAATATGTATTGTCATTTTTTACATTTAAAAAGTACAAAAAAGGAAAATGGTCCTATGCAAAAGTTTGGGCACCCTTGGAGATTTCTATGCTCAGATACCTTTGACCAAGGTCTCAGACCTTAATTAGCCTGTTAGGGCTATGGCTTGTTCACTATCATCGTTAGGAATGGCCAGGTGATGAAAATTTCCAGCTTTATAAAGCCCAGCCTCCTCTAACCTTGTGCCAAAAAACAGCAGCCATGGTTCTTCTAAGCAGCTGCCGAGCACTCTGAAAATGAAAATGGTGGAGGCCACAAAGCAGGAGAAGGCTATAAGAAGAGAGCAAAGTGATTCCAAGTTGCCCTTTCCTCAGTTCGAAAAGTAATTAAGAAATATCAGTTATCAGGAACAGTGGAGGTCAAGATAAGGTCTGGAAGACCAAGTAAAATGTCAGTGAGAGCTGCTCGTAGGATTGCTAGAGAGGCAAATCAGAACCATTGCTTGACTGCAAAAGACCTTCAGAAAAAAATTTGAAAAATCTGGAGTTGTGGTACATTGTTCTACTGTTCAGAGACACCTGCACAAATATGGCCTTCATGGAAAAGTCATCAGAAGAAAACCTCTCCTGCGTCCTCACCATAAAATTCAGGATCATAAGTATGCAAAAAAACATCCAAACAAACCTGATGTATTTTGAAAACAAGTCCTGTGGACCGATGAGGTTAAAATAGAACTTCGGCCACAATGATCAAAAGGTTCAAGTATGTGTGGAGAAAAAAGGGCACAGAATTTCAGGAAAAGAACATCCCGCCAACCATTAAGCATGGTGGACATCAATCATGCTTTGAGGTTGTGTTGCAGCCAATGGCACAGGGATCATTTCACGGGTGAAGTGAAGAATGGATTCAATGAAATTATAAATTCTTGATGCAAACATAACACCATCTGTAAAAGGCTGAAGCAGAAAAGAGGAAGAGGAAGAGGATGGCTTCTATAAATGGATAATGATCCTAAATACACGCCAACATCCACAAAAGACGACCTCAAAAGGCGCAAGCTGAAGGTTTTACAATGGCCCTCACAGTCCCCCGATCTGAACATCATTGGAAATCTGTGGCTAGACCTCAAAACAGCAGTATTATAGTAGTTATATTCTTGTACATAGGAGCAGTATTATAGTAGTTATATTCTTGTACATAGGTGCAGTATTATAGTAATTATATTCTTGTACATGGGAGCAGTATTATAGTAGTTATATTCTTGAACATAGGGGGCAGTATTATAGTAGTTATATTCTTGTGTATAGGGAGCAGTATTATAGTAGTTATATTCTTGTACATAGGAGCAGTATTATAGTAGCTATATTCTTGTACATAGGGGCAGTATTATAGTAGTTATATTCTTGTACATAGGGGCAGTATTATAGTAGTTATATTCTTGTACATAGGGGCAGTATTATAGTAGTTATATTCTTGTACATAGGGGCAGTATTATAGTAGTTATATTCTTGTACATAGGGGGCAGTATTATAGTAGTTATATTCTTGTACATAGGGGCAGTATTATAACAGTTATATTCTTGTACATAGGGGCAGTATTATAGTAGTTATATTCTTGTACATAGGGGGCAGTATTAAAGTAGTTACATTCTTGTACATAGGGGCAGTATTATAGTAGTTATATTCTTGTACATAGGAGCAGTATTATAGTGGTTATATTCTTATACATAGGGGCAGTATTATAGTAGTTATATTCTTGTACATAGGAGCATTATTATAGTAGTTATATTCTTGTAGATAGGAGCAGTATTACAGTAGTTATATTCTTGTACATAGGGGCAGTATTATAGTAGTTATATTCTTGTACATAGGGGCAGTATTATAGTAGTTATATTCTTGTACATAGGGGCAGTATTATAGTAGTTATATTCTTGTACATAGGGGCAGTATTATAGTAGTTCTATTCTTGTACATAGGGGCAGTATTATAGTAGTTATATTCTTGTACATAGGGGCAGTATTATAGTAGTTATATTCTTGTACATAGGGGCAGTATTATAGTAGTTACATTCTTGTACATAGGGGCAGTATTATAGTAGTTATATTCTTGTACATAGGAGCAGTATTATAGTGGTTATATTCTTATACATAGGGGCAGTATTATAGTAGTTATATTCTTGTACATAGGAGCATTATTATAGTAGTTATATTCTTGTAGATAGGAGCAGTATTATAGTAGTTATATTCTTGTACATAGGGGCAGTATTATAGTAGTTATATTCTTGTACATAGGGGCAGTATTATAGTAGTTATATTCTTGTACATAGGGGCAGTATTATAGTAGTTATATTCTTGTACATAGGGGCAGTATTATAGTAGTTATATTCTTGTACATAGGGGCAGTATTATAGTAGTTATATTCTTGTACATAGGGGCAGTATTATAGTAGTTATATTCTTGTACATAGGGGCAGTATTATAGTAGTTATATTCTTGTACATAAGGGCAGTATTATAGTAGTTATATTCTTGTACATAGGGGCAGTATTATAGTAGTTATATTCTTGTACATAGGGGCAGTATTATAGTAGTTATATTCTTGTACATAGGGGCAGTATTATAGTAGTTATATTCTTGTACATAGGGGCAGTATTATAGTAGTTATATTCTTGTACATAGGGGCAGTATTATAGTAGTTATATTCTTGTACATAGGGGCAGTATTATAGTAGTTATATTCTTGTACATAGGGGCAGTATTATAGTAGTTATATTCTTGGACATAGGGGCAGTATTATAGTAGTTATATTCTTGTACATACGGGGCAGTATTATAGTAGTTATATTCTTGTACATAGGGGCAGTATTATAGTATATGGTTTTATATAAGGTGCAGTATGATAGTAGATAAATTCCTGTCTATTGAGGGCAGTATTTTATACTCCATTTTATATCGCTGAATGTCTTTTCCATAGGAATGTGTCCACATCAGTGATCTCTCGCAGATGCGGATTGTGGCTTTGTATGCCGTACCCTCACATAGGACGTGTATGTGCGGAGTCTGTGACGAACCTCCTGTACATTTCGCTAGAGCTGGAGCATGAGATTGGGGTCACCTCCGAGAAGTGAATAAGGAGGACCTGGTTCCATGTTGTGAGTGTTCGCAGCGGACGAGCTGTGTACTGTCACTGAACTCATCGGCCCCCCAGATCGGCGTGACTCAGACTTCTCAGAACGTGTGCTCGCCTCCGAGGAGCGGGGGGACCTGCCGGTGGTCCCCGCAGGAGCGGCTCGCTTACCTTAGTTTGCTCAGGGTCACAATAATCTAAAAGTGCATCGCAGAAATGGTAACCCAGCGACTTCAGGTCCATTGTGCTGAAATGAGTCCCGCGTCGTTTACCTGTAATTTATGGGGAAAGTACAGAGCTGAATTAAAGGGTCAAGTTACGGGATGCTTTAATATAGGCATATGTAATAAGCCTGAAAATTGTTGCTTTCCTGCTTTCACAACTAGAAGGCGGATATGTTGCTCTCATTTAGGGGCCATATACAGCTTGCCCCGGTGACTGCAGCGCCTAGTCATTCTACACGGATCATGTTTACACTGCTGGGCAGCTCACAGTGGGCGGGGCTGTCGGGTGATTGACAGTTCGGCTCCCACAGCACCTGTTATATCATATCCTTGGTAGATCACTGTCAGGGCATGCTGGGAGTACTAGTTTCACAACCGCTGGTTTGCAGTGAGTAATAAGACGGCTAAGCTCACCCATTGAGGACCCGCAGAACGTGGCCTCCAGTGTATAGCTGTTCCGGATGCCCATTTTCCACATGACCACGCGGCCCGTACCTTCTTTGCTCCTCTGGACTTTGAATTTGCAGGCTGAAAATGAGAACTGAATGGGACATCGGTAAGGGCACGAAAAAACACGGAAGCCTAATACTGAAGCTTCTACATAATGAGATTGTAAGGGGGTGCTCATGAGCAAAAATTCAATAAAAAAGGCAAAAAAATGAGATAATAGAAGCTCAAGGGAATTTTAAATGGTCAAATTCTGGCTATTTGCAGCCACCACTAGGGGGAGCTGATGAAAACCGATTTCTACAACTCCTGTCTTCAGTAAGCTCCTCAGCTCCCTCTAGTGGCGGCTGGGGACAGACTGAATTCTACCATCTAAGGGTCTGGTGTCTCAATTTAAGGGTGACTATGCTTTAGGGGTCTGGTCAGGGAACTGAAACGCCAGAACAGATCCCTAAAATATTAATTCAAGGGTCTGAATTAATTGAAGTGTCTGGTTTAAGGTCTGAACTAGTGTAAGGGTCTATGTTCGGATTCATTTTTGATCCGCCATGTTTTGGCATGTCCATCATTGGTTACCTTGTCGGGGGAGATCTTGCTGAGAATTAATGGGAAGATGCGCTCACACAAGTGACTTTCGCTGTCATTCGGGGCACCTCTGCCTTTACAGCCGTACATGAAGACGTTCTGCTTCCTGCTGTGTCCGTGCAGGTCACAATACAGCAAGATCTCCCGCTCATCCATCACCCTGAGAAAGAGAGGACGGGATCCACGTCACAGAGAGGAGGGCGCCAACTACAGGACACATGCTCCAGAAGGCACTGATATCAAGTTATATTCTTGTACATAAGGGCAGTATAATAGTAGTTATATTCTTGTATATAGGGGGCAGTATTATAGTAGTTATATTCTTGTATATAGGGGGCAGTATTATAGTAGTTATATTCTTATACATAGGGGCAGTATAATAGTAGTTATATTCTTGTACATAGGGGCAGTATTATAGTAGTTATATTCTTGTACATAGGGGCAGTATTATAGTAGTTATATTCCTGTACATAGGGGGCAGTATTATAGTAGTTATATTCTTGTACATAGGGGCAGTATTATAGTAGTTATATTCTTGTACATAGGGGCAGTATTATAGTAGTTATATTCTTGTACATAGGGACAGTATTATAGTAGTTATATTCTTATACATAGGGGCAGTATTATAGTAGTTATATTCTTGTACATAGGGGCAGTATTATAGTAGTTATATTCCTGTACATAGGGGGCAGTATTATAGTAGTTATATTCTTGTACATAGGGGCAGTATTATAGTAGTTATATTCTTGTACATAGGGGCAGTATTATAGTAGTTATATTCTTGTACATAGGGGCAGTATTATAGTAGTTATATTCTTATACATAGGGGCAGTATTATACTAGTTATATTCCTGTACATAGGGGGCAGTATTATAGTAGTTATATTCCTGTACATAGGAGCAGTATTATAGTAGTTATATTCTTGTACATAGGGGCAGTATTATAGTAGTTATATTCTTGTACATAGGGGCAGTATTATAGTAGTTATATTCTTATACATAGGGGCAGTATTATAGTAGTTATATTCTTATACATAGGGGCAGTATTATAGTAGTTATATTCTTGTACATAGGAGCAGTATTATAGTAGTTATATTCTTGTACATAGGGGCAGTATTATAGTAGTTATATTCTTGTACATAGGGGCAGTATTATAGTAGTTATATTCTTGTACATAGGGGCAGTATTATAGTAGTTATATTCTTATACATAGGGGCAGTATTATAGTAGTTATATTCTTGTACATAGGGGCAGTATTATAGTAGTTATATTGTTGTATATTGGGGACAGTATTATAGCAGTTATATTCTTGTACATAGGGGCAGTATTATAGTAGTTATATTCTTGTACATAGGGGCAGTATTATAGTAGTTATATTCTTATACATAGGGGCAGTATTATAGTAGTTATATTCTTGTACATAGGAGCAGTATTATAGTAGTTATATTGTTGTATATTGGGGACAGTATTATAGCAGTTATATTCTTGTACATAGGGGCAGTATTATAGTAGTTATATTCTTGTACATAGGGGCAGTATTATAGCAGTTATATTCTTGTACATAGGGGCAGTATTATAGTAGTTATATTCTTGTACATAGGGGGCAGTATTATAGTAGTTATATTCTTGTACATAGGAGCAGTATTATAGTAGTTATATTCTTGTACATAGGGGCAGTATTATAGCAGTTATATTCTTGTCGATAGGGGCAGTATTATCGCAGTTATATTCTTGTACATAGGGGCAGTATTATAGTAGTTATATTCTTGTACATAGGGGGCAGTATTATAGTAGTTATATTCTTGTACATAGGGGCAGAATTATAGTAGTTATATTCTTGTACATAGGGGCAGTATTATAGTAGTTATATTCTTGTACATAGGAGCAGTATTATAGTAGTTATATTCTTGTACATAGGAGCAGTATTATAGTAGTTATATTGTTGTATATAGGGGACAGTATTATAGTAATATTGTTGTACATAGGAGCAGTATTATAGTAGTTATATTCTTGTACATAGGGGCAGTATTATAGTAGTTATATTGTTGTACATAGGGAGCAGTATTATAGTAGTTATATTCTTGTACATAGGGGGCAGTAATATAATAGTTATATTCTTGTATATAGGAGCAGTATTATAGTAGTTATATTCTTGTACATAGGAGCAGTATTATAGTAGTTATATTCTTGTACATAGGGGCAGTATTATAGTAGTTATATTGTTGTACATAGGGAGCAGTATTATAGTAGTTATATTCCTGTACATAGGGGCAGTATTATAGTAGTTATATTGTTGTACATAGGGAGCAGTATTATAGTAGTTATATTCTTGTACATAGGGGGTAGTATTATAATAGTTATATTCTTGTACATAGGAGCAGTATTATAGTAGTTATATTCTTGTACATAGGAGCAGTATTATAGTAGTTATATTGTTGTATATAGGGGACAGTATTATAGTAGTTATATTCTTGTACATAGGGGGCAGTATTATAGTAGTTATATTCTTGTACATAGGGGCAGTATTATAGTAGTTATATTGTTGTATATTGGGGACAGTATTATAGCAGTTATATTCTTGTACATAGGGGCAGTATTATAGTAGTTATATTCTTGTACATAGGGGCAGTATTATAGTAGTTATATTCTTGTACATAGGGGCAGTATTATAGTAGTTATATTCTTGTACATAGGGGGCAGTATTATAATAGTTATATTCTTGTACATAGGAGCAGTATTATAGTAGTTATATTGGTGTATATAGGGGACAGTATTATAGCAGTTATATTCTTGTACATAGGGGCAGTATTATAGCAGTTATATTCTTGTACATAGGGGCAGTATTATAGCAGTTATATTCTTGTACATAGGGGCAGTATTATAGTAGTTATATTCTTGTACATGGGGGGCAGTATTATAGTAGTTATATTCTTGTACATGGGGGGCAGTATTATAGTAGTTATATTCTTGTACATAGGAGCAGTATTATAGTAGTTATATTCTTGTACATAGGGGCAGTATTATAGTAGTTATATTCTTGTACATAGGGGCAGTATTATAGCAGTTATATTCTTGTACATAGGGGCAGTATTATAGTAGTTATATTCTTGTACATAGGGGGCAGTATTATAGTAGTTATATTCTTGTACATAGGGGCAGAATTATAGTAGTTATATTCTTGTACATAGGGGCAGTATTATAGTAGTTATATTCTTGTACATAGGAGCAGTATTATAGTAGTTATATTCTTGTACATAGGAGCAGTATTATAGTAGTTATATTGTTGTATATAGGGGACAGTATTATAGTAGTTATATTGTTGTACATAGGAGCATTATTATAGTAGTTACATTCTTGTACATAGGGGCAGTATTATAGTAGTTATATTGTTGTACATAGGGAGCAGTATTATAGTAGTTATATTCTTGTACATAGGGGGCAGTATTATAATAGTTATATTCTTGTATATAGGAGCAGTATTATAGTAGTTATATTCTTGTACATAGGAGCAGTATTATAGTAGTTATATTCTTGTACATAGGGGCAGTATTATAGTAGTTATATTGTTGTACATAGGGAGCAGTATTATAGTAGTTATATTCCTGTACATAGGGGCAGTATTATAGTAGTTATATTCTTGTACATAGGAGCAGTATTATAGTAGTTTTATTCTTGTACATAGGGGGCAGTATTATAGTAGTTATATTCTTGTACATAGGGGCAGTATTATAATAGTTATATTCTTGTACATAGGAGCAGTATTATAGTAGTTATATTCTTGTACATAGGAGCAGTATTATAGTAGTTATATTGTTGTATATAGGGGACAGTATTATAGTAGTTATATTCTTGTACATAGGGGGCAGTATTATAGTAGTTATATTCTTGTACATAGGGGCAGTATTATAGTAGTTATATTGTTGTATATTGGGGACAGTATTATAGCAGTTATATTCTTGTACATAGGGGCAGTATTATAGTAGTTATATTCTTGTACATAGGGGCAGTATTATAGTAGTTATATTCTTGTACATAGGGGCAGTATTTTAGTAGTTATATTCTTGTACATAGGGGGCAGTATTATAATAGTTATATTCTTGTACATAGGAGCAGTATTATAGTAGTTATATTGGTGTATATAGGGGACAGTATTATAGCAGTTATATTCTTGTACATAGGGGGCAGTATTATAGTAGTTATATTCTTGTACATAGGAGCAGTATTATAGTAGTTATATTCTTGTACATAGGGGCAGTATTATAGTAGTTATATTCTTGTACATAGGAGCAGTATTATAGTAGTTATATTCTTGTACATAGGGGCAGTATTATAGTAGTTATATTCTTGTACATAGGGGCAGTATTATAGTAGTTATATTGTTGTACATAGGGAGCAGTATTATAGTAGTTATATTCTTGTACATAGGGGGCAGTATTATAATAGTTATATTCTTGTATATAGGAGCAGTATTAGAGTAGTTATATTCTTGTACATAGGGGCAGTATTATAGTAGTTATATTGTTGTACATAGGGAGCAGTATTATAGTAGTTATATTCCTGTACATAGGGGCAGTATTATAGTAGTTATATTGTTGTACATAGGGAGCAGTATTATAGTAGTTATATTCTTGTACATAGGGGGTAGTATTATAATAGTTATATTCTTGTACATAGGAGCAGTATTATAGTAGTTATATTCTTGTACATAGGAGCAGTATTATAGTAGTTATATTGTTGTATATAGGGGACAGTATTATAGTAGTTATATTCTTGTACATAGGGGGCAGTATTATAGTAGTTATATTCTTGTACATAGGGGCAGTATTATAGTAGTTATATTGTTGTATATTGGGGACAGTATTATAGCAGTTATATTCTTGTACATAGGGGCAGTATTATAGTAGTTATATTCTTGTACATAGGGGCAGTATTATAGTAGTTATATTCTTGTACATAGGGGCAGTATTATAGTAGTTATATTCTTGTACATAGGGGGCAGTATTATAATAGTTATATTCTTGTACATAGGAGCAGTATTATAGTAGTTATATTAGTGTATATAGGGGACAGTATTATAGCAGTTATATTCTTGTACATAGGGGCAGTATTATAGCAGTTATATTCTTGTACATAGGGGCAGTATTATAGTAGTTATATTCTTGTACATAGGGGCAGTATTATAGCAGTTATATTCTTGTACATAGGGGCAGTATTATAGTAGTTATATTCTTGTACATAGGGGGCAGTATTATAGTAGTTATATTCTTGTACATAGGAAACACAAAAAAGCACAGTAAAACCAAAAACACACTGTTGCAAAAAAAAATCACAGTGGACAGCAAGTGCTAGTAAAAAGATGGAAAAAACAGGGTATTTGGTTGATATGTTTTTTGCAAAAAATGTATATTAAGCCGCTCTACCAAACGTCAAGGTATACCCATATCAGAGCAGTCCTAACTAATGTATGTAATCCCTATCTGATGTATTTAAAACCTGGTCATATGTACAATACCTGTATGAGCAGGATTCAGAAATGGAATGTCCATGTGGACACGCTGGACAGAACGGCTCCTGTGCGCACAGCTCAAAAAAAGAGGGGTGGAGGCCTCCCCAGTCTTGTGGACACAAGAAAACAATTATATGAAGCCAGAACACATGAGCTGCGCGCACAGTGAACAAGCCCGTAGAGACATGTTCACACCACCAAGAGACTTGAAAACACAAAAAAGCACAGTAAAACCAAAAACACACTGTTGCAAAAAAAATCACAGTGGACAGCAAGTGCTAGTAAAAAGATGGAAAAAACAGGGTATTTGGTTGATATGTTTTTTGCAAAAAATGTATATTAAGCCGCTCTACCAAACGTCAAGGTATACCCATATCAGAGCAGTCCTAACTAATGTATGTAATCCCTATCTGATGTATTTAAAACCTGGTCACCCCTCTCTTTTTTTGAGCTGTGCGCACAGGAGCCGTTCTGTCCAGCGTGTCCACATGGACATTCCATTTCTGAATCCTGCTCATACAGGTATTGTACATATGACCAGGTTTTAAATACATCAGATAGGGATTACATACATTAGTTAGGACTGCTCTGATATGGGTATACCTTGACGTTTGGTAGAGCGGCTTAATATACATTTTTTGCAAAAAACATATCAACCAAATACCCTGTTTTTTCCATCTTTTTACTAGCACTTGCTGTCCACTGTGATTTTTTTTGCAACAGTGTGTTTTTGGTTTTACTGTGCTTTTTTGTGTTTTCAAGTCTCTTGGTGGTGTGAACATGTCTCTACGGGCTTGTTCACTGTGCGCGCAGCTCATGTGTTCTGGCTTCATATAATTGTTTTCTTGTGTCCACAAGACTGGGGAGGCCTCCACCCCTCTTTTTTTGAGCTGTGCGCACAGGAGCCGTTCTGTCCAGCGTGTCCACATGGACATTCCATTTCTGAATCCTGCTCATACAGGTATTGTACATATGACCAGGTTTTAAATACATCAGATAGGGATTACATACATTAGTTAGGACTGCTCTGATATGGGTATACCTTGACGTTTGGTAGAGCGGCTTAATATACATTTTTTGCAAAAAACATATCAACCAAATACCCTGTTTTTTCCATCTTTTTACTAGCACTTGCTGTCCACTGTGATTTTTTTTGCAACAGTGTGTTTTTGGTTTTACTGTGCTTTTTTGTGTTTTCAAGTCTCTTGGTGGTGTGAACATGTCTCTACGGGCTTGTTCACTGTGCGCGCAGCTCATGTGTTCTGGCTTCATATAATTGTTTTCTTGTGTCCACAAGACTGGGGAGGCCTCCACCCCTCTTTTTTTGAGCTGTGCGCACAGGAGCCGTTCTGTCCAGCGTGTCCACATGGACATTCCATTTCTGAATCCTGCTCATACAGGTATTGTACATATGACCAGGTTTTAAATACATCAGATAGGGATTACATACATTAGTTAGGACTGCTCTGATATGGGTATACCTTGACGTTTGGTAGAGCGGCTTAATATACATTTTTTGCAAAAAACATATCAACCAAATACCCTGTTTTTTCCATCTTTTTACTAGCACTTGCTGTCCACTGTGATTTTTTTTGCAACAGTGTGTTTTTGGTTTTACTGTGCTTTTTTGTGTTTTCAAGTCTCTTGGTGGTGTGAACATGTCTCTACGGGCTTGTTCACTGTGCGCGCAGCTCATGTGTTCTGGCTTCATATAATTGTTTTCTTGTGTCCACAAGACTGGGGAGGCCTCCACCCCTCTTTTTTTGAGCTGTGCGCACAGGAGCCGTTCTGTCCAGCGTGTCCACATGGACATTCCATTTCTGAATCCTGCTCATACAGGTATTGTACATATGACCAGGTTTTAAATACATCAGATAGGGATTACATACATTAGTTAGGACTGCTCTGATATGGGTATACCTTGACATTTGGTAGAGCGGCTTAATATACATTTTTTGCAAAAAACATATCAACCAAATACCCTGTTTTTTTTCATCTTTTTACTAGCACTTGCTGTCCACTGTGATTTTTTTTGCAACAGTGTGTTTTTGGTTTTACTGTGCTTTTTTGTGTTTTCAAGTCTCTTGGTGGTGTGAACATGTCTCTACGGGCTTGTTCACTGTGCGCGCAGCTCATGTGTTCTGGCTTCATATAATTGTTTTCTTGTGTCCACAAGACTGGGGAGGCCTCCACCCCTCTTTTTTTGAGCTGTGCGCACAGGAGCCGTTCTGTCCAGCGTGTCCACATGGACATTCCATTTCTGAATCCTGCTCATACAGGTATTGTACATATGACCAGGTTTTAAATACATCAGATAGGGATTACATACATTAGTTAGGACTGCTCTGATATGGGTATACCTTGACGTTTGGTAGAGCGGCTTAATATACATTTTTTGCAAAAAACATATCAACCAAATACCCTGTTTTTTCCATCTTTTTACTAGCACTTGCTGTCCACTGTGATTTTTTTTGCAACAGTGTGTTTTTGGTTTTACTGTGCTTTTTTGTGTTTTCAAGTCTCTTGGTGGTGTGAACATGTCTCTACGGGCTTGTTCACTGTGCGCGCAGCTCATGTGTTCTGGCTTCATATAATTGTTTTCTTGTGTCCACAAGACTGGGGAGGCCTCCACCCCTCTTTTTTTGAGCTGTGCGCACAGGAGCCGTTCTGTCCAGCGTGTCCACATGGACATTCCATTTCTGAATCCTGCTCATACAGGTATTGTACATATGACCAGGTTTTAAATACATCAGATAGGGATTACATACATTAGTTAGGACTGCTCTGATATGGGTATACCTTGACGTTTGGTAGAGCGGCTTAATATACATTTTTTGCAAAAAACATATCAACCAAATACCCTGTTTTTTCCATCTTTTTACTAGCACTTGCTGTCCACTGTGATTTTTTTTGCAACAGTGTGTTTTTGGTTTTACTGTGCTTTTTTGTGTTTTCAAGTCTCTTGGTGGTGTGAACATGTCTCTACGGGCTTGTTCACTGTGCGCGCAGCTCATGTGTTCTGGCTTCATATAATTGTTTTCTTGTGTCCACAAGACTGGGGAGGCCTCCACCCCTCTTTTTTTGAGCTGTGCGCACAGGAGCCGTTCTGTCCAGCGTGTCCACATGGACATTCCATTTCTGAATCCTGCTCATACAGGTATTGTACATATGACCAGGTTTTAAATACATCAGATAGGGATTACATACATTAGTTAGGACTGCTCTGATATGGGTATACCTTGACGTTTGGTAGAGCGGCTTAATATACATTTTTTGCAAAAAACATATCAACCAAATACCCTGTTTTTTCCATCTTTTTACTAGCACTTGCTGTCCACTGTGATTTTTTTTGCAACAGTGTGTTTTTGGTTTTACTGTGCTTTTTTGTGTTTTCAAGTCTCTTGGTGGTGTGAACATGTCTCTACGGGCTTGTTCACTGTGCGCGCAGCTCATGTGTTCTGGCTTCATATAATTGTTTTCTTGTGTCCACAAGACTGGGGAGGCCTCCACCCCTCTTTTTTTGAGCTGTGCGCACAGGAGCCGTTCTGTCCAGCGTGTCCACATGGACATTCCATTTCTGAATCCTGCTCATACAGGTATTGTACATATGACCAGGTTTTAAATACATCAGATAGGGATTACATACATTAGTTAGGACTGCTCTGATATGGGTATACCTTGACGTTTGGTAGAGCGGCTTAATATACATTTTTTGCAAAAAACATATCAACCAAATACCCTGTTTTTTCCATCTTTTTACTAGCACTTGCTGTCCACTGTGATTTTTTTTGCAACAGTGTGTTTTTGGTTTTACTGTGCTTTTTTGTGTTTTCAAGTCTCTTGGTGGTGTGAACATGTCTCTACGGGCTTGTTCACTGTGCGCGCAGCTCATGTGTTCTGGCTTCATATAATTGTTTTCTTGTGTCCACAAGACTGGGGAGGCCTCCACCCCTCTTTTTTTGAGCTGTGCGCACAGGAGCCGTTCTGTCCAGCGTGTCCACATGGACATTCCATTTCTGAATCCTGCTCATACAGGTATTGTACATATGACCAGGTTTTAAATACATCAGATAGGGATTACATACATTAGTTAGGACTGCTCTGATATGGGTATACCTTGACGTTTGGTAGAGCGGCTTAATATACATTTTTTGCAAAAAACATATCAACCAAATACCCTGTTTTTTCCATCTTTTTACTAGCACTTGCTGTCCACTGTGATTTTTTTTGCAACAGTGTGTTTTTGGTTTTACTGTGCTTTTTTGTGTTTTCAAGTCTCTTGGTGGTGTGAACATGTCTCTACGGGCTTGTTCACTGTGCGCGCAGCTCATGTGTTCTGGCTTCATATAATTGTTTTCTTGTGTCCACAAGACTGGGGAGGCCTCCACCCCTCTTTTTTTGAGCTGTGCGCACAGGAGCCGTTCTGTCCAGCGTGTCCACATGGACATTCCATTTCTGAATCCTGCTCATACAGGTATTGTACATATGACCAGGTTTTAAATACATCAGATAGGGATTACATACATTAGTTAGGACTGCTCTGATATGGGTATACCTTGACGTTTGGTAGAGCGGCTTAATATACATTTTTTGCAAAAAACATATCAACCAAATACCCTGTTTTTTCCATCTTTTTACTAGCACTTGCTGTCCACTGTGATTTTTTTTGCAACAGTGTGTTTTTGGTTTTACTGTGCTTTTTTGTGTTTTCAAGTCTCTTGGTGGTGTGAACATGTCTCTACGGGCTTGTTCACTGTGCGCGCAGCTCATGTGTTCTTGTACATAGGAGCAGTATTATAGTAGTTATATTCTTGTACATAGGAGCAGTATTATAGTAGTTATATTGTTGTACATAGGGGACAGTATTATAGTAGTTATATTGTTGTACATAGGAGCAGTATTATAGTAGTTATATTCTTGTACATAGGGGCAGTATTATAGTAGTTATATTCTTGTACATAGGAGCAGTATTATAGTAGTTATATTCTTGTACATAGGAGCAGTATTATAGTAGTTATATTGTTGTATATAGGGGACAGTATTATAGTAGTTATATTGTTGTACATAGGAGCAGTATTATAGTAGTTATATTCTTGTACATAGGGGCAGTATTATAAAAGTTATATTGTTGTACATAGGGAGCAGTATTATAGTAGTTATATTCTTGTACATAGGGGGCAGTATTATAATAGTTATATTCTTGTATATAGGAGCAGTATTATAGTAGTTATATTCTTGTACATAGGAGCAGTATTATAGTAGTTATATTCTTGTACATAGGGGCAGTATTATAGTAGTTATATTGTTGTACATAGGGAGCAGTATTATAGTAGTTATATTCCTGTACATAGGGGCAGTATTATAGTAGTTATATTGTTGTACATAGGGAGCAGTATTATAGGGGACAGTATTATAGTAGTTATATTCTTGTACATAGGGGCAGAATTATAGTAGTTATATTCTTGTACATAGGGGCAGTATTATAGTAGTTATATTCTTGTACATAGGAGCAGTATTATAGTAGTTATATTCTTGTACATAGGAGCAGTATTATAGTAGTTATATTGTTGTACATAGGGGACAGTATTATAGTAGTTATATTGTTGTACATAGGAGCAGTATTATAGTAGTTATATTCTTGTACATAGGGGCAGTATTATAGTAGTTATATTCTTGTACATAGGAGCAGTATTATAGTAGTTATATTCTTGTACATAGGAGCAGTATTATAGTAGTTATATTGTTGTATATAGGGACAGTATTATAGCAGTTATATTCTTGTACATAGGGGGCAGTATTATAGTAGTTATATTCTTGTACATAGGAGCAGTATTATAGTAGTTATATTCTTGTACATAGGGGCAGTATTATAGTAGTTATATTCTTGTACATAGGAGCAGTATTATAGTAGTTATATTGGTGTATATAGGGGACAGTATTATAGCAGTTATATTCTTGTACATAGGGGCAGTATTATAGTAGTTATATTCTTGTACATAGGAGCAGTATTATAGTAGTTATATTCTTGTACATAGGAGCAGTATTATAGTAGTTATATTCTTGTACATAGGGGGCAGTATTATAGTAGTTATATTCTTGTACATAGGGGCAGTATTATAGTAGTTATATTCTTGTACATAGGGGCAGTATTATAGTAGTTATATTCTTGTACATAGGGGGCAGTATTATAATAGTTATATTCTTGTACATAGGAGCAGTATTATAGTAGTTATATTGGTGTATATAGGGGACAGTATTATAGCAGTTATATTCTTGTACATAGGGGGCAGTATTATAGTAGTTATATTCTTGTACATAGGAGCAGTATTATAGTAGTTATATTCTTGTACATAGGGGCAGTATTATAGTAGTTATATTCTTGTACATAGGAGCAGTATTATAGTAGTTATATTCTTGTACATAGGGGGCAGTATTATAGTAGTTATATTCTTGTACATAGGAGCAGTATTATAGTAGTTATATTCTTGTACATAGGAGGCAGTATTATAGTAGTTATATTCTTGTGCATAGGGGCAGTATTATAGTAGTTATATTCTTGTACATAGGAGCAGTATTATAGTAGTTATATTCTTGTACATAGGAGCAGTATTATAGTAGTTATATTCTTGTACATAGGGGGCAGTATTATAGTAGTTATATTCTTGTACATAGGGGCAGTATTATAGTAGTTATATTCTTGCACATAGGGGCAGTATTATAGTAGTTATATTCTTGTACATAAGGCAGTATTATAGTAGTTATATTCTTGTACATAGGAGCAGTATTATAGTAGTTATATTCTTGTACATAGGGACAGTATTATAGCAGTTATATTCTTGTACATAGGGGGCAGTATTATAGTAGTTATATTCTTGTACATTCTTACATTCAGTGGACTCCGATCCTTTTTCACAAGCGACGGTAATCTAATTGACCAGTAGGGAGCAGATGGACACAGCACAGAGCACGGAGCAGACACAATAGCCTTTTCTCTTCATGTGGAGATATTATGGGATGGGATAAGCTTTGCAGTGATATAGTCAGAGCCGACTCCAGCATGACTGGCAGCAGCACACAGACCATTATTGGTGATCAGCTCCACAATGAGAGCTTTAGGCCGGTGAAGTTGAAGGTACGTGGGCAGAGATGGAGTCTTTGTGTTGTCAGCGGGAGGTTTTTATTATTATAATAATGATTCTTATCTCTTATATTATGCATAACATTTCTACAAAAAAAATAAAATAAAGTCTGACATCTGCACGGATGGAAAGTTAATGACAATGTGACTGACTGAGCAGAGTGCAGGTGGTGATGCTTCACAGTGGGCTGCCGAGAGAAAGTCAGAGACCGAGGGGTCCTGTAAAAGGATTACTATAGTTTTGTGTGCTGCAGAGAATAAATACTGTGCGCTGCCGACAGAAACGTGCAGTGTTAGTTGGACTATATAAGGCTAGATTATCTCTGTATAGCGGTATTATTTGGACTGTGCATGGCAGTATCATTGACTTTCACATGGAGGGGTTATTTGAGTTCTGTATGGCGATATTGGATCTTTCCATGATAGTGGTGACATCAGTGTATATAAATATTTCAGCTCGGTATGGCGGTATTATGTATAATACTATATGGTAGCATTACTTCAGATTTTGTTTTATGGTATTATTTGGACTTTGCATATGGTTACAGAATTATTTCTAAAGTGGTATCATTAGTAGATTTTTGCACAGCGGTATTATTTGGATTCGGGATGGAAATATTTTATCTTTGACAGTATTATTTGGACTCTGTACGGTAATATTTGATTTTTTGCATGTAGGACTTCGTTAAACTCTATATAGTGACATTAGTTGATCTTCACATGACGGTATTAGACTGCATGAGGATATTACTTCATGTTTATATGGTGGTAATATTTGTCATCTAAGTATTTCAGTTTTACATGACAATATTGTATAAGCTGTGCATATTTTCTGACCGCCATATGACAGTATTATTTCAGCTTTGTATAATGGTATTAGTTGGCTTTTAGGCTGCCGTCACACTAGCAGTATTTGGTCAGTATTTTACATCAGTATTTGTAGCCAAAACCAGGAGTGGGTGATAAATACAGAAGTGGTGCATATGTTTCTATTATACTTTTCTTCTATTTGTTCCACTCCTGGTTTTGGCTACAAATACTGATGTAAAATACTGACCAAATACTGCTAGTGTGACGGCAGCCTTAGATGGAGATATATTTTGACCTTTCTTAAGTGGTATTATTTGGATTTTCTATGCCATGTATGTATTTGATTTATAGCAATCACTGTCTATAGCGGTGGTCTTCCCACTCTCCAGGGTCTCTGAATGAAATTTAACTCCGCACTGTCACACAGAGATACTCTGCTTTTCTCCCATATTCTGTCAGTTGGTGCTGTATCAAGCGTTGCGGGACGGGTCGAGCCAAACGATGCGGGACTGGTCGAGCGATGCGGGACGAGTCGAGCTGAGCGATGCGGGACGGGTCGAGCCGAGCGATGCGGGAAGGGTCAAGCCGAGCGATGCGGGACGGGTCGAGCAGAGCGATGCGGGACGGGTCGTGCCGAGCGATGCGGGACGGGTCGTGCCGAGCGATGCAGGACAGGTCGAGCCGAGCGATGCGGGACAGGTCGAGCCGAGCGATGCGGGACAGGTCGAGCCGAGCGATGCGGGACGGGTTGAGCTGAGTGATGCGGGATGAGTCGAGCCGAGCGATGCGGGACAAGTCATAGTTACATAGTTATTAAGGTTGAAGGAAAACTATAAGTCCATCTAGTTCAACCCATAGCCTAACCTAACATGCCCTAACATGTTGATCCAGAGGAAGGCAAAAAAAAACCCATGTGGCAAAGAGTAAGCTCCACATTGGGGAAAAAAATTCCTTCCCGACTCCACATACGGCAATCAGACTAGTTCCCTGGATCAACGCCCTATCGAGGAATCTAGTATATATACCCTGCCGAGCCGAGCGATGTGGGACGGGTCGAGCCGAGCGATGCGGGACGGATCGAGCCGAGGGATGCGGGATGGCTCGAGCCGAGCGATGCCGGACGAGTCGAGCTGAGCGACGCGGGACGGTTCGAGCTGAGCGATGCGAGACGGATCGAGCCGAGTGATGCGGGACGGATCGAGCTGAGGGATGCGGGACGGATCGAGCCGAGGGATGCGGGATGGCTCGAGCCGAGCGATGCCGGACGAGTCGAGCTGAGCGACGCGGGACGGTTCGAGCTGAGCGATGCGAGACGGATCGAGCCGAGTGATGCGGGACGGATCGAGCTGAGGGATGCGGGACGGATCGATACGAGGGATGCGGGACGGGTCGAGCCAAGGGATGCGGGACGGGTCGATCCGAGCGATGCGGGACGGATATTAAATTGATACAAGATAGGTACAGAGATAGCTATGAGATACATATGAGAGAAAGATAAATATTAGATATGAGAGAAACAGATGGATAGAAAGCTAGGAGATAGATAAAATGTAGATATCAGATAGACATGAAAAATAGAAAATAGACAGACTGACAAATATAGGATAGATAGAAAGACTGCTAGCTATTGTAGACAGATAATACAGATAGGACATTGATAGTAGACATAGGAAATCGATGAGACACACACAATCTTACCGTCGGATCATATTTCGGGTGAACCATATAGATGGGAAGGAGTCTTTCAGTCTGGACTTATAATTACGGTTTAGATCCCGTCCGGACAGAGAGCAGCGGTAGTTCCCCACAATCACCCCGTCCGGGTTTAACATGGGCACCACCTTAAAGACAAAGGTGTCCCTCAGCAGCTGGGCATCGCTCCTGGAGCTTAGTATGTAGTCCAGGAACCCTTTCATCATCCAGGAGCTGTTGGTCTCCCCTGGGTGGACCCGCGCCGTCAGGATCACGGCTTTCTTCTTCTTCTTGCGTTCCTCGGTGGTCGTGGAGGGGTTGGTGATAGTCAGTATGTACACAATGTTACCAGCCAAGGAGTGGCACAGGACCCGGATCTTACAGTATCTGGAGCGCTCTGGGTCGTTGGCTACCCCGGCCAGGTAATCTTGGAGGTTGGAGTAGGTATATGGGTAGCAGTGGGCGAAGTAACAAGTGTCTCTGCTGTGAGGGAACCTGAAGGTCCAGGACAGGGAGTAATGGCCCGGTCCTTCTTCAGCCCAGCTGTTCTTGTAATACTTTATCTCGTCCCCGATCCTCTTCCACCCAATGTGACGGACGTTGGCGTCCGTCTCGGAATACATGAGGGGGCGCATGCCGTGGCTGTACAGACTTGTGGGTTTCATGAAGTTGATGATGGTAAATCGGTAAGGGACGCCCGCCCTTGTGTTCTTCACCTGGAAGTAGTACCACTGGGTGTGCCGGCCGGTGTACAGGTCACTGCGCAGGGTCAACTGGTAGTCGTAGTCACCTCTGTACGGAGACACAACACTGGTCAGCTGGAGGGTCTCGGATATAGGGGGCTATTAGAAATTATGCCCAAACTTGTCGACAGACCGACAATAAAAGGAAGGCAGCGCTAATTTAGAGCTTCATCCCCTTTCCATCTTAGATTGCTGTTGGCAAAATCTTGGCAATTATTCTTCCCATTTCAACATGTACATGCATGCTCATCTCACCTGAGTGTGTATGTATTCTCCCTGCCTGTTTTATCACTGTAGCGATTTTTCCCTCCCTGCCTGTTTTATCACAGGAGCGACATCTCCCTCCCTGCCTGTTTTATCACAGGAGCGACATTTTCCTCCCTGCCTGTTTTATCACAGGAGCGAGTGTTTCTGCTGTGTCTCCAGTTCAGGGGCAAATGCAAAAGATCTTTTTTTTTTTTAAACACATCCAATTGTGGAACTTATTATTATTCAAAGGTCTATTACAATTAAGATTAAAACATAATTTATTCCTTGGAGAACCCCTCTAAGTCTGCTGTAGTTACCTACTTCATAGAGAACAGCTGGAAAACTAGAGTTGAGGCGAGTGATTGACACTTTTGTGCTTGTACCCCCTCCATCAGCTGGTTTCCATTTTCCTCCGAGTGGGCACTTAACATTATATGGATATCCTGAAACGCGTGCGCTCACTGACAAGCAGGAGTCGTGTCTGCCTCCCGAGTGAAGACTGTGACTTATACTATTATTATGCGCAGCTACTAACGACATTTATGGCAATTTATTCCATATAAAGCGGACGGCGGCGAGTGAAAAAAAGAAGCTTTTCCACCGAGAGAATAAAAATATTAATGCGTGTAGTAGATTTCTGATACATGTGCCTGGCATTAACAGCCGTCAGTGACTGTGATGTATTCAGGTTAGTCGATGACAACCCCCAGGTCGCTCCTCGACACTGTCACTCATCTTAAGTAAACGTGTGTATGTATATATATATATATATATATATATATATATATATATATATATACACACACACACACACACACACAATATATATAAATAAATATATATATATATATATATATATATATATATATATATATATTATACACACACATATATATATATATCTACTATATAATTGTCTACGGGTCACTTCTGTCTTTCTGTCTGTCACGGATATTCATTGGTCGCGGCCTCTGTCTGTCATGGAATCCCGCGTCGCTGATTGGTCTCGCCAGCTGCCTGTCATGGCTGCTGCGACCAATCAGCGACGGCCACAGTCCGATTAGTCCCTCCCCTACTCCCCTGCAGTCAGTGCCTGCTCCATTCTCCCCGCAGTCACCGCTTACACAGGGTTAATGCCAGCGGTAACGGACCGCGTTATTCCGCAGGTAACTCACTCCGTTACCGCCGCTATTAACCCTGTGTGACCAAGTTTTTACTATTGATGCTGCCTATGCAGCGTCAATAGTGAAAAGATCTAATGTTAAAAATAATAAAAAATCATTATATACTCACCCTTCGCGACGCTCCGGTGACCGCCCCATGCAAGCGGCAGGTTCCGGTGCTAAGGATGGTATGCGACAAGGACCTGCCATGATGTCACGGTCATGTGACCGCGACGTCATTACACCCTGGGACCGGAAGCTTCCGCATGCACCGCGCACAGGCGACAGAACTGCATGGGGCCCTCGGATCGGAAGGGGAGTATATGTTTATTTTTTAATCTGTGGCATACGTGGCTGGGCAATATACTACGTGGCTCTGTGTCACTGGGCAATATACTATGTAACTGGGCAATATTCTACGTGGCTGGGCAATATACTACATGCACATTCTAGAATACCCGATGCGTTAGAATCGGGCCACCATCTAGTATATATATATATCTACTATATAATTGTCTAAGGGTCACTTCCATCTGTCTGTCACGGTTATTCATTCGCTGATTGGTCTCGCCAGCTGCCTGTCATGGCTGCCGAGACCAATCAGCGACGGCCACAGTCCGGAACAAAATGGCCGCTCCTTACTCCCCGCAGTCAGTGCCTGTCGCCCGCATACCCCCCTCTGGTCACTGCTCACACAGGGTTAATGCTGGCGGTAACGGATCGCGTTATGCCGCGGGTAACTCACTCCGTTACCGCCGCTATTAACCCCGTGTGACCAACTTTTTACTATTCACGCTGCCTATGTGGCATCAATAGTAAAAAATGTAATGTTAAAAATAATTAAAAAAAAACAAAACCTGCTATACTCACCCTCCGTAGTCGCTCGCGCCGGCCGCCATCTTCCGTTGCAGGTTCCGGTGACAAAGATGGTATGGGAGAAGGAACTGCCATGACGTCACGGTCATGTGACCGCGACATCATCACAGGCTCTGCACTGATACCAATCCTGGGACCGGAAGCTGCCGTGGACTACAAGGGGCCCTCGGAAAGGTGAGTATATGGTTATTTTTTATTTTTTAAACTGTGACAAACCTGGCTGGGCAATATACTACGTAGCTGGGCAATATACTACATGACTGGCCAATATACTACGTGGCTGGGCAATATACTACGTGACTGGGCAATATACTACGTGGCTGGGCAATATACTACGTGACTGGGCAATATACTACATGACTGGCCAATATACTATGTGACTGACCAATATACTATGTGACTGGGCAATATACTACGTGGCTGGGCAATACACTACGTGGCTGGGCAATACACTACGTGGCTGGGCAATATACTACGTGGCTGGGCAATATACTACGTGGCTGGGCAATATACTACGTGGCTGGGCAATATACTACGTGACTGGGCAATATACTACGTGGCTGGGCAATATACTACATGGCTGGGCAATATACTACGTCACTGGGCAATATACTACGTGGATGGGCAATACACTACGTGACTGGGCAATATACTACGTGGCTGGGCAATATACTACGTGGCTGGGCAATATACTACGTGACTGGGCAATATACTACATGACTGGGCAATATACTACGTGGCTGGGCAATATACTATGTGGCTGGACAATATACTACGTGGCTGGGCAATATACTACGTGGCTGGGTAATATACTACGTGACTGGGCAATATACTACGTGGCTGGGCAATATACTACGTCACTGGGCAATATACTACGTGACTGGGCAATATACTACGTGGCTGGGCAATATACTACGTGGCTGGGCAATATACTACGTCGCTGGGCAATATACTACGTGGCTGGGCAACATACTACGTCACTGGGCAATATACTATGTGACTGGCCAATATACTACGTGACTGGGCAATATACTACGTGGCTGGGCAATATACTACGTGGTTGGGCAATATACTACGTCACTGGGCAATATACTATGTGACTGGCCAATATACTACGTGACTGGGCAATATACTACGTGGCTGGGCAATATACTACGTCACTGGGCAATATACTACGTGGCTGGGCAATATACTACGTGGCTGGGCAATATACTACGTGGCTGGGCAATATACTACGTGACTGGGCAATATACTACGTGACTGGGCAATATACTACGTGGCTGGGCAATATACTACGTGACTGGGCAATATACTACGTGGCTGGGCAATATACTACGTGACTGGGCAATATACTACGTGACTGGGCAATATACTACGTGACTGGGCAATATACTACGTGGCTGGGCAATATACTACGTGACTGGGCAATATACTACGTGACTGGGCAATATACTACGTGGCTGGGCAATATACTACGTCACTGGGCAATATACTACGTGGCTGGGCAATATACTACGTCACTGGGCAATATACTATGTGACTGGCCAATATACTACGTGACTGGGCAATATACTACGTGGCTGGGCAATATACTACGTGGCTGGGCAATATACGTCACTGGGCAATATACTACGTGGCTGGGCAATATACTACGTGGCTGGGCAATATACTACGTGGCTGGGCAATATACTACGTGACTGGGCAATATACTACGTGACTGGGCAATATACTACGTGACTGGGCAATATACTACGTGGCTGGGCAATATACTACGTGACTGGGCAATATACTACGTGGCTGGGCAATATACTACGTGGCTGGGCAATATACTACGTGGCTGGGCAATATACTACGTGGCTGGGCAATATACTACGTGGCTGGGCAATATATTACGCGGCTGGGCAATATACTACGTCACTGGGCAATATACTACGTCACTGGGCAATACACTACGTGGCTGGGCAATATACTATGTGGCTGGGCTATATACTACGTGACTGACCAATATACTACGTGACTGGGCTATATACTACGTGACTGGGTAATATACTACGTGGCTGTGCAATATACTACGTGACTGGGCAATATACTACCTGACTGGGCAATATACTATGTCACTGGGCAATATACTACGTCACTGGGCAATATACTACGTGGCTGGGCAATATACTACGTGGCTGGGCAATATACTACGTGACTGGGCAATATACTACGTAGCTGGGCAATATACTACGTGGCTGGGCAATATACTACGTGACTGGGTAATATACTACGTAGGTGGGCAATATACTACGTGACTGGGTAATATACTACGTGGCTGGGCAATATACTACGTGACTGGGCAATATACTACGTAGCTGGGCAATATACTACGTGGCTGGGCAATATACTACGTGACTGGGTAATATACTACGTAGCTGGGCAATATACTATGTGACTGGGCAATATACTACGTGACTGGGCAATATACTACGTGGCTGGGCAATATACTACGTAGCTGGGCAATATACTACGTGACTGGGCAATATACTATGTGACTGGGCAATATACTACGTGGCTGGGCAATATACTACGTGGCTGTGCAATATACTACGTGACTGGGCTATATACTACGTGGCTGTGCAATATACTACGTAACTGGGCAATATACTACGTGGCTGGGCAATATACTACGTGGCTGGGCAATATACTACGTGGCTGGGCAATATACTACGTGACTGGGCAATATACTACGTAGCTGGGCAATATACTACGTGACTGGGCAATATACTACGTGACTGGGCAATATACTATGTGCCTGGGCAATATACTATGTGCCTGGGCAATATACTATGTGACTGGGCAATATACTATGTGACTGGGCAATATACTATGTGACTGGGCAATATACTACGTCACTGGGCAATATACTATGTGACTGGGCAATATACTATGTGACTGGGCAATATACTACGTCACTGGGCAATATACTATGTGACTGGGCAATATACTATGTGACTGAGCAATATACTATGTGACTGGGCAATATACTACGTGGCTGGGCAATATACTACGTGACTGGGCAATATAGTACGTGGCTGGGCAATATACTACGTAACTGGGCAATATACTACGTGGACATGCACATTCTAGAATACCCGATGCGTTAGAATCGGGCCACCATCTAGTATATATATATATATATATATATATATATATATATAATATATTTTATTTCCTGGGCCGGCCACAGGGTGGCACAGCAGCACAATGAACCAAACTCTTATCTTGACGATACACTGTTATTTCCATCTTTTTTGATAATCTGCTGCCAAATGAGGTGTAAAGTCTGCTACGTTAGGGGAGAATATGATTGCTCACTTCTCGAAAAAAGAAAAAAAATATAAAGAGATATACGGTATATATAATAGACACATTGCTCAAAAAAATAAAGGGAACACTAAAATCCCAGATCCTAGATATCTCTGAATGAAATATTCCAGTTGCAAATTTGTGTTCATTACATAGTGGAATGTGTTCAGAACAATAAAACATAACAATTATCAAAGTAAACCAAAATGAATATCCCACCGAGGTCTGGATTTGGAATGATACTCGAAATCTAAGTGGAAAATGAAGTTGCAGGCTGATCCAACTTCAGTGGAAATGCCTCATGACAAGGAAATGATGCTCAGTAGTGTGTGTGGCCTCCACGTGCCTGTATGATCTCTCTACAATGCCTGGACATGCTCCTGATGAGGCGGCGGATGGTCTCCTGAGGGATCTCCTCCCAGACCTGTACTAAAGCATCTGCCAAGACATCTGGTGCGAGACATGATGTCCCAGATGTGCTCAATCGGATTCAGATCTGGGGAACGGGCGGGCCAGTCCATAACTTCAATGCCTTCATCTTGCAGGAACTGCTGACACACTCCAGCCACATGAGGTCTGGCATTGTCCTGCATTAGGAGGAACCCAGGGCCAACCGCACCAGCATATGGTCTCACATGGGGTCTGAGGATCTCATCTCGGTACCTAATAGCAGTCAGGCTACATCTGGCGAGCAGATGGAGGGCTGTGCGGCCCTCCAAAGAAATGCCACCCCACACCATTACTGACCCACTGCCAAACCGGTCATGCTGAAGGATGTTACAGGCAGCAGATCACTCTCCACGGCGTCTCCAGACTCTGTCACGTCTGTCACATGTGCTCAGTGTGAACCTGCTTTCATCTGTGAAGAGCACAGGGCGCCAGTGGTGAATTTTCCAATCCTGGTGTTCTGTAGCAAATGCCAAGTGTCCTGCACTGTGTTGGGCTGTGAGCACAACCCCCATCAGCGGATGTCGGGCACTCAGACCATCCTCATGGAGTGGGTTTCTAACCGTTTGTGCAGACACATGCACATTTGTGGCCTGCTGGAGGTCATTTTGCAGGGCTCTGGCAGTTCTCCTCCTGTTCCTCCTTGCACATAGGCGGAGGTAGCGGTCCTGCTGCTGGGTTGTTGCCCTCCTACGGCCCCCTCCATGTCTCCTGGTGTACTGGCCTGACTCCTGGTAGCGCCTCCAGCCTCTGGACACTTACGCTGACAGACACAGCAAACCTTTTTGCCACAGCTCACATTGATGTGCCATCCTGGATGAGCTGCACTACCTGAGCCACTTGTGTGGGTTGTAGAGTCCGTCTCATGCTACCACGAGTGTGAAAGCACAACCAACATTCAAAAGTGACCAAAACATCAGCCAGAAAGCATTGGTACCGAGATGTGGTCTGTGGTCCCCACCTGCAGAACCACTCCTTTATTGGGGGTGTCTTGATAATTGCCAATAATTTCCATCTGTTGTCTATTCCATCTGCACAACAGCATGTGAAATTGATTGTCAATCAGTGTTGCTTCCTAAGTGGACAGTTTGATTTCACAGAAGTTTGATTTACTTGCAGTTAAATTCTGTTGTTTAAGTGTTCCCTTTATATGTACAGTACAGACCAAAAGTTTGGACTACCTCTTGAAGCTCATCAAGAGAATGCCAAGAGTGTGCAAAGCAGTCATCAAAGCAAAAGGTGGCTACTTTGAAGAACCTAGAATATAAGACATATTTTCAGTTGTTTCACACATTTTTGTTAAGCATATAATTCCGCATGTGTTAATTCATAGTTTTGATGCCTTCAGTGTGAATGTACAATTTTCATAGTCATGAAAATACAGAAAAATCTTTAAATGAGAAGGTGTGTCCAAACTTTTGGTCTGTACTGTATATATATATATTTTTTTTTTCCTAAACCATGTTGGAGGAGGCTTAAAAAGATTGCTCTGGCGCTGCTCGCTTCCTCATTGGGACGCGCAGGCGCCTGGGAAGTCATCAGCGCCGCTCATCTCCCGATGTGGAAGTGATTGGCGCCAGAACAAGCTTTTAAATGCCAAATTAATGTGTTGTACATGTTCTTTTTTTTGTGTGTTTTTCTATTACGGTATTTTCCTAAAATATTGTAGCTTCACGGTCACTTTTCAGCTTGTGCTGCGTACATTTGGGAGTAGGGTCAGCAGAAGCGAGGTTTTACAATCACTGCACAGGGACCACGCAGGACACACGGAGCATGCTCACTGCACAGGTCCTTTTTTGATGTTGTTTAGTCATGACAAGTATAGAATGTAAAAAAAAATCTGAAAAGAAAACCAGTTAAAAAAAAAAAATTTTTTTTTGCAATCAGACTACTTTTTTTATTTTAAGAAAAAAACAAACAAATTGAGTTCCCCTGTAAAAATCTGTGAGCTCTCCCGATTCTGTCACTCTTTTCCGTTTTGCTCTGTGTCGCTCCATTGCAGAGATATTCAAATTTGTTGCTTTTGGAACGCAGTATGTGAAATCTCTGCTTGCAGACCAACTGGGCGTTTCTTTAGAGTCTTCTCTGGGGGCGTGCACTCCCCCCCCCCCCTCCAGATGCCTTCAATCGCAGCTCGGGTTCAAGACCAGCTGCCGAGCTGTGATTGGCTGCATACGGGAGAGAGGCGTGAAAGTGCACGCCCACAAAGAAGGTTGTGAAGAAAAGCCCATCTGGTCTGCATGCAGAGATTTTATGCTCTGCGCTCCAAAAGAAACAAACGTGAATATCTCTGCAATGGAGCGACACAGAGCAAAACGGAAAGAGGCAGCAGAATCGGCGAAGCCAAGGGATTTTTACAAGGTATTTAACTCAATTTTTGAGCAAGTGATGGACCCCTATGAATACCGAGAACAAGGAATGCGTTCGCACTCCATTCATTGTTTATGGGACTGGCAGAGTGCAGTCACATAGACAATGATTGGAGTGGAAGTGCGTATGCCATCTACAAAGTTTGTCTCTGTTTCACTATATCTCATATTTTAAAACTGCAGGAATAGGACAAGATACATGTGTCAGGACATGTTTTCTTACACCTGTATCACTTTCTGCAAGTTCCCGCTCTCGAATCGAGACTCGAACACTAGAGTGTCGTCGGATTCTTCACAGCTGTGGGATGACGCGGGCTTGAGGGGGCTGCAATTGCCACCCACACGGGAACACATAAAATACGACTCCTTCCAACCTAGGAGGATACAGAGAGCACAATTCAGCCACTAAAATGGAACATAAGGCGGAAGAGTGAGAAGAGTAAATCTGACAGAAGATGGAGGAGGCAGAAGAGACAGATGAGACTGGGGGTGTACTAAAAGGGACAACATCAGAATAGAAGGGTAAAAGACAGCACAAGTATAAAGGAAAAGCATGGTAATACATGGGGACACAGGAAAGAAAGAAAACCAGGAGAAGAGGAAGCAGAAAGACACAGGAAAGTAAGAGAACCAGCAAGGACACAGGAGAAGAGGAAGCAGAAAGATACAGGAAAGTAAGAATGAGGAAGAGCACAGAAGAAGAGGAAGCAAAGTCAGAAAACAAGGAAGGGCACAGAAGAAGAAGAGGGAGCAGAAAGATACTGGAAAATAAGAACGAGGAAGAGCACAGAAGAAGAGAAAGCAGAAAGATACAGGAAAGTAATAATGAGGAAGAGCACAGAAGAAGAGGAAGCAGAAAGATACAGAACAGTAAGAGGACAAGGAAGGGCACAGAAGAAGAAGAGGGAGCAGAAAGATACAGGAAAATAAGAACGAGGAAGAGAACAGAAGAGGAAGAAGAAGAGATACAGGAAAGTAAGAGAACAAGGAAGGGCACAGAAGAAGAAGAGGAAGCAGAAAGATACAGGAAAGTAAGAACGAGGAAGGGCACAGAAGAAGAAGAGATACAGGAAAGTAAGAGAACAAGGAAGGGCACAGAAGAAGAAGAGGAAGCAGAAGGATACAGGAAAGTAAGAACGAGGAAGGGCACAGAAGAAGAAGAGATACAGGAAAGTAAGAGAACAAGGAAGGGCACAGAAGAAGAAGAGGAAGCATAAATATATAAGAAAGTAAGAACGAGGAAGAGCACAGAAGAAGAGGAAGCAGAAAAATACAGAAAAGTGAGAATGAGGAAGGGCACAGAAGAAGAGGAAGCAGAAAGACACAGGAACGTAAGAGAACGAGGAAGGGCACAGAAGAAGAAGAGATAAAGGAAAGTAAGAGAAAGAGGAAGGGCAAAGAAGAATAAGAGGAATCAGAAAAGTGCAAATAGGGTCTTATCCCCAGGATTGTTCCAATCAATTGCAAGAGACCTGCTCACCTGATAGTGCAGAGTAAAGCGTATAGATGTCAGCTGCTGCAGATCCACAGGTCGGCAATGCGACCTCTCAGAACCATTATAATAGATAAATGTGGATGAAATCCATGACTATGCTATGACAAATGACGAATTCAATTCTCGCCATTATTTGAATTCTGAATGTATATAAGCTATGCAATGGTGCCGTTGGTCACATCTTTCTGTGGTAATTTCCTGAAGAAGCAGCCATGAACTTTGAAACGCGTTGAATAAACCACCGGAGTATTTCACAAATATATCTGGATTCGTCATTTGTCATAGCAGCGCGGATTTCATCCACATTTATCTATTATAAAAGTATACAGGAAAGTAAGAGAACGAGGAAGGGAATAGAAGAAGAGGAAGAAGAATGATACTGGAAAGTGAAGATGAGAAAGAACACAGAAGAAGAGATAACAGGAAAACAAGAGAACAAGGAGGAACACAGGAGAAAAGAAAGCAGAAAAGTAGTGGAAAACAAAAAGTAGGAACGGCACAGAAGAGCAAGAAGCAGAAGTATACAGGAAAGTGATAGAACTAGGAATGGCACAAGGTAGATGAATTTAGAAGGACTCAGGAACAACACAGGGACCTAAGAGGAAGCAAAAGAACACGAGAAAGTAAGAGACATAGGAAAGACCACGAGAAGAGTAGGAAGCAGACATACTCAGAAAAGTAGGAGACATAGGAAGGACACAGGAAACTAAGATGAAGAACAATGACTCAAGAAAAGGAGAGGAAGCTGAGACCACTGAAGAGAAGTGGTGTACCGCCAATGGCTGCAGGCAGAGGCCTATGTGGGGCCCGTGCATTATCCTGCATGGACTATGGGGAGTGCATTAGTGATGAGCGAGTGTACTCGTTACTCGGGTTTCCCCAAGCATGCTCGGGTGGTCTCCGAGTATTTTGGCGTGCTCGGAGATTTTGTTTTCGGCGCAGCAGCTGCATGATTTGCGGCTGCTAGACAGGCTGAATACATGTGGGAATTACCTAATCAACAGGCAACCCCCACATGTATTCAGGCTGTCTAGCAGTCACAAATCATGCAGCTGCGGCGACGAAAACAAAATCTCCGAGCACACCAAAATACTCGGGAGACCACCCGAGCGTGCTCAGGGAAACCCGAGTAACGAGTATACTCGCTCATCACTAGAGTGCATTATACTGCATGGAGGATTATGAGGAGTGCATTATACTGTATAGAGGACTATGAAGAGTACATTATACAGTATAGAGGACTATGGGGAGTGCATTATACAGTATAGAGGACTATGAGGAGTGCATTATACTGTATAGAGGACTATGAAGAGTGCATTATACAGTATAGAGGACTATGGGGAGTGCATTATACAGTATAGAGGACTATGGGGAGTGCATTATACAGTATAGAGGACTATGGGGAGTGCATTATACTGTATAGAGGACTATGAAGAGTGCATTATACTGTATAGAGGACTATGAGGAGTGCATTATACAGTATAGAGGACTATGGGGAGTGCATTATACTGTATAGAGGACTATAAGGAGTGCATTATACAGTATAGAGGACTATGGGGAGTGCATTATACTGTATAGAGGACTATGAGGAGTGCATTATACTGTATAGAGGACTATGAGGAGTGCATTATACAGTATAGAGGACTATGGGGAGTGCATTATACTGTATAGAGGACTATAAGGAGTGCATTATACAGTATAGAGGACTATGGGGAGTGCATTATACTGTATAGAGGACTATGAGGAGTGCATTATACTGTATAGAGGACTATGGGGAGTGCATTATACAGTATAGAGGACTATGGGGAGTGCATTATACTGTATAGAGGACTATGGGGAGTGCATTATACAGTATAGAGGACTATGAGGAGTGCATTATACAGTATAGAGGACTATGAAGAGTGCATTATACTGTATAGAGGACTATGGGGAGTGCATTATACTGTATAGAGGACTATGGGGAGTGCATTATACTGTATAGAGGACTATGGGGAGTGCATTATACAGTATAGAGGACTATGAGGAGTGCATTATACAGTATAGAGGACTATGGGGAGTACATAATACAGTATAGAGGACTATGAAGAGTGCATTATACAGTATAGAGGACTATGGGGAGTGCATTATACAGTATAGAGGACTATGGGGAGTGTATTATACAGTATAGAGGACTATGAGGAGTGCATTATACTGTATGGAGGACTATGGGGAGTGCATTATACAGTATAGAGGACTATGGAGAGTGCATTATACAGTATAGAGGACTATGGGGAGTGCATTATACTGTATAGAGGACTATGGGGAGTGCATTGTACTGTTTAGAGGACTATGGGGAGTGCATTATACTGTATGGAGGCCTATGGGGAGTGCATTATACTGTATAGAGGACTATGGGGAGTGCATTATACAGTATAGAGGACTATGGGGAGTGCATTATACTGTATAGAGGACTATGGGGAGTGCATTATACAGTATAGAGGACTATGAGGAGTGCATTATACAGTATAGAGGACTATGGGGAGTGCATTATACAGTATAGAGGACTATGGGGAGCGCATTATACTGTATATAGGACTATGGGGAGTGCATTATACAGTATAGAGGACTATGGGGAGTGCATTATACTGTATAGAGGACTATGGGGAGTGCATTATACTGTATAGAGGACTATGGGGAGTGCATTATACAGTATAGAGGACTATGGAGAGTGCATTATACAGTATAGAGGACTATGGGGAGTGCATTATACTGTATAGAGGACTATGGGGAGTGCATTGTACTGTTTAGAGGACTATGGGGAGTGCATTATACTGTATAGGGGACTATGGGGAGTGCATTATACTGTATAGAGGACTATGGGGAATGCATTATACTGTATAGAGGACTATGGGGCCCGTGCATTATACTGTATGGAGGCCTATGGGGCCCGTGCATTATACTGTATGGAGGCCTATAGGGCCCGTGCATTATACTGTATGGAGGCCTATGGGGCCCGTGCATTATACTGTATGGAGGCCTATAGGGCCCGTGCATTATACTCTATGGAGGCCTATGGGGCCCGTGCATTATACTGTATGGAGGCCTATGGGGCCCGTGCATTATACTGTATGGAGGCCTATGAGGCCCGTGCATTATACTGTATGGAGGCCTATGGGGCCCGTGCATTATACTGTATGGAGGTCTATGGGGCCCGTGCATTATACTGTATGGAGGCCTATGGGGCCCATGCATTATACTGTAAGGAGGACTATGGGAAGTGCATTATACTGTATGGAGGACTTCATACTATATGGAGGATTATGGGGTGCAGTATAAGATATGAAGGACTATGGGGCCCATTATATTATATTGAGGGCTATTATAATATTTGGAGGGCTATATAGGGGGATATTAAAATAGTTGGAGGGCTATGTTCAGGCTATTATAATATTTGGAGGCCTATGTGGGAGCTTTTATTAGTATATGGAGGGCTATGTGGGGGCCAATATACTGTATGTAAGCAACTATACAGTGTAAAGGTTTGTGTGGGTCCATTATACTGTGTGGAAGCCTTTATACTGTTTGGAAGGCTGTTAGGAGGCCATTATACAGTGTGGGGAAGTCACAATTGGGGAATTATACTGTGTTGGGGGTCACCATACTGTACGTGTGGAGGGTACTGTGGAGAAATCCATTTTGAGGGTTTCATACTGTGTTTGTGGGTTACTTTTGTTTGCATCATACTTCATGGGTGTAATGAAAGTGGAATCTCACTTTGTAAAAGCTGCAAAGTTGTGAGATATGCTCCTTTGTGACCACGCTCATTGTAAAATAAAGAGGAAGGGTACAAAAAAAAATAAGAGTAGGGGGAAGTCCAAAAAAGTAAGAGGACACAAAAAAAAAGAGGGATACATACAATAGGATTCAGTCTCTAAAATGAAATATAAAGATGAAGAGTAGGCAGAGTGGCTATGACAAAAGATGAGGGAAGAAAAATAGTAATAGGAAGGGTTAAAAAAAATTAAAAGAAAACGAAGTGGAAGAATAAAACATGTAGGAGAAGAACATAACTGAGGAGCAGAGGGACAAAAACAATTGTAAAAAGAGTATAGCATAAAACAGATAAGTTAGAGATAGCAGAACAGAGGAGTAAGAGGAAGCAGAGTGGAAATGAATCAATATGAAAGACTGACAAAAAATAAATGAAAATCAGGAGGGTAAAAAAAGAGGAAAAAAAACATGAGTACAAGGAAAAGATGACAAAGTTACACTAAGGTGGTAGAGGATCGGGAAAGAGCAGGAAAGTAAGAAAAAAATGGATGGTCAAAATAGTATGAAAAAGGAGAAACAAAAGAAAATATAAAATCAAGAGTAAAGAGGAAAGGCTATTGAGGGTAAAAAGCAGGAAGAAAAGAACGAAAAAAAGAATGTGAGCGTTAACGAGAAGCAGCGAAAAAATAAAATGGAAGAACAGGGGAGATAATAAAAAGAAAACCACTTGAAAGGAGAAAATTAGGCTCCGTGTGATAACATTTTGCCCTCTTTATAAAAACCATGAAGGTGAAACAATATCCTTGGGACAGAAAATAAGTAGGAGACCGATAAACTGATAAGGAGAACTGAAGAGGTGGCGAAAAGATTGGATTAAGATATGAGAATAAGGACAGGCTGACAATACAGGAAGACACGAAAACAGATAAAAGAAAAAAAAAATAAAGTCGGCACGTAACAAAGCCGAATTCATGTAAGTTACAGATGGCAGATAATTCCCAAGAGAAGGAACTAATTATAAAGAAGGGGGAGAGATAAGACGGACTAGAATTAGGGACACGGGATGAAATAGATTGGCAGGCCGGTAATGAAATGCTGGAGAAAGCAGACAGGAAATTAAACACGAGAATCACCAGAGAAGTAGAAAATGTAGATCAGCCGAGGAAGCAACTGGTTAAAAAAAAAAGAAAAGATTTGTTCCCAGCCAAAGGCAAAACTGAAACTGAAGAGATAAGGGGAAAGAAAAAAGTCAAGATCATTAATATTCCTGTCGCAGGTTATCTAAGGGATCGATTCACAGTCTGAAGACAACGTGGCTGACACCATCGGGACACCGGGGATGACCCAAATTCAGAGGCTTTCTCTACTGACTCAAGCTACTTGACCGTCTGACACATGGGTAACAGTTCCTGCAGGTATAGGAAGGATAATTGGGAGGATACAGTAAAGTAAGAGAGGAAGGAGGAAAAGGAAAATTGTAGTAAAGTAGGGAGGAAATTGAAAAATTAGGAGAGGAAATGGCAGGAGGACACAAAAGAGTAAGAGGAAGCATGAGGACACAGGAGAGGATGTAGAAAAAGACCACCAAAAAATAAGGAAAAAGAAAAACATGGTACAAACAGAAAAGGCAAAAAAAAAAAAAATACACAGGGGACTAAGAGGAAGCAGAAGACAAGGGAGAGGAAGTAAAAGAACTCAGGAGAAGAAGAGGCAGAAGAAGAACAGAGAACATGGGGGAGAGGGAGAGGAAGCAGGAGGACAAGGGAGAGGAAGCACAAGAACTCGGGAGAAGAAGAGGCAGAAGAACAGAGAACATGGAAGAGGAAGCAGGAGGACAAGGGAGAGAAAGAACAAGAACCCCGGAGAAGAAGAACAGAGAACATTGGAGAGGAAGAGGAATCAAGAGGATAAGGAAGAGGAAGTAAAAGAACTGCAGAGAAGAAGAGGCAGAAGAAGAACAGAGAACATTGGAGAGGAAGAGGAATCAGGAGGACAAGGGAGAGGAAGTAAAAGAACTCCAGAGAAGAAGAGGCAGTAGAAGAAGCACAGAGAACATTGCTAGAGGAAGAGGAATCAGGTGGACAAGGGAGAGGAAGTAAAAGAACTCTGGAGAAGAGGAAGTAGAAGAGCAGAGGATATGGGAGAGGAATATGAACAGGAGGACATGGGAGAGAAAAAAAGGAAAGACGACACAGGAGAAGAATTAGAAGAACACAGCAGAGGCAGAAGAAGAACATGAGACAGGAGGGGAAACAGGAGAGCAAGTAGAATATGGTAGAGAAAGTAGAAGAATGCGGGATATGAAAAGAAAGCCGGAGGACATGGGAGAGAAAAAAAAGCAGAAGGACACAAGAAAGGAAGTAGAAGCACACAAGAGAGAAAGAGGAAGCAGGGAGAACACAGGAGAGGAAGTAGAAAAACATAATAGATGTAGAAGCAGTAGAAAAACATGGGAACATGGGAAAGGAAGAAGAAGAAGAAAACAGGAGATGAAAAGGAAACAGGAGGAAGTAGAACTCCGTAAAGGAAGAAACAGAAAACGGCACAGGAAAGTAAAAGGAAGCAAGAATGACAGTAGAAGAACATGGTAGAGAAAAGGGCAGAAAGAGGAAAGAGAAGAACACAGGAGATGAAGAGGCAAAAGAAGGACACAGGAGAATAAAGAAGGATATGCAAGTCAGGGAGGAGCAGAAGAAAGACACATGAGAAGAACAGGAAAGAGTAAGAGAAGGAAGGAGTATGAAAAATATACTGGAAAGACTAAAGAGAGCAATAGGGTCTTATCCAAGTATGAAATGAGAACGTATAAGCAGGAGTGCTCACCTGGTGGGGTTTGTGGACAAAACTGCTTTAAAGGCTTAAAAAGGTTAATATCTGCACTGCCAGAGGAATGAAGATGGACAGGAATCAAACACAAGTGGCATTTTGTATTCTCAACACATTTCCAAGTAGCACACTTCTTCATCAGGAGTAGCATTAAGTTTGTCCTGATGAAGAAGTGTGCTACTTCGAAACGTGTTGACAATAAAAACCGCCACTCGTGGATGTTTGATTCCTGTCCATCATTGTTCCTCTGGCAGTGCAGATATTAACCCATTTATTTCCTACCTCTGAAGAGAAGGCAGGAGGACACCAGAGAGGAAGCAGGACACTGGCAAGAAAGAGGATGAGTAAAATTAAGAGAGGAAAAGGAAAACAGGAGACAGAAAGAAATAGCAGAGGAAGAGACAGAAGGAGAATACAGGAGAGTCAGAGGAAGCAGGACAAAGGAAAGAAAGTACCGAAAATTGGTAAAGTAAAAAGAGAGGACATGGTGGAGGAAGAGAAAGAAGGATGACCAACAAGAATAAGGATGCAGCATAGGAATAGGCAGATGGAGGACAGGAGAAACTAAGAGACAGCAGAAGGATACAGGAAAGTAAGAGGAAGCAGGATGGAAAAGCAAAGGGAATGAAGAAGGCAGGACAGTAAGAAATAGGGGAGGAGGAAACAGAAAAGTAAGAGGAAGCAGGAGGGAAAAGCAAAGGGAATGAAGAAGGCAGGACAGTAAGAAATAGGGGAGGAGAAAACAGAAAAGTAACAGGAAGCAGGAGGGAAAAGCAAAGGGAATGAAGAAGGCAGGAAAGTAAGAAATAGGGGAGGAGGAAACAGGAAAGTAAGATGAAGCAGGATGGAAAAGCAAAGTGAATGAAGAAGGCAGGAAAGTAAGAAATAGGGGATGAGGAAACAGAAAAGTAAGAGGAAGCAGGAGGGAAAAGCAAATGGAATGAAGGCAGGAAAGTAAGAAATAGGGGAGGAGGAAACAGAAAAGTAAGAGGAAGCAGGAGGGAAAAGCAAATGGAATGAAGAAGGCAGGAAAGTAAGAAATAGGGGAGGAGGAAACAGAAAAGTAAGAGGAAGCAGGATGGAAAAGCAAAGTGAATGAAGAAGGCAGGAAAGTAAGAAATAGGGGAGGAGGAAACAAAAGTAACAGGAAGCAGGAGGGAAAAGCAAAGGGAATGAAGAAGGCAGGGAAAAAAGAAATAAGGGAGGAGGAAACAGAAAAGTAAGAGGAAGCAGTAAGAGGAAAAGCAAAGAGATTGATGAAGGCAGGAAAGTAAGAAATATAAGAGGAGGAAACAGAAAAGTAAGAGGAAGCAGGATGGAAAAGCAAAGTGAATGAAGAAGGCAGGAAAGTAAGAAATAGGGGAGGAGGAAACAGAAAAGTAAGAGGAAGCAGGAGGGAAAAGCAAAGGGAATGAAGAAGGCAGGAAAGTAAGAAATAGGGGAGGAGGAAACAGAAAAGTAAGAAGAAGCAGGATGGAAAAGCAAAGTGAATGAAGAAGGCAGGAAAGTAAGAAATAGGGGAGGAGGAAACAAAAGTAACAGGAAGCAGGAGGGAAAAGCAAAGGGAATGAAGAAGGCAGGGAAAAAAGAAATAAGGGAGGAGGAAACAGAAAAGTAAGAGGAAGCAGTAAGAGGAAAAGCAAAGAGATTGATGAAGGCAGGAAAGTAAGAAATATAAGAGGAGGAAACAGAAAAGTAAGAGGAAGCAGGATGGAAAAGCAAAGAGATTGAAGAAGGCAGGAAAGTAAGAAATAGGGGAGGAGAAAACAGAAAAGTAAGCGTATAAGAGGAAGCGAACAAACAAATCAGTTAAAAGAAAGAAAAAAATCATTATTATTCCTATCACAGGTTATCTATAGGATCGACAGAATTCACAGCGGATCAGCAAAAAAAAGGTTGACGTTCTCCGATGACCCAAATTTGAGGGTTTCCGTAGTAACGACTGTGGAGTTAGTCATGGAATTGTACGATTGTGTGACACCGAGACACGAGGATCAAAGTTATGGCGGGCTTTAATTGCCGCACAAATAAACATGTGCAGCCCAGAGATGCAATTAACTTTTAGATCTCCATTCTCTGGGTGCGCGCTCCCCCCTGTTCTGTCTTGTTCAGAGTCGGGTTGAAAATTATGTTTATTCATTTTGGAAGCAGAAAAAAAAAGATAAATAATACTAAAAAAAAGCTTAAAAAAAAAAAACAGTCTGTGCTTGACAGGAGGGAATTTAGTGAGAAAATGAGAGAATTCTACAGAATTTCAAAATATTAGCAATTAAGTCGCAGTTCTGAGCGAGCGACGATGAATCTGACATTTTCAAAGAGCATTTTATAGCGCAATTATTCCCTCCCTACCCCCCGAAAAAAAATAAAATGATTGGATTAAAAATAGATCACAGGACGGGGTGGAAGGCAAAAAATAGCGTGAGAAACAATGCTCCGCCGTGAGTCACCCGCGCCTGGTGCTAATAAAAAGCGGTGAAGAATCTAATCAGTTTAGGTGCAGAGCGGGAGCGCTATATCTCCGCGGAGAAGACTCTCGCCATCTTATCTACATAATATGGAGATGAAATTACCAGGAAATTAGTAAACATATTTTTACTCTACACACCGGAAATCGAGAACGAGTAACAGTAATGGGCAAATAAGCTTGTTGTTATGTGAGAGCAATCGGCTGATCGCCCAGGATTATTCCTCTACTTTTACGCAGCAGCGGCCACTATAGGCGATATGTAGTATTACATCATGCCTATTCAGAAAGGCAGCTGGAGTCCTCCAGAACAGAATCTGCTCATAGAGTGGGGTCCGAGAGGAGACCCCCTCCGTAAGCCTTTATACACATCAGCTAGCTCTCTCTCCTGACTCAGTGATGTCTGGGAGACAGTCGGGGAAAAGCTTCATACACATCAGATAGATCGGTGATGCCTGGGAGACAGTCGGGGAAAAGCTTCCTACACATCAGATAGATCGGTGATGGCTGGGAGACAGTCGGGGAAAAGCTTCATACACATCAGATAGATCGGTGATGGGTGGGAGACAGATGGGGAAAAGCTTCATACACATCAGATAGATCGGTGATGCCTGGGAGACAGTTGGGGAAAAGCTTCATACACATCAGATAGATCGGTGATGCCTGGGAGACAGTCGGGGAAAAGCTTCATACACATCAGATAGATCAGTGATGGCTGGGAGACAGTCGGGGAAAAGCTTCCTACACATCAGATAGATCGGTGATGGCTGGGAGACAGTCGGGGAAAAGCTTCATACACATCAGATAGATCGGTGAAGCCTGGGAGACAGTTGGGGAAAAGCTTCATACACATCAGATAGATCGGTGATGGCTGGGAGACAGTCGGGGAAAAGCTTCATACACATCAGATAGCTCGGTGATGGCTGGGAGACAGTCAGGGAAAAGCTTCATACACATCAGATAGCTCGGTGATGGCTGGGAGACAGTCAGGGAAAAGCTTCATACACATCAGATAGCTCAGTGATGCCTGGGAGACAGTCGGGGAAAAGCTTCATACACATCAGATAGCTCGGTGATGGCTGGGAGACAGTCAGGGAAAAGCTTCATACACATCAGATAGCTCAGTGATGCCTGGGAGACAGTCGGGGAAAAGCTTCATACACATCAGATAGCTCGGTGATGGCTGGGAGACAGTCGGGGAAAAGCTTCATACACATCAGATAGATCGGTGATGGCTGGGAAACAGTCAGGGAAAAGCTTCATACACATCAGATAGCTCGGTGATGGGTGGGAGACAGTCAGGGAAAAGCTTCATACACATCAGATAGATCGGTGATGCCTGGGAGACAGTCAGGGAAAAGCTTCCTACACATCAGATAGATCGGTGATGCCTGGGAGACAGTCGGGGAAAAGCTTCATACACATCAGATAGATCGGTGATGTCTGGGAGACAGTCAGGGAAAAGCTTCATACACATCAGATAGATCGGTGATGCCTGGGAGACAGTCAGGGAAAAGCTTCCTACACATCAGATAGATCGGTGATGCCTGGGAGACAGTCAGGGAAAAGCTTCCTACACATCAGATAGATCGGTGATGCCTGGGAGACAGTCAGGGAAAAGCTTCATACACATCAGATAGCTCGGTGATGCCTGGGAGACAGTCAGGGAAAAGCTTCATACACATCAGATAGCTCGGTGATGCCTGGGAGACAGTCGGGGAAAAGCTTCATACACATCAGATAGCTCGGTGATGCCTGGGAGACAGTCGGGGAAAAGCTTCATACACATCAGATTGGTGATGTCTGGGAGACAGTCAGGGAAAAGCTTCATACATATCAGATAGATCGGTGATGCCTGGGAGACAGTCGGGGAAAAGCTTCCTACACATCAGATAGCTCGGTGACGACTGGGAGACAGTCGGGGAAAAGCTTCATACACATCAGATTGGTGATGTCTGGGAGACAGTCAGGGAAAAGCTTCATACATACAGTGGGGCAAAAAAGTATTTAGTCAGTCAGCAATAGTGCAAGTTCCACCACTTAAAAAGATGAGAGGCGTCTGTAATTTACACCATAGGTAGACCTCAACTATGGGAGACAAACTGAGAAAAAAAAATCCAGAAAATCACATTGTCTGTTTTTTTAACATTTTATTTGCATATTATGGTGGAAAATAAGTATTTGGTCAGAAACAAAATTTCATCTCAATACTTTGTAATATATCCTTTGTTGGCAATGACAGAGGTCAAACGTTTTCTGTAAGTCTTCACAAGGTTGCCACACACTGTTGTTGGTATGTTGGCCCATTCCTCCATGCAGATCTCCTCTAGAGCAGTGATGTTTTTGGCTTTTCGCTTGGCAACACGGACTTTCAACTCCCTCCAAAGGTTTTCTATAGGGTTGAGATCTGGAGACTGGCTAGGCCACTCCAGGACCTTGAAATGCTTCTTACGAAGCCACTCCTTCGTTGCCCTGGCGGTGTGCTTTGGATCATTGTCATGTTGAAAGACCCAGCCACGTTTCATCTTCAATGCCCTTGCTGATGGAAGGAGGTTTGCACTCAAAATCTCACGATACATGGCCCCATTCATTCTTTCATGTACCCGGATCAGTCGTCCTGGCCCCTTTGCAGAGAAACAGCCCCAAAGCATGATGTTTCCACCACCATGCTTTACAGTAGGTATGGTGTTTGATGGATGCAACTCAGTATTCTTTTTCCTCCAAACACGACAAGTTGTGTTTCTACCAAACAGTTCCAGTTTGGTTTCATCAGACCACAGGACATTCTCCCAAAACTCCTCTGGATCATCCAAATGCTCTCTAGCAAACTTCAGACGGGCCCGGACATGTACTGGCTTAAGCAGTGGGACACGTCTGGCACTGCAGGATCTGAGTCCATGGTGGCGTAGTGTGTTACTTATGGTAGGCCTTGTTACATTGGTCCCAGCTCTCTGCAGTTCATTCACTAGGTCCCCCCGCGTGGTTCTGGGATTTTTGCTCACCGTTCTTGTGATCATTCTGACCCCACGGGGTGGGATTTTGCGTGGAGCCCCAGATCGAGGGAGATTATCAGTGGTCTTGTATGTCTTCCATTTTCTAATTATTGCTCCCACTGTTGATTTCTTCACTCCAAGCTGGTTGGCTATTGCAGATTCAGTCTTCCCAGCCTGGTGCAGGGCTACAATTTTGTTTCTGGTGTCCTTTGACAGCTCTTTGGTCTTCACCATAGTGGAGTTTGGAGTCAAACTGTTTGAGGGTGTGCACAGGTGTCTTTTTATACTGATAACAAGTTTAAACAGGTGCCATTACTACAGGTAATGAGTGGAGGAAAGAGGAGACTCTTAAAGAAGAAGTTACAGGTCTGTGAGAGCCAGAAATCTTGATTGTTTGTTTCTGAACAAATACTTATTTTCCACCATAATATGCAAATAAAATGTTAAAAAAAACAGACAATGTGATTTTCTGGATTTTTTTTCTCAGTTTGTCTCCCATAGTTGAGGTCTACCTATGATGTAAATTACAGACGCCTCTCATCTTTTTAAGTGGTGGAACTTGCACTATTGCTGACTGACTAAATACTTTTTTGCCCCACTGTATCAGATAGATCGGTGATGGCTGGGAGACAGTCGGGGAAAAGCTTCATACACATCAGATAGCTCGGTGATGCCTGGGAGACAGTCGGGGAAAAGCTTCATACACATCAGATAGCTCGGTGATGGCTGGGAGACAGTCGGGGAAAAGCTTCATACACATCAGATAGCTCGGTGATGCCTGGGAGACAGTAGGGGAAAAGCTTCATATACATCAGATAGCTCGGTGATGGCTGGGAGACAGTCGGGGAAAAGCTTCATACACATCAGATAGCTCGGTGATGGCTGGGAGACAGTCGGGGAAAAGCTTCATACACATCAGATAGATCGGTGATGCCTCGAAGACAGTCGGGGAAAAGCTTCATACACATCAGATAGATCGGTGATGCCTCGGAGACAGTCGGGGAAAAGCTTCATACACATCAGATAGCTCGGTGATGCCTGGGAGACAGTCGGGGAAAAGCTTCATACACATCAGATAGATCGGTGATGCCTCGGAGACAGTCGGGGAAAAGCTTCATACACATCAGATAGCTCGGTGATGCCTGGGAGACAGTCGGGGAAAAGCTTCATACACATCAGATAGCTCGGTGATGGCTGGGAGACAGTCGGGGAAAAGCTTCATACACATCAGATAGATCAGTGATGCCTGGGAGACAGTCGGGGAAAAGCTTCCTACACATCAGATAGCTCAGTGATGCCTGGGAGACAGTCGGGGAAAAGCTTCATACACATCAGATAGCTCGGTGATGCCTGGGAGACAGTCGGGGAAAAGCTTCATACACATCAGATAGCTCGGTGATGGCTGGGAGACAGTCAGGGAAAAGCTTCATACACATCAGATAGATCGGTGATGCCTGGGAGACAGTCGGGGAAAAGCTTCATACATATCAGATAGATCGGTGATGCCTCGGAGACAGTCGGGGAAAAGCTTCCTACACATCAGATAGATCGGTGATGCCTCGGAGACAGTCGGGGAAAAGCTTCATACACATCAGATAGATCAGTGATGGCTGGGAGACAGTCAGGGAAAAGCTTCATACACATCAGATAGATCAGTGATGGCTGGGAGACAGTCAGGGAAAAGCTTCATACACATCAGATAGCTCGGTGATGGGTGGGAGACAGTCGGGGAAAAGCTTCATACACATCAGATAGCTCGGTGATGCCTGGGAGACAGTCGGGGAAAAGCTTCATACACATCAGATAGCTCGGTGATGGCTGGGAGACAGTCGGGGAAAAGCTTCATACACATCAGATAGCTCGGTGATGGCTGGGAGACAGTCGGGGAAAAGCTTCATACACATCAGATAGCTCAGTGATGCCTGGGAGACAGTCGGGGAAAAGCTTCATACACATCAGATAGATCGGTGATGTCTGGGAGACAGTCGGGGAAAAGCTTCCTACACATCAGATAGCTCGGTGATGCCTGGGAGACAGTCGGGGAAAAGCTTCCTACACATCAGATAGCTCGGTGATGGCTGGGAGACAGTCGGGGAAAAGCTTCATACACATCAGATAGATCAGTGATGCCTGGGAGACAGTCGGGGAAAAGCTTCATACACGTCAGATAGATCGGTGATGCCTGGGAGACAGTCGGGGAAAAGCTTCATACACATCAGATAGCTCGGTGATGCCTGGGAGACAGTCGGGGAAAAGCTTCATACACATCAGATAGATCGGTGATGGCTGGGAGACAGTCGGGGAAAAGCTTCATACACATCAGATAGATCGGTGATGTCTGGGAGACAGTCGGGGAAAAGCTTCCTACACATCAGATAGCTCGGTGATGGCTGGGAGACAGTCGGGGAAAAGCTTCATACACATCAGATAGATCGGTGATGGCTGGGAGACAGTCGGGGAAAAGCTTCATACACGTCAGATAGCTCGGTGATGCCTGGGAGACAGTCGGGGAAAAGCTTCATACACATCAGATAGATCAGTGATGGCTGGGAGACAGTCGGGGAAAAGCTTCATACACATCAGATAGATCGGTGATGGCTGGGAGACAGTCGGGGAAAAGCTTCATACACATCAGATAGATCGGTGATGGCTGGGAGACAGTCGGGGAAAAGCTTCCTACACATCAGATAGATCGGTGATGCCTGGGAGACAGTCGGGGAAAAGCTTCATACACATCAGATAGATCGGTGATGGCTGGGAGACAGTCGGGGAAAAGCTTCATACACATCAGATAGCTCGGTGATGCCTGGGAGACAGTCGGGGAAAAGCTTCATACACGTCAGATAGCTCGGTGATGCCTGGGAGACAGTCGGGGAAAAGCTTCATACACATCAGATAGATCGGTGATGTCTGGGAGACAGTCGGGGAAAAGCTTCCTACACATCAGATAGCTCGGTGATGGCTGGGAGACAGTCGGGGAAAAGCTTCATACACATCAGATAGATCAGTGATGCCTCGGAGACAGTCGGGGAAAAGCTTCATACACATCAGATAGATCAGTGATGGCTGGGAGACAGTCGGGGAAAAGCTTCATACACATCAGATAGCTCGGTGATGGCTGGGAGACAGTCGGGGAAAAGCTTCATACACATCAGATAGCTCGGTGATGCCTGGGAGACAGTCGGGGAAAAGCTTCCTACACATCAGATAGATCGGTGATGGCTGGGAGACAGTCGGGGAAAAGCTTCATACACATCAGATAGCTCGGTGATGCCTGGGAGACAGTCGGGGAAAAGCTTCATACACGTCAGATAGCTCGGTGATGCCTGGGAGACAGTCGGGGAAAAGCTTCATACACATCAGATAGCTCGGTGATGCCTGGGAGACAGTCGGGGAAAAGCTTCATACACATCAGATAGCTCGGTGATGGCTGGGAGACAGTCGGGGAAAAGCTTCATACACATCAGATAGATCGGTGATGTCTGGGAGACAGTCGGGGAAAAGCTTCATACACATCAGATAGATCGGTGATGGCTGGGAGACAGTCGGGGAAAAGCTTCATACACATCAGATAGATCAGTGATGGCTGGGAGACAGTCGGGGAAAAGCTTCATACACATCAGATAGATCGGTGATGGCTGGGAGACAGTCGGGGAAAAGCTTCATACACATCAGATAGATCGGTAATGGCTGGGAGACAGTCGGGGAAAAGCTTCATACACATCAGATAGCTCGGTGATGGCTGGGAGACAGTCGGGGAAAAGCTTCATACACATCAGATAGATCAGTGATGGCTGGGAGACAGTCGGGGAAAAGCTTCCTACACATAATAATAATAATAATAATTTTATTTATATAGCGCCAACATATTCCGCAGCGCTTTACAAATTATAGAGGGGACTTGTACAGACAATAAACATTACAGCATAACAGAAATACAGTTCAAAACAGATACCAGGAGGAATGAGGGCCCTGCTCGCAAGCTTACAAACTATGGGGAAAAGGGGAGACACGAGAGGTGGATGGTAACAATTGCTTTAGTTATTCGGACCGGCCATAGTGTAAGGCTCAGGTGTTCATGTAAAGCTGCATGAACCAGTTATCTGCCTAAGTATGTAGCAGTACAGACACAGAGGGCTAATACTGCATAAAGTGTATGAGAACATGATGCGAGGAACCTTTTTTTTTTTATTTTTTTTTTATTATAAATAGGCCACACAGGGATCGTTAGGTTAATGCATTGAGGCGGTAGGCCAGTCTGAACAAATGAGTTTTTAGGGCACGCTTGAAACTGTGGGGATTGGGGATTAATCGTATTAACCTAGGTAGTGCATTCCAAAGAATCGGCGCAGCACGTGTAAAGTCTTGGAGACGGGAGTGGGAGGTTCTGATTATTGAGGATGCTAACCTGAGGTCATTAGCGGAGCGGAGGGCACGGGTAGGGTGGTAGACTGATACCAGGGAGGAGATGTAGGGTGGTGCTGAGCCATGGAGTGCTTTGTGGATGAGGGTAGTAGTTTTGTACACATCAGATAGCTCGGTGATGCCTGGGAGACAGTCGGGCAAAAGCTTCATACACATCAGATAGATTGGTGATATCTGAGAGACAGTCGGGAAAAAGCTTCACACACAAGATGATTTCATAGGTAATCATGGGCAAGCCCTTTTCCCAACGGAGTGCCATTCGTTTCACATAACTATACAGGCTCTAATACATATTTTGTCCCTTCCACCTGATGAACGCACTAAATTTATGGCATTAGGGGCTACATAAAATTCTCATACTCCTTAATTTCCAAATTAGTTAGTCACAGGAGAAAAGATAGCAGAGGGCAGAGGTTTGCACCCACCATCGTTGAGCTGATAGATGACCTTAGTTTCCGTAGGGTTCACATACATAGGTTCCTGCTCCAAGCCTGAAGGCTTGTACATGGGTTCAGGAACAGGGGGGTCCCACTCTGAAAAAAAACAGACAGATTAACCAGTTCAAGACCAGGCCATTTATCCCATATCTCCCCCCTCCCCCCCCTTACTGACCAGGTATATTTTCATAAAAAAAAAATTCTCCTTCACATATTTAAATCATTTTTGCATTAAATTTCTTTACAAAAAAAATCTGATTAATAAGGCGTAGGCTGCGCTAAAGTAAGAACGACTGTCTCTTAAGAGTTTATCCCTTGTGCTGCCGGGGGTGGACTGACGGGTGTAACCCACGAATTTCACTTGCACTATTAATCGGATTTTTGTCATATTGGATTCTGAAGGACACCCGCATCTATACCATCTCTGGAGGTTTCAGTGGAGGCCTCACCGATGTGCTCGATTTTTTCCTTGATGACCTGACACTCATATGGCCACCGCGGTAGATGGAAAAAGCTGTTGGAGGATACACCATAGAGGTCTCGTGGCTCCCGAAGCCGCGCCACTTTCCTTCCCGAGTGGAATTCATAGACAATCTGGTTGGTCTTCTGGATGTAGGGGTATAAAGGTGAACGACCTGTAAGAAAAAGCTTAAAATGAGCTCACAACGAACAGCAAGACCAAGACTTCTAGACACAGCGCCCCTTTCTTCTGAACCTTAGTTGCAGGGTTGGGTAGAACGTATCTTCCTTTTTTTTTTCTATCCACAGTGCCCCTTTCTTCTGAAACTTAAGTTGTAGAGTTCGGAAGAACTTAATCTTCCACTTTCTTTGAAGTCTGTGATGCAGAATATGGTGTCACGTGACCCATTTAGGCTCCTCAGAATCCTTGCGATTCCTCGGGGGAGGGGCTTATGTGATAATCTAATTTGTAACCTCCCCGAGGAGTCGGTTTAGGAAAATGAAGCTGCAGCCTGTAAATGAAGAGGGCATTTCTAGGATCCAGTTAGACCTAAGGCGACCAGTTAGCTTTACAGGACCTATACCGGCAGCTTAGGTAGACAGTTGAAGGATCTGCTTGTCAAGATTTTCTGCTCTTCTCCAATACCATGTTTGTGGTGAAGAGGAACTCAATCCATCAAGTGGTTGAATTCTCACCTACACATGCTAAAGGGCAACTCTACATAGAATAGATCTTTCTGGGGTGACCTCTTGGATTCCGACCGATCAGCCCTCTTTGTCAAACATAGTAACATAGTTAGTAAGGCCGAAAAAAGACATTTGTCCATCCAGTTCAGCCTATATTCCATCATAATAAATCCCCAGATCTACGTCCTTCTACAGAACCTAATAATTGTATGATACAATATTGTTCTGCTCCAGGAAGACATCCAGGCCTCTCTTGAACCCCTCGACTGAGTTCGCCATCACCACCTCCTCAGGCAAGCAATTCCAGATTCTCACTGCCCTAACAGTAAAGAATCCTCTTCTATGTTGGTGGAAAAACCTTCTCTCCTCCAGACGCAAAGAATGCCCCCTTGTGCCCGTCACCTTCCTTGGTATAAACAGATCCTCAGCGAGATATTTGTATTGTCCCCTTATATACTTATACATGGTTATTAGATCGCCCCTCAGTCGTCTTTTTTCTAGACTAAATAATCCTAATTTCGCTAATCTATCTGGGTATTGTAGTTCTCCCATCCCCTTTATTAATTTTGTTGCCCTCCTTTGTACTCTCTCTAGTTCCATTATATCCTTCCTGAGCACCGGTGCCCAAAACTGGACACAGTACTCCATGTGCGGTCTAACTAGGGTTTGTACAGAGGCAGTATAATGCTCTCATCATGTGTATCCAGACCTCTTTTAATGCACCCCATGATCCTGTTTGCCTTGGCAGCTGCTGCCTGGCACTGGCTGCTCCAGGTAAGTTTATTATTAACTAGGATCCCCAAGTCCTTCTCCCTGTCAGATTTACCCAGTGGTTTCCCGTTCAGTGTGTAATGGTGATATTGATTCCTTCTTCCCATGTGTATAACCTTACATTTATCATTGTTAAACCTCATTTGAGGACATCCAAGATCCAGGTGCCTGATGCTTGAATGTGACTTAGCTTGAGGACCGGAGACAGAGGCAAGGTGCTGCAATAATGAAGCGGAAGCATCACGCTCTGGTGGTGGTCTCCTTATTACGCCTCATCTATGGGGACATCAAGGTTTTAACAAATGGAATACCCCTTTAAAGCAGGTAATGGCTCTATGCAAAGTGCTTCCATTGATTTCCCCGCTGCCGACCCTTCTCCCGCCTTTTCCGCACCTCTGCTGGCTTCTCGCCTGTTCCGCAGCCCATCAATATGTCGACTTACTGTAAAAGACCGAAAGCTACTTTGCCACCGAACATTTGCATTAACCCGTTTTTTCCATTTCGGAATGGCGGAGCATTACCGCGCGTCTCATTGAATTCTGAAGAGTCGGGACTCCGCAGTCATTAATGTGTCACAGAACAGGAAAACGACAAAAACTCGTCGAGGAGCCGAATAATTTGTCTCTTGACGCTTGGTTGAGGGGGTGAGCGTGCAAAGTGCCGCCACGAGGGGCACGGCGTCGCCCGCCGCAGCTATCATGAATTAGATATGCCGTCGTCCTTCTGCCTGGTGCTTGTAATTAAAGGGAATCAATTATTTAAAGAGGTTTCGATGTTTGTTGGCAATCAAACCATATGGAGAGGGGTGGGCGGGATTTTGGTGTGTACGGTTTAAGGGTGTGTATACTTTTGCAAGAAACGAAGCCACCCTGCAAATAGATTTGATGAGAAATCTCCTATCGTTTTGTGCATGCAGCCCCTACGCAGACCCATGTGTCTCCATGGTTACAGATGATAAACTGATAGGTCACTCTCATCCACCCTCTTTTACCGAGTGTAGGTTACCAAGAAGAGGAGGAAGAGAAAGTGGAGTGACGCAGGATTGTGGGATCGGACTACACATGGTAGGTCTGAAGTTCGTTACCATGGAGATACATAGGTCTGCGTACGAGCTGCGTTTACTCTTCCATCCGTCTGTCAGTGTTGAGTCGAGGCAGCTAAAGGAAAACAAAGCAATTTGGCAAATGTTCTTTAATTCTTAAAAAAAAAAAAAAAAAAATCTGACTACACAAGTATTTTGTAGTCTGTTGCTACGGAAACACATAGGTTTGCATAGGAGTGGTGTACACAATAGTAATTTTAGCCGAAACACTCACAATGTTTTTCTTCATTGATGCCTTTAATAGGGGTTTTCTCAAGTTTAAAAGTTATCCCCTACCTGTGGGATTTCCGCAGGAGCCCCTCACAATCTGGGGGGGAAGAGGGGGCGAAAACTCTGGAGAGCTCCAGCTAAATTGGCAATCCCTTTAAGAGTGAATGGAGCGACAGCACGCAAAATCGACTGCCGCCCCATTCACAAAGAGGTCTTCAGAGTCCCCGTTCTTGGGATTTCTGGGGGCCCCAGCAGTCAAGGTTATACGGGATAACTTTAAAATGTAAAAACACCTTTTTTAAAGGGGAATTGGTCAGCAGGTTTTTCTATGTAATCCAGCATAGTGTAGGGTCGGGGACCCTGATTCCAGCGATGTGTCACTTACTGCAGTTTTGATAGAATCCCTGTTTTCTCTGCTGTAGAGATAGCAGTGGTCAGAATGCTGAGCTCTGTATGACCCCGCCCCCATCACTGATTGGCAGCTTCTTGTGTACACCACCAATCAGTGATGGGGGCGGGGTTACACAGGTTAGCTGGACTACCTGGCATGCGACTTCTAGTCCTGTGGTGATAATCTCCTGCTGATAAATCACTGATATTCACTATATCACTTGCTATAGTGCGATTCTCCTTATTTAAAGAGTCCCGCTGCTGGGAAACAACTGTTTTGGATACCGCACAAGACTTCTGCCTCCAGTTTGGGAGGTAAATGATTGCGAGAGTCTCAGGGCAGATTAGTAATTAGGTAAGAATGTGCGATAATGACTTCATGGTCTACTTGTTCTTTCGCAAGGGACACTCCAGTGATTTAGCAATGCAAACACTCGCATGGTTAGAGCGGCAAACACGACGCCGACCGCCCCCCCACCCCCCGGAGGATACGTTACCCAAACTGAACAGCAGTCAATTGTTCCAAGAAATGGAAGAAGGGTTCCTGTCATTCTATTTTAACGTCTTAAAGGGGAAGTCCTCTCGAAAATCATCCTCTGCCCAATTTCATAGCGACTGATCATTAGATAACATTGAAACCTAAGCTAATCGTTATTTATCACTAAACCTCCTCCATCCCTTACTTTGTCTTCAAAGTCAATGTCCGATATTGCAACACTTTGGATCTAAAAATGCTTTTGCTGGTTTTAAATTTCTGAATATATCTTCATGGCGATCATATCTTCAGAGCTGGAAAAATCTCCTGCATATTGATGCAGTTCTGGATTCCGCCAGTAGAGGGAGCGTGATCGATGTATGCACTGTATCCATCAAGCTCCTGAGCTCCCTCTAGTGGTGACTGCAGGTCGCCCGCATTGTTTAAATCGTCAATGCTGGGGATTTGGAGCTCTGTATCGTTCAAAACAGGGCTCTGACTACTATAAAGATATACTAAAAAACGGAATTTGGGATTTTAAAATAATGTAAAAAAATATAAACTAAAAAACGGAAAGATGAACTGCAATACCCGAGAATGGCCACTATGCAATGTATGGAGCTGTGCTTTTCTGATCGGTGAGGTTGCTGGCTCTCGGACCCTCAGGATGAGAAGGGGTTAAACAAAAAGTTGGACTGATCTTCTTTAAGAAGAGATCTGTACGATATTATTCCCATGATCCTCGGCGACAGCTGGGGTGCGGTAGCTCGCCGGGCGCCCCCTTATCCGCAGCCGCACGCCTCTGTACTAATAAGTAGAAGCCCCCGTCTAATTACCTACCAGAACAGGCTTTTTAATTAAAGGCGTTTTCATTTATTTTGTTTGGCTTTTTTTTTTTAATTAGATGGGTTTTATATTCTGCTTTATATCCTACGGATTGAGACGCGGCGCGGATGGATGGAAATGGAGCGTGTCAGCATCTGTTTACTCTGCTGTCTCCCTCTTCTCATAATTGTGATGTATTTACAGAAAACTTCCGCATGAAGAGCACCGGAATCATTTTTAAAGATCATTTTCCCCCCCTATAAAAAAGTGGAGAGAACATGAGTCCTTGAGTCGTCCTATTATGTGGAGCTATTCTGATGTTTATTCATCACATTCCCATCTATATCTATCCATCCAAGTCCTTAACCCCTTTACCCCCAAGGGTGGTTTGCACGTTAATGACCGGGCCAATTTTTACAATTCTGACCACTGTCCCTTTATGAGGTTATAACTCTGGAACGCTTCAATGGATCCTGGTGATTCTGACATTGTTTTCTCGTGACATATTGTACTTCATGACAATGGTAAAAATTATTTGATAGTACCTGCGTTTATTTGTGAAAAAAACGGAAATTTGGCGAAAATTATGAAAATTTCGCAATTTTCCAACTTTGAATTTTTATGCAATTAAATCACAGAGATATGTCACACAAAATACTTAATAAGTAACATTTCCCACATGTCTACTTTACATCAGCACAATTTTGGAACCAAAATTTTTTTTTGTTAGGGAGTTATAAGGGTTAAAAGTTGACCAGCAATTTCTCATATCTACAACACCATTTTATTTTAGGGACCACATCTCATTTGAAGTCATTTTGAGGGGTCTATATGATAGAAAATACCCAAGTGTGACACCATTCTAAAACCTACACCCCTCAAGGTGCTCAAAACCATATTCAAGAAGTTTATTAACCCTTCTGGTGCTTCACAGGAATTTTTTGAATGTTTAAATAAAAATGAACATTTAACTTTTTTTCACAAAAAATGTAATTCAGCTCCAATTTGTTTTATTTTACCAAGGGTAACAGGAGAAAATGGACCCCAAACATTGTTGTACAATTTGTCCTGAGTATGCCAATACCCCACATGTGGGGGTAAACCACTGTTTGGGCGCATGGCAGAGCTCGGAAGCGAAGGAGCGCCATTTGACTTTTCAATGCAAAATTGACTGGAATTGAGATGGGACGCCATGTTTCGTTTGGAGAGCCCCTGATGTGGCTAAACATTGAAACCCCCCACAAGTGACACCATTTTGGAAAGTAGACCCCCTAAGGAACTTATCTAGAGGTGTGGTGAGCACTTTGACCCAACAAGTGCTTCACAGAAGTTTATAATGTAGAACCGTAAAAATAAAAAATCATATTTTTTCACAAAAATCTTTTCGCCCCCAATTTTTTATTTTCCCAAGGGTAAGAGAAGAAATTGGACCCCAAAAGTTGTTGTACAATTTGTCCTGAGTACGCTGATAGCCCATATGTGGGGGTAAACCACTGTTTGGGCGGATGGGAGAGCTCGGAAGGGAAGGAGCGCCGTTTGACTTTTCAATGCAAAATTGACAGCAATTGAGATGGGACATCATGTTGCGTTTGAAGAGCCACTGATGTGCCTAAACATTGAAACCCCCCACAAGTGACACCATTTTGGAAAGTAGACCCCCTAAGGAACTTATCTAGAGGTGTGGTGAGCACTTTGACCCACCAAGTGCTTCACAGAAGTTTATAATGTAGAACCGTAAAAATAAAAAATCATATTTTTTCACAAAAATTATCTTTTTGCCCCCAATTTTTTATTTTCCCAAGGGTAAGAGAAGAAATTGCACCCCAAAAGTTGTTGTACAATTTGTCCTGAGTACGCGGATACCCCATATGTGGGGGTAAACCACTGTTTGGGTGGATGGGAGAGCTCGGAAGGGAAGGAGCGCCGTTTGACTTTTCAAAGCAAAATTGACAGGAATTGAGATGGGACGCCATGTTGCGTTTGAAGAGCCACTGATGTGCCTAAACACTGAAACCCCCCACAAATGACACCATTTTGGAAAGTAGACCCCCTAAGGAACTTATCTAGAGGTGTGGTGAGCACTTTGACCCACCAAGTGCTTCACAGAAGTTTATAATGCAGAGCCGTAAAAATAAAACAAAATTTTTTTCCCACAAAAATTATTTTTTTAGCCCCCAGTTTTGTATTTTCCTGAGGGTAACAGGAGAAATTGGACCCCAAAATTTGTTGCCCAATTTGTCCTGAGTGCGATGATACACCATATGTGGGGGGAACCACTGTTTGGGCACATGGGAGGGCTCAGAAGGGAAGGAGTGCCATTTGAATGCAGACTTAGATGGAATGGTCTGCAGGTGTCACATTGCGTTTGCAGAGCCCCTAATGTACCTAAACAGTAGAAACCCCCCACAAGTGACACCATTTTGGAAAGTAGACCCCCTTAGGAACTTATCTAGATGTGTGCTGAGCGCTTTGACTCACCAAGGGCTTCACAGAAGTTTATAATGGAGAGCCGTAAAAATAAAACAAAAATTTTTTCCCACAAAAATTATTTTTTAGCCCCCAGTTTTGTATTTTTCCGAGGGTAAAAGGAGAAATTCGACCCCACAATTTGTTGTCCAATTTGTCCTGAGTGCGCTGATACCCCATATGTGGGGGGGAACCACTGTTTGGGCGCATGGGAGGGCTCGGAAGGGAAGGAGCTCCATTTGGAATGAGGACTTAGATGGAATGGTCTGCAGGTGTCACATTGCATTTGCAGAGCCCCTAATGTACCTAAACAGTAGAAACCTCCCACAAGTGACACCATTTTGGAAACTAGACCCCCTAAGGAACTCATCTAGATGTGTTGTGATAGCTTTGAACCCCCAAGTGTTATACTACAGTTTGTAACGCAGAGCCGTGAAAATTAAAAAAAAAAATCTTTCCCCCCAAAATTATTTTTTAGCCCCCAGTTTTGTATTTTCCCGAGGGTAAGAGGAGAAATTCGACCCCAAAAGTTGTTGTCCAATTTGTCCTGAGTACGCTGATACCCCGTATGTTGGGGGAAACCAACGTTTGAGCGCATGGCAGAGCTCGGAAGGGAAGGAGCGCCATTTGGAATGCAGACTTAGATGGAATGGTCTGCAGACGTCACATTGCATTTGCAGAACCCCTAATGTACCTAAACAGTAGAAACCCCCCACAAGTGACCCCATATTGGAAACTAGACCCCCCAGGGAACTAATCTAGATGTGTTGTGAGAACTTTGAACCCCCAAGTGTTTCACTACAGTTTATAACGCAGAGCCGTGAAAATAAAAAATCTTTTTTTTCCCACAAAAAATATGTTTTAGCCCCGAGTTTTGTATTTTCCCAAGGGTAGCAGGAGAAATTGGACCCCAAAAGTTGTTGTCCTATTTGTCCTGAGTACGCTGATACCCCATATGTTGGGGTAAACCCCTGCTTGGGCACACGGGAGAGCTCGGAAGGGAAGAAGCACTGTTTTACTTTTTCAACGCAGAATTGGCTGGAATTGAGATCAGACGCCATGTCGCGTTTGGAGAGCCCCTGATGTGCCTAAACAGTGGAAACCCCCCAATTATAACTGAAACCCTAATCCAAACACATCCCTAACCCTAATCCCAACAGTAACCCTAACCACACCTCTAACCCTGACACACCCCTAACCCTAATCCCAACCCTATTCCCAACCGTAAATGTAATCTAAACCCTAACTGTAACTTTAGCCCCAACCCAAACTGTAGCCCTAGCCCTAACCCTAGCCCTAACCCTAACCCTAGCCCTAGCCCTAACCCTAGCCCTAACCCTAACCCTAGCCCTAACCCTAGCCCTAACCCTAACCCTAGCCCTAACCCTAGCCCTAACCTTAGCCCTAACCCTAACCCTAGCCCTAACCCTAACCCTAGCCCTAACCCTAGCCCTAACCCTAGCCCTAGCCCTAGCCCTAGCCCTAACCCTAGCCCTAACCCTAGCCCTAACCCTAGCCCTAACCCTAGCCCTAACTCTAACCCTAGCCCTAATGGGAAAATGGAAATAAATACATTTTTTTAATTTTTCCCTAACTAAGGGGGTGATGAAGGGGGGTTTGATTTACTTTTATAGCGGGTTTTTTAGCGGATTTTTATGATTGGCAGCCGTCACACACTGAAAGACGCTTTTTATTGCAAAAAATATTTTTTGCGTTACCACATTTTGAGAGCTATAATTTTTCTATATTCTGGTCCACAGAGTCATGTGAGGTCTTGGTTTTTGCGGGACGAGTTGATGTTTTTATTGGTAACATTTTCGGGCACGTGACATTTTTTGATCGCTTTTTATTCCGATTTTTGTGAGGCAGAATGACCAAAAACCAGCTATTCATGAATTTCTTTTGGGGGAGGCGTTTATACCGTTCCGCGTTTGGTAAAATTGATGAAGCAGTTTTATTCTTCGGGTCAGTACGATTACAGCGACACCTCATTTATATCATTTTTTTATGTT